>NC_135787.1:39714285-40328214 GCF_051106095.1 Pogona vitticeps
TCTTAATTACTAGACAATTGTACAGAGACAAGATGGATGGAATGGTTGAAACTGTGACACGATATAGGCACCATCAAGTAAGATGATCAACATCAAGTAAGAGATCTCTAGTCACAACACAAAAAAACCCAATAATTTCACAACTTATATGAGTGAACTTCTGAATATTTGTTCTCAATTATTTTAAATATATTTTAAAATATTTTTACAATTAGACACAATTCATTTCCCACCAATTCCTGTTTGGCCAGGAAGAAATTAAAAAGTTCTCATAAGGATCAACTAATTGGGTCCTGACTGACAGGGTCAAATGTTTAGATTGTCCCAGATCTGGAGCTGATTTCCCCTTTGAAGAATTATGTCAGGAGCCTGGTCTCAGAAATCCTGAGAGAATGTTTACTGAAAGCACTCAGGGCTGAGACAAACATAACGGCTCTGTGCTCTTATAATGCAGAAATACTTAGAATATTATTTTTAAAAAATCAAGCAAGCAGGGAAAGTACCCATTCATGCACAAACAAGCACGGGGGGGGGGGGAAGCAAAGATGCATACACACATGCAACCAAAAAAATAAAACCAACCCCCTCTCTCAAAAATTTACAAGCAAGCAACTAATGGGAGTGGTAAATTTACTGCCCCACAACTTCTATAAGGTTGTCTTAACAGTGGTGAGTGTTAAGAAAATAAACAGCAAACTTCTCAATCTTCTTCACTTTCTAGGATGACACAGTTGATGGAGAACTCAAAGAATGGCCTAGGTCAGGCTTGTGCACGGGGTCCCGTTTTTATTTAACATGTATACTAATAACCACTTCCTCATGGTACTGGAATTTTAATTTATCAACAACCTCACGCTGCTTAGTCAAACTTTCAGATTATAGAACATCTTCTAACAGATACATTAGAAGAACATGGCACATATTATGATAGAACTCAAAGCTACTCTATTAAAACTCAAATATGTGCCTTTTACTTGAGAAACAAGCAGACATGTCTGAAACTTCAGATTACTTGGAAGTCTGTCCAACGAGACTATTGTTTTTCTACCAAATATCCAAGTGTTACTTTGGATTGTACATTGACCTGTAAGAAACGCTGCCTGTACATAAAGCAAAAGGTCTCTGAAGGAACAATATTCTACAAACCTGTCAGGAACCAGCTGAGGAAGATAACCACAAACACTGAGGACTACAGCCTTGGCCCTATGCAGGGAAATATGCCAGCCCAGTGTGGTAAAGTTCTACACATGCAATGCAGGTAGATGTAGTACTCAATGAAAGCTGTAGAATAATCACTGGACACCTGAAGCCAACCCCTATTAAGATAAAATCAACCACCACACAGAAAACTGAGTTACTAAGAAATCACTTAATAGGCTCTGGAGCTGACAGAACCAAGATAAAGCTAAGAAAACATGGTTTTTGCACCAACATAGTCGTTTACAAGTACAGAGGAGAGCAGGTCACTTCATACCTTTGTCATTGTAGTCTACGTCCCTCAGGATGTACCATGGAAGATTTTATATTAACTGTCCCAAATGTTCCTGGTGTTGCCTGTTATTGGATAAAAATTATTTAATATATTTTTAATTGTACAGCAGTGCTTCTGACATGAAGGGAGGGAGGGAGGGAGAGAGAGAGAGAAAGGAAGGAAGGAAGGAAGGAAGGAAGGAAGGAAGGAAGGAAGGAAGGAAGGAAGGAAGGAAGGAAAGAAAGAAAGAAAGAAAGAAAGAAAGAAAGAAAGAAAGAAAAGACTCTGTTTTTAAAGCAGGAGCTTTCTTTTGGGGGGGGGGTGTATCACATTTTTCTCCTCCTTTTTCCTGATGGGAGCTTGTGCCTATGCCCAGCAGAGTGGGCAGGAGACAGTACTGTTTGCTCTGGGTACCAAAAAGTGGTAGGTATAGCTTTGTTCACAGTGTGTCACTACTGTGCATGGATAAGCTACATGGGTTAGTGCATGCCAGAGATTCAGGTGCTACTAGACAGACGTTTTCGTTTCATTTAGTCGTTTAGTCGTGTCCGACTCTTTGTGGCCCCATGGACCAGAGCACGCCAGGCCCTCCTGTCTTCTACTGCCTCCTGGAGTTGTGTCAAATTCATGTTGGTTGCTTCGCAGACACTGTCCAGCCATCTCATCCTCTGTCGTCCCCTTCTTCTCTTGCCGTCACACTTTCCTAATGTCAAGGTTTTTTCCAAGGAGTCTTCTCTTCTCATGAGATGGCCAAAGTACTAGAGCCTCAGATTCAGGATCTGTCCTTCCAGTGAGCACTCAGGGTTGATTTCCTTTAGAATTGATAGGTTTGTTCTCCTTGCAGTCCAGGGGATTCTCAAGAGCCTCCTCCAGCACCACAATTCAAAGGCATCAATTCTTCGGCGGTCTGCTTTCTTTATGGTCCAGCTCTCACTTACATACATCACGACAGGAAAAACCATAGCTTTGACTATTAGGACTTTCATTGGCAAGGTGATGTCTCTGCTTTTTAAGATGCTGTCAAGATTTGTCATTGCTTTCCTCCCAAGAAGAAGGCGCCTTTTAATTTCAGGGCTGCTGTCTCCATCTGCAGTGATCATGGAGCCCAGGAAAATAAAATCTGATACTGCCTCCATATCTTCCCCTTCTATTTCCCAGGAGGTGATGGCCATGATCTTAGTTTTTTTTATGTTAAGTTTCAGACCGTTTTTTGCACTCTCCTCTTTCACCCTCATTACAAGGTTCTTTAATTCCTCCTCACTTTTTGCCATCAGATATTTCTTCCGGCAATCTTAATTCCGGCTTGGGATTCCTCCAGTCCAGCCTTCTGCATGATGTATTCTGCATATAAGTTGAATAAGCTGGGGGACAATACACAGCCTTGTCGTACTCATTTCCCAATTTTGAACCAATCAGTTGTTCCATATCCAGTTCTAACTGTTGCTTCCTGTCCCACATATAGGTTTCTCAGGAGATAGATAAGGTGGTCAGGCACTCCCATTTCTTTAAGAACTTGCCATAGTTTGCTGTGGTCGACACAGTCAAAGGCTTTTGCATAGTCAATGAAGCAGAAGTAGATATTTTTCTGGAACTCTCTGGCTTTCTCCATAATCCAGCGCAAGTTAGCAATTTGGTCTCTAGTTCCTCCGCCTCTTCGGAATCCAGCTTGTACTTCTGGGAGTTCTCGGTCCACATACTGCTAAAGCCTACCTTGGAGGATTTTGAGCATAACCTTGCTAGCCTGTGAAATGAGTGCAATTGTACGGTAGTTGGAGCATTCTTTGGCACTGCCTTTCTTTGGGACTGGGATGTAGACTGATCTTTTCCAATCCTCTGGCCACTGTTGGGTTTTCCAAACTTGCTGGCATATTGAATGTAGCACCTTAACAGCATCATCTTTTAAGATTTTAAATAGTTCAACTGGAATGCCATCACCTCCAATGGCCTTGTTGTTAGCCAGGCTTTCTAAGGCCCACTTGACTTCACTCTCCAGGATGTCTGGCTCAAGGTCAGCAACTACATTGTCTGGGTTGTCCGGGATATCCACATCTTTCTCATATAATTCCTCTGTGTATTCTTGCCACCTCTTCTTGATGTCTTCTGCTTCTGTTAGGTCCCTCCCATTTTTGTCCTTTATCATGTCCATCTTTGCGCGAAATGTTCCTCTAATATCTCCAATTTTCCTGAACAGATCTCTGGTTTTTCCTTTTCTGTTATTTTCCTCTATTTCTTTGCATTGTTCATTTAAGAAGGCCCCCTTGTCTCTCCTTGCTATTCTTTGGAAGTCTGCATTCAATTTTCTGTAACTTTCCCTTTCTCCCTTGCATTTTGCTTCCCTTCTCCTCTCTGCTATTTCTAAGGCCTCCTTGGACAGCCACTTTGCTTTCTTGCATTTCCTTTTCTTTGGGATGGTTTTTGTTGCTGCCTCCTGGACAATGTTACGAGCCTCTGTCCAAAGTTCTTCAGGCATTCTGTCCACCAAATCTAGTTCCTTAAATCTGTTCTTTACTTCCACTGTGTATTCATAAGGGATTTGGTTTAGATTATACCTGAGTGGCCCAGTGGTTTTTCCTACTCTCTTCAGACAGACAGCAAATAGTTATTGTCAAAGCAGTTTCAAACCACATCAGACAACAGATTAACCTCCAGAGCACTTGCTTGGGTAGAAGTCTGCAGTAATTAATTGGTTTATGGCTCCAGCAGTGTATGACATAGTCTGGACTGTTCTAGTTGGAAGGCTAACATGACACCTAAAACCCAGTGTTAACTCTCTGGCAGCATAACATTGAGACAAAAAAGAAAGAAAGAAAATAGTCATGGAGAAAAATCAGAAGGCGATCCTTGGCCTCTGGCCTGTGTAATTGAATTGATAAGGATTATCTGAGTAGCCACTAAAATCTATTTTATGTAGATTCCTTTAAGTCAGGTTTCATGGCAGTGTGGGACTAAAGACCTGAAACAGGCCATTGATCATCATTAGCAATAATATTTATACAGGTTCTTGCAAACCTTTATTCTCATAACAGCCCTGCAAAATGGATTGTTATTATTACTGGGCTCTGTGAGCCAATTAAAATAGAAACAGGATGATTAATCACCTGCCTTTTAATCAATCAGTTAACTAATTGATTACATTTACTAGATTTGCATATCTCCACAACCTGAGCAAAACTTATATTTTGAGAAACTGAAGTGAAAGGTAATACAATTTATTAAATATTAAGAAAAAATAGCCATCTTCAAGACTTCATTTTTCTGTCTTTAATTAATTTAATTCAATTGCCTTACCACAAAAGAATTTGTACCTGCGGTGCCCCTGCTATTGAAGCTATTACACGTATTTTATTTGATTGTGAGCTATATTCCACTGCTAGGCAAAAGTATTTATCTGTCCTGTTGGGGAAAACAGCCCATTGGAATGTGAACTTCAGACTTTCATATTTTCTTCAGAGTGCCAATACAAAATTTGTCCGCAATATAGCAAAATTCATAACTATGGCAATGGACATACAATATCTCACTACATTGATCAAATAGGGGTTCCCTGCAAGAGTGACTCACTCAATTAAAATATGTACATGTTGTTTTATATTTTATATTTTATCTCTTTTCAGCTGTTTACTTTGGATCTGTGTGATTTGTATGCTTTTTGATTTGATCGAAATGACTAATCAAATAAATAAATAAATACATGCTGAAATACAGTACTGAATACTGTACTGTCTTTAATTAACAATCATTCACCAAAACATGACCCATCAAATTACAGAAGTACCGTATGTGTATCCAGGGCCCACAGTTCTACTGGTTGGAGTTTTGACTAATTAATCAACATAAACATAAGTTTATGGGACTTTGAATTTATTTATTTATTTATTTATTTATTTATTTATTTATTTATTTATTGCATTTATATGCCGCCCATCTAGACATAGTCTACTCTGACAGTTTATTATTAATGACAGTTTATTATTAATTAATGTAGTTTATTAATATTGCAGTGAAAGAAGCAGTGGTGATGGTGGTTAGACAGTTGGCACAGTGTAATGATAAGAAACTCAGCTAACCTGTCACTTTCATTTTTCATAATCACACTTTACTAATATCATATTTTCAACATGTAAATAATAATAAGTGATCTAACTTACCAGGTGCTTACTGGGATTCCAGCAACTAATGTGTGTGACCATGGCCACAGCTTAAATTCATGCAGTTTCCTCAGCACACACGCACACATGAACGCACATCCACACATCAGGAACAATTCCTGCAGTCAGTTTTTTTTTTGTGACATGTTTTGAATCTGCTCAGAAATGCTGTAGCAACACAATCCTCTGCATATCTGTTCAGAAATAAATGTGTTTTACTTCAGTTGCACTTGGGAAGACTTGGCCAGATTTAGACAGTCCAGTGTGCTAAGGCTAAGTTTGTAAGGCTCTCATACAAACATCTCGTCGTTTCTTTGTGATTTACTGGCCAAAATCCTGTTGCTTTACATAGTAAATTGGATTAGAGTATGTCCATTGAATCAATGGGGACTTGGCCAGTCAACTCTTCCAAGTACCATATTTTTGAATGTGTCTCTACTCTAACTGCAATTTACTATGCTAAAGCAAGTCACAGATCTCCACTGGGTCAATTGGCCTGGTAAAACGTACTATGATAACCAACATGATTTTGGTCATTGTATCCTATTCCAGCAGATCAGCACTCTCTGGAACAGTCTCCAGAGCAGATTGGTGGAATCATTTTATCCTGGTTCCGAAACAGGTAAAATAACATAATATTCCCTAACAATACTCAACAAAACATTTCTTCCCTGCCTTATGTTAAAATATACTGGTGTGAAATGTGTCTTCTTAAAAAATTAATAAACTTGGGGACACAGACTGGAAAAGTTACTTTTTTGGACTACAACCCTCAGAATTCTTCAACCAGCATGGTAACTGGCATTTCCAAGCTCTGTTTAGGACCTCTTTCCTGATTCACAAGAAAATAAAATCTTAGAACACAAAAATATTAAAACATCAATACAAATTGCTATATGTATTTTTTTAACAAATCGGCAGAATCTTATTAATGTTTGTGTAAGAGTTTTGTAACTGGCCATGGCTAATAGTGTTACTTAGGCATATGACCAGGCATGCAACTGAGGTACAGCCCAAAATGTAGTCAACTGGCCATAGTTAGCTGTGGAAAGTTATGAAAACAATATGCAGACACCAATAGAATTCTGGGCATCAGAACTCCACAGAACAGAACACATCAACCTAATTACTGGTTAGGCAGCATTTTCACTTAGGGACAAAACACATGTAAGTAGTTGCTTAGTGGAAAAACCTCTAGTGGAGAACTGTAATTTGGAGTGCCACTAAAGGTAAGGCCCCGCAAGGAGGAAAACTGAAGTCAAGCTTCACTTCGTAATTAGACAGATTGGAAGAATCATACAGAAGGTGAATATCTTAAGACTGCAAGAGTCAAATCACTTAGGTCTGTAAAGCAGGAGTGGGCTGCACAGTAGTCCAAATTGGCCCCCCAGCACACCTACACTTCTGTTCATTTAATTTTCTAAAAATGCTCAAAAAGTGCACTCAGGGGAATTTTGCCATGCTTTGAGATGGCCCCAGTGCTCTATCTCCCTCCCCCATAATTAAAAAATATGTTTTTTTTTTAATTATATCTTATTTTTGGGCACTAGAGGGTACAAATGGACTTTGTCAGTTAAAAAAAAATACAAGTAAGACAAAGTAAGAGCCATAGGAGCAAGTGTGACCATCCAAGCTCCAGGAACAGGCATGATTGGCCCAAGACCTCTAGAGTTTCCCATCCTGTAATAAGGGTAACAATTGGCACCACAAATTTGAGCCCAGAAGCAAATCATAAATCAATAAAGGTGAGGCAGTATTGATAGAGTATATTCCTCATAACCTTGTGTAACCACACCTCCCTTTGTCTGGAATCCTGTGCCCCAATTTGTTTCTCTTCTTCCATACCCATACCAGGGCTCCTGGAAGAAGCAAGGGGAGTTCCATCCAAGGATGGAGTCGTGTGTATTCTATGATCAGTTATTGCTTGACTGGAATCCAGTAGAGCCCGGTACCAATTAAAACACTGAATAGTCAATGTTTATTTCCAAGGCTTGAACACACAATACTAGGCTAGTTGAACTGCCAAACATTCAGTTTCTATGACAATTGCATCTCTTCTAACCTTTCCCTGAACTCTCCCAATTGCTCCCTTCACCTTTATGTTTGCGCTACTCAACTTTCCATTCCCTCTCTGTCCCTCCCAACTTCAACAACAACCAGCTACTCCACTTTTTAATCCCCTCCCACAGCATTCTAAGGACTGTGATTGGCTGAGCACATCAAATGGGGTGGGCATCACTGTTTTACATCACAGCTAAGTACACAAATTCTGAGGCCTCTAAGCTAACAGTGTCATATCTTGACCACAAAATACAAAATAGATTGGAGTAATTGAGATGATTGCCTTATTCTAGGGGATCATAAAAGATGGAAAAGTTACTTTTGCTACTACCTACACCAAAATCCTCCAACTGGCATGGTCAATAGCCATGTGATAAGCACACAGGAATTGTTTTCCAGTCTCATATAATGCAATAGGTAGGTTAGGGTTCCTGTAAATAGAAAAGAGGGTATGTTTGAGATCTAAATCAAGGGCAGGAAATAATAAATAATTCAGCCCTTCAGATGCTGTTAGATTATACATAGTTCCCATCACCCATCATTACTGGCTATGCTCACTATAGCTGTTGGGAGTTGTGGTCCAACAACATCTGGAGGTGCACAAATTCCTTACCTTTGAGCTACACAGGTATGAAATTACTACAGTCATACAGGAAAGGGGGGAAACTTTTTGTGCAAGCGCAAGCAGTGTGCAGTTGCCATGTTGTTATATTGAGGTGCCCAACTGTATGGAAGCCTACACCTAGGAAGCTGAATCATACCTAAGCTCCACTTAGCCTAGTAATGTCAACTCTGACCAGCAGGAGCTGTACAGGATGTCAAAAACCCTTCTTTTCTTGCCTGAACTGGGAATTCAAGGTATTCCCTGGTAGTCTTCCATTCAGGTACTAATCAAGCCCAACTTTGCCTAACTTGCAAATCAGATGAAATCAGGAGTGTCGCAGGCAACATGTTGCACTCCCACAAAGGTTTCCCCCCACTGATTATGTATTAGCACATGGCACATGGACATCTGACAGCTGGCCCAGGCAAATTTAGATACCAGGGTCAGAGTCAAGCATGTGCCCCCATACCCCATGACTCATGCAATGCCTCTATGTGAAGAAGATGTATGAGGTACATGCATGTGTAAAGGAACCTGTAGTGTTACTAATTTTTTGCAAATTATTTTCCAAGTACCTTAAATCCTCTAGCAATACTTTTGTTACAGAAACTTTCAGCACTGCCACACAAAGGCATACTGATATGGCGCACTCTCCTGTCACTTCCCAGTCCTGAGTAGGCCCGTGCTCATGAATATATCTGAAGTTGTATAGGCAATGAGATGGTAAAGCAATTGCTGAGAAAGAGCGTGTACCATCATCTTTGAATAACAAAATGGGGAAAAAAGAATCATCATAATCAATTATTTTTCATGTGTCTTCTTGTGCATAATGCTGTTATTAAATGTGCAGACCATTAAAATGTGCATGAGCCTCTGCAGATTTAGATATGCTTTCAAAATTCTTTGCAGGAAATAGCAAAATACTGGGGGCAGCATATAAACTCCATATTTTAAGCTGATTAAGACAGAAAGAAAATAATGATTTGGCAATGCCATCTAATAGGTTTTACACCATAGGAGTTATATAGTACATGTGCAATTTGTTATTATATATTTACTAGCTATCATATTGGATATATTAATATTCTTTAAATGCTTAATATTTCCTATTCTTCACCTGGTTTCACACTTGCAGGATGCAATGCTATACGTATCTACTCAGTAGTCACTCCCACTGTGTCCAATGGGAATTACACAGGTAAGGGGGTGGTATTGTAGCTTAAAGGTATTTGTAGGGCTTAGTTTCTAATGAAATCAAAAAATAAATTTAAGTATCAGAAGCTTATCTGTGTAATCTGAAGCATGTGGTATTTATAAGTGTTATTTAGTGATAAAGGGGAGACATTCAGAACTGTTTTGGTGGAACAACAACACAATGTTTTGTCAAATGGCAAAGATTCTAGGGAGCATGTCGAGCATTCACACACATTTCTCAACTCAGACATATAGCAGCTCTGGTAACATAATTTTAATACACTTTCAGGCACTTGGTGATATAGATCCAAATGTCAACATGGATTGTTAGGTTTAAAATGTTATTCTCCCCCTAACTACAATAGAATCAAGCAAAATAATGGGGAAACTGGCCTCCATTTTGCCAAGAGAAATTTTGAAAGCCATTTTAGTATGGGTTCCCAAGTCACTTTGTTGTTGCAAAAATAATAAAGAATCTTATGGCACGTTAATTAATTGATTAGGTGTCATCAAGTCAATTCTGACTCATGGTGACTTTTTCCATGGCTTTCTAGGTATAGAGTATCCAGAAGTGGTTGACATCCTGAGGACACTCTAGGACTGTGCAGCTTGCCCAAGACCAAACAGGTAGGCTGTTCCCCTAAGAAGCACAATGGGGAATCAAAGTCCCAACCTCTGGCTCTGCAGCCAGATACATAACTCACTGAGTTACCCAGCAAGCGTGTGGCATATGAATAATAAGTGAATGTATTATGCCATAGTCAATTCATTTATCTTTTGGGTGCTACAACACTATTGTTTCTAGAAACATGTATCTTTAATCAATACCAATAAACATTAACTCAACATGTGCAGTTTTAATAAGAACTTGTTAACAGGATGAGAATTCTTGTTTATTGTTACATCAGAGCACATCTAATATAGGTGACAAAAGGCTTAGGGACAGGATTCAGTTAAAACAGAATAGTTATTAACATTCAAAGAAACCTTCTCTTGGCAATGTTGGATTGAAGGCAATAGTTCCAGATAAGTCTTTTATTCTTTTTGGCCACTGCCCTGTTCAGTATTCTGACAGCTGCAGAAGCTGCCACAGAGATCTGATGAGGTGTTGATTCTGTTGGGACAAGGAACACAACTGACACCCCCTCAGATCCTTGTGGGAGCTTCTGAGGGTGGAGTTCTGCATGTGTACGTATTGAACAGGATACGGGCCATTGTCATTGTGTGCCATCAAGTACTTTCTGCCATGTGGTTACCTTAGGAATTAACGAAATCCAGAAGGTCCTGTTATAAGCCCTATTCCATTCTTGCTTATTAAAAGCTCTGGCTTCCTTTATTGAATCAGGTGTATTTCTTAGATGAGCTCAGAGCCTGATAGAAAACTTCATTTCCAAAACAGGCAATATGAGTCAGAGGGAGGGGGTGCATTCAGGGACTACCCCCTATTCTAGAGGCTAAAATTCCAGCCAAACAGCAACAGGGGTGAAGCATTTAAACACAAACACCTCCAAAGTGGTTGAAGCCAGCTCTGAGCTTACTTAAGAAATATGCTTGGCAGACTTCTGCCGTGACAATTTTGGGATATTTATTTATAAATTTTCTGCATTATGCCTGATGAAGTGAATTTATTCATGTAAGCTTGCACTGAGTGTTTATTTTTTAATGGTCCAAATGAAGACATCACCTCTCCTCCATTTGTATTGTGTAAAGCAGTGGTCCCCAACCTTGGGCCTCCATATATTCTTGGACTTCAACTCCCAGAAATCCTGGCCAGCAGAGGTGGTGGTGAAGGCTTCTGGGAGTTGTGGTCCAAGAACATCTGGAGGCCCAAGGTTGGAGATCACTGGTGTAAAGGACCACAAAGTTCTTTCTGTTGCTTTTATTGAATCAATTCATCTCATAATAGGCCTTCTCCCTGACCCCTCTCAATGCCTCCTACTTACCTAATGCTTCCCAGTATTATTGCCATTTTCAGAGAATCTTGTCTTCTCATGATATGCCCAAAGTACATAAAGCCTCATTTCAAGCATTTTAATTTCTTGTGATATATCAGGCTTGATCAGCTATAAGCCTTAGTTTTGGTCTTTGGGGCTATCCGTGTTACCTGTTCAACTAACATCACATTTCAAAAAGAATGATACCCACCCCCCATTACCCTTCTTCATAGTTCACATGCCACAGTTGGGCAAGTCCAGGCCAAAAAGTTGGTGTGCCCACTCCCCACATCCCAAAAGGTTACTAAGAAAGAAACAAATTCCTCAAGGTCTGAACAGATTTTTTGCAAATTTGATCCAGTTTGTTCAATCCTGAACTAAAGCCATCCTGTGCTTTCCAGAGATGTACAAATATGTATAGAGGCATTTCTTTGAGGAATCAAGCAGAACCATCATCCTCTCATACTGTATCCATGGTGTATTCATGGTGAACTATTAGTATGCCATCTGTACACAATAGCATAGCATAACAAGGCTATTTACGTCCTACAGAGCCCTTCCTGGGCTCGACACAATAAGACAACAAGGTAGCCAGAGCTAGCTCCTCTCCAATCTAAGTGTAATGCTTCATTCCTTTTTCTTTCTTTCTGATAACAGATTGTGGTACAAGTTCTGAATGGTTCTATGTAGACCTCAGTAATTGTCTAATAGTACCAATAGGAGCCTTCAGCAATGTAGGGACTGCCACTTCTGGAAGCACTGGATTGGGAAACACCAATCAAGCTTAATACTACTCTGCTTGGAAGTAAGAGTTCTGATGGGATCTTATAACAGCTAAACCACAACCAGTTCTGTAAGCACTACAATTCAGTATGAGGTAGGGAAGGTGGTGTATCTGTACCTCATGTTGTGTCTGTTTTATACCACTAAGTGTCATGGCTCCATCTGGAGAAACTTGAGGTTTGTAGTTTGGAGAGGTGTTTAGAATTGACTGGAAGAGAGCTGTAATGCACTCAACTGGTTCTTTAGCAGAAAATTATAAGTACCTCATCATGCCAGAAATCCTAGGTTTCCTTAGGACTGAACTGCAATAGCTTAAAACGATATGAAATTGATATAACCGTGTAGCATAGATAAAGTTACCCTAGTAGGGTTCCCAAAGTAATTGACATGTTTAAGGGGTAGTTTGAGTGGTGCCACCTGCCAGTGAGGCTCCATAGCCAGGAAGAGATTTGAACCCAAACCTCCTAAATCCTTATCTGTCCCTCTATCCACTATACTGCACTGGTTTTCCAGATACACCCTAAAACATAATATTCTGGGTTGGTGAATACATTTTATTGGAACAATTAAACATGGTGGGTTTTTTAATTCCCCAGGATTCTTTCTCTTTCTCAGGCTTAGATAGCATAAAATTTGGGTACATGGGGGGAAAAGTTTCAAATATCAAACTACATATAATTGCTTGCATGGCAAGACAGATTCTATGGAAAACAAAGATAACAAAATATCAGGATCTGTTGGCTGAAAGCAGAAAGTCAGACTTCTTATTGTCAATTCAAATACAATCTTAATAAATTAAATTATGACACCCAAAATCTGTCACTAGAAATGGCTGCTTTGCTGTCCCTAATCATAGGGCAGGGCTGTCAAAAAGGGTCCCAGAGCCTTTTTTTTCCTCCCTATATAGAGAGGTGACACTCTGATGCCTTTGTTTCTAACTGAATCTGCAATCTCCATCTTGTCTTGCAGACAATGTGCCTTCAACAACAACAACTATTACAATTGACCTGATTTCCAGAATGTGATGATTCTTCACCATCCCCCAATTTTATTAACATCTAACCTTGAAGACAAATTCTGATTAACTACAAAGCTTTCCTTGTTGTAATTCTGTAGTGATCTGACAAAGGTATTATCCGACCCATTACTTCATTTTTACTCATGCCTCACATGGTTACTTTTTTCCTATTTACTAGGAAAATAAATATAGAGATCTTTGTATAACAGAGATCTTTGTTTCTTAATTGATGGGGCTAAGATGACAGTCCGCATACTTGTTTCTTTTTGGAACAACACATTTTGCTGGCTTACTGTAATTAAGAATGAAGAAGTGAAATATTAAAGCAGATTATTAGGGGATTAGATCACCTTTCATTTACTGAACTGTTATTTCCTTGTTTTTTAAAATATATATATTGAGATGTTAGTTAGTACATAAAATGGTACCATATTTTCCGTGTATAAGATGCCCCCCCCTTTTCTAACCCAAAATTAAGAAATCTAAGTAGGGCTTAGCAAGTGGAGGGGGAAAGCAAGGATCAAAGTGCTGTAAGCAGGTATCAAAGCACTTTGATCCCTGCTTTGAGCGCTTTGATACCTGCTTTCCCCCTATACTTTCTTCACAAGAAAGTGGAGGGGGAAAGCAGGGATCAAAGCACTGAAAGCAGGAATCAAAGTGCTTTGAGCCCTGCTTTCCCTCTCCACTTTCTTGTGAAGAAAGTGGCCACAGAAAGCAGGAATCAAAGTGCTTTGATCCCTTTTCTCCCTCCTTACTTCTGTGTATAAGACGACCCTCAATTTTTAGTCTAAAGATTTTAGACAAAAGTATCATCTTATACATGGAAAAATATGGTATTTAAATGGACTGCAAGGAGATCAAACCTATCCATTCTGAAGGAAATCAGCCCTGAGTGCTCACTGGAAGGACAGATCCTGAAGCTGAGGCTCCAATACTTTGGCCATCTCATGAGAAGAGAAGACTCCCTGGAAAAGCCCCTGATGTTGGGAAAGTGTGAAGGCAAGAGGAGAAGGGGATGACAGAGGACAAGATGGTTGGACAGTGTCATTGAAGCTACCAACCTGAATTTGACCCAACAATGGAAGACAGGAGGGCCTGGCGTGCTCTGGTCCATGGGGCCCCATTAAGTCAGACACGACTTAATGACTAAACAACAACAAATTTACAGTGATAGAGAAAAGAACAATGAGGTAGACTTCAGTTAAATTAACAAGACCTTTGAAACAAAAAGATAGGATTTGGCTATTTGTGTCCTGAGAACTGTATGGTGTTTAAAGTTATGACTTGGACTGTGGAGACCTTGGCTTAAATCCCCAAGAAGCTTGTGTGATGCCTGGGATCATTCACAGATTGTCCTCTAAGACTGTTGTGACTAATACATAGAGTAACTTGTATGCAAACTGATGTGAGCCCCATGGAGAAAAGACAGGATGAAAAAGTCAAAAGCAAATAGTGTCCCAGAATCTGCCAAACTTTTATCTCCTCCATTTGGAGAGGAAGCAGTAGGGTATAATTTTCTAACCCTACCATTGTCTTCCAGCAAGGCAATGTCTGGTCTCTGTGGCAAAAAACAAGCAGTGTAGTTCATGAGCCTGAGTTACAATTGATTTCATGTTTCTATTCTTGTTTATTCCACACAACCAACAGTATTATAACACAGGCCTCACCACTGCTTTAATCTTTTGTATTCAAGATTAGAAGATGCTTCCAGCTGTTTCACCTAGAACCAACTTCAAAGTAGCTCTATGTGGATTGTTGGTGCAATATAACAGTTCTGTTATTGTTTGCTGAGTAAACCTTTACAGAGATTTCACAATGCATTTATTGACCACGACACATACTCTAACAGTGGGGCTTAGGGCATACTGAAAAGAATTACTATGTTGAAAGATACCAACAAGAATGGCAGGACAAAAGCCAGCTTTGCTTGCAAACTTCTGTACTTGACAGATATCATGTGCTTCTTTGGATTGGCCATTCATCCAGATGAGACTTCAGCTGTGCTGCGTTTTCCCAAAGAGCAAGTAGATTTTTTTTTCTGCAATGAAAGAAATGATGTAGTAAGTATGGGGCTGAGTTTTTAGAAGCAGAAATGACTTGTTTTTCTGTTTGTTTTAATTGCACTTGTTAACACTCTTATGCCTTCTGGCAAACGTATTTTAACAGTTCGTGTCCACTAGGTAACTAAATAAATTAAATCATAACTGGATATATATGGGGTTTCAGTGAAGATAATAAAAAGTGGAACAAAAAATGTAAAAAGAAAACAGGAAAACATGGGGAAAATAATTACAAAATACAGCTTTGTCTAGCATGGAGGTTGAAAGGCTTCTAACATTTCAGCTTCCAGTCAGTCTTTGGGCCATAGCTGGTGACATCTAATAGCTCTAACATCATTGCATCACCTGATGAAGCTCCTTCTGTTGTGTGCAGCTTGCCTCCTCATGCCATCCAAGACTGTTGTAAATTTTTATTCAGATTGTTAAATCCAGTTGGGAGAGTTCTGTTAAGAGGTCTCCTTCGTTAGCAAAGGAAAATAGCAATAGTGTTCTCTGTGAGCATTTAAGGTCACCTACTGTCTATTCTTTGGAGCAATAAACAAGGAAGATTATAAGTTCAAAACAAAAGTTTAGTAAGATTTTTTTTTAAATAAAATACAATAGGAAAAACTGTCCTTATTAGGTAGAAGATCATTGAGACCTGAGCACATGGCACAGAGATTGGGGAGGGGGGCATAACCCACTCTCAAGAAAGATATGTTAACAGCTTAAACTTAGCAAGGGGATAATACAGGAAATGCTGAATCATTATTTCTTTAGAGAGCAATAGGAGATTGAAAGATGGTCAATGAAAAGGCTACCTTTTTCTTACTACTGGAATGCTCCTATTGGGCTTCAATGAGGAGACGTTACAAGAGAGGTGATGTTCTGGAAGATTCTTCCAACAAAGACCACCAGAAGATGAGGAAGGCTTAAGATCAAACCTGTTGGCCCACTCTAAGTTGAGCAACATCTTGCCTGATTAAGAGGTAATAATCTTTAAAACTTGCAAACTTTGCACCTTTTTTACTAGGCCTAACAAAAGTACCACCCCATTGTGAATTATGCAATATGTTTTGTGCCAGTAAGGCTACCTCTGTTTTTTGTAAATAATAAAAAAAAACTAGCAATTTTTTTTCTGTCTCTCCAATCTCCTCAACCAGCCAAATTTATAACTCATTGCTTTTCTCCATAAAATCATATGTCATATTTTTTTTAAAAAAATTAAAAATATGATATACAGTACACATTTCAAAATTGGTAAATGGCAGCAGCAATCCTAGTGAATATGGATACACTTCAGAACAAAACATTAGTCATAAACAGCCTATGACAGCCTCCCGTAACTTTGTATCTGCAACCACATTACAACTACCATCATTCCCACACAGCAAAGGTAACAATGCATATAGATAATGGGTGCTGTAATGTATGTAAGGTGCCATGTGTGAGGAAAGCTAGTATGTATGAATAACCTGCATACATGAAGAAAGCAAATGTCTAGACATGCTGCATTACAACGGGAAGCTGGTTCCCAATATTAGAGTCCACAACCAATAAAGTAGTGAGTATTTCACTGGAAAAATGTCTCTTCCAAAGAAAAGGAGAAAGATTTTCTTCCACATATCCTGGGCCTATGCTATGGAAGAGAAGCACAGGAATTTAGCCCAAAAAAAGATTAGGAAACAGTGGAACTCATATATCAGGAGTAGAGATGGGCACACATCAGAAAAATTGTGATTTGTTTTGATTCCTGTTTTGTCAAGGTTGATAAATCATGAATTACAAATATATTTTTTTTGTATTTGCGAAGGCTTTCACGGCCGGGATCTAATGGTTGTTGTGGGTTTTTCGGGCTCTTTGGCCGTGTTCTGAAGGTTGTTCTTCCTAACGTTTCACCAGTCTCTGTGGCCAGCATCTTCAGAGGACAGCACTCTGTGCTCTGGTGTAGTTGGCTTGGGAGTGCAGTATTTATGGCTGTGAGATGGGCTTTTGTCTTTTTCTATAGATGGGTGATTAGTGTGTCTTGTTGTGGGTGTATTGTGCTAAGGAAAAGAGATTATCTGTCACTGTGGTTGATGGGTGTCATTAGCTGGTCTTTTGTGTGTAGTGATCCCCTGTCCTTGTGGCTGGGTGGAGTTCATTGACCTTTTGCATGCTGTATGTTTGAGAGCTGGGAGCCAAGTTTTGTTGAGCTTCATACTTTCCTCTTTTTTGTTGAAACTGTGCTTGTGCTTGTGGATTTCAATGGCTTCCCTGTGCAGTCTGACGTAATGATTGCTGGTGTTGTCCAGTATTTCAGTATTTTGAAATAGAATTTCATGTCCAGTTTGTTTTAGGGCATGTTCAGCTACTGCAGATTTTTCTGGTTGTTTTAGTCTGCAGTGTCTCTCATGTTCTTTGATTCTGGTGTGGATGTTTCATTTTGTGGTTCCATTATATACCTGGCCACAACTGCAAGGTATTCAGTATACTCGTGCAGTGGTGAGGGGGTCCCTTCTGTCCTTTGCTGACTGTAACATTTGTTGTATTTTTGTGGTGGGCTTGAATACTGTTTGTAGGTTGTGTTTTTTCAAAAGTTTCCCCATGCGGTCCGTGACCCCTTTGATGTACGGCAGAAATACTTTATTTGTTTTTCTTCTTCAGTTCGGTGTTGTTTTCTTGGTTTGATGGCTCTTGTGATTTCATATTCGGAGTAGCCATTTGCCTGTAGGTCCCAATTGAGATGGTTGAGTTCAGTGCTGAGAAACTGAGTTTCACAGTTCCGATTTGCCCGGTCTACCGGTGTTTTGATTATGCCTCTTTTTCGCTGTGGGTGGTGGTTGGAGTTTTTGTGTAGGCACTGGTCTGTGTGGGTGGGTTTTCTGTAGACCTTGTGTCCCAGTTGGAGGTCAGTTTTGCATAGGACCATGACATCTAAGAACGGGAGTTGGCCCTCTATTTCTTTTTCCATGGTGAATTGTATATTTGGGTGGATGCTGTTGAGATGGTTGAGAAATTCTTCCAATTTTTCTTCACCATGACTCCCTCTGCCTCTTCTCTACGAACCCTGTACATTGGGTGAAGGTTGGGTTTCAGACATCTGAGTTATAAAACCACAAGGAGGGCCCCCCAGGAAACTTCCCCACAGACACCTAGAGATGTCAAAATCACAAAGAAGTTTCTACTGCCTCTCCTCTACAATTCCTTCAAGTTTGGTGAAGATTGGGTTTTAGACATCTAAATTATACACCCACAAAGTGGGGCCCCCAGGAAAGTACCCTTTAGCAGCTGGCTTGGGAAAACCTAATCTTCACCAAGCTTGGAGGGACTGAAGAGGAGAGTCATGGAAAGCATCTTTGTGATGTTGGTGTCTCTAGGTACCTGGGGGGGGGGAATATTCCTGGGGAGGCCCTCCTTGTGGGTGTATAATGTGGACTTTGGAAAGACAATCTTCACCAAACTTGGAGGAATTATAGAGGTGAGTCAGAGGAAGCTTCCCTGTAATTCCAGGTTCTCTAGATAGCTGGGGGGCTGTTGTATTGGCAAATAAAACAATCACTAAAACACATGGATTTGTATTCATTGGGACATTGATTCTTATGAATACAAACAGATGAATTTGTGATTTTTAAAAATTACGTAAGTTGGTGATTTGTTTTTAATTAATGACCCGTGTCTAACCAGGATCAAGGAACTTCTTTCTACTCAAGATCCAAACTGGTTCCAGGTGAGCAACACACACACGCACACACACACACACACACACACACACACACACTGCTGTATGCAGCCCCAACATGACTACTCATGTATAGCATGCATATATGCTCTTGGGAGTCATACTGGAGTTGTACTGTAAATGAGTTAGGTTGCAATATTTTAAGAATAATGTCAAGGGGAACCTCCTATGGAGCTCATTACATATAACCCTCAATGAGTTAATAGCGGAGTTAAGAACTGCAAAATACGTGTCCCACTGTGATGAATGCAGCCTACGATCTATGTATCATGGTTTGCCAGATACCTGACACACCACTCCCATTTTTGCAGGAGATTTGAGCCAGGCATCGTCAGACATTGCAACAGCTATAGTTCAGCTGGTGGATCACAAGTCCTACGGTCCTAATTTACAGTATGTGTTGAGATAGGACACCTGTCTGATATGAGAAAGAAAATCAATTAAACTCAAAACAAAAAAGAGTTCTGTGGCACCTTTACGATTAACAAGTTTTATTTGGCATAAGCTTCTGTGGGCTAGGCCAAATAAAACCTCTTTGTCTTAAAGGTGCCACTGGACTTTTTGCTGTTTTTGCATTAATAGACATTATCCCAGTAAAGATAATGAATGAGTCATATGTAAGTCTAATATACCAAAAGGCAGCAGCCTGTTTCATTGCTATTATAGGAAAAGTGTTACAAAAATATGATACATAACACAGAGAATTTTTAAAAGAGTATAATGGTGTCTGTGTTAAACTATAAATCACTTCTGTTCTCAATAGATTCTCATTAACAATTATTAAGGAACAGTGGGTTGGATTCAGACTTATCTATGATCAGAGTTGGCCCATCAGTTGGGCAAGTTTATCATTACTAACTTAAGCCCCATTCTTTGAAAGAATTTGTGTTGATGGTTCTACTACAAGCACGACTAAGTACAGCTCTAACCGCATGTCGCCACTACTGTAACAACTGAATTCAACAACAGTAACAGCAATTCAATATTGCTGCTGTCAACTCAATGTACTTCATAACTGATCTACAGACCAACTGATCTAGTGAAAATGCTAATTTGTAAAATTTCATTCCAGTTTCATTAAATATCTTCAAATTCTACCTTATTTTATAATACTCTAGACCCATGGTCCCCAACCTTTTCCCAGCCATGGACTGTTTGGGGTCTGGGGTCTGTGTGTGTGTGTGGCATGCTCATGGGGGCATGGCACACTCACTGGGTGTGTGTTGCGCTCATGCGCATGCACAGGATGCTTGCTCGTGGGGGACGCTTTCGGGGGGCAGGAGATCTCTGTCCATGGGACGCTCCTGCCTAGGCCATAGACCCATGCCAGGTCGTGGACTGGGGGGTTGGGGACCCCTGCTCTAGACTGTAGATGATGGTGGAGACTCTATCTTAAATTTTTATTCAAGGATTTAGCTTTGCATTCATTCAAAATTAAAAATGATGGAAAGTGAGCAGAAGAGGGATGTAAATCTAAGGAATAATCCAGAGATAGTGAACATTACTTTTTGAAACTACAGCTAAATTAACTCTACCATGCTGGGGCTATTTCAGGGAGTTCTAGACAAAAAAAAAAGTAATGTTCCCCAAGCTCTGAAGAATATTACATCCCCAAACCCATGTTTGCAGAAGCCTTGCCAAGGATCTGGATAGTTGCATTTTCACAAGTTTGGTTTATATCTGTCAAAGTTGAAGTGTTAAGACCAAAACGCCCCTATCATTTTAATAAATGAAAGTATCTATCCATCACACTCTCCTTTCTCATTTCTGAAAGCTCTGTACATTAAAAAAATCCTAGAGCCACATTGCAAAACTCTTAGGAGAAGGCAGGTTGTTTCTTCCTTCCTAGTATAGTGGTATGAATTCCTGGCAGCTGAACAAGGCCTTTCCTTTGGCCAGCTTCACTTTAGCTCTGTATATGCAAAGGGACCCTCACCACCATGCAGTGATTCAACCAGAAGCCAGCTCAGATGGGGAGAGGGGATGAGCAGCATTTTATCCTCCCCTTTGCTTAGGGCCGTTGCTCTTTTCTCCATATCACTGCTATACCCTTAAGAACAGCTGATCTGCAGCCAAGCCCTGCACACTCCCCACAGCCAGCAACTTCCTCTGAAGCTGCAGCACATAATTATAACCAGCTGTTGAGGGTTGTCTGTGAGCAGGCCAAACAGCATCTTCATGCCCAGCGACTGAAAGCTGACTCCCTCCCACCCACAACTTTGCTACAGCAAATAAGCTGAAGGAAGCTCTGCAATGTTTGAGCAAACAAAAGGAAAGGACTCCGGGTGTTTGTCGTAACAGCAGAGGTGCTAAGTAGACCAGGCAATTCTGCCCCCACTTTGGCATCCACTTTCCCCTAGCCTAGTGCAATCCTTTCTGTGAACAAATGCATTAAACAGGCTCCTTCTTGGGCACTTGCTATCAAGTCAGGTTGACTTGCCTTCATCCCGCCAAGTACATGGCATGCTGTTTTCTTTTTCTGCAAGTTCCCCTGCTTGAAGGCATTTTCTCTCCCCCACTCACTATTTTATTTATTTATTTATTTATTTATTTATTTATTTATTTATTTATTTATTTATTTATTTATTTATTTATTTATTTATTTATTTGATTTCTATACCACCCTTCTGGCAGCCAAGGCCACTCTGGGTAGTTTACAACAACTAAACAGTAATAACAATAGAATCGGAAACATAACAACAGAAGTAAATTATAAAAGCACAAAGCAAAATACAGGAGACATAATAAAATGCAATAAAATAAAATTTCCCAGAAGGAGGGGAACTACCACCTGAACATCTGATACTTTAAACATACGATACAACCGAGGAGAGGATACAATGGCATCCTATGCCATGAAAGCATCTCTGCTTTCCATTGGAAGCATCCGATTGGCTTGTGCTAGCCCTTCAGCAGACCAGATCTATGTAAAGGAGCTTGTGATATTCACTGGGGCTCCTTAAGTGCTTGCCTGCCTCCTCTCAGGACTCATCTCACACCACTGGATCAAAAGCCATGCCATCGCCAAGGGACAAATCTTCGTTGTCCTGCTGACAACATGTGGGATCTCTCCATCCATTGTGGTCCAGGGTGGCTTTACCTGCGGCGTCTCCCAGCATGTTGTGGCTGAGACCGAGGGGCGCCACTTGGTTGTTGGTCATCAAGACCTCTGCTAGATATTTGGCAGCATCGCCGTTCAGCTCATTCCCCAAAAGCTTCAGGGTCACGAGGGTTGCATTTGCCCAAAGCATAGCAGAGCAGACAGAGCCTTTGCTCCATGCACTCCGGATCTGTTCTCTGGCAGATCAACAACTGAAATGAAGCAATGTTTCTTCAATGGCAGCTGTTCCCTCTCCATCCATCCAGTTGTCGCTCAAGTTTAACTTTACAACAGACACGTTGTTCGTCAAGGGAAGGGCTAGAGCTTTGGCTGGTTTAGGATTAAGGCCGTGGTGCGTCAGGGTCAGTTCGGAATCTTTCATATGGTGTAAAAAAAATAAGAGATGGGGACAATACCATAGGTCTGGCAAGTGTCAAGGTATCTGGCTCTTCCTGCAGGGTCATATGATTTTCTCGATTCTTCTATTTCCAGGTCTGTCTCCCACTGTTCACCCTCATCTTGATCATCTTCAGACTCTCCTGTGGAGTCATCCTCCTCATCTTCTGTGCAGCAGATGTGGCTTTTTTCATGTTCAGTCTGCAGTTCAGCAGCCCAGGTGGAAAGATCCGCAGAGGCCTGAAAGTTGCCGCCACTTCAGGCGACATCGGAGGGAGACTCGCGCCCGGAGAGCCAGCCCCCTACTCCAGTCTCCTGCTCTGGCACCGGAGACAGCAGCGGTTCCTTGTTTGCAAGGGGATGGTTTGAAATCCAGCTGTGGAGTCTGACAGCCATTATCTTAGCCTAGTGGTGAGCAACCTGCAGCCTCAGGAGATTGTTAAATTCCAATTCCCAGAAGATGTAGCCAGCATGGCTAATAATGGTAGTGTGGTCTGGTTGTACCAGTGAGTTGCAACTCTCATCATCACTACTGGTGTGGCTGGCTAGGGCTGATGGGAACTGAGGTTCAACATCAGGATAGCCAAAAAATTTCCCATCTTAGTTTAAATTGCCCATGTGACGGTAGTTGGATCATGCGGGTGATTCCTGTGGCTCTTTCCCATGAAGATGAGGGAGTGTCTATCTCACAGGGAGGTCCCAGGCAATCTGCCCCTTGCTATTATTCTAGCTGTCAGAAAAACTCATTAAAAACATAAAACTTCCACGTAAATCAACGTTTTAAAATCCTCACATCATCAGTGAAGACAGAATCAAAAGCATTCTGCTACATTTTTAACATCCACAGAAAGTTATTGACATTTAACTTTTACTGGTCAACTGGAAGCCTGCTAGGATTCATGCTGTATAAAAGGATTTGTTCAAGGTCAAAGAGAAAAATCTTTGAATGACATGAAAACAGCAGAGGGCACGTGTGGAAAAGAACTTTAGCAAAGCTGGCATGGTTGAGCACCTGTTGAGAGGCCACATGTCATCACGTTCTCCTCCCCCCCTCCCCCCCATACATGATCTTCCTTTTCACCCCTGCAATCTCCTTGTTCACTCACTTTTCCTTTGGAGCCAACAGGAGAGTGCAAACAGCAAGCGAATACTGGTTGCAAGAAGACACTGCCTTGCTTATTCATGAGCTCTCTGCTTGGTGAGCAAACAAATGATGGAACTCATGAAGGAAAAAAAGGACAGCAGTTTGTGCAGGGCATGTTTTAGATTAAGCAAAGCAAAAGCAAAGCTTGCTGCCTATATACTGCGCCATAGCACTCTCTGGGTGGTTTACAATTTAATTATGCAGGGTACACACACCCCTGTCCCTGGTGAGCTGGGTGCTCTATTTACCAACCTTGGAAATATGAAAGACTGAATCAACCTTGAGCCAGCTACCTGAGCCTGTTTGGATCAATCTCAGGTTGTGAGCAGAGTCTTGACTGCAGTACTGCAGTAACCATTGCTCCATGAGGTTCCTTCACAATATGATGATGATTATGATAATCTACAGACCCTGCAGCAGGTCCCCCTCAACAGCACAATATCCTCCTCCTGCAGTGTTACTGATCTGGGGCTAATCTCCTTCTTTGAGGAGTAGCAGTGCCAGATTGCCCATTGGGACAGATGAGCCACTCTTCTGCCTAAAACTCAAACTACTCTCATCCATATCACTCTAGCTTTCTTCCTTCTCATAGGCAGAGGGCCGCCGTGTGTGAAAGGGGAGGCAGAAAATATGTCTCTGTAGATGCTTGTATGAGCACCAGTTTCTACTGCATCCACCAATGGTTGCTGCTTCACCAATCACAAAAGGCACCAGCTATTGCCAAGAGGAGTGGCGTGCACAAATGAAGGACAGAGGTGGCTATAAAGGATGGTAAAGGCCAGGTGCTTTTTTTGCAAGCACAGAATGAAGTGTGACAGTGCCCAGTTGTTCTCAATTAAAATGCAACATCATTCTTCAAACTTTATTTGTGGCATGCAATTTTTAAAATCATTTATAATTCCTCTAAGAACACTGTGGGGAATGTATGGTCCTCCAGGCATTATTGGGCTACAGCTCCCGTTATCTTTAGCCAGCATAGCCAGTAATGATGGGTGTTGCACTCCAGCTACATCTGAAGGGCCACCTACTTCCTATCCCTGCTATAATATCTATAACCATTTACTATCAAAGCAGATAAGTCATTTGCCTGAATTCCAGTGCTGGTCCCAGATATTTGAAGGCATTGGGCAAGAATCCATCAATGCCCTTTCCTCATTCATTGAGCTACCCACCGTACAATCCTTATCACCAACTCAGACATTGGGGGAAAGCAAAGGCTGGAGTCACTAGATTGAGTGTGCTGCCCAATATTCCCCCTGCATGGTTGGAAGATATGCAAGCAATGGTATGCTATATATATGTCTGAGTTGGTGATAAGGATTGTAAGGTGGGTAGCTCAATGAATGAGGAAAGGGCATTGATGGATTCTTGCCCAATGCCTTCAAAAATCTGGGACCAGCACTGGAATAAAGGCAAATGACTTATCTGCTTTGATAGTAAATGGTTATAGATATTATAGCAGGGATAGGAAGTAGGTGGCCCTTCAGATGTAGCTGGAGTGCAACACCCATCATTACTGGCTATGTTGGCTAAAGATAACGGGAATTGTAGCCCAATAATGCCTGGAGGACCATACATTCCCCACAGTGTTCTTAGAGGAATTATAAGTGATTTTAAAAATTGCATGCCACAAATAACAAAATTTGATGACTGAATGAATTGGCCTCCCCACATAAAGGAGTGTCTGCAACTTCTTCCCAGCCTCTGGATGCAAACAGAAGCAGAAAAATAAACTCTTACATGTCACATCAGTTGTAGCCATTAGGATAATTCCATGGGCAGAAAAGAAAGAGCTCTAGGCTCATGAACCTTTGCCGATACTGACTTTGACATAAACTAAATGTTCTAGGAAGCCCTGTGTTACTTTCTCCTGTGTTGTTATTTTAACAGAACTAGTTTCAGCAGAAAGAAAAGTAAATGTAATAAAGTATTTGTCACATATAAAGCTTTCCTGCTTAGATTCAGAATTTACAGGCCCATAGGAAGCATTAAATAATATTAGTTGAAGGTTTCCTAGTGCTTTACAATTATTAACAAAAAGCAGAGTCCTTTGGATACAGATTGGGACCCTGCTGAATGGAGTAAAATATGGACTACGCTGGCGATTCTGGGAGTTTAAGTATTGTGAACACAGCATTATAGGGAATTGGATCATACTGAAGTTGTCTCGTTTGTAAGTATATTGGCAGCAATAACATAAGGACCTACAAGCTGTGGTATTTGTTCTTATGTAGTACTGTAACAGGAATATATTTATTTTAAGGTCCAGTTTAATGCAAGATGAAATATTAGTTCAACCTTTCCAAAATACTCAGTGGTTGTTTCTCTCTTCTCCTCAGATCTTACACATTTATAACCAAAGTCCTGTTTCACAACTCTATTCTTCCCTGTTAATTCCCATATGGACTAGCCCAACAATGGATATTTGCAGCTAGTAGAGCTATATATGAATCAGCTTAGAAGTCAATTGGACAATTTGCCTCTGAACAAATGTTAGCTTATACATTTCTGATCTGTTTCTTTAGTGCTTTCCATATTGCAGTGACCTTTCAATGCAGGCACTTTTAAGACACTTTGGAAATCACTGTTATGCCAATAAACTTGGAAATTACTCAAGGTGGGGGTGGGAGCAGAGGAATCTGGCAGCAGTTTGTCCCAGGCTGTTAACCAGCCTTGTTAGTTCAGTAGCTGAAACTGTTCTGTCACACCTAACCACTAAAAGATGGGTTTTTTTGTTGTTGTTGCTAGAAATAAGGCTGGCAATACTAAACAGAGTAGCCTGACACTGGCTTGCTGGAGATTGAACCAATAGGGACTTTAAAAAAGCAAACCGATTGTATAATTCAAGAGATAGAGAGCACCCCATTTAGGAGATGCCAGACATGGGGTAATCCAAAAGAGAGAGAGAGAGAGAGAGAGAATCCCGACTCTTACAACGATGATGAAGATGATGATGATGATGATGATGATGATGATGGAGGTGACAGTAGTTCAGCTAGTGAGTAAATGCATTCTGCACATGCTTAAAAGCATTCTTTTGTTTTCTACTGCTTTGGGAAACCTGGCCATATCTGTTTCCATGCACAAATAATTTCTGGAGGGATTAGAGAGAGAGAGAGAGAGAGAGAGAGAGAGAGAGAAATTCCCCAAGACGAGTATTTTAGGAAGTCCCCTGGAATTTACTGTCTTCCTTTGTTCTGTCTTTCGAACATCCATATTTACACCCTAGAATCACCCTTCTGTTTCCAATAGGGCCGGCGCTCCTGAAAAGCAGCCCAGCCCACGAGTCCCCGCTCTCCACCTCGGGGCTAAAGCTGTCATCGGCAGGAAACACACTGTGCTGAAAAAAGCCACAACCTGCGCCGCCGCTTCTTTGTGAGGAACGCTGGCTCAGCGCCATTGCTCTTCCTTCTTCCCATGCTGCTCTTTTTCCCCAGTCCCTGTCAGGCGTCCAGCTGCTGACAAGCGACGGGGGAGGCAAGGGAGCTGGGCTGCTCGCGAACCGCCTTTGGCCGCGCCTCTCTCTCTCCACGGGTTTTGCGGCTACCCGCTGCAGCTGCCCCACCTACTGGTCAAACGCAGTTTCTGCAAGGCCGCACACCTAGTCGGGTCTACGGTGCCAAAGGGTGAATTTTAAACTCCACATTGAGGTGATATTTTTTATAGCCCAATCAAAAAGGGACCAAAAAAAAGTATTTAGAGGTACACAGAAGGCACAGGCTTTCAAGAGGGTATTCTCTGCATCAGATCCAATGGTAAAAGTTAAACGGGTGGGAGCAGAATGTGGAGAGGTTGATCTTAAGCCCTTGCTGTTTACATGGTTTCTTTAGCATGTAAAGATGGGTGGGTGGGGGAGAAGGATGTTACAAACAGGCCCTCTGAGGGCTCAGAATGAGACACGGGGCATTTACTATGGTGAGGGCCCCTCATTGCTTTGGAAGAGGGTAAAATATGTAAGGAGTGGTATGTGAAATTTTTGTTGCTGCTGTGCATGACACTCACACTCCCTTGGTAGATGTGAGCCTCCCCACCCCATCCCCCGGGGTGAGGCCAGGTCAATGGCCGTGCTGCCCCTCCTCCTACAGCCTTTCTGATTATAAAGAAATGAGTCTCAGTGGGCAAGATACTGGTGTTAGATTTCCACCAGGTTAGCCCCTCTGAAGTCCACCATCTAAACACAGTGAGCTCAAAGCTGTACATTCACCCTGTTGAGGCACACAGGCTCCTTAGCAGAAAGAAGAAAGCTACCAGGCTATCTTGGGCGACGTCTGATACCACTGTGTCACCAGAGGGGGCCCGTTGCCGTGTCTAACCCATTACATCCTGAAACAACGCACAGGCAAACAAGAACTTACAATCACCCTTTCTCCCCTTCCCTGCAACATTTAACATCTTGCCTGCTGAAGAGTGTACAGTTTGGAATTTGTTTTGTGTCATTGGTTTTGCTGGCAAATTTAAAGTGTTTCACTGGAAAAACATTTTCTCTTCTTTATTTTTTCTCTTTGGTGCCTTAAAGGTTTACAAATGTTAGCTTTGAAATTTGGAGGGAAAATAAAACTTATTAAATTGCAGTATATGTTAAACTCTCTTCAGCCCTCTCCCTCCACCAAGCAGAGTTCTGCTTCATTTTGCTTTCCTGCTAAATTAAGCACCACTTCTATCTGTACTTTGTTCAAATACAGTAGTTACCCAGACAAATTTCTTTCATTACTGGAATGTATTCCTCACTGTTAAGGAATGCAGTTGCTGTTTAGGACAATAAAATATGCTACTTTTCAAAAAGGCAATCCAGGAGAGAACCAGATTGGTAGACTGTTTTTCCCTCAGTGGTCTTAATAATGTCTTAGGCAGAAAGAGGACAAGGCCTTTTCCTGTCACACTGAGCCAATATCACGTGGCTTAGTGGTTACAGTGTTGGACTAGGAGTGGGGAAATCCAGGTTTCAAAATGTATTGACAAAAAAAGAGGTGGATGATTACTACAGAGGATCAGCTGTGTTATTTTCTCCTATGGGCATTTGATTCCATGAGTGTAGGCCATGTTGGGGCATCTACACATGCAGAGGCATTCCATCTTGACAGGAAAAGCGTACTTAATCTCATTACTCCTCATACACAGGGCCCAATTAGGAGTAGTTTAAAGGGTCACCCAAGCTTTCCAGCCACTTTAGGTAGGAGCAAAGCACCACTACTGCTACTCCCTATCACAACACAGTGGTGGCAGCTCCTCCCTCCCAAATAAAGGAAAGTATGGCATTGGCAACAAACCAAGAAAAAGGAAGTTGATAAGGGAGCAGTAGCCCTCACATTCTACCATCCACGTGAGAAGGATGCTGCCATAGCTGTGCCCATGCCCTTTGCCCTCTCATGAAAAAGAGACGGCAGTAACAGTCATGCCTCTACTTGCTTGTCCACTCACAAAAAAAGGCGGTGGTCATGTGGCTGATCCCCGGTGACCCAAAAAGGAGAAGGATGTGGCAGCAATGTTCATGGCCAAGGAAGAGGTGGCAAATACGAAAGAGAGGAGCCTCCCTACAAAGAAGAAGGAAGTGGAGGCAGCCATAATGTTTGTCATATCCAGAAGCTGGCCCTGGAGAGTTGTGTAGACCAGTAGCAGCTTGCTGACAGAGTGGTTTAGGGAAGTTGTGAATTTTCCCTCCCAGTGTCCAATCACCTGAGGCAACTGCCTCACTTAGGCTAATGATAGAGCAGGCCCTGATATCATCCAGCACCTACATATAAAAGCTCTTCCTCAAGCCCCATCCCTCTGTTATTCCAAGACAAGAAGGTTAGGTCTTACAGACAAGAAGATTAGAAGATTGAGATGCAGAGAGTTGGAAACCAGAGCAAATGCCCATTGTTTTGTTTTATAAAGTGATTTTAATGATTTTGAGTCAAGTATCTCCAACTTTCTTAAATTACTGAGCACAATTGGAATGCTGAGGAAATATCATGGGAACCATCACAAAACAGCTGCTAAGGGAGGTATTAACCATTTCATACCAAGGCAAATTAGTTTAAGACTGGAAACCAGCCGTCCAAGAACTCTGAAGTACAAGGACAAACTGGGGGCCAAATCCCAAGAAACAAAACCCATTTCTTTGAATTCACTCCCAAGAGACCATTAATTGCACAGAAAAGCAAACCATTTATCTTCTCAAATCAGCATTGAAGTTAATTTACTTTATCAAGCACATTTCCCCAAACAAGAAAAATACTCACATCGCATTCTATGATCACATAAACATCACAGAAAATACAGACCTCTCTCTCTCTCATCCTGTTTAGAAATCACACCTGAATCTGTGTAGGGCTAAATGGGTGGTAGAAGGATGGAAATGCCCCACCGCATAAGCCCGCATTGCTCCCAACCTGGATGTAAGACATTCATGTGTTTAATGCAAATATTTGCAAAATGGCCTGTAAGCATTTTCAACTGAATGCGCTCATAACATTCCCATGATCAGGAGCTCTGCTTTACCTTGGTTTCCCAGCCACAGAAGAGCTGGAAGTAAGTTCAGTGAAGTGTTATTACCGTCTCTCTGCAGATTTTCATGTTAAACTTGAAAAATCTTACTAAAGTCCAGTAATGTAAGATACGGGGCTTACATGTGGACCCCTGACCCCTCCACTTATGTAGTCCTACAAGGATTCAGGCACAATGCCTGAACAGAGCTACTGTACTATACTTCATTTTTCTCTTGTTTACCAATGCTAGTCAGAAAAGTCACTTAAAGCCTCTTCTTTGGGCCATCTACAGAAAATCTCAACCGTGATAATGTTCCCCAAATCTAGAACTCCAGGTGGTCACTGATGCCTCCATCACTAAATGTGATCCAGATTCAATATATTTACAACCTGTTTCTAGGTGCACATAGAAATGATTTGGTGATGAGGGGGGAAGATGAAATCACACCTGAGGGGCTCTGTAGGATGATATGTTAAAAATGTCTTCAAATGTTGTCAAATTACTGAGAGAAATGCACACTTTGAATTATCACATTCAACATTCAGCAGCCTCAGTGTAATTTGTATACAATACCATAAATGAGGCCTTTAGAAAACTGCCTTATAAAAAGATCATTTGAACAGATTAATTGGTGAGACACTAAAGCAGAATGCCACTTTTATTTAGGTCAGGGAGTGGGGAAAGGTGGCTGAACTAGAGAAACATTTCTCCTCTTTTTGTCACAGCCTGAGGTCACTCTGTGAAACTGATTAGCAATAGATTCAGGAGAGACAATACAGTACTTCTTCACACTACAATGCATACTCAATTTATGGAATTAACTGACACAAGATTAGAGATTGGGAATAGTATTTTATTTTTTGGGGGGGAGTACAGGTCCACTGGCTATGCTGGCTAGGAGGTTCAGGACAGTGTAATTCAGAAAACGGTATTTCCAAATTCTGCATCAAACATGGTGGTAAGTTACAAGCTCAGGTAGTTTAAAAGGGGGATACAAGAGATCTCCAGTGGATGGGTCTATCTATCATCAGAATGGTTATATGGAGGTTTCAAGTTTAGGGGCATTTCGTCAAGTCACCTCTGACTTATGGTGGCTATATGAATGAGCAATCTCCAAAATGTCCTGTCCTCGAAGCCCTGCTCAGCTCCCGTAAACTCAAGGTTAAGGCTTCATTTCCTTTAGGGAGACAATCCATCTTCTGTTTAGTCTTTCTCTTTTCCTCTAACCTTTTCTCTCTTCCACTACACCTAAGAATAAAACCTGCTGGACAGCAGTAACAGAGAAAAGTTATTGTCCTCATATGTGACTCAGGGCTCCCCAAAGTCCATTGATTGTTAACTAGCAAACAGACTTTACTGACCAATCTATGAAATGACATATTACAGGAATGAGGAAAGACCTACCAGTAGATGATATTGTTTTCTACTCCTCTAGTCTTGTCTCAAATGGATTCATTCCTAGTCTGTCAAACTTGTGGGTAGTTTAGAACTGGGGAGTGGGGGTGCAGTCACATGAGCTTCAGGGTGGTTTTGGATAGCAACTCTATCAGCCAGTGGGTGAGGAATGCATGGAGTTGCACTTTAACTACACCTGGATGACCACAACTTCCCATTCCTGATTTAGGGCTCATGTTGTTATTTATTTATAGCCTGCTTTTTCTCCAAAGAGTTCAGGTACTGTATATTGTTCAGCTAGACACCCAGTGTGGTGTAGCTGATATAGTGACAAACAATGAGACCCGGATTCAAATCTCTGCTCGACCATAGGAACTCATTGGTGGGGTGAAGCTGGTAAAACCATTCTTTAAATATTTCACTTACTTTGGAACTCCTATTAGGGTCATCATAAGTCGGTTCCAGCTTGATAGCACATAACACATAAACATAGGATTCTGCTAGTTATTGATGCATTTTGAATATGAAGTCTGAAAGATCTTCCTCCCAGTTTCTAACGAGCACTATATTGACTCTTCTTCCACTGGCAGGACTTGGAGGAAGTAGAGAAGCTAGTGGTTGCTTGTAAATAAACGTGGCTCTATTTTTGGGTAGCTAACTTCCTCCTCTACTGCTGCTCCTGATACCTTAAAAGTTCTTTCAGGCAGTTTTGACTCCTGGGCGGGGGGATCAAAGAAGTTTCTATATCTTCCATTTAGCCTTTCTCAAAATGAAGTCCTATGATGCTTTGCACTTTATGCTTCTTCTTTACTGTATGCTTCTTCTTGTATCTAAGCCCAAAGAAGATTCAAGCCATAGGGTTGCAGTGGTGGCCTATGTGAGGGTGAATTCGAAGAACTGAAGTTGGCTGGTATAACCAGAAATCCAGGAGAGTAGATGCTTTACACTTAGAAAATGACTGAGAGAGAATTTTTGAAACTTGGCAGTGCAGGGGAAGGCATGAAGATGATTCGTGCTGATTTTGAGGTAGAAAGCATGAGAAAATTCTTGTTTCTTGTCCACCATTCAGTCACAGACAGTCATCAAGTTGGAATCTTTTAAAGACACTAGGAGGCCTCAGACAAAATGTTCACTTGAGACCCCTCCCTGATGTCTCATTGTCAAAAATTCCATGACAAGATTGTAGAAAGATATTTCTCTCAGAAGATTCCATTATACGGATAAAATAAATAATGACAGTCTTGACTATACCATTACGGGATGTAATTTCTTTTTAATGAAGTCAATTTTGGAGAATGTTCCTTCTCTTCTGCAATTTGAAATCAGCAGAGTTAGATAAAGATGTAAAGCTATTGTAACCTTTGGAAAAGCTTTAACCAGGTTTTTACTGCAAATTATCTTCAAATTACAATGTTCAGTATTCTCAAATCTATCACATGCCTCTGCAGTAGAGGTTCCCACATTTTTGGCATCACAGGCATTCGAATTTTTTTAAAAAACTTCCATCCCTCATCTCTCTTTTGGACCATCAATTCAAGTCCTGGGAATGTTAGATTTTTAAATTTCTAATATAAAATTAAAAGTAAATACAAAAAATTTAATAGAGTACTTTTAAATTAAAAAGAAATGCAGATAATTTTATTGACTCTAGTTTATTAAAGTTACTGAAGAGGAATGCAGGAGGGTTTTTTCAGGCAGAATTGGACTAGCTTTTCAAGGCAGAAGAGAGCTTTTAAAGGCATAGAGTGGGGAGATAAGTATTAAAGGGGATATTCTCTTATGAAATCTAGCAAGGCCTGATCAAAGCATGCAGGTTCCTGTGGAGGTATCAGCACAGAGTGATTTTAAAAATGAGTCAAACAAAGGCAGAGGTCATTTTTAAGTGTAGTGGTTAGAGTTTGAGTGTGATCAAATAGAGATTTGTCCCATGGTTGGATCCACTTTGAGATGGGATGGTTTGCTCCTTTTTCGGGCAACCACATGGTATATAGCAATCATGAACCAGTCTCTCCCTTATCCTTGCCTACCTGTAATTCTTTGAGTTCCTGTCAGGGGCCACTGTTTTATTATTATTATCATTTTATTTTTGTTGCAGGTAGGATCCAGTTTGGTTAAATTCCAGTATGTTGTGTGATCACTGGGATCCAACCAAAGTGGATGGTTTAAGTTGTCACTGTGTACAGGGACCACCTGTCCCCTTCCCCAGAGGAGGCATCATTGAAGTAAAAGCACTTTTGGCAAATGGCCTCAGAAATTACCTCTGGTGGAAAGGCAGTGTGTGTCTCCAGGTGGCCAGGGCTACTCATACTTTCACTCACTTCCTTCTAATTTGTCCTAGGGCAATGGGAGTGCATGGGAACTGTCTTTTTCTTCCTCCTGTTCCACTGAAGGATGCAGCAGCAGCAGAACATCTGTACAGTTTGAATGCCTGCCTCTGTCAGCTATTAGCCCAGTTACTCTTTGAAGCTCCCTCTTTGCATAATCCCCGGCACAGTTTTTGCTTTTGCTGCCACCATTCTTCATTGCACCTATACCCTTTCGGCTTTTCATTTCCTAACTCATCCTGCTGGGACCGTTACATATATCCTTGAAACCTGCATGCACCTCCTCAGTTTAGGAACCAGTGCTCTGTAGCATGTAAGAAAATAATGAACTGTTTTAGTTTGAAAGGAAGGGAAATGTTCTCTAAATCTTCTGCATGCCTTTTCTATGATCTAGGGAATAATGGTCCAGTTTTGGATTCCTTGAAGAAGAGCAAGTGGCAGTGGTTGTGCTGAAAGTCAGCTGCTACTGTTAGCAGCTCCTGGGTCTGCAGCCATTTTGTTTATGCAGTCACCAATAGGGTTTATGTTGTGATTTTTTCCCCATGAGGTTTATGGAGATCAAGTTAGCGGAATTGTGAAGGAAAAAATCACAGCAATGCCAATGCTGATATGGCCCCCTTCATGTGAAAAGGAAAAATGATCAGTCCGATTGCTTTTTGGTTAAAGAAAACAATTTCTTATTTATTTATTATTTGAATTTATATACTGCACCATCTGGCAACCAGGCCACTCTGGGCAGCTAACAAAAATATAAGGAGAAAAAAACTTTAAAACATGATAAAAATAAGTCAATCAATCAATCAATCAGACCTTTATTGGCATAGACAAAACAACGTAAAAAAGGGAAAGTTAAAAGAGGAGTGCAGTTTGCTGGTCTTTGTTGCACAGGATTGTAACATAGTGTAGAAAGGATGCTACGCTCGCAGATACATCCTGTAGAGAGTCACTCAACATAAAATAAACTTTATCAGCTTCGGAGAGGCCTGATTTGTTTTTTAAAATTGGATTTAAAAGTTGGATACGAAGGGCAGTATACTTGGGACACCCTAATAGGATATGGGAAATTGAATCGATACAATTTAGTTTGCATGAACAAAGCCTATCTGCGTGGGGGGTCCTTAAAAATCTGCCAGTCAGGACTGCAGATGGCATCACATTAAACCGGGCCAATGAGAACGCCCTCCGGTGCTGGGGGTTACTTAGTGCAGAGAGATATGAAGCTATATGTCCAAATTTGCAAGGGAGAGACAATTTCGCTGGTGAACAAGTCTTGTTAGCCGCATTATAAAGATTTTGTTGCTCAATATCCAGGACTCTTCGTTTAATTATTTGAAACGTTTCAGAGGCAGACAGCATATAAAAAGAGTCCAAGCATAGACCCAAAGCACTAATTTTTTTTTCGATGATGGCAAGCCAGTTAGAAGGGGACAAATCTTGAAGTAATTGAAAAATGAGACTATTTGGGTCAGGGTCGTTGTGAAGTCTCAGCCAGTATTTGAAGGTGATCAACCAGGCTCTAGATTCGATTGAAGTCTGTCCGGTTTCCAGGCAAAGAGCAGCGTATGGAACGCAATTAGGCAGCCCTAATATTTTGCGAAGAAATTTTGACTGGATACACTCAATAGAATGGTCGAATGAGCTAATCCATATAGGGCAACCATATAAAATTTGAGCCTGAACTTTAGCGTTGAAGACCTTTATGGCTGCAGGGATGAGTTGGTTACCAGTATTGTAGAAAAACCGGGAGACTGCAGAGGCGCTGGATGTGGCTAGATTTGTAACAGAGTTACGGTGTTGTGTCCAAAATAAGTTATATTGAAAGTTGATACCAAGGTATTTGTAATGCTTAACCTGTTCTATTATGTTTCCATTGATTACCCATTTTAAGGGTCGCCAGGATTTGGAGAAAACAAGAATTTTTGATTTTTCGCAGTTTAGTAGGAGCTTGTTTTGGTTGAGATATTCGAGGCACCTGGTAAGTAGGCGTTTCAAACCCACACGGGTGCGGGAAATTAGAACGGTGTCGTCCGCGTAGAGGAGCAGAGGGACTTGTAGGGAGCCGATTTTAGGAGAGTGAGCATCTATTTCAGCCAAGAAAGGAGCCATGTCATTGAGAAACAGGTTAAATAAAGCGGGCGCTAAGATGCAGCCCTGTTTGACGCCTTTATTGACCGGGATCTTTGATGTTAGTATTCCAGTGGGGGAACATTTAACTTGGCATGTTGTAGAAGTATGCAGTCTTTTGATGAGGAAGAGCAGCCTTTGATCAATGTTCAGTTTGTATAATTTGGACCAGAGAAGATCTCTGTCAATAGAATCAAAGGCTCCCTTCAGATCCAGGAAAGCAGTGTAGAGTTTGCAATTGGGCTTCTGTGAATATTTGTTGGCCAGATGATAGAGAACTAGACAGTGGTCTGTAGTTGACTTCCCTTTAGTGAACCCGATTTGTTCAGGCCCAGGGATTTTGGACTGTGCCATCCAGGAGGCAAGTTTGGCCATTAGATGCTTTGCATAGAGTTTCCCGATGATGGACAAGAGACTAATTGGCCTGTAGTTGGAGGGGAGTGAACGGTCTCCCTTCTTGAAGATGGGGGTTATAATGGCATTCGTCCATGCTTCTGGCATTAAGCCAGTTTGGTCAGCCATTGAGAAGGTGGAGGCAAGAAGGGGGGCCCAGAAGTCCGAGTCATGCTTTAGCATTTCAGCTGAGATGACGTCGGGGCCTGGGGCTTTTCCATTTTTGAGTTGAGAGATTAGCTCACGGACTTCGTCGGGTGTGGTCAAGGGCCAGTTGGGTAAGGCGGTCAAAGGGGGATCTAAAAAGTTTGGAACATCAGTTTGTCTTTCATAGAACAGAGCTGAGAAGTGTCGAAGCCACTCCAGTGATGAAACTGTGGGAGCCTCTGGGTCAGCTGTGTGAGAAGACCCAGATATTATAGACCAGAAGAGTTTGGGTTTATTATAGATTGTGGCTTGATATAGCTGTTCCCACTGGGAAAATGAAAGGTCTTCTTTCTTTTTCTGGATAAGTTGTTGGAGTTGTTTTTTAAGGTCAAAGTATCTTAGAAGTAGAGATCTGTCATTAGAGTCCCGGAATTGGCGGTAAGTGTCGCGGATGAGACGTTTCAGTTCACGGCACCCCTTGTCTGCCCAGGGAAAACTATAAGGCGTTCTCAAGTTCCTTTGAGATCTTGGACTCTGGATCAGGGAATCAACTATGTGGAAAAGTATAGCCTCGTATCTTTTAATAAATTCGGGGGGGTCGTCAGAGGAAGTACAGTGTAACCGGAGTTCTAGCATGGTGTGGGATTTGATTAAATTAGAAAATATTTGAATTGAGGCCTCGTTCCAATGGATTTTGCATAGGGCCTCAGTAGATTCAGCAGGGAATTGTTTGGCTAAAAGAGGGCTTGGCTGGTAGTGGAGCTTAATTTTCATTGTTAAAGGAACGTGGTCGCTATCTGTGTGGTCGCCCACTGCAAAATCATAAACGTATGGCAGAAAGGAAGAAGAGGTCACTATATAGTCAATTACGCTGCAGCCTCTGGGTGACAGGAAAGTGAAGTCACCGGAATTGGCGAAGTTCTTTGACCCATTAAGCCATATTCTGTTAAACTGGAAACAGAATTTTGTTAAACAAATACCAGCACGGTTTAGTAGTTTGTCTTTTGAATGTCGGCTTTGAGAGTAAGGAGATGGTAAAAAGGTGTCGTGGTCAATATCGAGAGCCTTGTGGAACAACAAGGCATCGTTACCAACCCTTGCATTAAAATCTCCTGCCAGAATAATTTCTGAGGAGGGAAATTTTCTTTCCAGGTCCTCCATAAGAGAGGTTAAGTGTGACCAATAGTGATGAAGAGAGGCAGAATTGGGGAATGGTGGAATGATAAAAATAAGTCAATACATAGCAAATCAGAAATTAAAACAGATGGCAGTAAGGTGGTGGAAAGGGTGATGGAGAGAATAGCAAAAAGAATGGTAAAAAGGGAGGGTAAGATCCTAGTGTTCCGGGAAAGCCTGGCGGAACAGCCAGGTCTTCAATGCTCTTTTGAATCCATCCAGCGAGGGTGCCAGACAAATCTCAGTTGACAGGTTGTTCCACAGGCGGGGGGCAACCACTGAGAAGGCCTGGTTTCTAGTTCTTTCCCTCCGGGCCTCTTTTGGGGTCAAGGCCCTCAACTGCCCTGCTTGTGAGGAACGGGTATTATGGACAGATCTGGCTGGGAACAGGTGTTCTGATAGAAACCTAGGTCCTAAACCGTTTAGGGCTTTAAATGTTATCTCCATAACCTTGAAGTCGATGTGGAAACGAACTGGTAGCCAATGAAGGGTGGCCAGAGTGAGCGAGATGTGCTGAAATTTCTTCACTCCAGTTATTAATCTGGCCACTGAATTCTGGACCAGTTGAAGTCTCCACATCAGCCTCAAGGGTAGCCCCATGTAGACAGCATTGCAACAGTCTATTCTTGAGATTACAAGGGCACAAATCAGTGTCATGAGTGCCACCACATCTAGATAGGGACGCAGCTGGGAAATCCTTCGGAGATGGAAAAGGGCTGCCTGGACCACAGATGCCACCTGCGTTTCCAACTCCGGATAGATCACATACTATACGAAAAAGTTCCGCCTGCTGGTTGTGAGCTTTGCTTATCCGGTCAGCGAAGAATGCTCTTCCAGCAACCTTTACCCTAGCTAGGTAAAGATTAGACGCGATCCTGGTGGCTTTTAAATTAGTTTCCATTGGGGCCTTTCTCCAGATGCTCTCTAGCCTTCTCTGATTACGCTTCATAGCCCGCAGCTGCTGGTTAAACCAGGGGCTGGTCGGGCTTGGCAACGGAGAGGGCGTTTAGGTGTGATCATGCTGACCACCCTGGTGGTGGTGGTATACCAGCCATCCACCAGGGCACTGACAGGAGCGCCAACCAAGTCAGCTGGAATCCCCCGCATGGTATCTTGGAATCCGTCAGGATCCAGTAACCTGTGGGGGCGGACCATCTTAATGGGTCCAAGCTCCCCGTGGGAGGAAAGTGCCACTGAGAGGCTGCATTTAATTAGGTGATGATCCAACCATGACAAGGGGGCTAATACCAAGTCAGCCACAATCGGAACACAATCTCTCTGCTCGGCAGCAAAGACCAGATCCAGCATATGGCTGCCCACGTGGGTAGAACTGTTGACTTGCTGGGTGGAGTCCAACGAAGCCATAGTTTCCAGGAACTCATGAGCTGGGCCAGAAACCTCAGTCTTTGTGTGAATGTTGAAGCCCCCGAGAACCAATAGACCTCGACAACACCATGGAGATGAAGTCCACCACCTCCAGCAGGGACTGTGTTGGATCGCAGAGAGCGTAGTAAACCAGCACAATCCCAAAGGCACCCATGGCCCCAAATGACATGTGGACAGCCTCTAGACCTGGTCTTGCCACCCTAGAAAGCCTAGCAGCCTGAAACATGTCTTTATAAACAATGACGACTCCCCCCCCCCCGGCGCCTGGTCTGCTCTGGTTTTGGATGGCATACCCAGGTGGGTATGAGGGCAACAAAATTAAACAAAATTAAACAAAAAAGTTTAATCTACGGTTCATGGTTTTATTGTTTCATATATGTATTATTTCAACGTCTCTTTCCTAACTCCTTTTTGGCAACCGTTATCTAAACGCCTAGCCCTACAGAAACTGTCCAGATGTTAGTGGTTCCTTAAGTGAGACTCTGGCATGAATATGTAAGTATCAATTGACTGGATTCTACCATTTATGGAAACAAAGCTCCTGTTATTCCGAATCTTTACCAATATCATAACTTTAGCTGTTCCCGGTTAATTTGAAAGGTTGCACTGTAACATTGTTTCCTGAAACCTCCTTCACTCAGTCTGAGATTTGTCTGACTTTAGTTCTTTTCTTTAATTAAGACATCTCTCTGTGGCTTTAGAGATATTGCTGCAGACTTTGTTCTTAGTTAAAGGATTACATTATTAAATCATTTTGCTCCCTACTCTTAGAAACTGCAAAAACAAATGAAGTTGTATCGTTTGAATTATGAAATGATAATTTCTTCAGTCCAATCCCAATCAGAAGTACAACAGTTTAGGCTTATAATAATCATGTTCAAACATATTCAGATTATAATTACTTTTCTTCTGGTAATGATAGCTCATCTGATTGGATGATTGCCTATTTGACTTTGATAAGTCTCAGAGGTCAAAGTAAAGATAATTACAGACATCTGTTTTCTATCCAAAACAAAACCTTGGAAAATAATATTTAAAGTAATATCTGCAAATAGCTTAGAGGTAAAATAAATATGGTACACATTCTAAAAGGAAGAGCAAAGAAAAGATGGAGCCTTTGAACTTTGTTGAACATCATGTTATTTCAAGAAGAGCTGCGTTGATCTAGTGCCACCGTCTCCAACTGGTCACGCCGATAGAGGGACCGGAGGGATCCAATCATCGAGGCGGGGCTTTGGCAACTTGCCCGGATTAACGCATGACGTCGGGTGGCCGGACGCAAGGACAGCTAAGGGGCGTGCGCAAAGGTGGTAGCATTTGGTCACACGGGGCGGGTAGTGCGGATTCAAAGGTACTGGATATTGTTTTATGGGGTAGTGGCAACAAATTCCAGCGCATCTGGACCAGTAGCATGCCTGGGTAGGCAACCGCGGTGCTGAAAGGTAAAGATGCTCTGGGGACGCTACCGGACCCGCGAAAGGTACAGAGAGAACAAAGGGGTCCGGGGAAATTCGGAGACCGTCAGTTATTCCATGTTGATAACGAAGGGAATAACTGAGGCCTGAGCCCAGCCTCGCAGCTGGGCAAGAGCCAACCTATTACCCAGTGAGAATTTGAATCCGCACTACAGCAGGACCCCCCTTTTCCCTCAGAAGATTAGCATGTTCATGGAATATGAATGAATATTAATAAAGTGTGGCCCATGTTTAACCCATATACCTGGTCTCGCGTGGTTATTCCAGGATAAGTTGGCAATTGGTTTTCCCCATGCCTGTCAGACTAAGCATGTGCATTTAAATGTTTGTAAGATTAGGTGCCTCTTTGGAAGAACAGTGAGCAAAAGAAAACGCTTCCCCAAAATATAGTGACAATAATGTTGCAGAGCTTTGAATATCTGATAAAATTCCTTTTTTGTTATGCAGTAGAAGTAAAGCGATCCAAAGATGAAAACATCCACAAGTTCCCTAGAATCCACCTCTTTCTCATTAAGTGGAACTTAACATCTCACACTCAGACATTTACAGGATAAAGAATAAAAATGTTTCTTCGCTTTCAATTGCTTGAAGTTACAGACTTGTGTATGCTGCTTTCTTTACTACACACATATTTATCAACCATCTAAACAGACCAACAGCAAACAATTACCACCAACCCAAGAAAAGACAGGGAAATAGCACTTAGTAGAGAGGTATATTATGTTTCTAGGCACAGGAAGCTGCAACTAGAGTAGAGCCATTGAATCAGTGGTGACTTGGTGAATCATCTTCTCCATAAGTCCCATTGATTCCATAGGCTTACCCTAACTGTGACTGACTACACTAAGCAAAAGGATTTCAGCCAGTCCATGGAACGAAAAACTGTTATCAAGAGAACAGGGAGCTGTCAATACAAGTATGCCATTTCCCAATTCAAGGGATCTTGCATCTGAGCAAAAGCTTCCACACCTGCTGCCAACAGGAATTCATACAGTTGCGAAATCCTCTACCAGGGGGTTACCACTGGAAATGACAGTGAATGCTTCTATTCCATTAGTTGGCTTTGCTTACAGAGACAGGACCAGTAATGACAAAGATTTCTCCTTCTGCTTTTTACTAGTAACAATCCATCTTTGTTAGAAAAATTGTTTCCTTGTGAAACTTGAGGGCAGAAGAATCAAAATGCCCTTCCATGAGGATTGGTTTGCAGTTTTCACCAGGAAGAATCTTCATGCTATCCCACAAACTACACCAGAGCACAGACAGAGTTCTGACTCCTGTCCTCTGAAGATGCCGGCCACAGAGACTGGTGAAACATTAAGAACAAAAACCCTCAGAACACGACCAAACAGCCCAAAAAACCTACAACAACCATCGGATCTCGGCCGTGAAAGCCTTTGAGAATACAATTCTTCATGCTGTTGCTCCCCAAGTCACTGCTATATTTTTAACAAGTATTTTAAAACTAAGAGCAAGAAAACTGGAAGCAGGGTAAATTAAAATGAAGACAAAATCTGCTCATGTCCCCTCATTGTGTTGCTGTCTTTGGACCTATTTTAACATCCTTGATTGCAATATAATCTAAACCAATCCTTCACCCTCACTCAGCCACAATTTGTTCTCTTCTCCAGTATGTATTTTTGATAATACTATTGATCACATTAGTTTAACGCATCTATCATTCTGAATAATTCATCTCTTTCAGGAAGAACTAATTTCACTTATGGATGACATCATCAGCAATCTTTGCAGACATATTTGTATCAGAAAAAGATAGAGCTTCTGGAAGACTAAATACCCAGAGCTCAAGACAAAGGAAAAGGTGTGTGTAGAAAAGTGAAAATGGTTGCTGAAACATCAAGTCTTGTGGTTGCATCCTGCTATGGATCTACTAAATGGTCATACAAGCTAGGGGATTCATGAGCTTTAGTCCAAAAATATAATTTTTCCAAACTTTGAAAAGTAATTATCCCACTGTGTAAGGCAGACTATTTAAAACAAAACTGTTTGCAACAGCCCAGCACCTCCTCAAATGGCTCGCAATGTTTCATGCTGTGCTGCTCACTTCAATGCCCACACATTCAATATGGCATTTGAACAGGAAGCCTTACAAATAGGATATAAATTTATTGCATAAAAGAAAAGAAAATTAAAATGGCACATCAAATGCACCTTTGTCCTGACTTCTGCAAAGCTACACATCTACAAGCTGGTTATTGTAAGAAGTTATCCACAGGAGTAGTTTTGAATAACCTGCACGTTTACTAGAAATATCATTGCCTTATTAGCATGCAGTAAACAGTTTTCTTCAGTGTTCATTAGAAGAAAAATCCACAGGCAGGTGTCATTTTTCTCTCCAAAACATACTTTCCTGAAATTTGGCATTTTGCATGCTATGTGTTTTGAAGAACCAGATACATTTTCATTCAGTTGTGTAGAAAAATAAATAAATATATTCACTTTCTTTGAACTAATTAAATGCTGAATAACAAAAATGCAAATATATCCTCCGTGCACGTCATGGACATCATTCTGGGAGTCTAAATAGGGCTATTTTTCTACTCAGAATGATGTTATGTGACTTGACTGCTATGAAAAGAATTTGACATGTAGCATACCAAAATCTCTTTTAAAATAATCCTGTTTAATCTTTAAAAATGCATATACTATTTGCATTTCCGCTCTTATTAGCTAATTACCATGATAGCAAAATAATGTCTATGCTGTAGATCTAGTTTTGCATAGATTCTGCACAAAATGTGATTCCAAGGTGTCTAAAATATTCTATTTTAGTGCAGGTGGGTAAGTGAGGGATGGTGGACATAAATCTCCTTCAGATATAGGGCACAACCAGCCAAGATATATTGAATGAAATGGAAAAGTTAGAAGATGTTAAAGGGAATGCATATTTCCTCTCATTAACCCATTTTTCATCTGGCAGTGGGATTCCCTCAGGGATGCGAGCCTCAGTAATCAGACTTGCAAATTAAATCCATGTTTCCAATGACCACTAAAAAGAACACCCAAACCACAAGATTAGTAGAGGAAAAGCATGTGCTATGGTAGATGCCTTTCACCACTTGAAGGAACATGTAAGTGACTATATTAACCTCTCATCTTAATCCTGGAATAACCCTATGTGTTGAGACAAGATTGTTCCTAAATCCTGATGTGGTGTCAGAACACAGGGCTACATTACAGTGGACCCTCGACTTACAGACGGCTCGACTTACAGACTTTTTGAGTTACAGACTTCTCTGGCCGCAAAATTTAGGTTCGACTTGCAGCCAGAGAATCGACCTACAGACCAGAAAAAACCCAAAATGGAACAAAAACGGAACAAAAACGGCCAGTTACAGGATTAATCAGTTTTCAATGCATTGTAGGTCAATGGAGACTTGACCTACAGACTTTTCGACCTGCAGCTACCATTCCAATACAGATTAATTCCGTAAGTAGAAGGGTCCACTGTAGTTAGGAGGGAAAAGTATGCCAGAATATTTGTTTGTTTGTTTATATCTTGCCTTTCTCCTCAATAGGTCCCAAAAACAGCTTATGATATTAAAAACAAACAATATTAAAAACTGGAAGGGGAGGGGAAAAGCAAACAACAACATAGCCTCGTGGCGCAGTGGTTAAAACGCTGTACTGCAGCTAAAAACTGTGCTCACGACCTGGGGTTCAAATCCCAGGTAGCCGGCTCAAGGTTGACTCAGCCTTCTATCCTTCCGAGGTCGGTAAAATGAGTACCCAGCTTGCTGGGGGGGGGCAATGTGTAGCCTGTATAATTAAAAATTGTAAACCGCCCAGAGAGTGCTGTAGCGCTATGGGGCGGTATATAAGTCAAATAAATAAATAAATAAATAAATAAATAAATAAATAAATAAATAAATAAATAAATAAATAAATAAATAAATAAATAAATAAATAAATAGCAAAAGCACCCCAACCCTTAGGCAGCCGGTCATTGAGGAAAAAGCCTGCCTGTCTTTGCCTGTCTCTAGAAGGATAGCAAAGAGTGGCCAGACTGACTTCCTGTGGGAGGGAATTCCAAAGTTCTGAGATGACAACAAAGAAGGTCCTCTCTTGTATTCTCAAAGGCTTTCATAGCTGGGATCCGATGGTTGTTGTAGGTTTTTCAGGCTGTTTGGCTATGCTCTGAAGATTTTGATTCCAAATGTTTTGACTGGCGAAACATTAGGAAGAAAAGCCTTCAAGAGCACAGCCAAACAGCCCGTAAAACCTACAACAACCTAGGTCCTCTCTTGTTCCCTCACCAAAAGTACCTGTAAGAGTGGAAGGAGAAAGAGAAGGCTCTCCCTGACAATTTTAAAACCCAGGCAGGCTTATAAGGGAAAATGCAACTTTCAAGTAGGTCGGACCCAAGTCGTCATTATTGTTATTAAAGTATAATACAGTAATATCCTTGTGCAGATATATCTTTAGTGAAACCTCCACTAAATCTTGCTGAAGTGCCCAGGGTCATTAAATCACCAGAGCTGGGTTGTGGCTTGAAAGAAGCAAAGCTCTTAGCAGGGATTCTGTAATCACCTGCTGTTTAGGCCTGTCCTCTGTGACAGTGTCATGTTACACCAGCTTGAATTTTGGCAAGATATTTGTTTGGAATATGGTCCCTACAGATCAATGTCCTCCTGGTTCATTCTGGTTGCTCCTTCTGTGATATGAAAGCCAGTATTTTCCAAATCCAGGTCCCAGACATTGTGGGGCTTCAGCCTCTTAAATACCTAGCCAGTATGGTTAATGGTCATACTGTAACTAAACAACATCTGGGAATTCTAGTGCAGGAGCTACAGTTCTAAACTGAGGTCACTCACTGTCAGAATGTGATGGAGGGTTACAGAAGATGGATAGAAAAAGTTGCTATATAGTGGCCCAGTCAATGTATTGTTATCTCCTGTGGTGTCTGACCCCAAATCCCTGTTAAGCAAAATGGCATGAATGAGGAGCTCTCCTCATGTTCATTTGTATGCAAGCAGAACATTCTGTGCAATGGGGGGACAACAGTTTAATTATAAGTGCCAGACCGAAGCATCTGCCTGTTTTCAGGTTAATTTGAATACAACCTTCTCTTCAGACAGTGCAAAGAACCAACAACTCATGGGGACAGCAGTAGTGATGGAGGCAGCCAGGGCATGTGTTACCAATGGCAGTGATGGCAGGAGAAGTTGCTTCAAATTCCACCCAGTTTTTACTGAGCATTGACTTGCATAAAAATGGAGTGTAATTAGAGCAGTTCCAGGTGAGGCCTTTATTATACTGTCACTTCCCTTATTAATGCTTTATATGAATCATCCACAGGTTTTCATGTCAGAATTGGGATATACAGTATTACAGCACAATATAAATCCTGTAAACATTTATACACATGGCTAAGATGTATTTTAATTACCGTATTTTTGCACCATAAGACACACTTTTCCCCCGCAAAACAGGGGGGTTGAAAGTCTGTGCGTCTTATGGAGCGAAGAAAACAGATTATATTATCCTGTTTTCTTCTCCTAAAAAATTGGTGCGTCTTATGGAAAGGTGCGTCTTATGGAGCGAAAAATATGGTAGTTGTCTCAGTGACAATTATTTCTATATTAAATGCATTTAGGAGCACACTAGATTTATTGGTTTGTAACTAAATCAAAGTGCCCACATACTGTACTTGGGTATGTTTTGGATGGGACCTTTAACATTCAGTATCTGCACAGGGTAACTGCATTTGTTTCACAGGCTGAACAGCAAGTGATCCAGTAAAATATGGCATCAAAGTAAAACAGTGACGATTATTCAGGACTTATCAATGTTGTAACTATTTAACTTTGTCATATAATAATTTCCAGGAGGGCAGCACAAGGTTAGAGAGATGGTTCTGCTGTTATTAGTGAGAACAAAAAGGCACACCATTTTCAGTAGAAGGATCATGTAGCTTTTGGTAGGTGAGTGAACGCATTAAAGATTTAACAAAGGAAAACAGGATATGCTGCCGCCTTCTCAACACATTTCTGAAATTAAAACAACAACAAAATGGACGGATCCTTGCAAGAGACGAATGACAGCTTCACTACCATTTCCTTGGCTGATGACTCAGGTGAGACACAGATAGCTTGTTTGTTTTATAAGCACATTAAGTACGGTAATACAAGGTATCAGTTCTGTTTGTCTGAATGTGCACATGCAAGAAATTATGGCTCTTATTCATTATTAACAGCTAGATTTCTATTTCTTTTTTAAAAAATGGAGAAAACTTTGTGGATAGGTAAAAGTGTCACATTTATTTATCCATGGCATTTACAAACTGCACCTTCAACTGTTAAGTTCAAAGAACAGTTTATAAATGAGATAAAGTGGTAGGAATATGCTGAATGTGACCGAGAGTAAATGAAGATACAGGTAATATTCCATTAGAAGCGTGACTGTCTTCTCTGAATTCCTATTAACCAAGTCCCTGGCTGCTGGTTTTTAGCTTTTCTAAGTTTGTTTTAGTGTTTTAAATATTTTAATTATTTAATTGATTTTTAAATTATTGTAGTTAATTGCTTTTTTAATTAGTAATTTATTGTGTAATTAGATTTACTTGTTTTTAGATTTATTTGTTTTAACATTGTAAGCCATCTTGAGTCTCCCTCACTGGGAGAAAGACGGCCTATGAATGTTACTAAACAAACAAACAAACAAACAAACAAACAAGAAACAAGTATTTTGCTGCCCTAGGTAGCTGTCCCACTCTGATCTGCCTAACAGGAGCACCAACCATTTTGAGAGATGTCAGGAGTGGTGAATTCTGTGTGAGGAGCCTTGTGGTGGCTAATTTGCACGTATGGGCCATGAAAGCTTTTTACAGTAAAGGAGAAGTGCCAGCTTACCTTCTTGCTTGTAGATTACACAGGAGTGACTTTTCAAGCCACCCGATGTTTTGCTGTGGAGAAAAAGAGGCGACTAGAAATGCATGTTTCTTTGGATATAGAAACACTTGGTTTAAATAGGAATACATCATAGGGAGACTTTTGAATAAAATTAATATGTGAATGCTATGTTTTTATATTCCCCACCGAAGAGGAAAAGCACCAACTTTTGTAATGATTTTAATATAAAGTTTTAGAAATAATATTAACACATTTTGAATGTACTGTACTAAAACTGTTACTTGAGAGAAGTGTTTGTATCCACACTTTTTGTCCTGCTCCCTGCCCCCACCCTCAAAATACACTCAGATTATCTCCTCACGAGCAGTAGCTGTATGCAAGTGCTTCTTGGTCTTCGGATTTCAAATTTTTATAGACTACAATTCCCAGATGGTTTCAGCAGAGCAGCCAATGGGCAGAGTTGCCGTAGGCTGTAGGCCAATCGTGTCATGAATTCTACAACTCAGAACCACTGATTTACAGAAAGTCAATTTTTTTTACTACTTTGAAATTGATCTACTTAGCACAACTCTTTACAAGGTTTATTTGAAGGTATTTTCCTTACAAAACACTGCTTAGCGTTCCCTAAGTTTACTCTTCCACATGCTAATACTGGTCACAGAGACCAGGTCCAATCCCACTGCAAATCCCACAATGTTAAAAATGACCGGAAGAGCACTTTTGAAGGAACCAATGACAAATGCACTCTTGCTCGTCGCCATTGCCAACCTACATGCCATTTCCTCCACTGTTTATATTAAAACCCATGATTTCATCAGTGAGGCAGTGTGTGTAGCAGACAGACAATCTGCTGAGACCGGCACAGACCTGGGTGCTACTCCTTGCTCAGCCAAGGAAACTCTCTTGGGCAGGGATTCTCACATACAGTACAGTACTTTGAAATCCCTATTAGGGTCACACTATATCAGAAATGATTTAACAACACAAAACAACAGCTATTGTTCAAGAAACCTATTAATAATGCCAGTTCAACAAATTAAATATTTTCAGCAACCAATTAATCTCCCAATTTCTAATGTCTACCAACAACAAAACAATTTTCAGACCTAACCTGGCAAAGCTCTCATCACAGGAAGTGTCTCAAACAAGTCGAAACTCTTGCATCTTGACCAAGTAAATGTCCTGTGCATCATGACATACAGTTATAATTCAGACTTCTTGCTTGGTCTACACTGTGGTCAGAATGCAACCAGTTACTGGCTGGTGCACACAGTGCATACCAGCCCAGTGAAAGTGAAGGTGTTTGTGAATAAAACTTGTAAAAGTAGTACCCTGAGAAGTGAGGCCATTACTATTAGATTTTTTTTCTTTTTCAATGTACAGGGCAACATAATATAGAGCTCCCATGGATAAAACTTGGGATAGTTGCAGATATTCCTGCAAGGGTGGCAAACAGTGTTTACAAGTACCGTATTTTCAGAGGAGAGTATATTATGCAGGATTTTTTTTTCTTTTCCAATGAATTGAATACATTACTTTACACTGAAAGCAATGATCACTGATTTTTAGAATGTCTTAATTATAAATTGGAATATGTTTTATGTATGGATAATTAGTGTTCTACTGTGAAAGCCTGAAGTTTCTGTAGATAGAAGACAGCATAGGCTTATGAGAGACTGGCAAAATACAGAATGTTTGAAAATAATTAACAGGGAACTACATCGATCAGCATTGGCTCACAGTTACATTAAAGTTAGTGTGACTTCAGAGTCACTGGCGCCCTACCTCATCCCAAGCTTTCTTTGCAAACTGCAATATGGAAACACATGGAGCTCAAATAAATGATCTGATAATACAATGCCTTAATGAACAAAAAGAGCAGGGAAAGGGAGAGGGAGAAAGCAGTTAAGACATTACTGGTGGCAGTTTTAAATCACTGCAGAAATAGAACAAATCATCTTAATTTTCTTTAAGCAACAATGAGTGGGTGTTTCCTGATGGGCAGCTTTAGAAAATATTACACTGGTTGAACAACTCTTGCAATCATTGCTATATTATATTGAACTTTCTGCATGAAAACAACGTTCATAAAGACAAAGGTTGCCTTAATTTTACATGACTATCTTTAACGACAGCCCATCATTATGCATGGCAGAAGGTGAAGCTTTTAGCAGCATGGTAAAATGTGGTGCAGAAGGCCTTCACCATATGACCATATCTGTATTAAAGCTGCAGGAGCCTGATGTATCTTTGTGAGGCACTGGGGGGGGGGGGAAATGCGGGAAGACAGGGGTGGCTTCAAGTCTCAATATTTTGCTGTCAGAATCAGAGCAAGCAGAGACCTTGCTCTAGTCTAAAACATCACGCTGCATAGGACTTCAGGCAAGCAAAGTTATTCACATACTGAAACAGAAAAACTGAAAAGACCCATCTCCTTCTCTGATACCAAAGAAATATAACAGCAGTGAACAGCTATGCCAGTGGACAGAGGGTCAGACTAGGAAACCTGGGTTCAAATCCCCACTTGACCATAAGTGAAGAGACTGAGAAGGTGGGGAATGCATGGAATATGTATTGGAAAATCAGGCTTTTCTGTGAGTACCTGGGGAAAACAGAATGAGAATTGTAGTTGTCAATGTCTGCCTGGTAACAGGGAAGGAATTGCTGCAGTGTTTTCTGGTTAAATTCCTCTAGCTGCACAGCAGAAGTGCAAGGGATCCACAAAGCAGAATAGCTTAAGTCCCCCAGCTTAGTCCACCTCTTTTCTCATTAACTGGCACTTACTGTCTCAATAATTCACTCTACAAGTGGACGGTGGAGTTTCACTTAACTGGGTTTTTTGGGGGGTAGGGCTTATATTATGAGCGTCCTGATATATCATATTAGGGCTTAAGTCTTATTTTCATGGGGAAAGGGTAACAGTACACTATAAGCATAGTTCAAAATTCAGAGTTCAACAAAAACATATTGTATCTGTGGATTCAAACTGTGTGGCTGAGAAAGGTATTATGTGGGGTGGGGGGAACAGTTCTATCAGTGGACTGATCTTGATATTACATTTTCTTATATGAAGTATTAGAACTACACTATTTCACTTGCCCTGCAAGGTAAATCTCAAGAGTACTGGAGGTTATTACGTCTTGTTTAGTCAAATAAAACCACTCAGCTGGTTTATTAAATAATGGCACTTAAACACTTCAAGAAAAATTTAAATATCCTCCTTTTCAAAACAGAAGACAGAATGGGAAAGCTGATGGTTGATTACTATAATGGATAAAGGGGGAGGAAAAATCTTGAAAAAACACTTCTCCCTCCCCCCACTTGGTTTTGTGTATCTGTAGCATAAGCAGTAACATATAGTGCAGTTTTTGTGTTTTCTTTGAGCTCTGAATTAAATGAACTGAAAAAAGGAGAACCAGTGTGCTGTGAGAGTATCTTAGAGACAGAGCAATGCTGGAGGCCTTAAATGACCTCTTTGTTGCTAGGATGGCTTCGCAACCAGGAGAGCAGGCCATGTCATGGAGATTTTCTTCATTTGAGCAATATTTTGTAAGCCAGTAGGAGAGTGTCACTGGCAAGTACTGAAGTCACAGCTACAGTACTGGATGTGTGTTTGCAAGGATTAGAAAGGATTATATGGGGTTAAAAGGACCTTTTCGGAAGGCAAGCAGCTTGTAGCCGCTCTAATTATATTATCTATGTGACGGAAAGGTTGAGGATCAACTATAAATCCTTTTGTATCTTGGATGTCTTGTTCGTTTTTTTATACAAACTGATGGATGTGGGGTAAAACCAAGTAAACTGAAAGTGAAGTCTTGAGGGCATAGTTTTGAGAATGATCTACCAATGTAATACTTGTGTAATATACAAAATAATATGGCCAGGATCCAAGCGGGTTGTTCTAATGGAATTTCCTCCATCAGTGGATCTCTCTCTCTCTTACACACACACACACACACACACACACACACACACACACACACACACACACACACACACACACACACACACACACACACACACACACACACACACACACAACTGCAGCCCTCATGAACTCTCAAACAGTTCAGAAACCTCTAGAACAAGGTTTTGAGAAACATGTAGATTGTAGGGGAAAAGACTAATTGTGCAACAGATAGATTACAGTGCAACATTGAATTCTGGCTAAAGTAAAACTCTAGTGCAGCATTAGAAGAGAGAATTCTCAAATGCTGAAAAAGGTCCGATTGTCACAGCACAAGCTTTTCACAACTCTTGTACTTTGCAGATCAGCTTGCTTTGTTTTGGGACGAGTCTTTGTGAAGTAACCATTGGTTTCAATTGCAAATAGGTTTCTCAGACACACAGGTCTACCAGAATCATATTTCTGGGATGTTACCAAAAGTTTAACTTCCAATGGTGTGCTATCTATAACATAGAGCACCACTCTAAGAATATATTAGCTTGACAAGAATATTGTGGTGTTGTTAGCTACCTTTGCTCACCAAGTGTGAGTTGCCTTCATCACACTACATCTGTGAACTGGACATTGCTTCATTCCATATAAAAGGCACAGCAAATAGTTCTGCAAGGACACGGTCACTGGGATAAACCAGAAGTAATCTGTCTCCTCCACCTCTTATCTTCTTCATACTTTAGTGGCAGGTTGGCAGCAGTTCTTTTTCACATTAAAGGTATAATGGCACAACATATAATGATGAACATCAATTTAAATGAATTTAAAATGGAATTTGACAGATTAATGCAGGGTAAGGCTATGCGTGCCTTCTAGTCGTGACAGATAGGGTTATACTATCTCCATGATCAGAAATGGGAATTAAGGCTCGCCTGCTCCATTACTAGGCTTCTTGGAGGCATAATAGGGAAGAGGATGCCGGATTCCTTGATCTGATCCAACATGGTTTTTAAGAAGTTCTTAACTAATACAGATGCCTGCTCAGAAACATGCTGCAAGTTCAGGGAAAGGTAGAAACTAAAACCAAAGGATGGATTGTAGGGTATATTTCTCTTTTCCCTAAAGATCCTGCTCCTTTCCTTTCTCTAACTTTCCTGGAAGATATAACCATACCCACAATGGATCTCCTTTATGGCAGAGACATTGGCATGGCCCTTCTTGGGAGAAATTACTCTATTTGGTATGTAGCCACACCACTTGAACAAAATACTCATCTGTATAAGGAACAAGCAAATCAAAAACAAAGAGTTGTGGCACATGAAAGAATAATAGATTTATTTCAGTAGAAGCTTTAGTGAATTACAGCCTACTTCTACACACACAGTGGCCCACTAATGATCAGTTGAAGTGCTGATTACATGGACATCCTGTTATCAACAATTAAATGGTTGTGCTGAAGTGGAGTTATGTCAAGGGGAAGAACATTTTACTTATAACTATAACAAACTGAAGTGGCAGCTGGGCTTGAAGCAGGGTACAGTATTTTCCTATTCCCTTATCTGTGTTGTGTATCCTATAAATATTCATATGGTTGCCATATCCTTTTGAGATCTTTGATGAATAAATGTGACATTATGTCAGAACTGTTAGTTGTTATAGAATTAATTATGACCATGTCCACTGAAATCTACAGTTAAAGGTGTATTAACTGTGCATAACACAGTAATACACTGTATGGATACTTATGGGTTGGTCATTTTAGATGCCTGATTCTTCTGTGAAAACTTTATTTATTTATTTATTTATTTATTTATTTATTTATTTATTTATTTATTTATTTATTTATTTATTTATTTTATACCCCGCCTATCTAGTCAGTTGTGACCACTCTATGAACCATTCTCTATGGCTACAGTACACAAGTTCACAGTCAAAATACAGATATTGGTGGGAACGGCATGATGAAGCTGTTGCAGAATTTTGAATTTCTTGGTTAAATTACTCTAGCTGCACAGCAGAAGTGCAGGGATTCATACAGTAGAATAGATTCAATTTCCCCAGTTTAGTACACCTTATTTTCTCATCAACTGGCATTTACAGCTGCAATGACTCACTCTAAGACATTAGATGGAGAAAGAATAAAAAGGTTTCTTTTATTACAGTTGAACAGATCGAACAGCAAACTAAGAATAAACATGACTGCTTGCAACAACAGGCCTAACAGACAGTTTTCAAGAGAGGAAAAGAGCTCAAAAGGAGAAAGGTGGGGCTCTTTTTGAATTCAGAGGCAGGTGAGGAACAATTGGTTAGTGCTGGAAAGACTGACAGTCACCCCAGGCCAGAAAGGTCTCTCCCAGTCACATCTACTAGAGGCATCATGTGAGGTTGCGAAAGCTCCAACAGAAGACTAGGATAAGTTCTGCCCTTAAGCACAATAAAAGAACACCTGATGTTACAGGTGATAGAAAGCAGTGGCAGCAGCCTCCTGGAGAGCTCTTCCATTTGCTCCTCTCTTAAATCCTCAGCCATAGATGTTAGACAGTGTCCCGGCCTCCTAAAATTAGGCTGGTGCCTCAGGAATGGAAGATACTACCACCTTGGGAATGTCTTACATAAATTTCAGTTGCCTATCAGGCCAGTTTCTGTATGTGGGATGAAGATGGGGCATAACTTTATCCTTTGCCTCAAGCACTAAAATGTCCTGAGTCAACCCTGGTAACTGGTTCACAGGGTTCTCTGAAGATGATATACAATTTTTACTCCTAAAACTACAGTTTAACACACTCCTAGATAATTGGGAAGAATGAAAATGGTGGCAGCCATATGCACGGAAACACTATAAATGAGATGAGATGAGATGAGATGCAGGTCTTACCTTTAGAGAAATCCTTGGAGGAAGTTACATTACTTATATCTCACATTGGGTTCTCTAGTAATCCACACAAAATAACACCCATGAAGACACCAAAAGAAATTTCAAGTTGCACAAAGGTATAAACTTAAGAGACCTGTATCTGGAACACAGTGCAAACCTATTTCCAAGTAATGGCTAGAACATAAGAACATAAGGCCAAGGGCCCATCTAGTCCAGCTTCCTGTATTTCACAATGGACCCACCAGAAGCCTCCGGAAGAGACTCAACAGCTATATACCTGTCTCCTGATACCATTCCCCTGCATCTGACATTTTGAGGTACCTTCCTTTTAAGCTTGGAGATTGTACAACCCTATCATGGCTTGTAACCTGCAATCGACTTTTCCTCCAGGAATCTGTCCAATCCTGTTTGAAAGGCATTTAAGCTAGATACCATCACCACACCCTGTAGCAAGGAGTTCCACAGATTAACTAGAACTGAAAGGCAGAATGTCACCAGTAGTCCCAAATAAAGTAGTCCTAATGAACCAGTGGGATTTATGTAACTGCTAGTTTGTTCAACAGTTGAGTCAATGGATTCACTCTAGTTAGGACTAACAATAAGATTTTGCCAAAAGAGACTTTCAGGCCAGAATCATGTTGGGAGAGAAAATGGGTAGTTGCACAGTAGTGCAAGCAGTGCCTCTCTTTACTAGTCCAAAAGCATCCCCCCCCCACATCAGCAGGGCATCTGTCACACAGCTGACATCCTGCCAAAGGAAGCAACTGCTTGTGCCAACAATTTATGCCAACAGGATTCTGGCCTTAAAATTTGAATAATAGACATATAAGCTTATTCCATTTTCTCTATTGCACAGGAAACTATTATTAAGTCTCCCTAGACATCTATGGCTGGTATAGCTCAATCAATTGGAAGGGCTGGTTGCGGAGCCAGGGTCCTGGAGTTTGAATCCCCATTGTGACTCTTCGGAGATATTACAGCTGAGATTATTGTACGTTCATGTGGCAGACAGGATAATACGACCTGTCACCTGTACAACCTCAGGAAAGGCACATGGTCCCATAGTGCCAATGGAAGAGACTAGCAAACCACTTCATAGCACTTCATATCTAGAAATGAGAGAGAAGGTATAATGTGGACTTAGCTGTATAGAGGAGGAGGAGAAATGGTGAATTAATTTAAAACTGGGACTTGAAATAACATGTTGCTATAGAATTCATTCTTCTACATATTAGATGTAAGTGAAATACTGTACTGTAATAACAGGACCAGAAAATGCATTTGTGCTTCCTATATCTAGTCAGTAGAGGTCTCACTCATTGCTATTGCAGACTTCTTCAATGGTACATTTTCAGTAAGCCTTCTTGGAGGAGGCGTTCTGTGATTAATGTGAATTGATATTCTGAACTGATTTCCACTGTGTTGTTACACAACAGAATAAAAGAAAATAGAGTGCCATGGGGCCCTGCTAAATGGGGTTAGTTGTTCTCCCAAGAGAAGGGTTTCTCAGAAATTAGGCAGAAACAATCTTGGTTTCTTTAGGTCTTTCAATGGTTTGATACCTGCTGATGATTATTTTTGAGTTTTATTTCAGAAGCAGAAACTGATGGTTTTACTTTGCTTTTATCTGGCCTGTTTTATTACTATTAATATATTAAGTTGCATGTTATGTTTTTAACTCATGTCATACATAATAAACAGGCTATTGTGTATTAATGATTTCTTTTATATCATTTGGTTAATTTTATCTTGTTTCTGTAAACTGCCATGAAAGTTCCTTTGAGGATTATATAGACATCAGTATGTTCCTGGACCTTTGTATGTTTATCTGGGCTCAACTCTCAGTGAGCACAAGGGGATTTACTTTTCAGTAAACATGTACTCCCTGTCTTGAATGCTCACCTTAACATGGTGAGTAAATTTAAATGTATCCAGGAAGATGACAACAATGTAATCATGAGACTAGACTCAATTTGCAGTCTGAATGATTAGCAGGGTCATCCAAGGTAGAATGGTCAGAGTTGTGACACCACAATAAAGTGCATCCACTGTCTTCAGGATTAACAGTCACATCAGCAGAACAGAACAGATTATCTGAATGGTTATGGGGGCACCGACGGTCCTCAAAGGCAGCTGCTGGGCAGCAGGAACAGTGGAAGGCAAAATTGGCAGAGGACCTTTCAGAGACAATGACAGTGACACTAAAGCTAACTCTTGTTAGTACTGTACTGTGCAGATGCAATGGTAAACCACTTCTGAATACTTCTCACTTTGAAAACCTTATACTGAGACTGTAAAAGAATGGAAAAAGTGCTGGAAAACAAGACTCCCAGGTCAAAAAGTATTCAGTCAGCTACTGGAAAAGAATTTTTTTAAAGTATGAAAGTGCTATCACGAGTGAAGCAACTAGATTAAAGCCAAAAAGATCTCTGATGATCAGCATGCACAGAAGTGAATGAAAAGTCCAGTGATACATGATATAAGATACATGTAATTAAAACATGGAACATAAAAAGTATGAACCAAGGCAAAGTGGAAACTGTAAGGAGAGAAATAGCATGCTTAAACATTTAAGTACTTGTGTAATAAGTACAGGAAAAGAACATTAATTAATTAATGGAAGGTCTGACCAATTAATATCAACCAGACTTCTTGGACAATTTATCAGCATTAATTGTTTACTTTCTATGCTTTTCCCACTTTTATTTTTGAGGCAAATTACAGTGATGAGCACATTTTGTAATCATTCCAGAATAAGTTTAATGTACTATTTGCTGAATAAATGCTAGAATTTACAAATGTACAGAAAGGGTGGGAGACATTGCAATTTGGATTCAAAGGATTTGGAATCCAAGAAGGATTATCGTGCATACATGTATTTGGAAACAGATATTATGAAATGAACATCGTATACATACCTGGCTTATTGACCACAAGAATGTCTTCAACAAAATCTAACAAGGCATGCTAAAGGATTTGGTGATAAAGGTAAAGAAAGGTCTTGATTTAATAATATTTATGTAATTGGCAATGTCTATTGGCAGCAAAAATCTGCAGTGAAAATTGAAGGTCAGATGACAGGGGACATAAAGATACAACGAGAGGTACAAGAGGGATGTGCACTCTCTGCTGGTTTTCAGTCTGTCATATGAGTACATCTTCTGACAAGCACTTGCCGATTCAAATGATGGTACCACTGTCAACAGAGTGTTTATCAACATTTAAAATGCAAACAATACAGTATTAGAATCTGACAATTCATATGGCCTGCAATTAAGTTAACAAAGTAATCAACATGGTCTAAAAATGAATGTTAAGAAAACAAAATCCATGAGAGTCAAAAGTAAGCTGTCTAAAAAATCCAGCTACAGGTCCAAAATGAAAACGCAGTGCTCAGTGATAAATATAAATATGCTGGAATTTGTTTTCGAAGGCTTTCATGGCCGGGATCTGATGGTTGTTGTGGGTTTTTCAGACTGTTTGGCTGTGTTCTGGAGGTTTTTCTTCCTAACATTTCCAGAACACAGGCAGAATTTGAGCTCCTGTCCTCTGAAGATGCTGGTCACAGGTTAGGACGAAAAACCTCCCGAACACGGCCAAACAGCCTGAAAAACCCACAACAACCATACTGGAATTTGTTTGAATAGACAGGAAGAACACAATTACATATCTATAATAAAAGTGATGCCAAATCTGGCCCGGAGCAGCTTTTTAAGATCAAGAATGTTATGTGAATCAAAAACTTAAAATTGACTTTGAGAATGCACATGGGAGGCATTCTTAGTTCTAGTACACAGCAGAGAAACATGCGTTTAAATACAAGCAACTCTGAGGGGGAAAATGAAATGTGGATTCCTTGTAGAATGCTAAGAACTCCTGTGTCATGAAGGAGACTTACCAAAGCAGATTGATAAAAGACCAAGTGGTGCAGAAAGCTAAAACATTTAAGGCAGATGAGAAATTAAAAACAGATCGTTACAGCTTATTATATTCAAAGGGAAAATAAATATGAAGAGAGAGGAAGAAAGAAAAAGAACCTGCTGGCCACAGAAACGGAAGACTAATTTGAATGCCATGCAATATGTCTGAGGAAGTGGAGGTGTCCACAAAAGCTCACATCAGTCTTTAAGGTGCCACCACGTTTTTGTCTTTTTATTTGTTCTTTTATGTTTATTGTTTAATTTTGTTTTTATATTCTCTAAAGCTGCGGCATTCAAATCCAATGTGGAAAGTTCAACCTCCAGCAGGAGGGGAACAAGACGAAGCCAACGCCCGGGAAAGTTTAAGAAGTCTTCACTTGGCACTGAAAAAAGCCACCAATTTTGGCTCCACGTGAACATCTTAAGGGAGACCCAAATCAGGACGAGGAGGGAAGAGAGGTGGAAAACAAAGCTACTCATCAAAGCTTCCCCTGCTCGCTCGCTCCAGAGACAGCGCAAGCGAACCGGCAAAGACAACAAAAGCAACCCAGGGCGACCACAATGCCTCGGAAACGTCTGATGATGTCTCCCTTCGCCTATTGGCTACTCAGCAGATGCGGTCACCCTTTCTTTGCCGTGATTGGTGACCCTTTGAGTCGCCACTCCTTAAACCCACCTTTTTTTTTTTCTCCTCCACCTCCTTCCCGGTTGTTTTTATCAAGCAAAGGCGCGTGCGCCACTGGCTCGGGCGAGAAGGGAAAGCGCGCAGGCGCAGTGGACGCGTTTGAACTAGGCTCGGGTCGGGGCCCGAGGAGGGAACCGGGGGTCTGTGAGGAGAGCGGTGAGAACGCGCCGCCGACACGCGCGAGCAAGCGATGCAGGGACACGACAGAGGCGGCGGCGGGGAGGGGGAATCCCCACGGGACCGGGCAGAAAAGATGCTGGCCGGCGGGAGGGCAACGAACTGATGCTTAGATGTGATGGGGGGAGGCTTCGTTGGATTTTCGTTTCTGTCTTGTTTTTATTTTTTGGAGGGAGACTGATGGCGAGGATGTTAAAGGCGCTTTCTCCTTGTGGGGGGTGGGAGCGATCGGTTCGCCCCCTTCCTGGCAGTATTCCGTTTTGGGTTGAAGGAAGAGGAATAAACGTCACCCATGGGTACAGCTTTGTAGATTAGGGACCCAACACGACCGAACGGAAATGCTTTAAAACCATGATGAATAAAATTGAGAATGTGGAGATGGGAAATTGCCTTAAGCTTCCTACCCAGCCTAGTAATGTCAGCTCTGGGAGGCAGCCTCTGACCCAGGCTTTCAGGATACTTTCTACTTAGTTTTGCCTCGCATTCCTTGGTGTTTTCCTATCCAAACTCTAACCAGGCCAGATTTGCTTAATTTCTGAAACCAGGCAAGTTCTGGAGTGTTTAGATTACGGTGAAGTGCAATGTTACATTGTTATATTGATGTGGTGGGTGGATACCTGTAGTGTAAAACTACATTAGAGCAATGATGTTGCAGTTGCACTGTACTAATAGACATTCACATGGAGCAAGTTTAAAATGAGAGAACAAGATGTTTTCATCTTGCCATCAGCATTGGATTTCATAGCAACTGGGTTGTATCATTTGGTTAAGAATGATTAAATAAATGGAAATGCAGGAACCCTGACTGCTTAAGGAAGCACAAGGCATATATTATTTTTTGAATGGGGCCTCTTAAAGTGTTGCAAAAGGTCAGTGAAAACGAAATACTGTTAATGCTTTCAGAATGCGTTTGGGTTATCCAGGACGGGATGGTGGCATATGTATCATTTTCTATTTTGTGCCTTATTAATACAGGGCAGGACCTGATAATGGACTTCTGGTGGTGCAGCAGTTGAATCTAGAGGAAGTGGAAGGGCCGAATCCTTGGCCTTCTCCCACTGCACTCCCCCAAATATTTTCTAGAGAATTGGGAAATCCTCTGAAGTTAGTTTTCAGGAAGCTCTGAGGGCAGACAGAGGAGATGGGGATGGATAGGAAGTTTGCCTGAATTGAGGTTGTTGGGTTTTTTTATCCTGCAAATAACAGTTTATTACTGTTATTCCTTAAAATAGCAGCTAGACCTGCAAAATAAGAATTACTCATTTTCTCAACACTATCAGGAATTGTTGGCTTAAAGTCTTGTGCGGTTGAAGTTAGGATGACAAATGCTATGCATCTAAAATATCAGGGTAGGAAAGATGGCTGTCATGTTTATATTTTTAATTGGTATTATTCTCTGTTTAAAAAGGAGGACACACCTCTGAAGCACAAGATTCAAGGGTGGATAATCTCTGTTCAACAATGATGAATGCAGATATGGATGGTAGGGTTTTTTCTTTGTTTCTGTTTTCAGTCTTGTGCATTGTAATATTTTAGTTGTTCTAAAGAATTATCTGGGTTTGTTTACAGCTGTTGAGGCTGAAAATCAAGTGGAACTGGAAGAAAAAACACGGCTCATTAACCAAGTTTTAGAACTGCAGCATACACTTGAAGGTTTGTTTCTTAACTCAAAAGGACAACATACCGGCATGGTGAACTAGCTTTTGATACAGACAAACAGTCTTAAACTGCTTTTGCAGATTTGTTTGCAAATTCTGTTTAATCTAATGGGACGTACAAGGTTTCAGGTTTGTCACTGTGAAATATAGTCCAGAAAATGCTTTATAGATTCAACTGCTTTAAAAAAAAACATGGAACAACATGCCCCATTTGATTACATTTGATATCTAATCTGGTATTGTAGAATAATTTTTGATTATCAAGTCTCTACGGCATGGGCATAATACTGGGGGTAGTATGCATTAATTGTTGGTTGTTTAACTCATAACACTGATCCAGAAATGGCAGCTGCATTCAATAGGAAACAAATGCCTCCTTGCAATAAGCATCATCCGGTCATAAAAGAGGTTGTGGGTGCACTCTTTATCCTCCCACAAAGCTGTTCCTTTCTTCAGAACATGGTATATCTGTGTGAAAAGTCCTGAAGTTTTTATCTAGACCAGTGGTTCTTAACCCTGGGTTATTCAGGTGTTTTTGAACTGCAACTCCCAGAAACCCCAGCCAGCACAGCTGGTGGCAAAGGTTTCTGGGAGTTGCAGTCCAAAAACACTTGAGTAACCCAAGGTTAAGAACCACTGATCTAGACCCATTTCAATATTTTTCAAGGCGGGGGGCAGTCTGGATGTCATCCTTACACAGCCTGTGGGACTGAACATTCCAGAGGATGCTGTGGTTCCATAATTTTGTGTCATACTATCCAGTGATATTCTCCATCAAGGATGGACAATTCGTAGCCCTTGTCCTATTTTAAAACATCTGATAAGAGCAATCTGTGCCTTTCCTGGCAGCCTGCTCTGGTGAGGGTGGCAGATGACAGGGAGAGAGAAAAGGGACTCGCCTAGCCCATTTTTGGCTCTGACTTCACCCAACACCAGCTTGTATTCCCAGGCAGATTGCCCCCAATGTGGTCTTCAACAAAAAAGCAAAAAGCAAAGTGTGCTGGTTATATACCACCCCATAGCACTTAGACCACCCTTAGGGTAGTTGACAATTTAATTATTCAGGCTACAAATTCCCCTCCCCAAGCAAGCTGGTTACTTAATTTACCAACCTCATAAGAATGGGAGGCTGAACCTCAAGCCAGCTACTTGAGATTGAACCTGGGTCATAAGCAGAGCTTTGGCTGCAGTTTAACCACTGTGCTACAAGGCTCCTTTCCACTGACTTACAAGGTCATCTGTGGTTTTAGGGTCAATATAGGATGATGCCACCCAGCACTCTTCCTCCTTTTTCATTAAATTTAGAGGAAGCTAAACTGACAGAACTAGCATCCTGACTTGGTAAAAGTCTGGCTGAGGGGCATTCCTGATAAGGAGGAGACACTATTGATAGGTGGTTTTACTGTGACAGATGATGCTTTCCCTGCTTTGGATGAGACGATGCCCGAAGTTCTATTGGACCCTTTTTGGGGGATTGGGCAAGTTGCTTTTGTAACATGAAGTGTCTTTCATCTACTACGACCAGCATGTCCACAATGGCTATTCCTGACAAGAAATACTCTGGTTTATATATATTTGCACTCTTGTAACGCTACATTTCGATGACAGCAGCGTGTGGAGCTGGCCTTGAAGATAGTTTGGACATTAATTAGTGCAAAATTTGGTAAATGCTACACATTTGGGATTAAGGAACATATCTTGCTTGTCTTAAACCAAAGATACTGACTCCACAACAATTTCTGGGCTCAGTTGAAGGTTTCTCAGATGTTCTTTCCAGGTGCGCCTTGCCTTCAGAAGTGATAGAACCTTTTCTGTCACCCTCATTATGCACCCAAAAATATCATATCTGTTTCACTATCTGTGTTGGATAAATGTTACAATTCAGATGCTTTGTATCTGTGTATGCTGATTATTACAGACCTTTGACAAAACTGGTTTGTGTCTGCAGACTACTGCATAACAACCTCAATTTGTCCTTACAGATCTGTCTGCAAGAGTAGATGCGGTTAAAGAAGAAAATTTAAAACTGAAATCAGAAAATCAAGTTCTTGGACAATATATAGAAAATCTCATGTCTGCTTCTAGTGTTTTTCAGACTACTGACACAAAAAGCAAGCGAAAGTGAGGCATTGATAAACAAATGTTAACACTGTATTGCTGCTGTCTTGGTTTAATTTTTAATTGCATATGTTACATTACTAAGTACTCTAATTAGCAGCATAATTGAATATTTGAAGATTTAATGGCAGTTGTAGACAGTTTAACCTTTTTAATGAACAGCTGGATAATGCACATCTGTAGTATTAGCTTTCAGCAATGTGCAAAGGTAGAGGAAATATTTATTACAATATGAAGACAAGTGCTTTCAAATTCAGTCTGGTTTTTATGTTTGATATGTCATACACTGCCAACTACTTTAAATATTGCAGTTTTTACAGTGGTACTATTCACTAGCAAAATAATACAGTGTTGTATAGAGTGGCGTGAAAATCCTTTTTTGGAGTGAGTTATTTGCATGATGTTCCCAAACCCATCTCTACCACTCCATTTTTCTTAGTGCTGTTTAAAATTCTTCCAAATAGGCAAATAGCTTAGCTTTAAAGCAAGTTAAGGGTTTAGTTATGTAACATGATTGCTCACATGATTGTAAAGTGGAAAAAAGTACTGTATATAAGCTGAGACACAACTCTTTCAACTTGATAAACTAACTTTTTAAAAACTCCCGCTTTAAAGATTGTTGCACAGAAATTGAGAAAATACTAGGTCTTGCAGGGTTTTGAGTGTCCTTTCTGCTTTATTGAAATTACCTGCATGGCAATAATATGTTTGCTGGGTGTAATGGTCATAAGTGATACAAGCTTAACAGAAATGTTTTGAACGTATCTTAAGTATCCTGAAGAATTTTAATTGAAGATGAGCACATTCTGTAATTCTTTTTCTGTTCCAGTCCCATCAACTGATGTTAGCCTTTAGCTGCTACAAGTATTTTTACCTTCCAGGATCAGAATAAAGTTAAAATCTTCAAAGTGTTAGGCATGCTTTGGTAAAGAAATATTAGCACTTTTGTAGCATAGGTGCCTAATACTGCTAAACCCACTGGATGTTGTTCAGTTAGTTCAGCCTCAACAAGACTGCATGGATATGCTAACATATAGGAAGCATATTGATTGCATGCATCTATTGTTACAGCCTCACATTCCTGAATATAAAAATTATGAAAGATAGACAATTTTTGGCAACTCCATAGATCTAGTTTTGATATTACACAGCCAGTAGAAGCTGGAGGTCACAGCAAAACAGTATTATCATCAGTGCAAATCAATCTGTGGGTTCCAACTGCCAATATTATATCTTATTAAACTTACTTGTCACTGTATGTAAGAAATAGGGAAACCATCCTTTTGAATACTAGATTGGCAATGTAATAGATTTTTTAAAAATAACATCAAACCTTTCTCTCAGATTGCAGAGGTTTAGATAGTTGGCAAAGGGAATGAGTTAATTGCAGCATCAAGACAGGGTATATTTAAATAGATCAGTGTGATGACTACTCTAGAGAAAGTGTCTTTCCAACTTTAGACTTCCAGAGAACTACTGTATTTAGTCAGACAGGAAGTTTTTGTATATGTGACATGGACTCTGTTCAATAAACACTGGCCATGTTTGTATTACATGCTTGATGGGACACAGTAAGTCTAACTGGTGACTTTTCCAGCTCTCTCTCGAGTGCTTCTGTAGCCCACATGCAATGGTCTTGCTTGACCACATGTAGCTGTTTTGCAGGGAAATTTTTAGCAGAGGTGGGTAAGCTGTCCTTCAATGATGTTTATCCTTTTCTTTTCATGGAGAAAACCCTAATATCAATTAGAACAAGGTTGGGAAACCAGTGGCCATCCAGATGTTTTTGATCACAGCTGTCATAATCTCTTATGTTGGCCATGCTGGCTGGGGCTGCTGGAAGCTGAAGCCATAAATGTGCAAAGCTTTCAGATCCATGCATTAAAAATAATGTAGTCTGAAAAGCACTGCTTTGGAGATCTGCTTAAATTAAAAACTCTTCAGGATCCAAGTACCTGGTACTGGTTATCTCTTTGAGAACTGCTCATTCCTGCTAGTGAGTTGTGAAAATTGAGTTGAAGGTTGGATTTGGGCATCAGATCCTTGAGTGGACAAATATCCCCTTGTTTCAGCTGAGTTTGAGAATTAAACTGTCCCTGTAGCAGTTTTCCTCTTTTTACCTCTGTCTCCTTCCTAAGTTGAAAGAATTACGGCATAGAAACTAAATATCTGTTTTCAAGTTCTTTCTTTGCTCTTGGCAATAAATGCCTCTGAGCATGCTTTGTGCCACTGTTGCAAACAGTTATTCTGGATATATATTTTTCCTGGTTGCTGAATTAGTTGCACTTATTTTTTTCCTTTCTTCACCAGAACAGAGTAACCTGGGGAAGGGAAGGGCAAGAAACAGGGGAAGGTGTGTAAAAACGCTAGACTTTATGCATGACAAAATAGGAAAGGAAAACCTTCACGTCAGCAACTGTGACATGCTGTTGTGTTCATTGGGGTATGTGGGTTTTTAAATGGCCAGTTTTTTTAAGTTGATGTTTCATAGACTGATGGAATATTAAGAAGCAGGGGGTGTTGGTGCTTTTAATTTTAAAATTCTTCACCAGAAGATGGGTTTTGCACATTATTTTTGCAAGGTAGCTGGGGGTTTAGTCAAACACAAGAGATTATTTGGCATCTACCGACCTGTAGTTTGTTGCATTTCCTGTTCAACAGTGAATTATACGATTAGAAGTGGAGGTGCCATCCTGCAACAATGGGGTTGATTAACATAGTACTGAATTTTGTGTCCAGATAGAATTGTTACTGTGAAAAATCCCACTCCTGTGGCCTTTGTTCAACTAAGAATTGTGCTGTTGTTTCAAATTTACACTAAATAAAGGTTCCCAAATTTTTCTCTTTTGATTTGTTCATTAAAAGAATTGTAATATTTTAAGTGATGTAAAGCTAAATAATGTACTGCAGTAAAGTAGAAAAGGTATCATGGAGAAATTGCTCTCCATGATTATTAATCTGCTTCCTGGATCTGAGATTCCATGAACAATTCTGTGGAATGCACCCCTACATAATTACCTTCCTCAACCTGCTTTATAACAAGGGACCACAGGAAAACATTTAAGGTCTCAACTCTATAACATACTGAACAAGTTGGTGTTCTTGAGAGGCTTACAAAACAGCGGCTGATTGTAACTTGAAAATATGATGCAGCAGTGATTGTTGCTCTTTCCAAAGCAGAATTCACTTTGATTTGATACAGCAATTTTACTAAGAGATGGGTGGATACCTTCCACCACTCTGTGGAGTAAGGACTTCTGATGCTTGAGATACTGAAGAACTCTTCATCCATTGAATGAGTTGGACAAGTATTCTGTCACCAGTGTTCCAATCCTTGAGAGGGTTTCATTTACTTCCGTTCAGGCAACTGATTGAAATACTGATGTAAGCAAGGCTGCAACATCAGTCAATTTAAGTCATTCAAGCAGTTATGTCCAACTTGTTAAAAAAAAGCAGACAAATTCCCAAGATACTGTGGCTGAGTGATCCCTTTATGAACAGGAGCAGAGAGGGCACAAGTCAGCTTCACACCTAGCAGTTTAACAATAGGCTTTTTGTAATAGGGCAGGAAGACTGTTTATTGGCCACAATAGGTTAGTGGGCTTTAGCAATGGCATGGTTCCTTGAAATTGCTTAGAGGTGGAGAAAATCAAAATCTCTTGCATGCTACCATGGATGTTTATCGGATATAAAAAAAAACTGCTTAATTGTGTTCCCAGTATCTAGGAGAATAAGCTAAAATAAGAATTGGACACAGGAACTATAAATCATTAAAGCCCAGCATCAGATTAAGCAACAGTTGCAAGGTATATGAGCAGTTTCAAATGGAGCATCCCTCACCATGATACTTCTTTCATGGCAGGTGAACAAGCTAACAGTAAATACAGTGGAGCAGTTACATCATCATGTTAGGCATCCTTCAGTCTCGAAAGACTATGGTAACGTGCTCTGTATGGAGGATTTGGAACAGCGTCTAGTGTGGCTGAGACGGCCAATTCGAGAATGACAATCTCTTCCACACTGAAGACAAATCCAATCTGTCCCCTGTCCAGCTCCCTGGTTTTGCTGCTTTTGTGACTTCTTCTTTGCCCCAGCATGCTGAGCAAGGGTCTCTTCAAATTGGTAGAGGCTGTGATGCAACGCCTGCCTCCAGGCTGAACGCTCGGATGTCAGGGTTTCCCATCTGTTGAGGTCTATTCCTAAGGACTTCAGATCTTGCTTGCAGATATCCTTGTATCGCAGTTGTGGTCTCCCTCTGGGGCGATTTCCCTGCACTAATTCTCCATACAGGAGATCCTTTGGGATCCGACCATCAGCCATTCTCACGACGTGCCCAAGCCAGCATAGACGTCACTGTTTCAGTAATGTATACATGCTGAAAATTCCAGCTCGTTCTAGGACTACTCTGTTTGGAACTTTGTCCTGCCAGGTGATACCAAAAATCTGTCGGAGGCAACGCATATGGAAGGTGTTCAGCTTCCTCTCCTGCCGTGCACAAAGCGTCCAGGACTCACTGCAGTACAGGAGTGTGCTTAGGACACAGGCTCTATAGACCTGGATCTTCGTATGTGTCGTCAGCTTCTTATTGAGCCATACTCTCTTTGTGAGTCTAGAGAACATGGTAGCTGCTTTGCCAATGTGTTTATCCAGCTCGACATCCAGAGAGAGGGTGTCAGAGATGGTTGAGCCAAGGTACACAAAGTCATGAACAACCTCCAATTCTTGTGTGGAGATGGTAATAGAAGGAGGTGAGTCCACGCCCTGGCCCATGACTTGTGTTTTCTTCAGGCTGGTTGTTAGTCCAAAGTCTTGGCAGGCCTTGCTGAAATGATTCATGAGTTGTTGGAGGTCTTCAGCAGAGTGGGCAACAATGGCTGCATCATCTACGAAGAGGAAGTCCGGCATGCATTTCAGTTGGACTTTGGTCTTCGCTCTCAATCTAGAGAGATTAAAGAGCTTTCCGTCTGCTCTAGTCCGGAGATAGACACCCTCGGTTGCAGTTTATTTATTTTATTTATTTATTTATTTATTTTATTTATATCCCGCCTATTTAGTCAACTCAGGACCACTCTAGGCAGTTCCCTCCTGAGACAATCAGTAAAGTTTGTTACCTTGCCTTGGTGTTGGAAGAGGTAACATTAAGTTCTAGGGAACATCAGCTCACACAAAAGTCTCCCTTTCTGCCTCAGTGCTCCTCAGTTGTATACTGCAGTACACACCCAGTTTCTCTTTAAAAAGAAAAATAAGAGCAGCAACTTCTGTTTGAGCCAAACTGTCCATTGGCAGCAAAGCTAGAATAGAAGCATACAGTAAACTGAAATGTCAATGCCTGCTCTATAATTACATCTTCCTTTTTATCTGCCCACAGCCACAAAAAGTGTACCTTCCAAACATTTTCTGAAAACAAAATGCCCGAACTTGGCTTTCAGACATATTAGTAGTAATCCTGTTGCTTAGCATAAGCCAAATTACGTGTTGCTAGAATGCTGGCTCTGTAGCCAGACCTTGAACAAATTGGAAGCCAAGATTTGGGGTTGGTTTATAACCTCTGATTTTTAAAAGCACTGGTTTGTTTGCTATACCTGAACCTAAAATCATGGCTTGTTTTTCCTGAAGCCTGCAATGAAACCAACCGATGAAAAGGGAGAAACAGATCAGAAATAAGGAACACATACTTATTTAGTAGTCTGTGGGGCAATTCATTGCGGAAGCAACAAGCTTAGTATGTCAAGGCAAAGTATTGCCTAAAGCCAACAATTTTTGGACACTGAAATCCTGGTTTGGCCTTTCACTACTGTGTTATTCTAATATTTTACAGATACCACAAATCAGAATTAAGATTGAGAACAGTATTGCAGAAAATTGAATATTTATAACAGTCTTTACTTCCCCTGGAGCCCTATAGATATTTTGGACTAACTCCCGTAGCCCCTGCCTATGCTCACTATGGCTGATGGTGGTTTTCTAATACATCCATAGGGTACTGGGTTGGACAAAGCTGATTTATAGTTTAATGACTAGTCTTTCAGGTAAGTCATTTCAGTTACAAAGTACTTTTAAAATTGCACAGAACAGCTTCTATTAAATATTTTTATTCAGGAGGCAATATACACTTAGCAAAATTTTTGTAAACAGATTTTGCCATTCTGGCTTCAAACATGAAACTATAAAAATGTGAAAAGGTCTCCTGTCCACCATTTTACTTGAGTATCGTGAACATTGTTGCATTTAAATGTAAAACATGCTCTTCCATCAATTAATGACAGTATGATCCTTTGTAAAACAAAAACCGCAGCAACTGTAACAAAATGTCAAACTAACATATAACAAACAGGCATTGCAGTAAAAATGTTTGATGTAATAAATAAACAGTTATTGCATTTAGCTCCACACAGGAGTTTGTTGTCAACCAGTTCTGTCGAGGTATCTTTCAAAAAGCTGCAGCTGTTTATTCCTTTGAAACCTAAAGTGTAAAAAAGCAGTATATTTGTGCTAGAGCTGCGAGAATGTAATCTTATTTACATGAGCTTTTAAAACAGTAATATTTTGAAGCCAAAATTATTTCCAAACAATATATATTGTCTAAATAACCCCAATTATTTACAGTAAATCAGGCATATCATTGTTTTCCTTTTATTCTATGAAGCAAAGAAACAAATAACATCACAAGTAGGAGCATTTCTTCAAGTAAAGGAAAAAAATCTTGCAGGATTAGGAGGGGCTGGAAAATGGAGACCAAGAATCTAAGATGAATCCAGTCTTTTACCGTAAGATTCAACCACCTGCATGCTGCCAGACAAGCCCAAAATAGCATGTCTAGACCTGTCTTCTCTAGCCAGGTAACCTTCAATACTAGCTGGAAGTTAGTCCTTTCGTACTCTTCTTTTGCGGACTGATTTTGCTGGTCCATCGCCAGATCCTATATTTTCATCTGCTTCTTTCATCTGTGGGGAAACATACATCAAAATAATGCTTCAAAGTACTATGTACCCTATATTTTTACTTTAAAAGCACCTAAATATTAAGCTTGTGTTTCAAAATATTCTTTCAATTTTAATGTTGTTTACACTGAACATGAAAAAAACCAGGTTAAATATTTCATTGCTTTTATGAATAAAATTCCTCAAGTTTTTAAAGTTAAGTCGTGTACTTTTGAACTTCCATTTCTTTAATGCAATGTGGAGGACGGTGAAAAGCCTCCCCAACTCAATACTTTAGACCTATACTGATTTTTTTTCCTATTAAGCTGTCTGTTGAGGAGTATCTGCCTGTCTCAAATACAATGCTTTCCACAATTATAGTGCATATTAGAGGACATACAATTTTTAGGAACATGAGGATGTTAGGATTCACTATCTTCTGATATGAACCAAAGGACAGCTCAGTGGAGCTAGACACTGGGAGTTAAATTTCCCACTGTGCCTCCTTAGCAGGGACTGGACTTGATGTCCATAGGGTCCCTTCCAACTCTGAAGTTTTAAGGTTATTATAAAGGTGAACATCTACATATACACACATCACATTTCACTGCAGCTGCCTAGTTTCAAAGAAGCTCATCTGCCACTGCTGATATTTCCCCTACAGAACTGCTAATACGGAATTACCAGGGTTCCTTAGAAGTAAAAAAATGAATTCTAAAGCCCCAGATTTGATTCAGCAAACAAGACTAAGTACAACAGATGTCAGAACAAAATCAAGGTCTCCAAATAACAGCAATACTATACTGCTTGCAAAGTTGTTTAACCATGACAAATACAAAAACCTCAGCAAAATCATTTTTTAAAATGGAAACTAATTAAGGGTGGTTTAAATACAAATTAAAATACTGTATTTTTTGCACCATAAGACTCACTTTTTTCCCACAAAACAGGGGGGTGGAAAGTCTGTGCATCTTATGGAGCGAAGAAAACAGATTATATTTTCCTGTTTTCTTCTCCTAAAAAATCGGTGCGTCTTATGGAAAGGTGCATCTTATGGAGCGAAAAATACGGTATGTATATTTCAATGTGAATGTGTCAGCTACAGACCAATTCAATTCTGTCTCTCATTTCCCTGGAGGGAATTTGCATTATGCCCAATGTTGGACATGGCTCTAACATTTCACATTTCTCAAATTACATTTGTGGACAAAATACTGTAGCTGTTTCTAGGAAATCTCACCTCATCCTCTGAAAGAGATTTATTGCCATCTTCTTCCTGACTTCCCTCGGCAGTTTCATTTTCTTCCTCATACTCTTCATCTTCACCACCTTCATACTCTGGGATACAAGTCAGTATAATCTGTATGATTATGCAATGACTAAACAAGTATATGCCAAGACTGATCAGATGAACTCTTCAGAAAAAAAATCCAGTGCCAAGTACTGTTATGGTTGAGCTTGTCAACAACAGAGTCACATAATTATGCAATCTTAGCTCTAGACTGGTAAGAGTGGAAAATACGTTACAATTGACATTGATCTGAGAATTTATCTTGTTCACCATTATTGAGGTAAAGATGTTCAGTTTCAGTTACAAACAGCCATTCTATTTATCTAGATGTTTATTTATATTTGGAATATTTTTCTACGATTCTACTAAGATTTTAATATTTTATATGTCAAATTATTCCAGAGTAATATTTAAAATTAGCTGAAAAAAATTAACACCAAATTCAGACACACCCTTTTGCAACATTTTAAAAGAAATCTTTGTACATTCATATTGGCTCAAATCCAATAGCACGTCACAAGTATAGTTGCTGCATTGAACTGATGGAACTTAAGGAGCTGACTCACCAAATTCTCATTGCTTGAGTGGACCTCCTCTAGATATAGCTTACTACTGGATTTCAGCCACTGTGAACAAAGCTCAGTTCTGTTAAAGCTGTTCCTACTGGAAACTTTTACTACCTCTACCCATCACCTTTTCCAGACCAGATGGGCGGGATATAAATCAATCAATCAATAAATATTCCCTCTGTGGTTTCTCTTCATTGTTTGATATAGTAAAAGGAACCAAAAATATAAAAACAACAAAAATATAAAAGGGGGAAAATTGTCCCGGTTCTTTAACTGTTTCCACCCATTAGGAATTCCCAGCCTTTAACAACAACTTTTCCGGGGACTACAGTGAGAGGGAAGCAGGAGGAGCCCAAGTAGTATTCCATGGTTTATGATTACTGGAATCTAATGTTTTATGTGGCACAGCTTTTTCAGTGACATGCATGCAGTTCAAAAAAAGAAAAAACTAAACAGGATTTTTGCTACTTAAGTTATGCCTGTCCTTTCTGGCTGGTGGTGCCTTCTCCCTCTTCTGTTAAAGTTAGCCAAACATAGTGGGAACCAAATATTTTAAAACTAGGGGCTTAATGACAAGACAAAAATTCTGCTTAACTTATTAACTAAAATAAACTTTTAAATTCCAATTATTACAAACAAAAGAAAAACAAAAATCCACAATTGGGCAAGATCTCCAGAACCTTTCATCAGGCTAAGGAAAACAAAAAATAGGGGATGGAAAAAAATAGGGAAGTGCAAAAATTAGGACAGAAGGGGCCTGCAGATATTCTTACATCATAGCCAAAGGGCTCATAGAAAGAAATTATGTCTTATGACTGGAGAGAGAAAAAAAAAGAACATTTCCTCAAACAGTCTTCAGCATATGAAGTACTGAACAATTAGTGAAGACCAGAATTTATCACCTATAGTTATACCAGACTCAAATGTACATTATAGTCTGTCAGAAAGAAAAAATAATCAAGTATTGGGAAATAAGGAATTCAGGCAGCATAAATTTAAAAAAATTTCATTTAAACATGAGAAAACCCAATGTAACATTGACTATAGCAGGATAACCATATTAAACATTTTCAAAAGGACATTTTCTCTGTTTATATGTTATAATATTCCATTTGATTGTCTGCATAAGCTCTTAAATAGGTAAGTCAATTTATGAATTGTTCCACGAGGGCAAGGCTTGAGTGGTACATACACTGTAGATACACAGTTCTTTCTTTCTTTGGTTTTTTTTTTGGGGGGGTTGTTTGTTTTTTGCCATTGACCAGATACTGGAACTATGCCAAGGACCATTTTCTTCTAAGACAGCTGAAGTGCCTCCTCACAGCAGAAAAACTGTTATATTTTGCAAAAGTCCACCTGCTCCCTAATTGGTCCCATTTTGAAGGGACTGAAAAATCTATAGGGACTCAAGCACAAAGAAAGAAAGAAAGAAAGAAAGAAAGAAAGAAAGAAAGAAAGAAAGAAAGAAAGAAAGAAAGAAAGAAAGAAAGAAAGAAAGAAAGAAAGAAAGAAAGAAAGAAAGAAAGAAAAGTTTAATAAGCCATATAGGGGTTGTAAGAGGCAGCAGTGGAAACTGAGGAATGATGCCACTTATAGCTTTAAAAAGGTTCCTTATTATCTCTCATGCGTACAGCTTGCTGATCTGTGCTTATTATTTACAACCTGTTATTTAGCCAGATTATCTCAGTTTTAATAAAACAATCTCAGCAGTTAGTCTTTAAGATGTCCACAACATTTTTGTCTTCTTTATTCTTTTGCTTTTGCTTTGTTTTGTTTCTTGACCAATATGCTGTCAGAGATTCAGATAGCTATCACTCCAAAAACTTCAACTTCAACTGAGTATGGTGAAAATCTCTTACCCTCCTCCCTGGTGTTCTCATTTGCTATTTTTGGTTCTTCATCCTTTACTTGTACCTCTTGTTCTAGTTCTCCTTTTGTAAGTGGCTTTGTTAAATCTCTTTTTTTGTAGTCTACATCTTCATCTGTTTTCTAAAATAGAAGTAAAACTTATAAAAGCTGATAACGTTGGCTTTTAAATACTAAATGTTTTAAAAATATTCAGGTCACTGAAGCATGTCTGCTGAATTTCCATACCTTTTCTCCCACTCCAGTTAATTGGCACTGGACCAAAAACAAACCAACCTAGAACTAAATATGAAGAAAATGATTTGCTCTCTGTAGAAGAACATGAAGATACCAGATGAATGTCTCACATACCTTGGATGGCCAGCAGAAGAGTATGCCCAATCCTACAGGTAGTGCTAAGGTCAAAATATATATAATCCAAAGCCACGGACGTTCCTCTGCTGCAGTCACCAATTGACTAAACATACCAGGCTATATAAATGAGATTAAAACAAACATTTATATAACTTACTCTTGCCATGTAATTTTATTTCAACTTGCTGTCTTTCCTGGGCAATTTAGATCAATGCACCCTTCAATACTATTACTTGTTTTTTCTAATTATTCTATACCTAGAAAACCCTAGAAAGGGTCACCATAAGTTTTAATTGACTGGATGGCATGTAATTATTACTACCCTGTTTCCCCGAAAATAAGACAGGGTCTTATATTAATTTTTGCTCCAAAAAAACATTAGGGCTTATTTTCAGGGGATTTTTTATTTTTTTTTTAATGTACAACAATCTGCATTTATTCAAATACAGTCATGTCATCTTCTGGTTGCTGCACAATGGTGGAGGGTGGGGTTTCAGTTAACTGGGGCTTATTTTTGGGGAAGGGCTTATATTACGAGCATCCTGAAAAATCATACTGGGGCTTATTTTCAGGTTAGGTCTTATTTTAGGGGAAACAGGGTACTATATATTACCTCTAGAACAAAGTAGATATGTATTGTGTAGTGTACATTTAATCCACTTCAACATGGCAGTTTTTTGACATAGATCTGGCCAAATACTGATGTTCTGGCTTTTTATCACTAGAAGACATGCTCAGATAAATTTAGTTTAGGAGCTGAATTGACACAACCTAGACATTTCCAACCTTCCCCCTAAAAAACATGAAAATAATTTATAATGCTAAATGTTAATCACCACCAAGTGTACACTACTATGGTTAAAAAATAAAGAAACAGATACAAAGCGTTAAGTAACTGTACTGCCCAAAAACCTATTGCATACAGATAGAGAAGTTTATTTAATTAATTAATTAATTTATTGTTTATTTAAAATATTTTTACCCTGCCTTTCTCTTTACAGGAGATGGTTCTTTTCCCTCTCGCACAATACTAGAACCAGGGGACATTCACTCAAATTGAGTGTTGAGAGAGTGAGAATGGACAAAAGATTTGCTCTCTGTAGAAGAACATGAAGATACCAGCGTGTTGTTAGTCTGTGGGACTGCTTGCCACAGGATGTGGTAATGGCATCTGGCCTAGATACCTTTGAAAGGGGATTAGACAGATTCCTGGAGGAAAAGTCCATCATAGGTTACAATCTATGATGGGGATGTATAATATCTAGGCTTAAAAGAAAGGTATTTAAAAATGCCCAATGCAGAGGAGTGGTATCAGAAGACAGGAGTATTTAGTACAGTTGTCTCATGTGTTCCTAGAGGCATCTGGTAGGGCCAGTGTGAGATACAGGGAGCTGGACTTAATGGGCTCTTAGCCTGATCCAGCAGGGCTCTTCTTATGTTCTTATGTAGTATGCAAAGAAAACTATGACTGGTAACATCAAAAAATCAGAGTATGTTTTCAGACTTCATTTTTCCCCACACAGCAATTAGCAGAATTCAATTCGACCATTGCTATTTTCTCTCCTCCTTATCACAACAATACACCCAACAACAAAAACACACTGATCACCATAATCACCCATCTCCTGAAAAGGACAAAAGCTGATCCCACAGCTATAAATACTCAACCCCCAAACAAACTGCACCAGAGCAAGAGTGCTACTCCTGTCCTCTGAAGATGCTGGCCACAGAGACTGGCAAAATGTTAGGAAGAACAACCTTCAGAACACAGCCAAAGAGCCCAAAAAACCCACAAAAACCATTAGATCCTGGCCATGAAAGCCTTCGTGAATATTTTCATTAGCTCTGTACAAAATACTCAGAGCAATTAAGTGCTAAAAGCCACAAAAGTAATTATGTCCAGAATTTTTAAAACATCAGTTTTGACTCAGAATATTTATTATCAGAATGTACTAAGTACAAAAAGGTGTTGTGAATGCTTACTTCATTAGCACTTGCAACTAATTTTTTAAAGCCCCAGCCATCCGCTGCCCATCGATCAGCAACTTCCTTTTCCGAACAGATTATGAAGTTATCAAAGTAGATATCAGATGTCATAGACCAAAGCTCTAAGCCAATAGCACCAATAGGAGTCATCCTGAAAGGATGGGGATCTTCAAAATAATCAGGATTAGGGATTTTTTGAGGACTCCATATCCCCTGTAAGAAAAGAAACAAAAACACCACATGAGATTTTAATTTGCCTGACAAATTGAGTCAATTAAAAAAAATTGGTCAAGTTAGATACAATTTCTGTATAAAAACATGTAGCACACAAGAAGGTTGGTTTTCAAAGACCATCAGATACCCAGACTACTATGGATGTATATCACATGGGTGGTTTCAGACATGGACCTTAACCTGATTGTTTATGGTATTAAAAAGAGGGGCTTTTACATTCAGCACTAAAAATAATGCTGTCATACATTTAAGTTGGATTAATGAACTGAGAAAAACAATGATCTGTATCTGTACATATCCAGACAATGAAAAAATGAAACATTTTTTCAATGCAGAAGCTTATCACTCTCACATACACCTAAATAGTGGATACAATTTGTCAGTTCTTGAACTTAGAGTTAGAAGATCCTATATCCAAGGTAAGAGCAAACTCATACCAAAGCACACTGACTTCGCAGTCATCCAGTCAGGGCTACTATGAATGTGGAATGATCTCTGGTTGCCCTGCTAGGTGATGCATACATAGCTCTTCAATCTAGTAGACAGAGCTGAGAATCTATAACTTTTTTACAAAATTCAATTCAAAAAACCTTTGGTTTATGAATGTGATTTATATTGGTTTATATTGTGTTTTTTGGTTTATATTGTGTTTTTGTATATACAATTCAAAATGCTAGGAAGTGGCTCGATATCACTGCACAACATTGTGCCCCCATTGCCAGCAGGAAAAAGGATGTCAAGTTTAACATAGCAAAGGGCAGCCTGTACTTTGGCAAAATCAATGGCAGCAGTGAAGATGGTCTACACAGGATACCCTCTTGTGCTACAAACATTCACAAAGTGATACCAAATAAGGGAAAATCCCAGAAGCGGACTCCTTTTTTTATTAGCTAAACACTTCTCATCTAAACACAAAGCAAGTATCAAAGCCGTTTTTCAACAAGTGTGGATGGTAGCTGAGATTTTGTATGTGTAGGTTAAACACTGTAGCCCTCCCTGAACCTCCGTGACGACGACTACTACTACTACTTCTTGTTAATGTTAATGTTGTTAATAATAATAATAATAATAATAATAATAATAATAATAATAATAATAATAATAATAATAATAATAATAATAATAATAATAATAATAATAATAATAATGAATCACCACCCCTGGACACTTCCAAGAACTGCAATTCTCAATTTTCCAGAGAAAGCCAGTATTTGGTAGGGTGGGAGAGTGATGGGTTGGAACCAGAAAAACAGCCTTTGAAGCCACATATATCTGGGCTAATGAATAGAAGACAGATTTTACCTTGTGACTCCTCAAACTTCTTTAAAAATGACTTATAACATGTGAGAGTTTAGCAATGTCAGGGGGTCGCTACATTGACAATGCTTTGGGATTGGGACAGTCAGATGGATATTATTTTCTGCTGACTACACAATGTAAAAGTCAATATGAATCAGATTTGAGTTTTACTCCCCAATTTGTAATTTCTCCTTTGCCACTGGGAATTCTACTCCGCCCCTCATCTAGTATTTTCATATTGATTCAGATAGTGTGACTGCTTCAGGTGATGCAGCTTCAAGGCTGAATGGGCAACTAGAAGCTGGCTCTCCCAGCTTCCTACTTCAAGGTGTAGAGAGAGGAAGCAAAGGGGCACTCATGGGGGTGGTCAATCCCCCTCAACCAAGCAAGCATCCCTTGTCTCCAAACCATTTGTTATTGTTATTAAAAGGTTTGATGTGAGCGCCAGTGTGCTAGAGCAGTGGTTCCCAACCACAGACCGGTTGGGGGTGTGTGGCACGCCCGCAGGGGTGCACAGCTTGCTCATGTGCACGTTGCACCGATGGACAGTACACTTGCGGGGGCAGAATGCACTCACATGCATGCGCACATCACACTTGTATGCATGTGCACGGTGTGCTCGCGGGGGTAGGAGATCTCTATCTGTGGTCCGGTCCTGGATAGGCCGCAGACTGCTGCCAGGTCGCAGACCGGAGGTTGGGGACCTCCGTGCTAGAGCACTTAGGAAACAAATAGAAAAAGGAGGAGATAGGCAATCAGCCTTTACAAGAGCAGCTGATGGAGTCTGAGTAGAGGAAATTGGCAATGAGCCATTGTAAAAGACCTAAAGCAATAGTAATATCTATCCAGGGAGCAGGAGCAAGGGGGGAAAGGAGCTGAATTTTCAACCCAGTCTTTACATGCCAGAGGCTTGCTTTGCTCAATCTAGACAACTTCACTACTTCTTGTTCTGCAATTCATCAGTGTGTTTTAATTAGGGGTGGGCACGAATCACTGGTCTGGCAGTTTGTCATTTAGATCAGTGGTTCTTAACGTGGGCAATAATGCCCCCCAGGGGGTGATTTCATTTTTCAGGGGGGCGGTAGAACGAAAAGGGGTGGTGTGGGGGCGGTGGAACAGAAGGGGGCGGTAGGGGGGCACTGGAGCAAGCCAAACCTGCATTGTGGTTTGTTTATAAGCCCTTTTAATATTTCTTTTTGCATCTTAAAATTCACTTGTAACTCAATCATTAAATGTTACTGTTTTTTTCGGGCATTTCATTTTCTTGCAATTAAATTTTATTTTCAGGGGTCATTGGATTTAAGTGTCTTGAATAAATAAAAATAAATAAATAAATAATAAATAAATAAATAAATAAGATATCGCCGTGGGGAGGGGGGCAATGATAACTTCCTCAATGGCTCAAGGGGGCGTTTCTTTCAAAAAGGTTAAGAACCACTGATTTAGATGAACAGGTGTTTAGCACTTCCCAGCTCTGACTCCCCCATTGGGCTCCCACTCAGAGGCAACATCCAGAGGAGGCAGGGAAGCTGGGTAGCTGTCTCTGAGTACCGGAGGAAGAACCCACCAAACACCTGTTCATCCAAAGGACTAACTGGCACGAACCACTGAACAGTTCATGTCCTTCTCTAGTTTTAATTTCTAATTCCTGACCAGAAACACTGATGTAACACATACATATGTGAGATTGACAGTTTGTCTTTTGCAGCTTGTCAAAGTAGCTCTACTGTAGCTACATTTGAGCTGCCTTAAGCTGCAAACAAGACTCATTGCTCATTTTCCTTTCTCTCTGTGTGCTGACTCCTTTGTGGTCAGCTAAAGCGAATTCACACAGGAAAACTGAACCATTCACATTTTTCCTGCCATGTAGTTGTACCCTGAATAAAAAAAATAACTTGCACTAGCATTCCATAAACTCTGAAAGGCATCAGTTGCCATCAATTCAGTGTAAGGTAAAGGTTCCCATTGACAATTTGTCCAGTCATGTCCAACTCTAGGGGGTGGTGCTCATCTCCATTTCCAACCCATAGAGCTAGCGTTTGTCCAAAGACAATATTCCGTGGTCACGTGGCCAGCGTCACTAGACACAGAACGCCGTTACCTCCCACCGTGGTGGTACCTATTTATATACTTGCATTTTGCATGCTTTTGAACTGCTAGGTTGGCGGGAACTGGGACAAGTGACAGGGGCTCACTCTGTCGCATGGATTCGATCTTACGACTGCAGGTCTTCTGAGCTTGCAGCACAGAGGCTTCTGCGGTTTAACCCACAGCATCACCACGTCCCTTCAATGTAGGGGTAGTTAAACTCTAGGGGTCTGGAATCTAGCTTTTTGTGCCCTAGACAATTCATGGGCTACACCAACACCAAAAAAGAAACAAAACTGGAAGTGACTGGAAGTCAACCTCTGGCTTTGTAAAGCCCCTTTTTAGAGACTAAACAGGGCATATGACAGTATACCTTAGTCTAAATGAGAGACACCACATCTGGAGATCTACAGGTTTTTTGCTCCTTTTTAAAATGTGGGGAAAATGTAAAGGTTCTGCAAACTAGAGCCACATAAACCTGTATAAATAAGGAGCTGCACTTTTGGCATTGGGCTTTTTAAAATCTAGAATAGCTCAGTGTGTTGGTGCACTCAACTGCGAAACTTGGGTCCTGGAATTCAAATTCTCACTATGCCTCTCATGATAAGGGCCTGCTGAGATCACTCAATGTGTGTTGCTATTGGAGTAACTTATGTATGGTCTCAGAGGGGCTGGTAAAGCACTTCTGAGAACTGTGTACCTAGAAAACCCTTGGACAGTTTGTATAAGTAGGAACTGAATTACTGTTACTATTAGACTCTGGAATAGGAGCACTGGTACTTTGCATAAGTTCAGTTTTGAGTAGTTGGATAGATGATACCCTCGATCTGCTTCAGAAAAGCTAGACAATGCTATCTGTGCTTCAACAGCCAAGATGCAACTAGTCCTTTTGATTGGACCAAACTTCATTTTTTGCAATGTTAAATATGTGGTTTAATTAAAAGAAAGAAGATACTTTCTTAAAATATGTTTTGAATTAAAGGTTTCTGATTATACTTCAAGTCAGGTATTGACCAACAGTGCTATCATATATATTTACTCAGATGCACATTCCATTTTGTGCAATAGGAATTATTGTGATGTAAGTCCACACAGGGTTGCAGATTTAGTTAACTCTGAAACTATGAAAATCCATGTCAAAGGACTGCTGCTCTGTACATTTGTACATTTTGTAAATACCACGTGTCTTGAAGAATAAGAGCATGTGTGTGGTTTTTTTCCTTCAGAAGGACTCTGCTAATTACCAGCAAGAAGCTGACATAGACTCCAGTGAAATACCTGGAATTCAACAGATATATAACTTTTGCAGTTACCTGATAATTAGGGTTCTCTATCATAGGTGGTTTCCATTTTCCTTTATATTTAGGATTGGTCATCATGGGTCGTATCCAGGTTCCACAACCAGGTGCAGTCTCACATTTTGGATTAGGAATCTGTGGAGCTTCCCATTCACCATCCATTTCCTCATCCCTGGATAAATGATAAAAACATGTGTTCAAACAACTCTATGCTAGTCTGTAATACATATTCACATTATGACTAATAAGCTGTGGCCACCAGCTGGTAACAACAATTGACCATCTCTGAGATTTCAGAATGATCTTCAAATATTTTCGAAAGATGTGGCTACAAAGCTCAAAAATAGTATCTTTAACACAAATCCATACAACACAAAATATGAAGCTGGCACATTAACCTAAAATGTGTCTTCTTGTAGATCATATTTTGTTCAATTTTTAATAATAAAAAGAGGTTACCTACCTTGTAACTATGGTTCTTCTAGTAGTGGTCCTCTGTGAATCCACACAACTGGGTTGTTCTGAGCCTGCACAGGACGTTTCAAAGTTCCTAGAGCTTAAAGACGTGATTAGTAAGACATTCCTCCATGGAGTGCATGCTCCGCCCTCACAATGTCCTCTCATTTCCTGAAAGAGTCCGCCGCTGTCAAAGTACTGTATTAAAAAAGACAATGTGATGGACAGAGGGGAGGATGGGTGGGATGTGTGGATTCACAGAGGACCACTAGAAGAACCATGGTTACAGGCAGCTAACCTCTCTTTCTTCTTTTTGGCCTCTGTGAATGCACACAATTGGGTGACTGACAAGCTCACCGGATGGTGGGACGTCACAGCAGAAGAGATGTCAGGACCGCTCTGCCAAAAGCAGCATCATTTTTTGCCCGGACATCAAACCAATCTTGTTTCACAAAGGTCGATGGGTTAGACCAGTGGTTCTTAACCTTTGTTACTCAGATGCTTTTGAACAGCAACTCCCAGAAACCCCAGCCAGCACAGCTGGTGGTGAAGGCTTCTGGGAGTTGCAATCCAAAACTCCTGAGTAACCCAGGGTTAAGAACCAGTGGGTTAGACCATGTAGTTGAACAGCAAATGTGTGGGAGCTCTATTCCACAGTGGAGAGCAGTAGAGGTTGAAAGTGCTCTGGTCGAATGAGCTTTTAAATGTTCAGGAGGTGTCTTGCCTGAAAGCTCATAGGCCAATGATATAACTTGAACAATTCAGTGAGAAATCGTTTGAGATGAGGCTGGGGTACCCTTATGAGGACCTAGAAAACATAAGAAAAGCCTTGGAGAGTTCCTGAATCCTTTTGTTCTATCACTGTAGAAGGCCAAGGAGTGTCATACATCAAGCATGTGGAGCATGTGCTTGAGGGCTGTGGGAGGAGATGGAAGTTGGTAAAATCAATGGTTGATTGAGATGAAATTCAGAGACAATTTTGGGTAAAAATGATACATCAAAATAGAGGGTAACTTTGTCTGGATGAAATTGAAGATAAGGTGGATCTGATCTGAGGGCCGCAAGTTCACTGGCACGTTTGGCAGATGTTACTGCTACAAGGAATGATGTCTTTAAAGAAAGTAACTTGAGATTGCAAGTAGCCATTGGTTCGAAGCGTGGTTGAGTGAGCATGTTGAGGACTAGCTATAAGGACAACTGAGGGAGAGGGTGTTGCTGTGAAGGATGAATATTTTGGAGACCCTTGAGGAATTTCTTTAAAGTTGGGTAGGAAAAAAGCCTCGCTGAATTAGAATGAGAAGGCTGGTGAGCTACAACAGCTGAAATGTAAACCTTCAAGGTAGAATGAGATCGTCCGAGATGAAAGAGATGTAGGATAAAGGTAAGTAGGGTCTTCAAAGAAACTGGCGTTGCAGGTAAGAGAATGAACAAAGGAGAGGAAAGATTTCAATTTATTTTGGTATCATTTTAGGGTTGATGGCTTTCGGGCTCAATCTAAACCATTTCGTATGGCGGGAGTATCCTCCACGCTGTCAGGGTCATCTCTAGATGACTCCTTGAGAATGAGTGAAGGAATCATTGGTTGAGGTGGATCAATTTGAGTTGATTTTGTAGGTTTTTTGTTTTCTTAGTCTTAGTCTTATCTTTCTTATTCTTAGACAAGCCATCGAGACGGGTTGGAACTCTCGAGGTAGAGGTCGAGCTCGACTTCGAAGGGTCCTTTTGTCGAGGTGGTAGAGTCGATATGGAACGAGCAGTTTCCCATGGATTCAGAGATATTGTTGGATCCATGGGTGGATTAAGGGACCTTTCCCAAAGGTAAGATCGAAGCCTGTGAAGGCATAGTTTCAAGGCGGGCTTAGTGAGCTTTTTACACTCGGGGCACGAGTGCGTTAGATATTGTACCCCTAAGCAAAAAAGACGTCATGACTGTCTGTAAGCAGAATCTTATTTGTACAAAGCCCCCCCCCTGCATAAAAGTAGAGGAAAGAGGAAGGGAAAGGTGGCGAGGGGGGGGGAAGAAAAACGTGGGAAGAGAGGAAGCGGCGAATGGGAAATTGGAAAAGGAAACAGATAGTCACAGGAGAACGTCTAATAAAAGAGATGATTGAAAAATATAAATGAAACAATTAAAATAGCTGATTAGATTAAGTACTCGTTCTATCGTTCCAAAATACGTCCAACCAAAGCTGCGGTAAAAAGGAACTGAGGGGACATTGAGAGAGCAGAGCATGCACTCCATGGGGGAACATTTTACTAATCACATGTTTTTCTCTAGAAACTTCCAAAACATCCTGTGCAGGCGCAGAACAACCCAATTGTGTGCATTCACAGAAGCCATGAAGAACTGTATCATTTTCTCAACAGCTAGGATGCTCAGGTTTTTAATATACTGCTGCGCACTGTTGTTTAATGTGACAGTCAAGAATAGCACAAGCTAAAGGAAATTATGATAAACATTTCTGTTTAATATATGAAGTGTTAATAAAATCCACAGCATATTAATTAGATTGTCCTATGACCTCTGTGTAAATAATCAAACAAAAAGCTATAAAAATATAGTTATCATTAGCCCCTAATTAGCAGAAACCCTAGCACACACTGGCTACAGTCTTCTAGTTTATGCATTCATTTCAATATTTTAGAGTTTCATACTTTATTTTGCTTTAAAATTTCTATACATGTTTTCATTAGTATTTCATTAGGCTTCAGAGCAGACTACACAGATATATAAAATGATTACAACTATTGCATAAATGGAAAGACAAGATAAAACAAAACAGGTCATAAAATAATAAATAAAACAATATTTGAATATTCAAACCAATCTGATAGAGAAATTAGAGTCAGTAAGTATTGGCACAACAGACAGACATTCTTACCAGTCCTCTGGCTTTTCTGCACTAGGATCTGGAATATATTCTGGTTCATCATCAAGCCAGCCTTCAGGTTTAACTGCACCAGGATCTTCTATTTTGGGTGGTTCATCTTCATCCCTTTAAGACACAATTGTACCAGATAATGGACAATATTGCAGAAGGCTAGATAAATCACACCTTAATTCTTTTCAATGTAACTAAAGAATATAAATCTTTTCAGATACTCCAAGTATTTTGTGCTTTCTAAAGTTACACCTAAGCTCATAAACAATTACATACTTGCATTATTATAAAATATTTTCCCATGTGTCTGATGAAGTGGACTTGTGCACAAAATCTCACATTAAAATACAGCAGTTAGTCCTTAAGGTGGCACATGTTTTTGTCTTTTTTTGTTTCTTTGGATTTTGCCTGATATAGAACAACAAAGAGTCTTACTGCACTTTAAAGGCTAACTGGTTTTATTAGGCCTGCTTTATAGATGGCAGCCCGCTTCATAAGGTACAGGAAATGCTGTGAAATACTATATTGGTGTTTCAACTGGAAATCTTTACAATACAAATTGTCTTTAAAAGGCTGCTGCTTTGCATAAAATAAAAATACAAACCAAAACACACACAAAAATCTGCTTACTATATAATAACTGACAGAGGAGGGAAGGTGAAAGTGGGAAGGGATACAGCAGAGGCTCCCTTTACCAGTCATCCGGCTTGACAGCATCAGGATCAGGAATTTTAGCTCTTTCATCCCAGTCCTTTGGCTTCTTATCATTGGGATCTTCTATTTCTTTTGGAGGATTCACAGGCGGAACCATGTGTTCTAGAAGACTTCCCTTGCTGACAACTGTTTGGTCAATTAACATTTCAAATGTGTCATCAGGTTTCAGCACTAAAATACAATACGAAAAGCAGAACACTATATAAACACTAGAACAAAACTAGTTATTTGCTTTTAGAATTTACACATCAACAAAAAACCTGTCTTAATTTGTGTAAATCTGTTTTTTGCTAATCTTTCTGCCACATAAAATTTAATACCAATTTAATTGTTATATAGTACTGTACTTGTTGTAAGCTGCCTAGAGTGGTCCTGAGGGACTAGATAGGCGGGATATAAATAAAATAAATAAAATAATAAATAAAATAAAATACTTACATGCTAAACATCTACCTGTATTTGAAAATACAATAGACTCATTGATGTAAAAGGAACATAATTAAAAGCAATTTTTAAAAGACTGCAGCTCAGGTCTGATGGATAAGAATGTATGCTGGTGGAAAAAGAATTTTAAAAGATCCTATCTGCTCATTATCTCTTAATTCTGGGTGTCAGCCTTAGTGTGTGTGCCCCTGATATACACAGCAGTTAATAAGCATAAAGCAAAATCTTGTCCATGTTTCACTGGCTGAAATCCTGTTGGCACAAATTTACACTGTGCTAGCTGCATGACATCATGATCCAGGAATGGATATATTTTATTTCATTCAATTAAAAAAAATTAAATCTTTCAGGTTCTGAGACTTGCCAGGAAGCCTTTTGCTATTTTGGAGTCTTGGGATGGGGGAATTCTTTAATATAAGAAAATTTCTGCCAGATTGCTAGCAGCAGTCCCAATCCAGTGGCAGAACCACTGCCAGCAATTTGGTAGAGATTTTCCAATATTAAAAGCTTCCACAGCACAAGGCTCCAAAAGGTTTCCCAAGAGCCAAAGGGATCCTTAGGAAACCTGTAGACCTGAAGGGGGGATAGAATACTTTTCACTTAAATAAATTAAAGATAACTGTTGCTGGATGGTGAGATCATCCAGTTTCATCACATAAATTACACCAACGTGATTTCAGCCACTATGTTTGATAGGAAATCTCTCGCTAATAATTGTTTATAGGATTGCAGGCTTGTCTAAGATCTATATACAAAATCGATACTCTCTTATCGAATATATCTTCAGAGCATCTTTATTTTCAATAAAAGTCACTGGTACCTTGCACCATACAATGTTGTTCCTATACAGAACTGTTTTAATACTAGACTTTATCATTCAAATGTTATAATATATAGTTATTGTAAGAATGTTACAAATGATAAATCTCATTTCATTTTAAAATTAATTCCAGCCACCCAAATAATAGTTATCCCATGAACACTGAGCTAAACAGTTTTTGTTGTTACATGTCATTAAGTCGCCTCTGACTTAGGACAACCTTATGAATGAGAGATCTCCAAAATGCCTGTCCTCAATAGCCCGGCTCAGTTCTTGTAAACTCAACCCTGTCACTTCCTTTAGGGAGTCAATCTATCTCGTATTTGTTCTTCCTCCTTTCCTGTTGCCTTCCACCTTTTCCAGCATTATTGTCTTTTCCAGATAATCTTGCCTTCTCACAATATGCCTGAAGTAGGACAGCTTCAGTACCATCATTTTTGTCTTCAGAGATAGCTCATACAGTAATTGATTTTATAGGACCCCCTTGCTTATCTTCCTAGCTGTCTAGGTATTAGAGTACCAAGATCAGTTTAGCCCTCATCTCTGTAATTTCCACCCCAAATACGTACATATCTTACTTTATAAAATGCCCTCAGTGGGTCATAAATGCTTCCTTATGAATAAAAACTTTCTTGAAATATGTTCCCTTTTTTATTATTGTGTGGCTTAGGTCTCTTAAATGTTACATGCTATTTCAGTCTCAAGCATAAGGTCTTCTACTAAATCCAATGCTGTTTATATAAACTAAAACATGTTTAGAGCTAGGTTGCCCATCTCTGGGAATACAGGCTTTATCAACTGACAGCAAGTGCAGTAGTTTTCACAAACTACTAATACAAGCTGAAACTGTATATTTTAAAGAAAAAGAATTAGTGCAAATTTGGAACTTTATTTCCATAGTTAAATGTTAAAGAACATCTACTTCAGTAGTGCCTCAGAACAGAACGTTTCTGATTAGGATTGCCATTTGACTTTAAAAATAGCACTGATCAATTAAACAGTCAAATAGTGGAAGGCTTGGATTTCAATCACTGTAACAAATTGCTGCTCCAGCCTTCCCAGAAACTTCATAGAGCATCAGGCCAGAGGACATGAAAGCCCTAGTTTGCACAGCAAATGCACTTAAAGAGAACTGCTATGAACTTATGTTTACAAATATTATGGACATCTATGAGCAAGTAAAGATCTCCTTCCCTGAAGAAGAAAATAAGGCTTTAGAAAAATTGCTCCTGTGCAATTTATATAAGGACTAGTACTTTGCTGATTTAGAGATGATGGCATTAAAAAAAAGTCTACCCTAGCAGTGTCTCTTGGCAACAAGGTAGACAGTCACTGGTGCACCCTAGGCTTGCTGGTTTCTGCACTTGAGGGCCAAATTATCTATTACTGATGATAATTCTTATGTACAGCTGCAATAACATTAGTAGTCAAGTGATGTGACTAAGGTGGTTTTTCCTTTTTCAGAAATCAAATATATAAAAGAAGAATGAATATATGAACTGAAGAGAAAGCCCATACTTCTAGCTTAAACAGCAGAACGAATTAACAAAGCAATCTAATTTGCATCTCCTAGGTGAGAAAAATTACTATAAAAATGGCACATTGTAATTCGTGTAATTTGGTGATTGCCAGAAGACAGCCTCTCTAACACAAATGATTTGTGTTTATAAATGAAGGGTACACAAAGATTTCATGCTTTTTCATGTTCCTTCTTTTGTGCAAACTTTTGGTGCCCTTTGTATGGCAAATTGCACCAGATTTTTTCATCCATTAGCATCATGAGGGCTGCTGTCAACAGCCAATCAGAAGTTCCGGGGGCAGAAGGAATTTTGAGTCCAAAACAGAACCAAATGAGGAGTGCTTTGTTTTATCGTTTGTTGTGAGATTGTGGTGTGCTGAGATCCTAGTGCCCCCCATCTTAGATTTTGCCTGCCTGCACCTTCATCTTGGATCCTTCCCTTTTTTCTTGATTTTTAGAATCCCCCTCCTCCATTTCTTTGGATTATTTTTTGCTGATGCTAGACAGCCTGCCTCTTTCTGATTAATACTATTTTATTTTTTCCCTTTGATTTTTTTGGAGGAGATTTTTTCTTCCTTTCTTGGACTATTTTTCTGTTTCTTGGCCTCCCTGCTTTTGCTGGACTCAAACAAGAGAAGAGAAGGGATCAGATGGTACAGGGGAAGAGAAATCTCTTCATATTCATTAGTTTTGGTTTGTGGGGGCTCTGAATTGTATTTCATGATTTTATTTGCTCGCTTTTCTTGGTTTTTAGGAGAGAGGGTTGTAGTTTGCTTGCTTTCTGTTTTTCTCCCTTGTATGTAGCAGGATGCTTTCTCTTACTGATTAAAAAAACTGTTATGGTTAATTTAAAATTTTAATTATGTATCATCAAGTCAGTTTTGACTTATGGCAATTCTTTTCAGGGTTTTCTGGGTAGAGCACGCAGAAATGGTCTACCACTTCCTTCTAGGGGCATCCTGGGATTGTGGAGCTTGTCCAAGGCCATACGAAATGGTTCTTCTGCGATGCACAGTGGGAAACTGAGCTCCCAACCTCTGGCTCACTGAGCTATCCAGCCAGCTATTTGGTTAATTTACTGTGTATTTATTCTGTTAAAGGTGCACATTTGGGTTATTTTGGGTGGGGACTGTTTTGTTTGCTTATGCTGGGATGTGTGGGACAGGAGGGTGGACTTTGTGACTGTGCCAAGTTGCCAGTGAGCCACTCACTATATACGCTGTTGGTTAGGCATACCTTGTGGCATTTTTCTCTTGTTGGCTGATTTGGTGAGTGAGTACCTGTATGCCAAGCAACCAGTGCCTGGCTGGCTTGCTGCTTCCTTGACTTTTTTTCTATTACAGTATGTTTTAAAACTGGAACAAATTGTACAGCAGGGTGGATGGTCTTTTTAAAATAAAATTGATTTAAATCATGATTTAAATAAAATTTTATCTTGTTTACAGTAAGTCATAAAAATTTGATTTTTTTACATTTGAATCATGATTTAAATCAATTTGATTTAAATAAAATCCACCCTGTAGTATAGCACAAATCCTACAATTAGGCAACATCCTGAGGATGGTTTTGAAACTAGGAAGATTACAGTGTAGGCTCTGTTGACCTTTTCAGCTGCCTATGACACTGTTACCCATCAAGTACTGCTGCAAAAATTGTATAATTTATCCAAGGACTATTATTTTTATAATTTATCCAAGGACTATTATTTTTCCTCTGTTATTTGATTTATTTGTATTAAGTTAATTTTCGCTTTTTTTTCTTTTTCTACCTTTCTCTTTTTTCCCTACTTTCTTGCCTCTCCTCCCCCTCTTTCCCTCCCTCCCTCCCCTCCTTTTTTGGATATGGAATGGAAGGCCTGCCCCCCAGCGAGGGCCCCCAAAACATCTCTGTGGTCACGGGTAGAGGAAGATATGGCGTTGGCACGGTCCCTACTCGTGTAAGAAGAACGATGGACAGATGTCTGAAGGCTGTCCATTGTTCTGAGACTGTGACCAACCCTCAGTATCGAGGCAGCCAGCTCAGCCATCCTTCCACTCTACGCCTGGTGCTGTTGAATGCCAGGTCTGCATCCAATAAGGTCCAGGTAATCCATGACCTTATCCTGGAGGAGGATGCAGACCTGGCATGCATAACCGAAACATGGATAGGCGGAGAGGGGGGTCCACCCCTAGCACTCATCTGTCCGCCCAGTTATGCTGTCCAGCACCAGGGTAGACTGGAAGGATGGGGGGGGGGAGTTGCCATTGTTTATAAATCCATCTTCGAGGTTACGAGGCGTTCCTCGGTGATAAAGCCGGGTCTGGAGGCTCTCCACATGTCGATCGGGGCCAGGGATGGTATTGGGATCTTGCTGGGCTACCATGCTCCCCGCGACCCAGCCATTTCCCTACCGGAGCTGGTGGACTTTGTCTCTGCGGCACTGCTGAGCTCCCCGAAGCTGCTGGTTTTGGGGGACTTCAACGTGCACGCGGGGGCAGAGATTTCCGGACCAGCTCTTGAGTTCTTGGAGACCATGGCCTTCTTGAACATGTCCCAACATGTCATCAGCCCCACCCACGTGGGCGGCCACACAGTTGATCTGGTTTTTTCCACCAATTGGAGTGAGAGTGATCAGATAGTGACTGACCTTGAGTCGGTCCCTTTGTCATGGTCGGATCACCACCTAATAAAATGTAACCTCAACATGGCCCTCCCCCTTCGCAGGGAGCAGGGACCTATTGTTATGGTCCGCCCTCGAAGGCTACTGGATCCAAATGGATTCCAGGATGCCATGAGAGGTGTTATGACTGACCTGACTGGCGCTCCTGTTGAGGCTCTGACCAGCAGCTGGTTTGCTGCGGTGGCTAGGGCTGTAGACATGATCACACCTAAGCGCCCTCTCCAACTCAGAGCCCGCCCGGCGTCCTGGTTTAACCAGGACCTCAGGGCATGGAAGCAGTTTAGGAGACGGCTAGAGCGCAAATGGAGAAAGGACCCGACGGATTACAATTGGATAGCTGTTAAGGTCGCCACTAACCTTTACCTGGCTAAGGTAAAGGCTGCCAGTCGAACATACTTCGCTAACCGGATAAGCGAAGCGTCCAACCAGCAGGCGGAATTATTCCGTATAGTGCGTGACCTATCCGGAATTGGCCCGGGTGATGGGCCTCCCCCTAGTTTTTCACCGGACCAATTTGCAGCATTTTTTAAAGCTAAAGTGGAGGCCATCCACCGGGACCTGTCTCCTTTTTTGAACACAGTGAGTTGAGCTGAGATGTCCAGCGCTCCGTCTTGCCCGGTGGCTTTTGATTCCTTTCAGCCTGTCACGCCCGACACTGTGGCCAGGGCGCTTGATCGCTGTTGTGCCACCACCTCCTCCCTTGACCCTTGCCCGGCCTGGCTAATTAAAGCAGCCAGGCCTACAACAACGGAATGGGCCACTGTAATAATTAATGGGTCTTTCCTTGAGGGTAGATTTCCGTCTGCCCTCAAGGAGACACTCATTAGGCCCATTAGGAAGAAACTAAGTTTGGCGGCGGACAAAATTGGCAATTATAGGCCCGTCGCCAGTGTTTCTTTCCTAAGCAAGGTAGTTGAGAGGGTGGTGGCCGATCAGCTCCAGGCGCACCTGGATGAAACAGATACCCTGGATCCATTTCAGTCAGGCTTCAGGCTGCGCCATGGTACAGAAACGGCACTGGTCGCCCTGTGCGGTGACCTATTGAGGGAGGCCGACAGGGGAAAAGTGTCCCTGCTGGTCCTCCTCGATATCTCAGCGGCCTTCGATACCATTGACCATGGTATCCTCCTGGGGAGGCTGTCTGAGTTGGGAATTGGGGGCCATGCGCTGGCTTGGTTCCGCTCCTTCTTGAAGGACCGCCCCCAGAGAGTACAGCTTGGGGAGAGTTTCTTGGCTCCGTGGAGTCTCAATTGTGGGGTTCCACAGGGGTCGATTATCTCCCCAATGCTGTTTAACATCTATATGAGGCCGCTGGGAGGGGTCATCCGGGGGTGTGGAGCTCGATGTCATCAGTATGCTGATGACACACAGCTCTACATCTCCTTTTCACCAACTGCAGGAGATGTCATTCTGTCCCTTCAGTGCTGCCTGGCAACTGTACTGCGATGGATGCAGGAGAACGGGCTGAGGCTGAACCCGGACAAGACGGAAGTGCTGAGGGTGGGTGTCCCCACAGTGGGGGGTTTGGGAAACTCCCTCTCCTTTGGGGGGGTGACCCTCCCTGCCAAGGATGGGGTCCGCAGTTTGGGGATCCATCTGGACCCGGCGCTAACTATGGAATCCCAGGTGACATCCGTGGTCCGAACCGCCTTCTATCATCTTAGGCGGATAGCCCAGCTGCGGCCCTATCTCAATGTGGGGGCCCTCACTACCTTAGTACATGCGCTCGTAATCTCAAGATTAGACCACTGCAACGCGCTCTACGTGGGGCTGCCTTTGAGGCTGCTGCGGAAATTACAGGTGATGCAGAATGCTGCGGCCAGACTCCTTAGTGGTGTGAAAAAATACCAACGTATCTCACCCACTCTGGCCACACTGCATTGGCTGCCCATCCGGTTCCGCATCGACTTCAAAGTGTTGATGCTTACGTATAAAGCCCTAAACGGCTTAGGGCCCGATACTTGGCAGAACGCCTACTTCCACCAAGTTCTACCCGTGTCACGCACGCGAGTCAGGAGGTGAGGCTGAGGAGCCTAACGCCGAGGGAGGCCCTGAAAGAAAAGACAAGAAATCGGGCCTTCTCAGCGGTGGCTCCTCGCCTCTGGAACAACCTTCCCCCTGACATTCGTGCGGCTCCCTCGCTGGGTATTTTCAAAAATCAATTAAAAACATTGATGTTTCGGCAGGCCTTCCCCTCAGCTAATTCCCGATTTTCCCTTTTCTCCTCTCCTAGTGTTTGCCCCATCTTATTTAATGTTTTTCCCTTTATTTAAAATTGTTTTAGTTATATTGTTATATATCTGTTATAAGCCGCCTAGAGTGGTCCTGAGGGACTAGATAGGCGGGATATAAATAAAATAAATAAATAAATAAAGTAAGTAAGTAAAATAATAGCAATTAACTTTTTGCAAATGTTAATAAGATTTCTTGTTAACTTTCAAAGACAATGCAGTTGACAGTGTTCTATAGCTACTGTATATACTCATTCCTCAGTAGGCTTCTGGGGACCCTGTCATGCCTATACATTTTTTTCACTTTTAAAAAAAATTGAAACAAAATATATAATCTGACTTAGGTAAAATAATAGGCACGTGATTGGAAGTATCTGATAGCTCAATTGACTAGTGTTCTACAAATTAAGAATAACATTTGCAGATTTCAGCAAAACTATAAATTCTACTTTAACAGAGCATAAACATTGTTGCTTTCTTTATTCATCAAAAATTGTTCAAGTAAAAAGATCTTTTTAATTTTTGTAGCAAGAGAAATACAAATATTTTACCTAGAAGATCCCTTCATTATACTGTTATCAGGGAAGTTGCATCCTTCATACAAATCCTCCTATCAGTATGTCATGACATACTCTCTATATTGTATAAGGTGAAAATCAGGCCATATTACTGTCACAAGTGGCCTCTGTATGTTTGCTTTGTTTCCTTCCCTTCCAGATGGTGAATTTGCAATGGCAACATCAGAGCAGAGAGCATTACCATGGAAATGGGGCAGCTTCTCTTCCACCTCCCAATATTCCTAGAACGGTCCAATACCCACTCAAAATCTAACCATAACTGTATCCTTGAGAGCATTTTTAGCCTCCTCTTATTTTTCTACATTTAAACATTTAAGAATTTACCAAGAGTATACAGATGGGTCTTCCTGTCCGAGTATATTTTTTTAAGGTCTACATCAGGACGCTTGGCATGTTTTTCTTCAAAGTCTCCAGTTTTAGGATGTTTATGTCTGAAGATAAAATGTAATTTGTAATCTTCACCACATTTATCTGGTCCAAACATAATTGTGTATGATGTTTTGTCATAAAAGTATTCCTGTGGAACAAAACAGAGCACAATACTTCCTTCAGAATGAAAGCATTCTACATTCCGTTAATTTGATACTTGTGCAACCTGATTATTTATTTATATTTACTGAAATGCATGAGTTACTGCACTCTACAATTATGACCTATTCCTTAGTTCTCTCTTTCAAAAAGCTGGATACAGTACTATGGAGATATATAGAGGACCAATCAGTGTAAGATCTAAACATATAGTAGTCTAACTTCTTCTGTGCACTATAGTGATTTCAGAGTATCTAGCATGAAGACATTATCTCTGATAAATTACGTTTCTTTATTGTTCTACCCCTTCTTCTTTAGTTCCTCCCTTGCTTGCTGTCCCCTGCCAACCCAGTCACCACCCATGACTAAACCAGCTAAATTTTACACAGAAGTAAAGCAGCAATCAAAAGACCTTTCTATACCTTTCTCACAAGATAATAAATATTTCCAGTGTGAACAGAAGGATCATTCAAGTGCAAGATAAGATAGACTGCACTGAAAATAAGTACATTTTCAACCATGAACCAGACTGCTCCAAATTCCCCCATTTGGACTGGCTGTGATTAATTTTAATGCAAAAACCAAAGTGTTCTGTTTGGAATATGGGTTGATGGGAAGACACTTACAAGTCTAAACACTGAGCAGGAAGTTTCCAGCGCCTTTAACCCACTATTTCTCTGTTCTAAATTATCTTCTTCCAAAACAATTCACTTGAAAATAGTGCTCTGGCTCAGTTTGCATCTAACAAATAGGACTCTTAAACCACTTCAGCAAAAAGCATACTGTATCTGTTTCTGCTGGAACCACATAACACTGCAGCCACCACTGGCCAAGAATGGGATATTTTAATAAAAATGTTTTCATTTAACTCCAATAATTGCAACACAATTTCATGTATTAGATTGAATGACAGTATGGGTATGATATTGAATGCCTGATGCACAATCCCAGTTGATCCTTCACCCATTTCACTTGCTAAATGGCAGTTTCCTACTGCCACTCTCAGCTATCCCACAGCAATTCAACTGCAAACAGAGTCAGGAAAAGTCTGTGAGCATCTTAATGTGCATGAAGTAATAACTGGATCAAGAACTAAAGCTTTAAAAGTAGCCATCCAAAGATATAAATTAACATAGAGTGACATTTGATCTGAAATGGCTCCCCAACTTTTTTCCTGAATATCTGAATAATCCTAATCTTGAATCAAGTTGCATTATTATTTAAAGAAAACTCCTAAGATCAACATAACCCTGAAGAGAATTTAATTTTATATATTAGTGTGTACAATGTAAATGACCCAATATTATCAAAACATCAGCCAAACTGCAACAAAATTTGGTATAAAAGAAACAGAATGGGAGTGGCAATATTAGGTAATCTCAAACTAGGAATGTAAATCCTTGCTTGACTCATCTTTGCAGGCAAAGGATGAAGAACTGCCAATTTTTCATCCTTACCCTGTGAGAGAGCAAAATATTTTCTGGTGCTATCAATTCAGTGGTTTTATACAAATTGCATAAATTGTGCATGCTGTGCAAAATACAACAGCTGCTGTTTTGTTTTAGTCTTTAAAAATTTGAAACATCCGAGGGGTTCTCTATTTCTTATGGGCTTGTTTTATGTGTGTGTGTGCTTTCTCTTCTCAAAAGAGAAAGATATCCTTTATGTGGAGACACATTTCCTGTAAACTGAAAATAATTTAATGAGGGAGGAGGAAAACATTCTTAGGCTGAAATCCTTTGCTTAGTGTTGTAAAATGAAAGTTAGAGAAGACCCAATAAATCTATAAAACTTATGGGGGAGCTGATTCACTAAATCCTTATAGATTCAATGGGTTTATTGCAGTTCTGACTTACTGCGTTAAGGAACAGGATTTCAGCCTGCATCTTGCTCTTGTGGAGCTTGAAAATTCCTCATCTAGACACTTCTTTGTGGCAAGACAATACAAATCAATGAACATAAGGGATTTTACTGAGTATTTCTTCCATCTCTATGTCATATTGTTAAAACAGGTTCAAATTCTTACTCAGCCATGAGGCTCAGTGGCAACCTTTGGACTTCATTGGGTTGTTGTGAGAATACTACTGGGAAACAAAGAGCAGTATACAGTACAGGTATGTTATCGAGCGTCTTGAAAGAAACTGGGCTGTGAAAGGGCCTACAACTTTTCTAGTCCCAAGCAAGCACTGGAAAGACTTTATTCCTTTCCACAGTTTAGAGTTACAGTTTTAATTCTGCTGATTTATCCTACTCGTGTGGTCTTTTGAGGGGTGGTATATTTACATTTTGATTATATTATTCTTTCTTGTGAACTACTAAGAATACCTTTTTTCTTATTTTTTTTTCTTTCTTGCATACCACAGGGAGTAATTTTAAAGAGTGGTAGAAAAACAACTATATATGGTAGATATTCTAATTAAAGAAATACTGTCTTATTACTGTGTCAGATTAATCCCAAATACGTGCACAGTTTAGTGAAGAGTAGCAGGGATGTTACATTCAAATATTGATTTATCTATGAGCTGGCTGTACCTTATGAAGGGAGCATCTACTTTTATAAGAACCTCAACAAATTCCTTATACAATTTTCTACTCCCTCATCTGATAATCATTACACGCTTCATTCCCTATGGGTTCTGGAACACAACCAAGTACCAGTACCCAAAATCAGAGAGTTCTCCTTCCCAACGTTAGGACACATCTAATCCCACCCCCTCTTCCATTTACTACATACCAGATTCAACTCATCACTTTGGGAAAGAAGTTTCACGTATGCACCACCACAATCAATGCCATCTTGAAAATTCACTTCATACCTGCACAGCAGAAACACAAGAATGCTTTCTGAAAACAAGTGTTAATTAAAAGTTCACTTAGGTACTAGCTGTTCAATTACTCTAGCCATTGTGTGGAACTCAATATTAAAACAGTTGTCTCTTCCCATTTCCTCCTATGTTTGATCTAAAGAACAAATCTAATTTCTTTTAAAAGTTTAAAAGTTATGCAGAATTTCTTCAATGCTTATGCACAAAACAGAATCTTAATACAAACTCTAGTTTTGAAAAATATTTCCAATGTAAAGATAAACTTACTGTACAATCAGTGGGTTACTATCAAAAATAAATGGCTTTGTCAACATAGCAGATATTGCATGATGCTTTGCTACAGATTTCAGAACCAATCCTCTGTCACCAGACACCATGTTTTCCTTTAATGGTTCTATTTCCCATCTTCCTAAAAGATTACGTAGCAAAAGAAATGCAAGCAGAGAACATAGTCACGATGCAGTAAAAGCCATTCTATACAGGTTGTGAAAAATTTCCCCTAGATATATATATTTTTTTCAAACCTGAATATTTAGTTGTGTGTGTGTGCTATACATACAACAAACCACACTGAGAAATTCAGAGGAAGAGTTATAGTTCAGTGATAAAACATGTTTTGTACACTAATTTCAATTCACATTTCCAGGTGAGGCTCAGAAAGACTGAAACTGTCATAGAATATACAGTAGTTTGAAGGAACAATGAGATGACTTTGTACAGGGTATCTTTTAGTACTCCTTCACATGACACAGCTTACAACAGATGTATATTATGGTTGTTCCTGGAAGGCATGGAGCAGTGGCTCTCTAGAGACCCATGGTGCCTTAGCTGACAGCTGAAGCGGAATTGTTCCCACTAATGCTTGGATCTTTCTGTTCACACCAGTAGATAGAACGTATGTAAGTACTATGTTTTTGAGAACAAAATGCAATGGGCTATCTGAAAAAGTACCAAATGTCTCTTCTCCTATCAGGTAGTCCAAATTAAAAGTTGCCAGAAGATTTTTTTTTAATTTGGTGATCACTAATTTATAATATTAGAAATGTCAGACGTTAAATCATTATAAAAGGGGGGCATATTTTTATTAACAACATACAAGAAAATACACATGGAGAGCTCTCGAATGAAAAATGAGAGGAAGTCCACTGAATCAGTGGGGATTTGGTGAGTCAACTCCTCTGTAAGTTCCACAGAGCCAGTCAACTTCCTCTAGTTGTGACTTAGTTCTGGATTTCAGCCAATGAATTAGTTCGTATGAGGCATTCACTTAAGATACAAAGCTTAACTTACCATCATATTTAGCAATTTCTTCATCTGTATCCTCCTTTTTAGTTTGAGAAAGAACCCATCTAGGAAGAAAGAAAACATTAGTGCAGACCACAAGAGATCCTCTGTTGTTATGTGCTGTCAAGTTGCCCCCAACTTATAACAACCCCATGATTTATTACATTAATGTTTCAATTAGAGATTTATCAAGTTGATTTTGACCAAGGCAGTTACTTCATTAGATAAATGTTTGGTGTGGTCTACAAGTGGAACAGATTTTACAAGATAGATTTCTGAGTTGGGAGAATGCTTCACACCAATTTGTGATGTTATTTTTAAATTTCTCTCATGTGAAATGGTTTTTGCAAGAAAGCCAGAGCATCAACCAGAAATTTCCAGTTGTATCTAGCTCAGCTGTAATATTCAAGCACCCACTCCAGCTGATAGCAGCAGGGGGAGAAATGGAACTGTAAAACCATGCAACTGAATTGCCTTAAATATTAACTGCCTCCTGACCTGTCCCCCATTTGACAATTTACACTCAAGCAGACCAGCTTTTATGAACTAGCATGTGAGTTTGCTTCTTCTCTTCTTTCTACCAATTCATTCTTTCTTTTATGGTGTGTCTTTCAGTCTCCAATCCTATGGGCCGGATTGTCTTGTTTTTAATCTGTGTGAACTGCTTAGTTAATTTAGCATTTTAACTGCTTAATCATCACCACCATCATCCAATGGAGAGAGGATCAGGACCAAGGATTAGAAAGATCACTTACAGGGATGTAGCTCCCAGCTCAGTGTGAGGTGCACTAGCTAGGTGCTATTCACATCAGTATTGTATCAGTTTACACTAAACTGCCTCTTGAAGTGTACAAATGGAAACACAGCACACACATTCTCTAAATACATAATTATTTCCCTCCCTATGTGATAGATTTTTATAGAAATAAAATTTCTTTTGTGCACAGAGAGAATTTTAAAATATGTGATTTTACCTACTATCCACGTTACAACCCTAGAATAGAAGCTTCTTATCTCATTCTGCTGCATATATAGACTGCAAGGCTTTTAATGCCAAAAGTACTAAAACTTAAGGCATTTGTATTCAAATAAAATATAACCAAAGGGGGAAAAGGTGTGTCAAAGCAAATGTATCCCACAATCATGCTATCTGAAAAAGCTGGCATGCCATCTTGTGTCAGAGAAAAATGCCACTTCTAAGAAGAAATTACAATTATACATTACTTTAAAAATCTGCTGCCTAGTAAGGAACATCTCCTTATCTAATGAAAAGATATAAATGTGGAGTCCACACACAGAGATGTATATTGATATACATTGAACACATTAATGAGATGTGCTGTCATTTACACGTAGCTATCAAATTATCTGAATGGCCAATATTCATAAATTTAAAGCTCTGTTTAGATGCTCTTACCCAGACAACATTGCATCATCAAACGTTTCAGCAAAGTATACTTCTCCGGTAGGTTTCGGAGTCTTGTACACAACCTATCAAATGGTCACAAAAACACATTTAGAAGCAAAATTGCCACTTTCATGTGAAATGCATTAAGGCCTTAGAAAGATCTTCCAAATCAATGCTATCTAATATGCTGCAGAAAAAGAGGTTACCTACCTGTAACCATAGTTCTTCTAGTGGTTCGCTGTGAATTTACACAAATGGGTTGTTCTGCGCCTGCGCTGAATGTCTCGGAAGATTCTAGAGCTTAAAAGTACAAAGTTAGTGGGATGTTCCCCTGTGGAGTACATGCTCCACCCACCTAAGATTACCCTCAATTCCTAGAATTTGTCTGCCAGGAAGAAGAATCATTTAATATAACCCGTGACAGACAGAGGAGAGGATGGGTGGGATGTGTAAATTCACAGAGGACCATTAGAAGAAGGACAGGTTACTTACCTGTAAACATGGTTCTTCAAGTGGATTCTCCATGAATACACACTAATGGGTTAAGTCAGCACTTGTGCTGGCCTCTCGGAATCTTCTAGAGCTGCAATAGAAAAGTAACAATGTTCAGGTTGCCCTGCACTGAGCATGCTCAGCCCGCCAACGGCTCAGTTCCACATGTCCGCCATGTGAAAGTTGCAACGTCTCACATCCACCAGTGACGAACATGTGGGGAGGCCGGGCGGGACGTGTGTATTCATGGAGAATCCACTTGAAGAACCATGTTTACAGGTAAGTAACCTGTCCTTCTTCAACGTGGTTCTCCATGAATCCACACTAATGGGTGAATAGCAAGCACACTTACTGGATGGTGGGCCGTCACTGAAGCAGTGAAGTTAAAACAGCCCTTCCAAACTTGGTCTCAGCTTTAGCCCGAAGGTCCAACTTGTAATGGGTAACAAAAGTAGAAACATTGGACCAAGTGGCCGAACGACAAATCTCCTGGATGTTGATCCCCTTAAGCAGGGCCGTAGAAGTAGCCATGGCCCTGGTGGAATGGGCCTTGAGACCTTCAGGGATAGGTTTCTTCAATAACTCATATGCAAAAGAAATGGTAGAAACCAGCCATCTAGAAAGGGATGACGACGAAGCTGGAGAACCCTTACGAGGCCCATAAAAGCAAAGAAACAGTCTGTGGGCCTGTCTAAAGTCTTTAGTCCTGGTAACATAATAGGCCAGGGCCCTACGAACATCCAAAGAATGGAGCATGCGCTCAACTTCTGTAACAGCGTTAGGAAAAAGGGTCGGTAAAATCAAAGGTTGGTTAACGTGGAAATCCGAAACGACTTTGGGCAAAAACGTAACGTCCGGATGAAGGACCACCTTATCTTTAAAGAATTGCAAATAAGGGGGGTCAGCACGGAGGGCAGCTAACTCACTTGCCCTCCTGGCCGAAGTAATGGCCACCAAAAATAGAGTCTTGAAGGATAAAAACTTCAGGTCACAAGAAGCCATAGGCTCGAAAGGATGCCTGGTCAAACAATGCAAGACAGTCTGCAGAGACCACTGAGGCACTGGTTTCTTAGCCGGGGGTCTCATGTTGGAAAGTCCTTTTAAGAAGGCCTTGAAGGTTGGGTGAGAGAACCACCGGGATGACTCCGAACCAGACGGTTGAAAAGCTACAATAGCCGCCGTATAAACCTTTAGTGTTGACAGAGACAGACCTAGATCAAAGAGATGTCTCAAATACAATAGAAGAGATGATAAGGAAACAGGCGAGGATTGCAACCCACGTTCCTTAGCAAATCGAAGAAAGTTCCTCCACTTGTAACCATAAAGCAACTTGGTTGCAGGTTTCCGTGCCTTGTCAATGACCTCTGTCAACGCTGGAAAATCCTCCACGCTGTTAAGTGGAGTGTCTCCGGTTCCGGGTGAAGGACATTCCCTCCGCTTTGAGTGAGTAAGGTGGGAAGTGATGGTAGTGCTACTCTGTCCACTGACATTTGAAACAGCGTGGAAAACCAAGGTCGACGCGGCCACCAAGGGGCAATCAGGATGGCCTCTGCCCTCGTCTGCGACAGTCTGACTATGACCCTCTGTAGGAGTGGTAGAGGAGGGTAAAGATAGATGGGGTCTCTGTCCCAGGGTATCATAAAAGCATCCCCTAGGGAGTCTTTTCCCCTGCCGGCCCGAGAAGCATATTGTGGGCACTTCCTGTTGTGTTGTGTGGCAAACATGTCTACCAATGGGGGACCCCATCGCTGACAAAGGGTGTTGAAGACCGTCTGGTCCAGTTGCCATTCGTGAGATTGAAAAGGACGGCGACTGAGCTCGTCTGCCAACTGATTGTCTGATGTGGCAACATGGATGGCCACTGGGAATATGTGCCTCTGGTAGCACCATTCCCAGAAGTGTACTGCCAGAAACAGAAGTGACTTCGACCTTGTGCCCCCTTGCTTGTTCAGATAATACATCGTGGTGGTATTGTCCGTCACGACCTGCACAGCTTTGCCTTCTAAGAGGGGGAGAAAGGCTCTGAACGCCTTTATTACTGCCAGCATCTCCAGATGGTTGATATGTAGAGATGCTTCTTGGGGTGGCCACAGAGCATGAACCTGGTGTTGTAAACAATGTGCCCCCCATCCCACTGGGCTGGCGTCCGATGTCACTTGTATGGTAAGTTGCAGTGGACGGAAGGGTCTGCCGATCGACAGGTGCGGAAGAAACAACCACCACTGGAGTTGGGTCGCAAGTTCTGAGGTGACTCTGAGGCGTTTGCGTTGACTGTCTATTGTCGGATTGAACAAGGCTAGTAGCCACGACTGGAGAGAACGCATTTTGAGCCTCGCATGGGGCAGAGTGGCCGTTGTTGAGGCCATGAGTCCCAACAGATGTTGTGCCAGTTTTGCCGAAACCGTCCTTCGTGATATGAACTTCAGGACTGCTTTCCTTATTTTCTTGATGCGTTCTGGAAGTGTGAACATGCAAGCTTGTACCGCATCCAGTCTGGCGCCGATATAATCCATCACCTGAGAGGGGTGCAAGTGAGACTTCTCGTAATTGATGGATAGGCCCAGAGCCCGAAGTGTGTGTAGAACTCGTTGAGTGTCTCGATGTGCCTGCTGCTCGGACTTGGACACAATCAGCCAATCGTCGATATAAGGGTAGATCTGGATCCCTTGCAGACGAAGATAAGCTGCCACCGGGGCCATACACTTGGTGAAGGTCCGAGGAGCTGTGGAAAGGCCGAAGGGGAGAGCCACGAATTGGTAAATAGTGTCCTTGAATATCAAGCGAAGGTACTTCCTGTGGGACTCGTGGATCGTCACGTGAAAATAAGCATCCTTCAGATCCACCACCACAAACCAATCTCCTTCCTTCAGCAGGTGAATGATGCCTTCCAGAGTGACCATCCTGAACCTCCGAACATCGAGGTAGGTGTTGAGATCCCTCAAGTCTAGTATGGGTCGAAGACCGCCGTCCTTTTTGGGTACAGTGAAGTACCGGGAATAAAACCCGTTCAGGATGTCTCTGTAAGGCACTTTCTGAATAGCCTGTTTCTGAAGTAGAGTGAGAATCTCTTCTTCTAGGATGGGGTCGAAGGATGTATGCCTGACCCACCCTAGAGGAGGCAATTCTGTAAACTCCAGGCGGTAGCCTGAGCTGATAATTTTCAAGACCCAGTTGTCTCGAGTGATCTTGCACCAGCTCTGGAGGTAAGGAGACAGGCGAGTAGAATGGTGGGTGGCCTGGATGCTCACCGGGAAGTCAAAGGTATTGTCTTGATTTCCGGCCGGGAGGCTTAAAGGATTGACGCTTGTTGCTCTGTGGCCTGAAGCTGGAGGCTGAAGAGGAGGCCTGAGATGATCTTGCTAGTGGTTGAGGCTTAAACTGGCGAAATGTAGAGGAGGTTGCCTGCTGGTAAGGTTGTTGCTGTACCTTAGGCCGCCAGTGGAACTTAGATGGTCGTGGTTGTTGATGTACAGCATAAGACTTGGCCGTTTTCTTACTCTTATGCAAGTTCTCTAAGTTCTCGTCCGTTTTTTCACTAAACAAACCCGAGGCATCAAAGGGTAGATTTCTGATCCTGGATTTGATGTCCTCCATTATGTCTGCTGAGCGCAGCCAAGCATGCCTTCTCAGTGTGATGATGGATGCCAAGTTCCTGGCATTGGCATCCGCCACATGACGTGAGGCTAATCGCTGATGTTTGGAGACGGTCTGAGCCTCAGCGTGGGCATCAAGACATGCTTGCCTTATGTCTTCTGGAGCTACCTGAAGTGCTGGAAGTACTCTAGCCCATAACTGTTTCTGATAAGCCCCCATAGCAACAAGGTAGTTGAGGGCCCTCAGGGCAAAGGTTGTCATGGAATATAACCTTCTCCCCAACACTTCCAAGTCCCTACCTTCTTTATTGGTAGGGGTTGGATGACCCTTAGCAGGTAAACGTCCTGCACTGGACTCTACCACGAGCGAGTTAGGAGCAGGGTGTTTCAAAAGACACTCAGTCTTTGGTCCATGCACTCTATACATATTTTCAGTCCTTCTGGAGAAAGGCGGTGAATCAGCTGGATGTTCCCAATATCCAGTGATAAGGTCCATTAGCTCTGGTACATAGGACAAGCTAACCGGACGAGACCTGTCCTTATGAATGTCTCCAAAAATGAGGTCATCCTCCCTGGAAGGAGACTTCTCAACCTCCATGCGTAGAGTTGATGCCATCCTGGAAACCATCTGAGGATAGGATGAGAAATCCTCGGATGGGGACGACGGGTGGATGTCTGCTGCATCAGATGGAAGTGGTTCCCCTGGTACCGGGGTGTCAAGGGAAGCATCAGAAGCGTCATCATCCTCTCGTTCGGAAGAGGGGTGAGAACCTTGTTCCTCGTCATCCTCAGAAGACCGAGGTGTGGGTGAAGGTAGAGACCCTCCTGCAGGCTTCGAAGGTTTAGGGTGGGGTGGTCTACCAGGAACAGGAGGGGGAGGCACGGGCTTCTCCGGCGCCGACGGTGTCGAAGGCACCGATTTAGTAGACTGCCCCTCCGGAGATAAAGCTCGATCTTCGTTACGGGGCACCGGTCTCCGATGTCGTCGCTTCTTCGGCGGCGAAGCGGAGGACGAAGAAGAAGAGGAATAATAGGTCCTCTTCCGCCGTCCCCTTCCATCTCTCGATGTCGAGGAGGAATCGGTAGAGTAATCTCTCCGACGTCGATGTCGCCGTCTCGACCGGCGCCTCTCCCTACTATCATCAGAGTCCGATGTGGAGTAATCCCGGCGTCGGTGCTTTTTACGCCTATCGACGTCGGAAGCCCGCTTGCGCTTACGATGGCGCTTGCCCCTCTTCGCCGGTGGTTCGTCCTCAGGCTCCGACACCGGACGTCGAGGAGGGTCCGGGCGTCGAGGAGGGTCCGGTCGTCGAGGAGGATCAGACTCGACTGGCTTCACCGGTCTCCTTGGGGAGGACACAGGCGACTTAGCGGTCGGCGATCCCGGTGTAGACGACCGGGATCGAGATGCCCGTCCGGTTAGAATAGGGCTGTCAGGCTGGTCGGTCAAGCCAGAGATAATTCTTCCAATCTGGCTGACCGTAGGAGACCTCTCGACAACGACCAGTGGTTCCTGTCGATGTGGAAGAGAGGCTCCTGGCTCCGACATGGATTCCCGATCGCGGGATGAGTCTTCTAAGATCGGTGAGGGGAGCGAAGTGGAGATAGGTGGAACCACCAAGGTAATCTCCTTCGACTTCGTCCCCGTTTTAACCGACTCTTTCTTCCTTTCCTGGTGTCCAGACGTCGATGGGACTGAGGCATCAGTTGAAGCCGATGAAACTATCTTCTTGGAAGAAGACTTCTTCTTAGACTTGCCCTTAGAGATCTTCTTAGAGGGCTTGTCCGGAGTGGTAGCCGAGGTAGACGGGACTACCCGGATCTCTGAACGTACAGCCGAAGAGGAAGGCGCTACTTCCATAGCAGATGGCTGAGAGGCCGAAAGAGTTTGCTTCCACAGTGAATACTTCAACCGCTGTTGACGGGCCTTCAGGGTAACTTTGGTGAACTGTTTACAGTGTCTGCACTGGGATACCAAATGCGATTCGCCCAGGCAGTACAAACAAAGCGAATGCCCGTCTTGAAAGGGTAGCTTTCTAGAGCAAGCGGTGCAGAGACGAAAAGGTCCTCTCCTGGGAGATGGCTTTTCCTTCGGAGGCATAGGGCGGTAGACCAAACTTCCAAGTCGCAGTAGACCAGACTTCCACAGGATAAGAAAGTCCGGTAGACCAGGAGTCAGAAGCGAAGAAAAACGAAGAAATGTGTTCCGCGCGCCTCACAGTAGGAGGTCAATAGCGGCAATCGAACAAGTCCGGTAGGCGCGTGGCGCCTCAGCAGGAGGCCCAATAGGCCAATTAGGCCAAATTGGCCTGAAGAAAAACGCCAGAGGCTAGAGAAAGGTCAAAATCCGGTCCAATTTCAGGGCAACGACAGGCAGATCAACGATATTCAGTCCAAGTCAAGAAGACGAAGAAATACAGAAGAAATCAGCCAAAAACAGGAGCTCTATCCGAGAGGTTCCAACTTTCACAAGCGGAAAAAAGGAACTGAGCCGTTGGCGGGCTGAGCATGCTCAGTGCAGGGCAACCTGAACATTGTTACTTTTCTATTGCAGCTCTAGAAGATTCCGAGAGGCCAGCACAAGTGCTGACTTAACCCATTAGTGTGGATTCATGGAGAACCACGTTGAAGAACTATGGTTACAGTAGGTAACCTCTTTTTTTCTTCTTCGTGGCCTCTGTGAATGCACACAAATGGGTGATTAGCAAGCTTCACTTACTGGATAGTGGGATGTCACGGTAGGAAGGATGGCAATACAAATCTGCCAAATCCAGCATCATTGTGTGCTCTCACATCTAAGCGGTAATGCCTGACAAAGGTCAACAGGGTAGACCATGTTGCAGCATGACAGATGTTAAAAATCTTGATTCCACGCTGGAAGGCAGTAGATGTTGACAGCGCTCTAGTGGAATGTGCATTCAAATGATCAGGAGGTGGTTTGCCTGATAGTTCATATGCCAGAGAAATAGTTTGGACTATCCATCTGGAAATGGATTGTGATGAAGCTGGGCCTCCCTTGTGAGGTCCATGGAAATATATGAAAAGTCTGTTAGTTTTCTTGAAAACCTCAGTTCTGTCTATATAAAATTCAAGAGAGCGTCTTACGTCTAGCATGTGAAGCATGCGCTCTAGAGAGGTTGATGGTGATGGGAAAAACGATGGTAATATAATTGGTTGATTTAGATGAAATTCTGATACAATCTTAGGCAGAAAAGAGACATCAAAATACAAAGTCACCTTGTGTGGATGAAATTGGCTAAAGGGTGGATCAGAATGAAGAGCAGAAAGCTCACTGGCTGTTTTAGCAGATGTTATAGCCATCAGAAAAGATGTCTTTAGAGAAAGTAACCTAAGATTTGAAGAGGCCATTGGTTCGAATGATGGACGCATGAGAGCATTAAGGACAATTTGTAGTGACCATTGGGGAATAATACGTTGACATGGTGGACGGATGTTATTGAGTCCTTTGAGGAATTTTTTAACTGTAGGGCGAGATAAAACTTTTGCTGACATGGAGTTAACTGGTTGATGGGCAACGGTGGCTGATATATAGACTTTTAAAGTGGAATGAGAGAGTCCAAATTCAAAGAGATGGAGTAAGAAGGTAAGTAGTGTCCTCAAGGGAACAGGTATTGCAGGTAAGTTATTTATTTCCGTATAATTAAGGAAGGCTTTCCATTTATTTGCATATAGAAGCTGAGTTGATGGTATTCGTGCTCGATCCAAGATGCGCTTCAAGGCGGGAGTATCCTCCAAGCTGTCAAGTTCAACGATGAAAGGTGTGGATGGTAGACCATCCTGTCATTCTGAATTAGGAGGTCGGGATCACATTCGATTGAAAGTGTCGAGGGCGGATTAATTGTCCGTTGTATGAGTGGTATTGGTGGGAATAGATAAAGTAATTCCCTGTTCAAATCAGTCATGAACGCGTCCCTGATGGAGTTCGAGAGCAATAGACACCACATTTGGCATTCGCACTCGAAGCAAATACATCAATGGTAGGTACTCTCCAATGGCAACAGAGTTGATCGAAAATGGTATCCCTGAGGGACCACTCGTGAGTCCTCGATGTCATACGGCTGAGATGATCTGCTATGTAACTGTTGTCCATGGAAATATGTACTACAATAGGGAAGATGTGATGTTGGTAACACCATTCCTACAGGTTGATGGCTAGGTACAGGAGGGATAAGGAATGTGTTCCTCCCTGTTTGTTTACATAATATAGGGCAGTTGTATTGTCCGTTGCCAGTTGCACCACTCGACCCTCAATGATTGGAAGAAAGGCATGGAAAGCTCTGATGACTGCTAAAAGCTCAAGATAGTTGATGTGAAGTGATTGTTCTTGTCTCATCCATAGGCCATGAATTTTGTGATGAAAACAATGTGCTCCTGAGCTGGACAGGCTGGAGTCAGTGGTGACCTGCACTGTCCGATGGAAGAGCAGGAATGGTCATCTGACACAAAGGTTCAACACTGATGTCCACCAAGTGAGTTGATTGGCTAACTCTGGTGTCACAGTCAATTTCATGGATGGGTGGTCTATCACCAGGTTGAATAGTGGCAGGTAGCACAATTGGAGCGGCCTCATTTTGAGTCGGGCATGCTAGATTACCGCTGTTGTGGATGCCATGAGCCTGAGGAGGTGCTGAACATGATGACCTAGAATGGAAGTTTGAAATCAAAAGGGGCAAATTGCCTTTTTTAACCTTATAACCCGTTCCAGGGGGATGAAGGCCCTGGCTTGCATGGAGTCGAAGAGGGCTCTGATGTAGGTGACTGTCTGTGCTGGTTTGAGATGAGATTTTGTATAGTTTACTTTGAGTCCGAGGTTCTGAAGTGTGTTGAGCATGATGGTTGTAGCTCTCACGGCGTTTTGGTACGACGTCGCAACTATCAGCCAATCGTCTATGAATGGGTAGATGTTTATACCCTGAAGGTGGAGATGCACTGTGACTGATGCCATGCACTTTGTGAAAGTCCTCGGCGCCGTGGAAGGTCCGAATGGTAGGGAACAGAATTGGTACATGATGTTGAATTGGAATCTGAGAAATATTTGATGAGATCAATCACAACAAACCATTCTCCCCTTTATCTTGGGTTTTCGAAAAGGCTGGCATTGATGGGACTCATTTCAATTCTGGAAAGGATGATGTCAATGGTGGTGGACCTTGAAAGGACCTGTCAACTGGTTGTGATCTGAATTGTCGATATGGTTGGAATCTCTGATACAATTGACATTGAAATGATTCTGGATAGAATTGAGTCTGTCTGTATTGAGGTTGTTGGTATTGAAAGGATTGTTGGTTGGTGTATGATCGTGCCGTTTTCAGTATTTTATAAAGGTTTTCCATAGTCTCGTCTGTTTTCTGATTAAAGAAAGCTGTGCTGTCGAAGGGAAGGTTTTCTGTCCTTGAATGACATCATCAGACAGTCTGGGGGATCTAAGCCAGGCGTGTCAGTGCAACGCTACCGAGGATGCTAGGGTCTTTGATGCCACATCGGCCCCATGTCTAGCCGCAATCCTTTGTTGTTTTGCCAGCAAGGTGACCTCGGTATGGGCATTAATCAGTTCAGTTTTGATCGATTCAGGTACAGATTCCAGTATCAGGAGTATTTTGTTCCAAAGTTGGTGCTGATAAGCGCCCATCACCGCTTGATAGTTGGCGACTCTAACTGAAAAGGCTTGGAGCGAATAAATTCTTCTACCGATGATGTCAATTTTCCAATCCTCCTTATAGTATGGGCCACTGAGGACTTATTTCTGGCTCTAAACTGGTTGGACTCAACAATTATAGAACTGGGAGTAAGATGTTTGGCCAAGACGCATCCGTTCCATGCGTCTTGTACAGGTTTTCAGTCCGTCTTGAGATGCGTAGTGTAGATGGTGGCTTGTCCCATGCTTCCTTGATTAGTTTGAGCATCGATGGAATAAAAGTAAGACTAAGTGGAGGTGTCTTTTCTTGATTGATGTCGTCAAAGATTAGATCTGCCTCAGGTGATGGAGATTCTTCGACATGTAGTTGTAGGGATTTAGCCATTCTGAATATCTTCTGTGAATAAGAACTGAAATCCTCTGAAGGTGATGGAGGATGATTATCAATAGCATCTGAGGTTGGTGTAGGAAGGTTGGGTGGTGATGCTTCAGATGATTCGGATCCTAGTTCTTGGTCAAAAGAGGATGTAGAAGATGATGACGTTATTCTGGGTCTTGTTATGGTCAGGGCCGGAGGAGAGGACTGAGTTCAGAGGGAAGACCGAGGATGATGTGGTTCCGGTTCTGTTGTTGGATGGGGACTGGTATATGTGGTAGTACCCTGAAGAGGTTGTTGAGTTTTAGAAGATTGTCTGAGGCATTTGGAATGGTCGTTATGTGACAATGTTGAACATTGCAGAGCCGGTTTAGAAATAGGAGGTGCAGGAGGGGCCGGTACCGGATGTTGGGAGCGGTGTCAGCAGTGTGGTGGCGACGGGGATGGTGACTGAGGATATCCTTGTTGGTAAGATAGTGCATATCACACATGCTTCAGTTCTTGATAATATGGATGTCCTTGGTATGCTTCCATGTGATACGGATTGCAATACGGGAAACCTTCCTCCACGTCAAAATGATGGTACCGTGGGAAATTGGTATACTGGTAGTACTCTCTGTATGGAGGCATATATCGAGGAGGAGAAATATGCTTCTGTTTCTCCCAATGTTTTTGGGGAGAGTGTTGAGGAGAGTCCAATCCTGAAAGTTGGATTTCAATCACCCGCCTGATGCAGGGCTAGAATGGGCCAAGGACTGGCTGGATGGTGCATCAGCCATTGAAAGGCTAGTGTGTTTCCGTTTCTCCTGATGTTTTTGGGGAGAATGTTAAGAAGAGTCCGATCCTGAAAGTTGGATTTCAATGTGTAGCCTGTATAATTAAAAATTGTAAACCGCCCAGAGAGTGCTTGTAGCGCTATGGGGCGGTATATAAGTCCAATAAATAAATAAATAAATAAATAAATAAATAAATAAATAAATAAATAAATAAATAAATAAATAAATAAATAAATAAATTCCCTGCCCTGACACAGGGCTAGACTGGGCCGAGGGCTGGCTGGCTGGTGCATCAGCCATTGAGAGGCCAGTGTGGGCAGATAGGCTACCAGATGACACTGGAGCGTAAGGCAGTGGTAAATGAATCTCCTCCCTCGATGTTGATCCTCGAGCCTCTCTCGAGGACTCCTCCAGAATTGTTGATAGTAATGTTGTTTGTGGAGGCTCGATATGGACTGATTTGATTCTTTTTGCCCTTTTCATTCATGGCCGTCTCTCAAAGGTGAGATCGTAGCCTTTGGAGCCTTTGCTTAAGTGCTGGTTTGGTCAATTTTTTACATGCTGCACAAGAATGGGTTGGATGTTGCTCATCCAAGCAGAATAAACAGCATTCATGGCCATCAGATACAGTGGTACCTCAACTTGAGAATGTCCCTACAGAAGAACAATTTGAGTTAAGAACGGCTCCGTTCGCAAAGAAGTTGCTTCGACTTGAGAACGGAGCCTCAACTTAAGAACCAAAAAAAAGAAAACAAAAAAGAGAAAAAACCGTTCCTGCCCTTTTTTGGACCTAAGTTCACCTTAGGTCAAAAGAAGAAGAAAAATTTCCCCCCTAGTGGTAGATACAGATTAACCGGCTTTGCATTAGTTCCTATGGGAACTTATTCTTCAACTTAAGAACAGTGCCTCGACTTAAGAACGAAAAACAGCAGATATGGATTAAAAGGTTTTCAATGCATTCCTATGGGAAATGATGCTTCAACTTACTGTAAGAACATTTCGACTTAAGAACGCAGTCCCAATATGGATTAAGTTCTTAAGTCGAGGTACCACTGTAATGGCATCTTATTTGAACAGCCAACACACCTTTTAAAAGGAGCTGTTGAGGCCATAAAGAATGGGAAACTAGAGGGAAAGACGGCTGAAGAGATTTGGGGAGGGGCAGGAAGCCAAAAGCAGGAAAGGCAAAGAAACATAACTAACTGACAGGGGAACATAGATTAGTTGATTGGAAAATAGGAAGGTATCAACTTAGGTGTTGATTAGAAGAGGAGATACTGATATAGTCGCTAAAAATCGCTCAGAAACACGCTCTATTCTTCTGGAGATCTGATCAGCATGGCAGAAAAAAGGAACTGAGGGGAATGTATTCTCGAAGACTTTCACGGTTGGGATCTGATGGTTGTTTTGGGTTTTTCGGGCTCTTTGGCTGTGTTCTGAAGGTTGTTCTTCCTGACATTTCGCCAGTCTCTGTGGCCGGCATCTTCAGAGGACTGGAGAGGAACTCAGTCCATGCTCAACAGAGGACTCCAGTCCTCTAAAGATGCCGGCCACAGAGACTGGAGAAACGTCAGGAAGAACAACCTTCAGAACACGGCCAAAGAGCCCGAAAAACCCACAACAACCAACTGAGGGGAATCTTAGGTGGGCGGAGCATGTGCTCCACAGGGGAACGTCCCACTAACTTTGTACTTTTAACCTCTAGAATCTTCCGAGACGTTCTGCGCAGGTGCAGAACAATCCATTTGTGTCCATTCACAGAGGCCACGAAGAAGAACAAGTGGTTTTCATATTAACTGTGTATTTCAAGTAACTGTGAATTTCTAGCAGAACTGGATAAAGCGGCTGCCTCAGGAGGCCGCACACAAAAAGCAGCAAATTGTTCTACTTCACCCAAGGGCCCTCTGCTGCTGGGTTCTGACATTGTCTTAATCCCCTTCATGCCTCTTTTATTTTCCCAGTATTGAACAGCTTTAGGTTTAATAGGTTTTTTTTCAAAACAAAATAATGACTGAGGTTTCAATCTTCATTTTTTTTATTTTTTTATTTTTTTTATTTATTTATTGTCATTGTAAGTATATACACAGTATACCCATACAATGAAATTCACAGACACCCAGAGACCAGACACATGCACACACATAAAATTCTCCAAACACTCCCCACCCACTAAAAAATCCCCCAACACTCCCCACCTACTAAAAGTCCCCACTAAAAATACAAACATCTACACCGCAGGCCAAGTAACACAGTCCAACTAACTATTCACTACTGGTGGGCTTTAAGCTCATTAATAAGTGCAATTATAGCTCTGGGATACAAACTATTCAGAAAACGTGTGGTCCGTGTCTTAATTGTTGAAGGCCAGAGACTTGATTTTTTCCCTAGAAGAGTATACAAAGATGTTCCAGACAGAGCATTTCTTCACCAGCTGATACCTGACTGACTCGTCACTGAAATTACAAGCCTTTTTTTACTATCACTTGCTGCAGTTTATTCACTGACAAAATCTGAAACTTTGCATGCCCTCTTCACAACGAAGTTTATATTTGTTTTAGTTTGTTCTAGAAGTTTAGTGCTCTGGTGCTCTCTCTGAAAGGCCCCCTCTTCAAAGCAAGGCTTATTTTTGTTGGAATCTTTCTATCTTCAATTTAAAAAACCTCTAAAGAGAAGTGCCAGCAGGGGAACTAATTTCTGCATATTTATTAAAGGATTTGAATTTTTCTTCTTCAGAATAGCAGTATTCTAAAAAGTAGATGTGGTGTCCACCCAGGTCATGAATATTCATGTGCTATCTGCATATACCAATGGGAGTGCTGGAGGGGCGGAATCATGAGATATAAGAGAATCAGTAGGAGGAGGGGGAGTTAGGGAGTTTGAGATTAGTAGAAATCATTTTTGGAGTTTGGGCGGGAGAATGGTGGCTGAGGGGATAAAGGAGAATGTTTGTTTAAGAGTTAACAACATTGCTTGTTATGTCAACATCTGTAACAGTAAACAATTTCTATTTGGTTCTTTTAAAATGGCATATGGCCTGGACCTTGATCATTAATAGTACATAATGTTGATGTAATCAACTGGTGGCAGCTAAAAGACACGTAGCGTGAGATCTTAGTCTGGTGAAACAAACAGGGGCCACGTGGGGATCGTGACAGTAGCTTTCAACTGAGAAGGCTGGGTACAAATCCTGGTAAATGCCAGGAAGTCAAAGTTTAATACGTCAACATTTACATAGAAAATACAGAATACACCATAAGCTTTCATCATCCTAGAACTGCAGGGCTGGATCATCAAGTCCAGCCCCTGAAGGAGGCACAGCCAGATGCCTAAACTGCTGAGCTATCTATCATAAATAGACTAACTGGTAAAATAAACACAGGAAACCTAAGAGTCTTCATGTGTTCCTATAATTTGGATCTATGCAAACATCACATATAGCATAAGGCTGAAATAATGTAACTGTATGTAGTAAGTTGCAACTAGAGCAGACCCACTGAATCCATGGGAATTTTGTAAGTCAACTTCGCCATACATTTCACTTATTCAATGGGGGTTACTCTAACTGCAACTGAACAGGCTAAGCAACAGGATTTCAACCACAAATTCCTTCTTTGAAAGGCAGCAGCTGTGTGCTAATAATACCAGATTTTAATAGTTTGAGGATCAAATAATACATAAAACTGTTACACTATTCTATAAGTCAGGCAGTGAGATTTTCCTCTTCATTCACAATGTAGTTTCTGAACATTACAACTACTATGGGACAGGACTGAGTCACACAGGCAAAAGCTAGGCAAGAATGTAAATACAGTGGTGCCTCGTTTAACGAGTGCCCCGGTTAACGATGAATTCGCATAGCGATGGCAAAAAAGCAATCTCTTTTGCCATCGCTTTGCGATGTTGCCTATGGGGAAAAATCGCTTTGCGATGTTTTCCCCATGGGCCCCATTTTCCCCCAGCTGAGTGGCGGGAGCCTCCAAAGGACCGCTCCCGCTGCTCAGCTGGGGGAAAATGCCGGTGGTAGCCTCGGAAGGACCCTTCCGAAGGGTCGTTCCAAGGCCACCGCCGGGATTCCCCTTCGGAGGGGGCAATTTCCCCTAGCTGAGGGGGAGCCCCGCTGCTCAGCTGGGGGAAAATGCCGGCGGTAGCCTCGGAAGGACCCTTCCGAAGGGTCGTTCCAAGGCCACCACCGGGATTCCCCTTCGGAGGGGGCATTTTCCCCTAGCTGAGCGGGAGCCCCGCTGCTCAGCTGGGGGAAAATGCCGGCGGTAGCCTCGGAAGGACCCTTCCGAAGGGTCCTTCCGAGGCCACCGCCGGGATTCCCCTTCGGATGCCTAAAAGGCATCCAGACCCCCGCTGCCGCTTGTATCCGCCCCGCGGCCGGCTACCCCCGCCATGGTCGGACTCTCAGGAGTCCGACCATGGATGGGGTAGCCGGCCGCAACGCGGATCCAAGCCGCGGCGGCAGGGGTCCGGATGCCTATCAGGCATCCGGGGCTAGGATCTGCCCCCCGGCCGGTTCCCCTTCCATGGTCGGACTCTCAGGAGTCCGGCCATGGAAGGGAAAGCCGGCCGGGGGGAGAATCCAAGCAGCGGCGGCGGCGGTAGGAGCTTGGATCCGGCTGGGGGCCGGATCTAAGCTCCTACCGCCGCCGCCGCCGCTTGGATCCGGCCCCCGGCCGGTTCACCTTGCATGGTCTGATCCGACCGTGCAAGGGGAACCGGCCGGGGGCCGGATCCAAGCAGCGGCGGCGGCGGTAGGAGCATGGATCCAGCCCCCCGCCGGTTCCCCTTGCATGGTCAGATCAGACCAAGCAAGGGGAACCGGCCGGGGGCCGGATCAAAGCCCCTACCGCCGCCGCCGCTTGGATTCGCCCCCCGGCCAGTTCCCCTTGCATGGTCAGATCAGACCAAGCAAGGGGAACCGGCCGGGGGCCGGATCCAAGCGGCGGCGGCGGCGGTAGGAGCTTAGATCCGGCCCCCAGCCGGTTCCCCTTGCATGGTCAGATCAGACCAAGCAAGGGGAACTGGCCGGGGGGCGAATCCAAGCGGTGGCGGCGGCGGTAGGAGCTTTGATCCGGCCCCCAGCCGGTTCCCCTTGCTTGGTCAGATCAGACCAAGCAAGGGGAACCGGCCGGGGGCCGGATCCAAGCGGCGGCGGCGGCGGTAGGAGCTTTGATCCGGCCCCCAGCCGGTTCCCCTTGCATGGTCAGATCAGACCAAGCAAGGGGAACCGGCCGGGGGCCGGATCAAAGCCCCTACCGCCGCCGCCACTTGGATTCGCCCCCCGGCCAGTTCCCCTTGCATGGTCAGATCAGACCAAGCAAGGGGAACCGGCCGGGGGCCGGATCCAAGCGGCGGCGGCGGCGGTAGGAGCTTAGATCCGGCCCCCAGCCGGTTCCCCTTGCATGGTCGGATCAGACCATGCAAGGGGAACCGGCCAGGGGCTGGATCCAAGCGGCGGCGGGGGCAGGGGGGTTCCAAATGGCTTCCAGTGCTGGAAGCCATTCGGACACCCCCTACCCTGTCCCCGCTGCCGCTGAGAGCCTTCCGAGCTCTCAAAGGGCTTTCTCCAATGTGTGGTGGGGAAGCCCTTTGAGAGCTCGGAAGGCAAATGTCGGCGGTCGGCGGTGGCTTTGGGATCCATCCAAAGCCACCGCCGACTGCCGATATTTTCCCCCAGCTGAGCGGCGGGGCTTTGAAGCTCCCGCCACTCAGCTGGGGGAAAATGCCTGCGGTGGCCTCGGAAGGACCCTTCTGAAGGGTCCTTCCGAGGCCACCGCTGGGATTCCCCTTCCCCGCGGCCGGCTTCCCCGGCCATGGTCGGACTCTCAGGAGTCCGACCATGCATGGGGTAGCCTGCCGCGGGTCGGATCCAAGCCGCGGGGAGAGGGTGGGGGGATCCGGATGGATCCCTCCACCCTCCCCCCGCGGCCTGAGGAGGGTGGGAGGCATGGCCGGACTCCTCGGCAGGCACCGCGGCTCAGATCGGATCGGAGCCGCGGTGCCTGGCGAGGAGTCCGGCCATGCCTCCCCCTTCTCAAGCCGCAGGAGGTGGGGGGGGGGTGGGAGGCATGGCCGGACTCCTAGGCAGGCACCGCGGCTCAGATCGGATCGGAGCCGCGGTGCCTGCCGAGAAGTCCGGCCATGCCTCCCACCCTTCTCAAGCCGCAGGAGGTGGGGTGGGGGGGTGGGAGGCATGGCCGGACTCCTCGGCAGGCACCGCGGCTCGGATCGGATCCGAGCCGCGGTGCCTGCCAAGGAGTCCGGCTATGCCTCCCACCCACCACCCACCTCCTGCGGCTTGAGAAGGGTGGGAGGCATGGCCGACTGTGCTTGCAGCACCGGGCACCTCTTCCGCTGCTGCAAGCACAGTCAGGGCAGCCCTTTGGGAGAAGCCAGGTGGTGGGGGAGAAGGCAGGAGCCGATGCCGTCTTCCCCCCCTCCCCCGAGGCTTCTCCCAAAAGGCTGGGCCCCGATAGTGGGGGAGAAAACCGGATAATCCGTTCCTATTGGAACGGATTATCCGGTTTTCAATGCATCTCTATGGGAAAACACGTTTCACTTAACGATGTGCGAGGCACCACTGTATCTTACAAGCAACAATACAGCATGCACTTTGATGCATGGTATATGGTTATTATCTCATACTAGATAGATGGACATTTTCTCAAAGTGGATAGGACTATGCAAAGACTGAACAGCTATACTATTTTCCTGAAAAAAGCCAGACTCAGACATTTTAAGTGTCAGAACAGAAGGAATGTGGCTTCTCTTTACAAAACAGACAGTTTCACCATTTTTGTCAGCAAGCCCAGCCTACAAGATATGATTCATTTCACCGTGAATAGGTTTTCCATTTTAGCTTTCCTAAACTCATTAAATGGTTTGTTTCTCAAGAGAGGTATGGAGAAAAAACTTGATGGCTTTTCTTTTCTTTAGGAAGAAACTATAACAACCTAACTTAAAAAACACCTGTTTGACCAGACTTGGGCAAAGTGCGGCCCGAGGGCCACATACAGCCCGCGAGCCGCTCCTGTCCGGTCTGCGGATAGTTTTGAACATCAAAACCATTTATAGCTTTTTGTCTAAAGTTGATCAGTTGCTCATCTTTAACATACCGCAGAAAACCTCTTTAGTATTTGTGAAGATTAACAAGTTAAAAATAAAAACAATCATAACATCACTGTTTTATTTTATTTTTAAGTAAAGTTGGTTCGGCCCCCGAACACAGTTCAGATTTTTCATGTGGCTCCCCCTATAGAAATTAATTGCCCACCCCTGCCTATAATCTGCTTGCTACATGAGTGTTATACACAAAGAAAGGATCAAGCACGAAAACAGATAACCTGGTTGCAAATTTCTTAAAGAGAATCTACAGAACTTTGACATCTAAGCTCTGTATCTTAATTAACTCCCAGAACAGAGAAAGGCTGGTGGTATATAAATTTTAAAAAGCTCAACAAAGTGAAATACACATGAGTTCCTAGTAAAGTTTTTATCATGTATTAGCTAGTCTTACCTCTAGCGCTGGTCTGCTTTTATCAACATTAGCATCTTCTGAATTCTCATCAAAATTCTCTACTTCAATTTCTGAGTCTTCAGGTTCTGCACTTCTTGAAGTTAAGACCAAGACACTCATACATAGCCAATTCCAGTGAAAGTGCATTCTGGCTACCTGTCAAATAGAATTATGGCAATATATTCTGTCTTTACTACAAGTCGACCATTCACACTCTCTATCACCAAATAATATATCTGGAATAAACTGAAAATAACTTGAAATCAATACAATTTTTTAAAAGCATGACTTCCTAAGTCAGTAAATGATGCAATGGAAATTGATTGCATCTGTATAACAAATGTTTTAAAATACTACTAACATAAGGGCAATGTTGTCTAATTGTGTGATTCTTTGGGGATATTTTTTTTAATTATATACAACATCTGGGGTTGCATTTTGAAGATGAGCACATGGAGAAAGAAGCTCCAAATTTCAAACAAGCAGACATACATACCTGTACCTTTGTCCCAGAATGGTTATAAAGATCATTATGCTGACAACAAACAGCACAATTTTGTAGTTATGAAGTTTTTCTTTTGATTTTTTGAGAAGCATATTTTACTTTCTGGCAACTAATTTTATAGATGTTCTTTTTGCCATTCACCTACCACTTTGGTTTCCTTCCGTACAGTTTGTGTTGTAACTTTAGAATTCTAATATTTTTCACATATTATGACATCATTGGTATTATAAACATATATTATATTATAAACATTAGTGCCCATTATTTTCCTATCATAGGGAGAAACTAAAGCCTCACTGAGAACACTGGTTCAACTCATACAGGCTCTAATCTCTGAATTTCCTACCCATTCTATTCTTATGGTCTTCCTATATACCAAGTCAAGGAAGACAAAATTTGGCAAGGATGGCCAAAGCTCCAACCATTTACAGTACATTTACTATTAAAGGAAAATATTTAAATCAGTTTTTTTCTTCTTCAAATTTAACATATATAGTCATTGAGCTTTCCGTACATCACAGCTACGTGAAGGCAGCTTTACATGCAATGGACAAAATTCTGTTAGTGTAGTTATGCCAGCATAAACCAGATTCAGGCACTGCAAATAATTAATTTAAAGCTTCCTAACCCTGGTCTCAAGTTCCAGGGCTCCTTCAGTTTCCCTCTTGCCCTAGGGAAGTCTTCGGGAACCCCTGGATTGGAGGAGGGAAGACTTTAATAGTCATAATAGCAGCTGCTGGGATTGGGACCCTCTAGTTAGTGCAAAGAACTACATTCATAGCTAAGCTCTTGCTGCTATAAAAAAGCAATTATTCTTTCCTGTAAAGAACTCCAGTGTATTTCTCATGTACCAACGCTACTATCACAACCTCTCTGTAAGACATTCTAAGACAAAGCAACATCACTCAAGGTCAAGACGGATGAAACAAGAGCTTCACTATAAGATATATAAAATTTTCCTTCCAAAGAAAGTTGCCTACTTAGTCTGCCTACAAGTGAAGACCTGCTTATCTTTTAATGATCAACTGCCAAATAAAAACAGTTTAATATGCAACTTTCAGAGCAGAAAATGTGTACTAGGGTGTATTATGATAAAATGACTAATTTAACCTCTTATGGAAGCTCCACTTCTAATGATAAGCTAAATGTAATATCTATTTTGACCCTTAGTCAGAATCAACACTCATTTTGAATTTAAGGCTTCATCCCTCCAGCCCTAGTCTAGCACTCTAAATTTGTGTCTTTTCAGGCTCTAAATCTGCACAAGCTTACAACAAAGGACAGCAAAAGTCAAAAACTAATCAACCAGCTATATACACACAAAACCAAACCCTCAGGTTTGTGCTGAAATACAGAGGATTCAATTCAGGCTTACAGTACAACTCTACTCAGGATAGTTCTGCTGAGCTGTGATCAGGACTATAGCCTAAGTTATATACATTTGTTGTTGTTGTTACATGCTGTTAAGTCACCTCTGACTAACAGCAACTATGAATGAGCAATCTCCAAAATGTCCTACCCTCAAAACCTGCTCAGCTCTTGTAAACTCAAACCTGTGACTTCCTTTAGGGAATCAATCCATTTCATATTTTATCTTTTACTTTTCCTGCAGTCTTCCATCTTTCCTGACATTATTGTCTTGTCTAGCAAATCTTGCCTTGTTATGATGTGTACAAAGTACAGTATTACAGGCTTGGTTTCAATATTTTTGCCTCCAAAGACAGTTCAGCCTTGATTTGAGCTATGTGGCACAGTGGTTAAATTGCAGCACTGCAGCCAAAACTCTGCTTATGACCCAGTTCAATCCCAGGTAGCTGGCTTGAAGTTCACTCAGCCTTCTTTCCTTCCCAGGTCTACAAATTGAGTGCCCGGCTTGCCGGTGGGGGAGCAATGTGTGGGCTGCATAATTAAACTGTAAATCTCTCAGAGAGTGTTTGGGCTGGTATATAAGCAGCAGCATGCTTTTATTTCTAGGACCTACTTGTTCATTTTTCTGGAAGTCAAGGGTATCTGTAAAGCTCTCCTCCAGCACCATATACCAAGTGAATTTCCCCCCCGTCAGCTATATTTACTGTCAGATTTTCACACTTATACATGGTGATCAGAAATACAAGAGTGTCAATCCTGGTCTCCAGTGACATAATTTTACACTTGATGATCTTTTCTAATTCCTTCATTGCTGCCCTTCCAAGTATCAATTTTCTGCTGATTTCTTAGCTGCAGTCTCCATTTGGACTGATGACTGAACCAAGATACACAAAGTCTTTAACAATTGCAATTTCTTCATTGTAAGCATTAAAGTTCTGTAGTTCTTCTGTAGTCATATTTTTGTCATCTTAATGTTCAACCACTGTCCTGCTATAGCACTTTAACTTTCACTAAAAGTCATTTCAAATCAATGCTGCTTTCTGCTAGTAAGATGGTATCAACTGCATATTTTAAATTACTGGTGTTTCTTCCATCAATTTCCATTTCTCCTTCATCTGCAGTTTTCTGTACGATATGCTCTGCATAGAGACCAAACAGATAAGTAGAAAAATGCACTCTTGTTCCACCTTTGCCTACAGGAAACCATTTCACACCATGTATACCTGGACAGTAAAGAAAGCTGACAGGAAAAAAAGTAATTTGTTTTAAATGTGGTTCTGGAGGAGATCTTTGTGGATACCCTGGACTGCCAGAAAGACAAACAAATCAAGTCTGAACTATTTCTGAAGGCAAAAATATTAAAACTGAGGCTGTCCTATTTTGGACGCAATATGAGCAGATAGGATTATCTGGAAAAGACAATAATGCTGGGAAGGCAGCAGGAAAAGTAGAAGACCAATTAGGTAATGGATTGACTCCAGTAGTAATAGGGCGACTCCCTAAAGAAGCCACAGACCTGAGTCTACAAGAGCTGAGCAGGGTTGTTAATGACAGAACATTTTGGAGCTCACTCATTCATAGGCTTGCCATAAGCTGGTGACAGCACACAGCAACAACAAAAACAGTCCCCAATGAGCTCACTTCCGAGCACCATAGTACATAGTGAAGGGACAAACAAACTTAGTGTAGAGGCAGGTTTATACAGGATAAACTGCTATTCACTTTTCAGGTAGCTGTATTTGTTGCAACAAAAACATTAAAGGGTTTTGTGCTACCTTAAAAACCAAGAAATGTTACTCGACAGAACCTTTTATGGATTAAATGGAGTGAGCTGCAAGCCACAAAAAACAACACCATGTAAAACTTGCAAATATTTAAGGTACTATAAAGTTACATTTGTTTTTGAGAGGGAGAAAGCTTTTCCATCTGCTGCTGACAAAACGAACTTTCAGAACTACATTAATTAGTAACTAACTGATTAAACAATTTAATCAAATGATTTGCTGCAGCATTTTTGTATGGCTTGCATATCTGATGTTACATTATTTAATTACTGTGTTCTTATTTCCCTCTTCATTTGTTTACTTTTAATAGTTATCCAAAAAGCCTGATTGACTATTGTACAATAAAATGGACTAAACGTACCACAAGTTTCCTTCTTTCTAAAATGCCTTGGCCACAGTGGCCAATTATACTATTTCCTGTGAGACTGGCAGAGGTACCAATATAGGCTGAATTTAGGGAAGCGGAGATGTTCTGTGTAATATCAGATTTTGGGTGCTATTAATGATGGCAGAGTGGGAAAATAACAAATGGTCAGGGAAAGCTTAGCTGAAACCAAAGAAAGCTACTCTGAGTCAAATCGGAAGAACACTGAAACAAAAATTCTTAATGAAACTTAAATGTCAATATTCTTCAGTGCTCTTAAGGTCAGCTGAAGATAGTCAAGAATTACTATTTTTCGCTCCATAAGACGCACCTTTCCATAAGATGCACCAATTTTTTAGGAGAAGAAAACAGGAAAATATAATCTGTTTTCTTCGCTCCGTAAGATGCATAGACTTTTCACCCCCCTGTTTTGTGGGGAAAAAGTGCGTCTTATGGTGCGAAAAATACGGTATATCTTATAATTTTACTACAGCCTAAGATCAGTATGATCACAATTAGTCATTCAGTGTCTTCCTTTTAGAAAACAAGTGAAATCTGCAACAAAATAAAACAGCAAGGAGTGCTTCAAAGTTCCAGCCCAAAATCTACAACCTTTTCTAGGATACTCAGTTTCACACAGTAAGACAGCAGTCTTTGTCCAGAGCATTTTCTGTCCCCACTGTACTTTCCCCTTTCTATCTTCCACATCTGTTTACATTTCTGTAAACCTTGGAACTTTCCCAAGCCTACTGATGTCTCCCTTTCATACAAGGATAGTGACTTTTGGGTTACTTAAGTTTGGACAGAACTGAACTTGCTATTCATATGTTATAACTTTATCAATATCTTTAAATTCCAAATGCTGTCAAAAGTTAACAGAGGTGTTCCTTGCCTATTTTCTTTACAATCTATGACACAGGTTAGGCCAAGAATGGACAATATAGCACCTTGATGGCCAATTAGAAATTTGAACCTGAGTCTTAATATACTCAAGGATAACGCACATTTATTAATTGTATTTATATCCCATCTTTCCCCCAATAATGGCACTTAAAAATTTAAAAGACAAATGCAGATAAAAGTATAATATTGTAAAAGTATATTATCATATTGAAATGATGAATAAAATATTTATAACAATTTAAAACTAAATTAGAAAAAAATATAAAATTACAATTAGGTAATATGATGTATGCATTATGTGTAAGCCAATAAACACACACTTCTCACCGAGAGATATACTAAAAGGACGGCTCCAAATCAAAAGGTACTGTGTAGCTATTTCACCTTTGCATTTTTAACATACTGTTTGATCAAGAGGAAGTTGGGGGGGGAACCCCCTCTTAAGGTGATTAAAATGGGAGGATAAGAAATTCATGCAGCCTCCCATCAAATTCAGTGAAGGGAGCAATGCAATTGCACAATAAAGGCCTTGTCTGGAAGCACCACCAGAAGGAATTGAACACACTGAAGATTTTCTTTAAAAGGCTTCATTTTTTTCCAAGTAGGTTCCCTCCTGTAAGCTTGCCTCCTCCGTTTGTTCAAGATCAAAGCAGAGTCACTCAGGCTTAATGAGGCCAAAACAAACAAAGTGAAATGAGACAATTAGCTCCTATTAAACACCACTTCGCCTGCTCCAGGCAGGCAATTATGGAGACCTCCGATCACCCTGGCTCCAAAAGCTGCAGCAGCAATACACGGACCTCCCCCCTCCTCCGCAACCCGGGCGTCCCCTCCCTTGGAAACGAAGGCTAATTGGTGTTGATCTCCGTCTCTCCCCCCCCCCCCCCCGGGCGGGCCATCTCCCCAGAGCGCGATCTCTACTTCACCCGGGCGCCGCGGGGCTGACTGGGATGTGCCGGGCGAGCCTTCCCGCGGTTCCGAGGCCAAGGCAAGAGGGGGAAGCCAGCCAGCCGGGCTCGCGCCCCAAAGCCTTCCAGCACCAACGGCCCGGCAACGGCTGACCCCGAACGTGGGCTTTTTAAAAGCGGAAAGACAATAAAAGGATGGAGGGAGCCGCCTCCAGGCGAGGTAAAAACAAAACAAAACCAGAACGGCTTAGGACAGGAGACCCTCGCCCACCCTCCTTTTTTCTCACGCCCTCGGGGCCTCTTCAGCCACTGGTAACAGCCGGAACCGGTCGCAAGGCTCCCCACCTGGATACGGAGTCCCTGGGAGGCCGCGACCGTTACCGCCGGTGACTAGCGGTTCTGTCAGTGCCTCTCCGGCGGAAAACTCGGCGCCTTGCCAGAGCAAATCACCTCAATTGTCCCCCGCGCATGCGCCGCTCCTCTGAAACGGCAGGCGTCAAGGAGCAGGTGCTTCGACACGAGCCGCGCAGCTGCAGCCAATGGCGGCCGGGCGTCGATTGATTTCTCCCCATTTAGCCAATCACAAGGAAGGGTTTCATCCCCCATCGGCTCGCTAAGCCAACCCAAGACCGGTCCGCTGCGTTCAGAGAAGGCGGCACGTGCCTCCTCGTCCAATCAGACGGAGACTTTTGCGGGACTTGATGAAAGGTGTCCTGGAGCCGCTCTGCGAGTCGATTACAGCTCAGTGAACGAGAGCGGGGATTTGTTTGAGATGTTCGAATCTGTTACAGGGCGGCGGGTGTAACACTCATGCCCGATCTGTAGTACTTCACTTCATTTAGCTGGCCTTAGAAACAAACACAAGGCAGGTTATTAATTTTCAGCGACAAGTTTATTTTAATCTGAAAAGGCTCCAATTATTTATTCATAAATGTGGCGCGGGAGGTAGCCTTACTCCAGTAGATTCTGTGGTGTAGACTGGGAAGGAAATTGGAATAATCTAAGTTTACATAATGCTCAAGAGTGTTTTGATATAATATGGTGCTCATAAGTGCAGTTGCACAATGGAGACAAGAAAACTGAGCTGTTGTGTGGATTACCAAAACCTGAAAAATTACGGAGGAGAACAAAGTTTGGTCTTTAGATGCGCATGTTATCCTGCAGGCACGTGAAGCAGTAAACTTGTGTACATTGCTGCTGTCAATGTGTGTCTAGGTAGATATCTCAGTTATCTCTGCTGCGTGGCCTAACTTTTCCCCATTGGGTGCTTGTCAAAGGAGTATGGGAATTTCATCTCCAGATTGGTCTTGAGCTCTTGTCCCAAATGCAGTGTGGATACTCTTTGCAGGCATCTTTCAGAGGCAGCTCTTACAAGTGCTTTGATGTGTTTGTTTCCCTTCTGTCCACTTAGGTTCGTAAAACAGAGTGGTTACAGGCAGTGTTTAAGGTCCTGCTTACAGGGAGAGCCGGGTGAACTGCAGCAGTAGAGTCGCTGTTGATTGTACCATTGGGGCTGCTGGAACGAGGGTGCTTGTGTAGTGAAGGACAGGTGTGTGCTGAGAGATTTCTCAATTATTGCAAGTACACTGGCTCCTTAATGTGACTTCTAAATTTCCTAACGGGTAATGTTTCTGAAATTTTTGTATTTTCTAATTACCCAGCTCCCTCTTTTCCATTTTCCAGATGCAGTGCTTATTTTACAGTATCATGTTAGTATACAGTTATCTCCCATGTTAATTAGAAATCAGGTGGTTGCATCTCTCAGAGCACATAGCTGTGTACCTTCATCCCCAAAAGTATTACATCAAGGGTTTTTTTTTACTAAAATTAGTATTAAATGTGTCCTAGAAATTTTTAATGCATGTGATATCTGAAATTGTTCCTTCATTTTGTAATTAATTTTTTTTTTTAAGTCCTTTGGCACTACATTTGAAATGGTACTTGTGGCGTTTGCCCAGGTCATGGACATTGCAAAAGCTGAGGCCCTACATTTGGGGAAGGAAATTCGTCCTTTGCACCAACCATTCCCCTTTGGTGTGGCTAAAAACTATGAATTCCAGTAGCAGCAAACTTGCAAGATAGACGCTGAGCCAGGCAAGACTTTGGTATCTACAGTGTAAAAGGGAATCAGAATGTGGTTGCTGACGCCTTGTCTCGAAGGCCAAATGACTAATGGGTGGATAAAAAGTCTGTAATATTGTATTAACTGTTCGTTTGTATAATAGCTATGGAATATCATTAAAATGCAGAGTTGCTTGGATGTTGATGAACTGAGAGGTGTATAGTGATGGTGAAAATATTGGTGAGTGTCCTTGTTAATGAAAAGGTAACATACTGTAATGTAATTTGTATTGATGTAAGTAATGCAAGAGTCTAATATGCCTTTATTAATGCAAAGGTAATGTAATGTAATTTGTATTAATGTGAGTAACGCAAAAGGTTAGTATATCTTTGTTGATGTAAGAGTAATGTGATTCTGTCCTTAGTGATGTAAATAATATCAGAGGCTGATATTCTTTCATAAACCTTCATTTGTTTATGAGGGCAAACCATTACGTTTCCTCTCCTAAGACAAATTTATTAAGGAAGGTCATGAATATTCATATTCTATTTGCATAGACCAGTGGGAGTGCTGGAGGGGAGGAGTCACGAGGTATAAGAGATTCAGCTGCAGGAGGAATATAGATATGGATAAGGTTTAGATAGGGTTTTGAGATGAAGAATTAGAGTGTTAGTGAGAGAGTTTTGGAGTTTGGGTGGGAGAATGGTGGTTGAGGGTGGATAAAGAAGAATGTTTAAGAGTTAACAACCTTGCTTGTTTTGTCAACACCTGTATCAATAAACAATTTCTATTTAGTTGTTTTGAAATGACATACAGTCTGGACATCTATTATTAATAATAGGTATTGTTGATGAAATCAACTGGTGGCAGCTTAGGGGCACATAGCATGAGCTCCTAGTTTGGTGAAACAATCAGGGGCCATGTACTTAAATCCAAATAATTATGTATTGATTTGAAGTTTTATATACGCAGTTTTGGTTTTTAACTTTCTGTTCTTCCACCACATTTTGAGAAGTACAGATATACAGAACAGAGTGGAAGAGAAGGAACACAGTAGTGCAAAGCAGGGAAACTTTTTAGGTAGTTAATGAAGCTTTTCATTTGATTGATTGAGGCCATTTGTTTAATGTTAAACCATTTCTTCAGCTGAATTGTCGATTGTATAGGCATAAAAAATAGTCAGGACACAGCAGAAAAAAGAATCCAAAGAGAGAGGCAGTGTTGAAACTAAAAATAATTTAAAACCAATTTGATAAAGTATTTATAACAGCTGCACTTGCTTCCTCAGCTAATAACATTTTGAAATTATACCTGAATTATGAGCTCTAGAATGTAATACAGTATATAATAGCTGGAATTCTAAGAGGAATCTATAATCAAATTTCCAAGGTTCTGTCCATTTGCTCTCTTAATTTTCCATAACATAATTATTAAGTTTGGGCTGTCTTGACTACAGTAATGCATCATTTTTTATGCATTTGTTTAAATGTTTGCTGATGAGTATCAAGGATTTGGAAAGGAGAACCCCATGGCTTCTTTGACACTGTATCTGTTATAAAATATGCTGTCAGAGTTTTAAGAAACAGACAGCTAGAAAGAGTTATGGATTACATTTTATAAGATCTTGCACACACCGAAGACACCTTTGTTCTCTTTAAATATTTGATGTAGGATTAGTAGCTATTCTGTCTTCTTACAGGAGAGCATTTGCTAGTCACTGTACACTTCCTGTGTATTTGTTTTGTCATGTGCCATCAAGTCAGAATTTGCAAAAGAGGCCTGGAAATTCTGGGAATTATAATCCAAAAACAGAAATCTGCACTCCTCTAATTTTCAAGGTATGTGAAATTTTCAAGGTTCCAAGGAGAGGTTTTCCATTGCCATCCCCCCCAGTAAGCTTCCATAGCCAAGCAGTGATTTGAACCCAGGTCTCCTGGATCCTAGTCTGACATTTTGTCCATTATGTGTCTATATGCACTACACCACAAATACGACTAGCTCCCTTATCTGTTTCCAGTTTAAGCAAATATTATAAGAAACAAAACAGGTCTCCAGTGATATTATTTAAAGGATATCAAAAACTATAATCCTTGAATGTCAGAAATGTGAAGTACATAATAATGTACTCCAGATGAACTCAGAGGGAATGGAATATTCCCATGTGCTCTGTGGAGAACTAATAAAATTTACATTATTTTCTGTTTACCCCCCCCCCAAAAAAAAACAGTGTATCTTTCCATTCTAATGGCTAACAGTCTGAACCCATCCATGCGGCACTATTACGTAACCGTGGAGCAAGCTGTTGTGGAACATCACTTACCATTGTGCAAAGAGAAAAAAGTAATCCCATGCACGACTCTTGTTCTGCTTACCTAAACACTACAAAGAGATACTGTAGTTTCAAGGCATTCCATGCTTTTCATGTTGCATCCTTATCTCCCCTTCATCAGTATAACAATTTATTTTGCTGAATTAAATCACATTCAAATGATTAGAAAGACTTTTTATTTAAAAAGAGCTTTTTGATGATACATTTCAATGATGACAAATATTTCAAATATTTCAGATTTAATAAGCATTTATGTTCTCTATACAAAATGTACAGCTGTCTTCTGCCCTACTACATAGTATTAGGAAGAAGAATCATTTTTTACTTTTCACCATTTTATTGCTACCACTAGATGGTGATCTTTCCTTGCAGCCTTTAAGACTTCCATATTCTTGGAGAAACTACTTTTCTTATTATTTTTTTCGTGTCTTTATAAAAATCTGAAAAAAAAAGCAAAGACATTATTAGCCAACATTTTCAAATACTGTATTATAAATTAATTACATTGATGAAACATTCAGTTGTTGTTGTTTAGTCGTTAAGTTGTGTCCAACTCTTTGTGACCCCATGGACCAGGGCACACCAGGCCCTCCTGTCTTCCACTGCCTCCCAGAGTTTGGTTAAATTCATATTGATAGCTTTGAGGACACCATCTCGTCCTCTGTCATCCCCTTCTCCTCGTGTCTTCACACTTTCCCAACATCAGGGTCTTTTCCAGGGAGTCTTCTCATGAGATGGCCAAAGTACTGAAGCCTTAGCTTCAGGATCTGTCCTTCCTGAGCACTCAGGGTTGATTTCCTTCAGAATGGATAGGTTTGTTCTCCTTGCAGTCCAAGGGACTCTCAAGAGTCTCCTCCAGCACCACAATTCAAAAACATCAATTCTTCAGTAGTCAGCTTTCTTTATGGTCCAGCTCTCACTTCCATATATCGCTACTGGAAAAACCAGTAGCTGTGACTATGTGGACCTTTGTCGGCAAGGTGATGTCTCTCCTTTTTAAGATGCTGTCTAGGTTTGTCATCGCTTTTCTCCCAAGAAGAAGGTGTCTTTTAATTTTGTGGGTGCTGTCACCATCTGCAGCGTTCATGGAGCCCAAAAAGGTAAAATCTGTCACTGCTTCCATATCTTCCCCTTCTATTTACCGGGAAGTGATGGGACCAGTGGCCATGATCTTAGTTTTTGCGCTCTCCTCTTTCACCCTCATTAAGAGGTTCTTCAAGTCCTCCTCACTTTGCCATCAGAGTGGTATCATCCGCATATCTGAAGTTGTTGATATTTCTTCCAGCAATCTTAATTCCGGTTTGGGATTCATCCAGTCCAGCCTTTCATATGATGTATTCTGCATATACGTTAAATAACCAGGGGGACAATATACAATCCTGTCGTACTCCTTTCCCAATTTTGAACCAATCAGTTGTTCCATATCCAGTTCTAACTGTTGCTTCCTGTCCCACATATAGATTTCTCAGGAGATAGATAAGGTGGTCAGACACTACCATTTCTTCAAGGACTTGCTGTAGTTTGCTGTGGTCCACACAGTCAAAGGCTTTTGCATAGTCAGTGAAGCAGAAGTAGATATTTTCTGGAACTCTCTGGATTTCTCCATAATCCAGTGCATGTTAGCAATTTGGTCTCTAGTTCCTTTGCCCCTTCGAAATCCAGCTTGTATTTCTGGGAGTTCTCGGTTCACATACTGCTGAAGCCTACCTTGTAGGATTTTGTGCATAACCTTGCTAGCGTGTGAAATGAGTGCAATTGTACAGTCGTTGGAACATTCTTTGGCACTGCCCTTCTTTGGGATTGGGATGTAGACTGATCTTTTCCAATGCACTGGCCACTGCTGAGTTTTCCAAACTTGCTGGCATATTGAGTGTAGCACCTTAACAGTGTCATCTTTTAAGATTTTGAATAGTTCAACTGGAATGCCATAACCTCCACTGGCCTTGTTGTTAGAAACATTTAGTAGTTTCATCCAATTCTCCCAATAAAGTGTTTTGGAGGTTTTGTAAATTTTGTAGGAATATTTGTCCAAAACTGACACATATTCATGGTATTTAAAGCCCATTCTGAAGATGTTACTGTAACAGTAAAACCCTTTCAAACATGACTCATAGCCAACGGTTTCTAAGTACATCTTACTGCTCGACTCAATTAAACAAAGAGCACAATCAGTTCCTTTAATGTTCTAACTCTAAGAATTAAGTTCAGAGTGCCTCTGGGTTAGAAGAACTCCAGTGTGATTTAATTACCAACATTAAGAAGAAATTTGTCTCCCCATAATTGTGACAACATATAGGCTTCTTGCATATTAATATAGTTGGACTTAAGCATAAGAGAATTTAATTATCTTTTCATAGTTTCCTCTTTCTGCCTCCTTACCTCACTCAGTAACACCCACATGGGAGAACTAGAGTGGATAGATATACGAAGAGCTTTTATTCTGCCTAAAGATGGGCTGACAATGCCATCTGCTATTCCATCTTCAAATGCACCTGCATGTAAAGACATGTATTTTGTTATGCATTATTTTCCAAGAGCAGTTTAAAAGACTAGCCTAAGATATATAAGCTGGCTAGACAGTTTAGGTATCTGTTGAGCTAGAGATTGGGAGTTTGATCCCTCACAGTGCCTCCAGGGAGAAAAGCCAGCCTATGTGGCTTTGGGCAAGCTGCACAGTCCCAAGATGCCCCCAAAAGAAGGGAATGGTGAGCCACTTCTGAGTATTCTCTACCAGGAAAACCTTGGCAAGGCTCACCATAAGTCAGTATTGGCTTAAAAATACATAATAATTCTTATATGATATATAACAGGAAGGAAGAAGTGGAACTAATTGAAGATTCTTTATATGTCACTCCAGGGGAGATCTATTACTTCTAAGTACAATCCTTCTGTGAGAGGAAGAGCACTTTTGGATCCAATTACACCTTCCTTCCCCCCCCCCCCATTGCTAAACTCCTGGGAACAAAACTATTTTGAAGAATATGAAAATCAAACTGGATCCATCTTGGGTGGGTTTTTTTTTTTTTTACCTATCTGAAAATATCCATCCCGAGTTTTTACATCTTTTAAGTACTGTGCATTGCCTCCGGTGGATTGTAAATCAATCTCCTGTAACAAAAAAGAATGAAAATCTCCACCACTGTTCCGGAAGAAAAGCTGAGCTCTCTTACATAAATTTTCTTCTAGAAAATCTTCTTAGCGAATAGTTGTAACTACAACTCAGCCAAAAATGACCTCCTTTTCATAGCATAGCTGAGGCTACCATATTTTGTTTGTTTATTTTGTATACTAAGAATGTCTTTGGAAATGATGCTGTGTTACGATTCATCCGCTCACCCACTGGATGAGACAAGCCACCATGTTGCTGCTGCTTGAAATGATAGCAAAAGTGTTTTCTTCTTAGTCCAATAAAAGAAACACTGTAACCCAATGCTGTGCATATTTATAGTTACTTAAAATATTTACAGTGGTGCCTCGCTTTACGATTGCCCCGCATTACGACAAAACCGCATTATGACGAAACCACATTACGACGCTCTTTTTGTGATTGCAATTGCAATCGCAAAACAATGGTCTGAATGGTTTTTTTTTTCGCTTTGCGATGATCGGTTCCCTGCTTCGGAAACCGATTCTTCGCAAAACGACGATTTTCCTCCAGCTGATCGGCGTTTTCAAAATGGCCGCCGGTTAAATAAAATGGCTCCCCGCTGTTTTCTGGGACGGATTCCTCGCAAGACAGCCACGGAAAATGGCCACCCTATGGCGGACCTTCGCTGGACGGTGAGTTTTGACCCCATTGGAACGCACTGAAGGGGTTTCAATGCGTTTCAATGGGCTTTTTATTTTCGCATTACGACGTTTTTGTTCAACAGCGATTTCGCTGGAATGAATTAACGTAATGCGACGCACCACTGTATATCCTTGTTGCTATCTAAGAAATGTAAAGTAGTTTTCAAACAAAACATTATAAAATCAAAAGTAACAGAAACACAGGAAAACAATGACCTCGTGTTTAGTGATCAGGAAATGCCTCAGAAAAAGGTATAAGTTTGGGGAGGAGTTGAAAGCATATGACTGTAGCTGCTGCCTGTGTAGCAGAATGACAACTGTTTGTGCATTACCACTAAATAAGTCTACAAGTCATAGTGTGGCCCAGTGTTTCCCAACCTTTTTTGAGTCATGACTTCCATTTATAATAGCCGAGTAACCTGCAGCCCCCTACCATATTTGCATAAAAGGACATTTTAATGGGGTAAAGAAAAAATTTAAAAAATATTTTTCAGAATATAAGTCTAACCTTACATATTAATGTAATAATACATAATTATGGGGGCTGTAAATCTGCCTCTGCTGAATAAAATCTTAGAAGGAAAATAATATATGTACACTTTGAGTTTGATTTACTTTGTTGGGTGTGGAAACAATTCTCCATGTTTCCTTCCCCACCCCCGAATGCCACCTCAGCCAGGAGCCCCTCCCCTTCAAGCCCAAATAAACACCTTCCCCATGAATACATAAAAGGAAAATCCACCCAAAGGGGTTCATAAATAACTAAGAACTTAGGTTGCCCACAACTCTGGCTCAGATTAAAATTATCTATTTGTGGGCCAAGAGGATTAAAATAAAACATCACTGTGTATACAATATTTAATGTAATAAATATAGAAATAATTCCAACTAAAAAGAACTGTGGCAAACCTTCAAAAAACACTTCATGACCCCTTGAGGGTCCCAGCACCCAAGCTGGGAACCCCTGTTATGATCAAAAGAATCTCCTTTGTATATCTTACCGATTCAATGGGTCTATACATGAAAAGGCTATCTACCAAATAACCTAGGGCTATGTTGCTTAGGCCAAGTGACTTGTCTTCTAAAAAGCAGTAGTCAAATATGGAGGGCTGTTCCAAAACTGGATGTGCCATCTTCTTAAATCCATCATGTACCTCTCCACCACATCACCATTCACTGATTCCACATGGGCAGTTGTGCTTAAGATAGTTTGAATAAGCCATGATTCAATAGCTGGGCGAACATGTAAGCTGAACAACAACATTTTGTTAATATTCTCACACTATGATAATTGGTACCACCTGTACAAAGGTTAATATTAAGCACCGGATGTCATTTTGAGAGCTGTATTAACAGTGATATTAAAGTCAGCAGAGAAAATGAACTGAAAATAAACTGAAATAGCAGAGAAAATGAACTGAAATAAAATGAAAGAGCAGTGTAGCATAGCAAGTATGGATAGAAAGAAATGAATAAATGCAGTTAAAAACAATGTGAACACTATGATATATACAGCACGTGACTACTAAAAAAATGAATCAGTAGAACAGAGGTATGAAAATAATTGATATAACTGGAGTTCTTTTCTTATGTGTGATTGAGCCTTGAGTGAGTTTTTCTTCAAAATGTAAGCAAAGCACAGTTGTCACTGGATGCCTACAATGGCTCCGGCAAACCACAGACTAGGCTAGGTATGATCAGTCCCTGCACTGCATGGAATGACTTTTGTCATCCAACTGCTTAAAGATGCTGCAGAGGCAGTAAAGTTCGGTTTCATTGTTGCCATCATCAGTACACAATTATGCACCCTACTGCTATCTGGATAGCCTTGTACAGTGGTGCCTCGCTTAACGACGATAATCCATTCCAGGAAAATCACCGTTAAGCGAAAACATCATAAAGCGAAAATAAAAACCCCATTGAAATGCATTGAAACCCGTTCAATGCGTTCCAGTGGGGAAAAAACTCACGGCCCAGCGAAGATCCTCCATATGGCGGCCACTTTCACTGCCTGTATAGTGAGGAATCCGTCCCTAAACACAGTGGGGAGCCATTTTAATCACCCGGTGGCCATTTTGAAACCGCCGATCAGCTGTTCAAAAACCGTCATTTTGCGAAGAATCAGTTCCTGAAGCAGGGAACCGATCATCGCAAAGCGAAATTCCCCCATTCAGACCATCATTCTGCGATCACAATTGTGATCGCAAAAAGATCGTCGTTAAGCAGTTTCATTGTAACGCGGGGCAATCGTAAAGCGAGGCACCACTGTATCTATTATTATGCCAGGTATATTTATTTTAGTTCTCATCCAGCATGTTTCATGGCTTTACCAACCATTCTCACCTTCTTTTAATTTTGGCCACAGCCATGAAGACAACATGAAAGAAATACAGGAAAAATCAGGATTGTATAAGTCACATAATGAACTTTATAGGGTGGTACGTGAAGAACTGCTTCCAGTCTGTGGCCCCCTTCAAATGTGCCAGGGTCCCCCAAGGGGCCTGCTGAAAATGGCTGTAAGCTATTTGTAAGACCAGGGAAGCAGCCACACTCGACATCAGAGAGTGTGTTCAACTATTGTGTTAATCACTCACAGTGTCTCAATATTCTATAGACAGGTTGTGGCCCAGTGGAGGCTGGTCCTTTAGGGCAATTGTGCACTGCCCCACCTGAGGCTTAGGCAATGTCCACCTCTTTCCTTATGCACTGCCTCTGTCCCCCTTCTGCTGACATTCAGCTTTACAGTTAGGACTGATGGGATTCTGTCTGTGAACCAATGAAACAGACATTTAATAAAGGTTTCTATTTGTTTGCTTTCCCATCATTTAGTAAAAAAGAGTAATGAATTCATTGCCATTTCAAACTACAAAGTATTAATCCAGGCAACAGAATGGTTTTGCTTTTCCTTCCATTCTTCGGAAAACATAGTTCTAGCGTCTATCAAAAAACAGCCAATTAATTTCAATAGAAGCCCAATTGAATTGCTGCAGTGTTCATAAACAAATCACTGTGATGGCCTAAAACAGACAGCACAAAGGTGAAAGTTGCTGCTGCCAGAAAAACATGGCATGAGGAAAATGTATATAATAACCCAAACTTCCCCAAATCCATAATTAACTTACTGATAATTCTAATAAAGAGGTGTATACAAGATCAATAGCCAATATCTGAACGGGATTCTAACATCAGCACAGCCAATTATTTCTTAAAAGGCAAAGATGTCTTCATATACACACTCCCCAAAGCTTACTTTCTTAAGGTAATGTCAGATTTACTAGAGTCTTACCCTGTGGCAGTCACGGTTTTCAGTCAGTGTAAAACTAAACAAGATGCTCAGGTAATATTTGGAAGCTAATAACACATTTGGGTCTTCAGATGTTCTTGGATAGGAGTTTCAGAAATCCTGGGCAACACAGTGAGTGATGAAAATTTCTGGGAGTTTTAATCCAAGAACATGTGCTTACCCGGATTTGGGAACTAATACTCTAGGAAGTTTCATGGCTGAGCTATCAGACTTCCAAATTAAGTCTATGTTTCCTCAATCATAAAACAAACCTATCTTGCAAAATACAGATATTAGAAAAGCTTGTGCTTGGACATATAGTCATCTTAGAGGACCCCTACTTCTGATTGTGAACCAAACATCTTATCTAGCTTTATCTTTTTCTGATCTGCTTTGCTTTCACAGCAACATCAATCAAGTGCATGACGTTATCTTATGCTGAACATAGACAGTGGACTGGGGAAAAAATAGAGGTGGTACTTTTCTCTGATAGTTAGTGTGAGATGTAATAGTCTCATTCATAAGGATTACTGGCCAGAAATATTAAGAGAGCTGTTCTTTCTTACAGATTTTTTTGAATGTGAGATACTTACATCAACAGGTAAAACATCTACAGTAGCGTTAGAGACCTTGTCTCCGGGATGCTCTGGGTTTCCACTTCTAAATAGGTATCTACAAAAGACAGTATTTATAAATATAATAAAATCTGGAATTTAAGTGTTTTTAGGAGAGACTAGACTGCTTAGGCAGAACTATTTTGCTCAGGAAATGATTTAATTCAGGGACATATCTTTGCCCTATGTAGTGCTTACCTTTCAATTTTCAGTGGCTGCTGAAAGTTGAGCAGGATGTAATCTCCAGCCACGGGGGCAAATGCCCAAAAACATTCCACTCCTTTATAAGCCTTTTCTAAAGTGAAGTGCTGGAATACTTTCAGGCTTGTAGATACTTCAGCAGGTGGGTTGGCATGTACTTTAAATAATGCGTTTTTGAGGAAATCTTTATCCTGTAAAACATAAAAAAACATATATTCATGGATAAAGAAAACTATTATATGATATTAATACCAAATTGTAGGTAGACAAAATATAATCTTGATACTCTAAATCTGTTCTTTGCTATGACTTAGAGAAGTTATTTCTTTGGGCTTGATTTTGCAGAAATCCCTCAGCTGGAATGGCCAGAGGCCCTGAGAGGTAACTCTATGCTACACACAGCTTGCTGCTAACCAAGACCTGGTTTCTTTTCTCTTCGAATGGGGTGCCAGTTATATTTTGGTCCCTATTTGTATTCATTTGGAGACTGAAAGAAAGAAGCAAAATGAAAACGTGGTCTTACTTTCAAATGCTGAATTTTTCCAGCTAAAGAAGAATGAAGTCCCACATGCTGAAAAAGAGATGGCTTATAACGAATGCGCAAAGAGGCCTTTTGTCTTTCACAGTGTTTCTGGAAAGGAAACCATTTTGTGTGATAAACAACAGCAAGAGATAATTAGTACAATCAGCTGAATTTCAATTTCTGTGAATACCTATATTTTTGCTTTCTTGCAAACCACCCGCAAGCACAGATGAACAAAGCATCTATCTCGCACTGTGCTGTGATAGTGAAATATTTGATATTACAGTGGACCCTCGACATACGAAGGTCCTTACTTACGGAAATTTCGAGGTACGAAAAGCTCTGGCCGCAAAATGTTAGTTCGACTTGTGGCCGGAGCTTTGACCTACGAAAGGCAGGGGAAAGGGTGGGTAATTCAAAGCATCCCCCGGTACCCTCTTGTCTCCTGTCCCTGGTGCAGAGGGCACCAGGGACAGGAGACAAGAGGGCAGTGGGGGCAGCTTTCTTTTGGCTTGCAGCTTTGGAAGCGGGAAAGCCGAAAGCCGCTCCGCGCCTGCTGCCAGCTTTCGGGGCTTAGAAAGCTGGACCTACTGGCCTCTTGTCTCCTTTCCCCGGGTGCCCTCTGTCTCCTGTCCCTGCATGGACGGGAGGCAGAGGACAGTGGGGACAGAAGGCAGAGGGCAGCAGGGGCAGCTTTGGAAGCCCGGGATTTTTTTTTCTTTGGCTGGAATGGATTAAATGGTTTTCAGTGCATTCCTATGGGAAATGGACCCTCGACCTACAGAATTTTCGACCTGCAGCCACAGTTCCAATACGGATTAATTCCGTAAGTCGAAGGTCCACTGTACACAGTTGTAGCAAACTTGATGTAATGTTGCCGAATATTCACAAGCATTCCTAAATGCTTGTGGTGGATAGAGAGCCAAAATTTCCAGGGAGAGATGAAAATAAACTGGTGTAAGGTAGGTGGCAACAAGGGTGATTTGAAGAAAAGAGTGGAGAGCAGGAGGAACTGAGGCAAGCATGGACTGATAAGCACTAGAAGGCAATCTGTTATGGCAGGTGGGACACAACCACCCAACTTGTGACCGGAAGCAGTAGTGGAGTACACATTTTTCCTCCCAAGAGATAATTCTGTATGAAATCCTAGAAACCTACCAAATCAATGTAAGACACTATTTTTCAGTTGAGTTTGATGTTAAATGTATGAAATTGTAATAGTGTCACTGCAGGAGAAGAGGATGAGGATCAGACCAGAATTAGTTAGCCCCATCTACTCCTGGCTTCTAATACTCTTCCACTGGTCACTGTACTCTGCACTAATATTTCTGATCACCACCACTTGCCTCTATTAAAAAGAGAGGAAAGCTAAAGAAATACAGTACTTTTGTCTGAAGAGGTTATATCATCCTCATCCTCATCTTAGAACTGCAGAGCTGGAAGGGACCCTATGGATCATTGAGTCCAGCCTCTGTCAAGAAGGCATAGTGGGGAATTGAATTCCCAGCCTCCTAAACCTCTGAGCTATCCAGTAGTCCTTGCCACACCTGTTGGCATTGCAGAACTGTGAGAGGACAGCCCTAATGAGATAATAACTGCTGATAACACTGGATACCTGTTCACCTAACTAGGAATTTCATATAGTGATTTTAAATAACCAGACATTTGTCTATGAGATTCTTGTTGAGTTTTAAGTATTTGTTGAAAGAGTAAAGACTACTCACAAATCAATTTTTTCTTAGCAAAATTAACAATCAAGCAATATTATTAAATGTTAATATTTAAAATTATGTCTACTATTCCAGCAGATACCCTAATTTTTAACAAGATGAACCATATACTATGTCTTAGTGCAAGGCTTAGCACACATCAGTTTGAATTCTGAAGGTGTCTAAAGAGCGTTTGAATTTAGAAAGTTAACTAAAGTGATACAAATCAAATATCATACATGCAGTATATCACAGAAGTGAGTACACCCCTTCACATTCCATAACTATTTTAGTATATCTTTTCATGTGACAACACTGAAGGAATGACACTTGGCTATAATGTAAAGCAGTGAGTAAATACATGTGTACATTTTTAAATTATTTAGTTAGTTATTAAATATTTCCATAAAATGTCCAAGGTTGAAACCAACCAAATGATCAACACCTTAAAATGACATTTATTACATAGTTCTGTCTAAGATTACAGCCTTTTTAAAAAAAAGCTTATAATTTCTGGTTCTGTTTCTTTGCGGTGTACAGTAGTACTTCCAGCATGATGCAATATGCATTTCTCCTTGTGGGATAACATAACAATTGACACTAGTATTTCAGGAAACTTATTCAGTTAATTATGTTGAACTCTCCTTGTACATCTGCCCTATAGCTCTGGAACTCCATTTGTCTAAGCAATCTTTTTTTTTTTTAGTGGAACAGTTTTGTACCCCGCCCTCCAAATATAACTTACATGTTAATAAATGTAGTACTTACTGCATCTTTCTCTGGATTACAAACTTTAACCCAAAGTAAGTGGTCTAGAAGCCAGTCAATTGGCTTATCTTTGTAGAACATTAAAAAAAATTCTACTATCTGTGGTAAGTCTCTGCATCGGAATAATTTTCCTGAAAATGCATTTTCAAAAGAGAAAAGAAAAGCACAACTTTATTTACAAAACAGGGTACATAACAAGAAAATTATTAACTTCAGTTTCTTGGTCCTTATTTAGTCCTAAAGGGATTGATTTAGATGTTGGTAGTACCTAGAGTAAGCACACTGATACCAGTATGATTCTGCCGCATTGATTTTTTTAAAATGTACTTGAAGTCTGACAGACCTAAAAACAGTACTTATAAGAAAGATAACTAAAACTATATACAGTGGTGCATCGTTGAACGGGGCAGGGATTTCCATTGGAACGCATTAAACATGGTTGAATGCGTTCCAAATGGGCCAAATACTCACCGTTCAGCGAAGCTTCATAATGGCCGGCAGCCATTTTCGCGCCCTCATCTCGCTTAACGAGGGTGCGAAAACGCTGCGCGCGGCCATTTTGGGCCATTTCCGTGCTTCCGGCAGCCATTTTGGCCGCCGAACAGCTGATCGTCGGGCTTCGTTTTGCGAAGATCGGTAAGCGAAACGCTTACCGGTCTTCGCAAAGCGAATTTAGCCCTATTTAAAAAAACTTAAGTGATCGCATTAGCGATCCGAAAAAACGGATCGCTATGCGATTTCGTCATTATGCGGTGCGCTCGTTAAGCGAGGCACCACTGTACAGAAGTCATTCATAGCTGAACCTAGACCTAGAGCATCATATTAGTTGTGGTCAGTTATCAACGGTTTCAGCATGTGGTTTTATTAATTATCCTTAATGTAACTTTCTGTGTTCTCACCTGAATCTAGCATATCATCTATAGAAAATACATATTGACTAAGAATGCAATTACACAGCAAAGGAAATGCAAATTCACTCACAGTCACTCGCTATGAAGTTGCACCAGGATATTTGGGTCTGTGATTTAAATCACTACATATTTTATTTTGCTGTTTGCTTGCAGTTCTGCATATAGCAGAGGTCTGAGCATGCCCAGAAGTGGCGGCCCTGGCTCCTGGAAGGGAAACCAAGCCTGCTGCTTTCTTCTGAGGACAGAGGCGTGTGGTGGTGGCAGGAGTAGGTAGGCACCGAGGGGCAGTGGGGGGATTTGACAAACAGCTCAGAAAAATGTTCCCATTTGCAAGTCACGCATGAGTTCATTGGGGAAAAACCCCAAGTCGAGTCCAAGTCAAGTCACTGATGCAACTTAAGTGCAACTCGACACCGAGGGTCAAGTCACAAGGCCTCATAGCTGGTGAGATGAGAGGTGAAGGGGAAGATGCTTTATGTGCGTGTGCCCACATTCAGTTAGGCTTCCCTTTCTGCATCGCTTCAAAGCGATAATACACTTTGAACAAAAGTGAAAGAATTTGAGTTTTAAATAGTAGAAGGTCTTTGGTGGGGAGGAAAAACTATGGATTGGAGGTATGGGACTCCATGCTGATTCCCATTTTCTGTTGTATCATGTGATCAATGGGAAAAAGGAAAATCAGCTCACCCCAAACCCATAGTATTTCCTGCATTTTATCCTGTGTAGTCAGGTTCTAAGATAGAAACAAAGGCAATCAAGCTGCTCAAGTGGTCTGAAACATTTCTGCACCTCAAAAAACAAGTACAGTGGGGTCTCTACTTAAGAACGTCCCTACTTAAGAACAATTCTACTTAAGAACAGCTCCGTTTGCTAAATTTTGCTTCTACTTGAGAACAGAAATTCTAGATAAGAACAGGGAAAAAAACCTTTCCTGCTCTTTTTTTAACCTTAGGTCATCTTAGGTTAAAAAAATTCTCCCCCTAGTGGTAGAGTATGTATTAACCAGCTTTGCATTAGTTCCTATGGGAACTAATGCTTCAATGTACAAACGCACCTCTACATAACAAAAAAACAGCCAGAACGGATTAATTGGTTTTCAGTCCATTGCTTCAAAATTAGCTTCGCCAGAAGTGCTTTTAACACTGTTCCCTGACCTAAGAAAAAAAGAAAAAATATCCCCCTCTAGTGGCAGAAGGCGGAATAGCAGCTTCCCATTAGTTTCTATGGACGGAAAAGAGCAGATACGGATTAAATGGTTTTCAATGCATTCCTATGGGAAATGCAGATTCTACATAAGAACTTTTCCACTTGAGAACCACCTTCCAATACGGATTAAGTTCTTAAGTAGAGACCCCACTGTAGAATGGAACTAGCTGGGTATGTGATGTGAACCTCTGGTGCTATATTGGTTCTACTTTCTGTCCATGTTTACATGTGGCTTGGAGGATATACAGTTTTTTTGCTGACATTTTTTGCATCATATCGCTCAGATTTTTCTTATACTTATACAGTAGTCTGCTTAAAGGACACTGGCTGAAATCTTGTTGTGTAGCTAAGAACAGTAACTATAATAGTGCCACAATGGAAGTGTCATCCACAAAGCCCTTCCAGCACTGTATTATGCATCTGGTCACAATGGGAACAGCACAACTATGTGATTGAATTGCACAACCTGCAGTAATTTTAATTTATTTATTATTTCAACTTATATATCACCCCATAGTGCAATGCACTCTCTGGGTGGTTTACAACAAAGTGTACAAAGAGAAAGCATAAATACAAAACAATATGCAAATAGAAACAATCAGCCAAACAATCAATGAAACAATGATTAGCTAACCCATCTTTAGATAAATAAACAATTTAAAATGATACTGTATTGGACATCACAGGTACAATAATTAGTAAAAGGCAGCTTTGAACAGTCCTGTTTTTAGCAACTTCTTAATTTATCTGAGCATAACGTGTGCACAAAGTTATATGTGCATAACTTTGTTATTCAGTGATGAACTGGATTCTGGCCATTAGGTAGGATCCCAAGAGATTCTTGTACATAAATCGTCTGAATTTGTACAAGGGGGAAATCTCCATATGCTTCCAGTTTCCTTCCCACAATTCTAGTGGGTTCTCTGTCTCCTGATAGAAGGTTTGAGGAGGGCAAAGGGCTACAATGAGGGAAAGAAGGGAGCGGAAAGCCCTTCAAGATTTCACTTTAGACCTCTCCTCTGAATTGCACAGATCTGAGCAGCACAATTTCAGGTAGAGATATTCCCCCCCAAATAAATAAATAAATAAATAAATAAATAAATAAATAAATAAATTAGATAGATAGATAGATAGATAGATAGATAGATAGATAGATAGATAGATAGATAGATAGATAGATAGATAGATAGATAGATAGATAGATAGATAGATAGATAGATAGATAGATAGATAGATAGATAGATATTCTGCTGCTATTCGTTTCCAGGAAGTGGCTTCAGAAAGGTGGGTCTTGGCCTCACCTAAGGCCCTACTGTTGGCAGAATGGTGCCCCTCCCGTCTGATGGTGCAGGGCCGGGTGACCCCCTCTTCTGTTATGGTGGTTCCATGGGAAGGGTGCAGGGGCATACTAGGAGGCTGACATGGGTTGGTGGAGATGTGTCTCTCTGTGTGTTGATCAACCGTTTATGCTTTGTTGTTACTTTTTGGGAGCATAAGTTATACTGTACAGTACATGGATTTTGAACTATATGAAGATTTGGCACCACTAACCCCATGGTAGCTGAAGGAAGAAGTGCATATCCAATGGACTCTGTCCTCTATATAGTAATGATGCTGTTTTAGAGTTGTTCTGTGGCAAAATGTTGGTTTGATTAATACCGCTATTTCTGGAAGGGGAGTTTTATCTCCAAATATTGAGCTTGCCTAAAAACAAACAAGGCTTTTATGATCTTGCAGTACTCTTCTTTTCCTTTGAATCTTCCTATCATTGGCTGGTTGTGTTACACTTATTGGACATCACAGGCTCTGGCCTTATACCACTTACTTGGGAGTAAACCTTACTGAACAGAAAAAGACTGATTTCTGATTTGACTGTAGAGGCTTCCCCTGTAATAGTGATTGAAGCACAGGAGTCTAAATCCAATTGCTAGTTCCAATTAAGGTAGATTTAGTCAGTGAGTTACTGGATGCTATGACAATACTGTACTTGTATCAGTCCCGCTGATTTAATACTTGGGTTAATTTCCTCAGGACTAGCCTTGTGATTTTGGGTAATTTGTGAGGAGTGTTGTGGATGATTGTTATTTAAATAACATGTAAGCAGTTTAGCATAACTTCATTTCCATCCTTTTTAATCTTGATATTATTGCTGTACTTACCGATAAACCCAAGTTGAGAAAATTCAAGGATCATCCACTCGTTCGATTCCTGTTGTACAACAAAGTCTTTTATTATCTGTGTATATTCAGGCTTTGCTACAATATCATCTTCTAGCTGAAAAAAAAAGTAGTGTTTTTTTTTAATGAATCAGAAGTGGGATAGTCCTAAAGAGCAGAAAGTTTAGAAACAGGTAAATGTAAGTGACTTCTATACTTTATTAGTATATTTGTGTGTTCTGTGCCATCAAGTCGGAACTGACTAACAGCAACCCTAACAGGGCTTTTCAAGGTAAGTGAGATATTTAAGGAATGATTTTATTAGTTCCACTCCCCCAGTGAGTTTCCATGGCCAAGTGAGGATTTGAATCTTGTTTGCCAGAGTCCTAGTCTGTCACTCTGTCCACTACTACACCACACTGGGAATTCCCATTAGTATACAGTATTAACAAGAAATTACGCATAGAACTGACATAATTACATTTGAGGAAATTACCTTAAAATCACTCATAAGATGTTGTTCCATATATAAAAAATTTATGGGCAACAGAGAAGACATGACAATTGATCAAACTTTCAAAATACTGTACTGGGTTGGATCTTCCAAATTCTCTCACGTTTAGAGAAGGGATGGGACAAACCAGTCATGACTAAAGTCCCACTGATTTGGATGAATTGATCGTAAGCAAGATTGTTCGATCAACCAAATAGTAGCAATGATGATAAAACCAGAGTGAACAACATATGTGTTAACATAGGATTTGAATTCAGGACTTTTAATTTTGATGTACTTGAAGGAATGAAATGTCAGTGAAAGGAAATGGTGTCATAAAAGCATAAGATGACTGGCAAAGCAATGGTAATCCCTATGGAGGGATGGTTGCATAGGAAGAGTTAGGATTTGATGGGGGGTAATCAGCGGCGACAGATTTTACTTTCTTGGGCTCCATGAACACTGCAGATGGTGACAGCAGCCACGAAATTAAACGACGCCTGCTTCTTGGGAGGAAAGTGATGACAAACCTAGACAGCATCTTAAAAAACAGAGACATCACCTTGCCGACATAGTCAAAGCAATGGTTTTCCAGGTAGCGATGTATGGAAGTGAGAACTGGACCATAAAGAAGGCTGACCACCAAAGAATTGATGCTTTTGAGTTGTGGTGCTGGAGGAGAATCCCCTGGACTGCAAGGAAAACAAACCTATCCATTCTGAAAGAAATCAACCCTGAGTGCTCACTGGAAGGACAGATCCTGAAGCTGAGGCTCCAGTACTTTGGCCATCTCATGAGAAGAGAAGACTCCCTGGAAAAGACCCTGATGTCGGGAAAGTGGAGAAGGGGAAGACAGAGAATGAGATGGATGGGCACTGTCAGCAAAGCTACCAACATGAATTTGACCATACTCTGGAAGACAGTGGAAGACAAGAGGGCCTGCCATGCTCTGGTCTATGGGGTCATGAAGACTAAACAACAAAAGCAGAGGAAATTCACTCATGAGTGTAGCCCCATCTACCTTTTGTATTTACATCCAGAAAAAGCACTGTTGACATGACTCTATCACCAATAATGTTCATACTGGCTTCAAAACATATTTGTCCAAGAACAGAGCAGTGCAATTTCTGACATTTTGGCACAAGTTCTGTATCAAGATGCTGAAAGCTATTACAGTTTTTAATGCTTTTGTTTCAGCTCCCTTGAGGATTGATAAAAAGCACTTTCTAACAGCTACAGGAACAGAGCTTCTGAAAGATGCTTTCAGCTTTGAAAATGCATGGTTATCTCAGGATGAAGCAGACCTAAATGGACAGAGAGAATAATTACAATTCACCCCTGGTGAAGAGGGATTTGATTGTTGGCTCTTACGGCTCCCATGCAACCATTATCTATTTCTTGCTACAACAAAAAGTCAATCAAAGGGCCCCCTGTGGACTGTCAGAAATATGAACAACTGTGTGCATTGAAAATATTGACAGTTTTTCTCTAAACCTCTGTCACTCTTTTTTTGGATTAATATACCAATCAGTCCATCAGTCCCTTTTTTTTAAAAAAAGGAAAAAAATAGCTTCCATAAGAGAAAAGCAAAGGCATTTGAGGGCTAGAAATTCCTCAAGCCTTTGAAGAAAGGAAAGGCAGAAGGAGTTAGTTCAAATGGTCTTTCCAATTTGCTGTGAAAGAAGAGGACATCTGACCCAGACATATCTTCTAGATCTAAGAAATACTTAGTACGTGAACTTAATTCTTTCTCCAGTACTCTCACTATCTTGAACAAAAATTATGAACAAACTGTAAAAAGGTAATTTATTATATGAGCTATCTCTCCATTTTCCATTCCAGGCTGGAACAAATATGTAGGAAAATAACTTTCATACGGCAATTTTGCCTGAGTTTTGTTCAAGAACAAAACTGCATTCCAGAACACGATTAGCTCTCATCTTATTTATTTATTTATATATTTATATATTTATTTATTTATTTATTCATTCATTCATTCATTCATTCATTCATTCATTCATTTAAACTTCCTGGTACTCTTCTATCTCTCCTGTCCAACCTCCCCAGATGTCACCATGAGCTTCATTTAATTTGAATAAGTTTAATGATTGTGAAACTTGCATTTTTACAGATCACAGCAATCTTTCTATTTTCTGCTACAAATATTTCTGATCTTTCAGTTGCTTTTTGCTGTTCTTGAGCCTACTTTCGAGGGTCTTGCGGTAAAGAACAGCCTCAGTGGTAGCTAGTTAGTTAGATCTGGTAGGCATGCTGCCACAGACTTAGCTCACACATATAAACACCAGCAAGGGCCTGTTATTGTATGTTCTCATAACTGCAGCTTTTGGAGTGTCTATGAATGGTGATGTCAAGCACCATGAGATTTGGATTTTATGATGTACCATATTTTTCCATGTATAAGACTATACTTTTGTCTAAAATCTTTAGACTAAAAATTGAGTGTCATCTTATACACGGAAGTAAGCTGAGGAGAGAACAAACACAAGTGGGGGGGAAAGCAGGGAAGAAAGTGATCCTGCAGGGCTTTGATCCCTGCTTTCCTCTCCACTTGCCAAGCCTTTTAGCAAAAGGAAAGCAGGGATCAAAGCGCTGCAGGATGGCTTTGATCTCTGCTTTCCCCTCTGCTTACTAAGTCCCATGGGGTTTAGCAAAAGGAGGGGGGGGAGATCAGTGTAATCCCATGGCTGTATAAAGGGAAAAGGGATCAAAACGATCGTGCAGTGCTTTGATCCCTTCCCCCTACACTTGCTAAGCCCCACTTAGATTTCTTAATTTTGGATTCAAAAAGTGGGAGGGCATCTTATACATGGGGTGTCTTATGCAGAGAAAAATACGGCAATTCTCACAGTTTTTCAGTAATATATTCTGGATCACTTTTCATCCTCCTTTGAAAAAGTATTAATATACAAGCTTAGCCAATTCTTGCATGTCCTGAGTGGACATAGTTGGCATTTCCACATCATTCTGTTTTACACTGTTCCAAAAATGTTTGAAAAGCACTTTTTAACCAGTGAGGGAATATGATGTGGGTATTATTCCTCATTCTAGCTCCCTTCTTTCAGAGTTAATGCCATTGACACAGGAAACAAGTATGCTATATTCCACCCAGTGTTCTCCAAATGTTAAATATGTTACCAGGACAATTTGTGGGGCAGGATAACAAAGGAGAGAAGAAGTGAACCTCAGTAATAGATAAATCCACTCTCTTGAAGAAAATATAATCATTATAAGCACTGAAATACCCATAAAAGGAAATGTCACCAGATTTAGACAGGGTCTGCTCCAGTTTAAAGAGGGATTCTGAGCAATTATCTTCTAGTGAGTTTTGTTTTGAAAAATAGGTTCTAGAAGACTGACCTCACAGTGATAGCAGATAGCAGTAGCAATAAAGCTTTGAGTGGCTTTTGTTGGCTAGGTCTAGCTTCTATTTACATTTCTTGTAATGTGCCCATGCACTGGTGGTGTTATGGGGAATTCAAATGGTATTGGCCCAGCTTGGACTGAGATAGGCATCCGCAGTGGATCTTGTCAACAGCCTGAGAATGCCAGGTGCTAGCACACGTCTTGACTTAAGAGAAGTGGTTCCTTAAAGATGCCACTACACCAAATGCCACATGCCAATGAAATGCACATACTTATCAAGCAAAACAACTGTCAGGAGAGATTTGCGTTCCAAAACATTACATAAGACATTCTTTACTTCCATAGAATAGACAGAATCTTCCTCATTCCTACCAATTGTCCCTAGCACAAATGGCTGGACTCTTTCAGAGCTTGCACAAGGGGTATTCTGTACCTCCTGCAGAATCAGAACTATTTTTTGGAATATGGCAATCCCTGCTTGTGCTATGGAATGATGGAAATCTCATGGGTGCTCTGTAGGCAGAGAATTATGTTGCGCCAGCTCCCAGCAGGATACTGGCTAATATGTTTATGACTGGCTTACATACGTTTGATTTCTTTACCCATCACTAATGCTGTGAGTAATGAAATATTATTAATTTTACAAAATTTGTAGGAAGCAATTCTAAAGGGCATGAAATTGTAAATACATTAGCTAACACAGGGGTCAGGGAACTTTTTTACCCTTTACCCCCTGTTGTGAGCGCGCTGAAGCCTCTATTATCTCAGGCCTTCAGGAGGTGCTCACTCTTCTTCACAAGTTGCTGACACCAATACCAATTCAGTACCAATTATTTACTGAGACATGTGTTGCTTTGAAACCTAAACTTGTTTATTTGATCAGTAATATAAAATAAGTAAATCACAGGTTGCTAATCAATTTCTCTCACTCACTGAACTCACTGACATACAGAACCCTACTCTCACTGACTTTCTTGCTCACTCTCTCACAGACTCACAGATTTCTCCGAAACTCTTCCACATACTCCATACACTCCCCTTTATATGCCAGCCCCTCCCCCTTTAGCACCACCTTCCGTACACTCATTGGCTCCTTTTCCACTGCTCAGCTGTGACGGACAGGTGAGGGCAGGGCTGAACACTACACCCCCTAAAACATATACGCCAACATTACCCCCTTGATTTGAAAGGAAGGATTTTGGTCACATGTGGCCAGTTGAGTGCCACCGCCCGTGCCTGAGCCGTCCGCACCCAGGCTGCCGCCTTCTCCTCTGCCGCCACCTGGCGGGGCCGCACTCAGTCCTTGGCCCCATGGAGCGGCTTCGTTTCTCCACTGGTGGGTGGCTCCTTGGCAGCCGTCAAAGGACAGCAGGTGGCTCACCTGCCGGGGGCGCCCAACACCGCCTCCTCTGGCACTGGCACTGGCTCCGGTGGCTGCTCGCCAGGGCGGCTGCATCAGGCTTTGGCGTCAGGACTCCCGTGGGCATCACCACTGAAGCATCATGACAGCTGCCACATGGAGGGTGAAAGGCTCCACCAGGCCCGGCCGACAAGCGTGGAGGTGCCACTGAAGGAAGCCACGTGGCCGGGTGAGTGCCACTGCTGCCCAATGAGCTCCTCTGGGAATGGGGATGGGGCGGTGGCAGCGGCATCCTGGCACCAGGAGTCTGAGCCTGGCCTGGGCTGCCATCATGACTGTGCCCTCCCCCCTCCGCCATGATCCACCTCTCCAGACACTGGAAGGAGAGGCTCCTCCTGGCTGGGGCGCTCCGGCCACTCGCCCCAGCCTCACCCTCTGCCATGACTGGCCCCGCCACTGCCTCAGCTGCTGTATGCTGCCGGCCGGGGCCCATCACCAGCCACCATCTGCCGTGGCTCGGTTGCAGCCAGGCCGGAGAAGGGGGTGGGAAGGGGACAATCAGGCAGCCGGGGACCCCCCCTCCAGGCAGAAGAGGAGGAGGAGGAGGGAAGGGGGTTAGGGTCGCGTTCTCATTATCCCCAGGATTTTCATTTTTATCCCATTTGGGGTAATTTACCCCTGTTCTCTGACCACTGAGCTAACGCCTAAAGGTTACAAAAAAAACAGTACAAAATGTTCTCAAAGATCAGAGAAACTTGCACCTTGATTCTGATTCTAGCAGTGAACCCCAGTATATTCACAGTGAAAGCCACATATGTAGCATATGAACATACCTGTAAATAAAATGTTCCTTTAGGTTGAGCATACAGCATTAAGAAGCTATAATCCAAATTCTGTTTTGTTCTCCACCTAAATATAAGCAACAAGTTGTTTTGAAAGAACAGATTACTGTATTTTTACATTTCATTTATGTTTAGATAAAGAAAATGCTTATCTAGACTCATATCAATCTGGTTTTCTCAATGTGGTTCTGGAAGCAAATTGATTTGATAGCTGGCTCTGACTAGCCTTCACTGGGAGAGAGAAGATGTGGAATGAATATAATCCTGCCCAGCATCACCCCCCAGCCTTTGTTTCTTCTGCACCAACTACATACATTGGGCATTAGAGGCACTGTATTATGCTGATTCTGTTCTTGCTTGATAGGAGAAGACTGTGTTGGAATAGTAGTGGTCATAGTAGTGGTCATCCACACACGTATTATCCACTACAGCTCTACAGAAAAATGATGTGTCTCCAATGACTGAAGCTTCTATCTGAAAGGATTGGGAATGAGGGACATGCAAAAGATCCCATCTAGCTTCGCCTCTGCTTGATGTTGGCTGGAAATATCTGCCTGAAATCAATAATCAAGTACTTTGACAAATAAATTAGAAATGAGAAAAGTTAATTTGTCAAACTGCAAGTACCATAATATCCCAATCCCCTAATTCTCACCTCTGAAGTAGTCTGCAATTCATGAAATGTTTATGGTAGGGTACTAAATTCAGAGGTAGATACGTCTATCCTAAAGGAGGCTATGTTCTGAAAGGAATCATGTACTGCTCCTTAGTGCTCTTGGATCCAGGTTTATTTAACTGTCAGTTATGAATAGGATTGTCCTTTGATCAGCTTTGCCTGTTATGGAATCTATGCTTTTTCTGAAAGATAATAATGCTATTGTTTGTCATCTCCTGCTATTGCTTGCCATATTTTTTTACTTGGATACTGCAATGTGTTGTCGTTGGGACTACTCTTGAAGTCAGTTTGGAAAATGTGGCTCAACCAGTGTGAAATAGCGTGGCCTTTAACCTGGCCAACTCTATGGAGAATAGTATTGCCCTTTACTACAAGAATTCTCCTAGCTGTGTTTGTTTCTAGGACAATTTTGTGGTGATTATATTAACCTTTAAAATCTAACATAGGTTCTGTCTGGAATAGCTGGGGGAAACATTCTCCCATGAATATCTCTCCAAGTCTTGGGATTTGAAAATGATTATTTCTTATAGGTACTTTTAGATGCCACACTGATTATGATTAGGAATAGAGGACATTTCATGATCAAGGTAGACAATCATCAGAAGCAGTGTTCTGTTCACAGCAAAAGTAGCCTGTTTGTTCTAATGCAAGCTTGCTCAATTTGTATTTGGCAAATTTGTCTGCTTTTGTTTCAGTTTTGGTCAGCTCGGAAGCAGTACTGCTTGCTTGCTTGTTGCAGTGATTTATATACCATCCCATTATTGTAAGGAACTATTCTGGGCAGTTAACAAACTAGCATAGCAAAGAAATAAACTGTAAACATCATAAAAATAAAAACAAATAAACTATTATAAATCTGCCTGATATCCCAGGCATATCACACTGAAAGCTCTGCATGCGTACAAAGGTAACATAGTGGGGAGGAAAAAATAATGCATTTATGTACACTATGTAATCTGACTTCCATTAGTGGATTCTCTGCTATTTGAAGTCAATAACATTTGTGGGCAGCTCCTTTTAGAAAGGCTTTTTTTTTATTTAGATAGGCCTTTTTTATAGTCTGCTATGAACTGTCATGAAATATCTTCCCTTTTCAGCAGTGCTGTTTGTATATAATGCATTTAGGCAATGTTTTTTTGCTATATTACCTCATAATTTTATTGTATTGAGTTGCTTTGAACACATGTTTAAAAAGAGGAACAATGCTTAATGAAGTGCAATCTGAGAGATCTATCATACCTTACTCTCTCCTTTGAATCACCAAATGTTTCCTTGAGATTGGAGAGTTTAGGATAGTAGGAGGCAGGTGGAGAAATAAGCTCCAGAACACCAGAAAGTACCTCATTTGGAAAGCTAAATAAATAAATAAAATAAAATAGAAAGAACACAGTATTCTTTTCAAATTAGCTTCTGTACAGAGCTGCAGGCTATGCATGGGATCAGGGGCTTATTTGCAGAGATGTTTGTAAGCACTGAAGGGGTTTGTGTATTTTTTAACAGAACCTGTTGCTTTCTCTGCTCATATGTTGTGGAGCTAGAAAAAGCAATCCTACAATGCACCTAGACTGAAGCCAGAGATGCAACACTGGACTAGGGCTCAGGAGACATGGGTTCAAATTCCTGTTCAGGTATAGAAACTCATTGAGGGTACAAATGGTAAAATGGTAAAAACTACACCTTAAATTCTTGACATACCTTGAAAATCCTACTAAGGTCCCTATAATTTGGATGTGACTTGATGGCAGATAAAGTGCTAGAAAAACATGCCCACATCCAGTACATACTCAGTTGAGAACATATGTGGAAGCATGGCTAAAGCAGTATCCCAACATACATCCTCTATCTTTTGTTTTCTTCCTTCCCATCACCCCCAAGTATATCTGGGGTGTTTCATCAGGATATATGGGATGTTCCAGCATCTTATTTGACATAGTGTCATTGTATCTGATATTTCTCCAGTGCAGCACCAATCAGATCATTAGAACTGTAACTGATCAGGAATACTGGGAAATTATATAATTCTTGCTAATCCATGGTAACAGTCAGTGAAAGTTTACTCTTAGAGTGTCTTTTTAATGGCATGACATGATTTATTTTTCAGCTTCATAGACTGGCACATTAAGAAACACTAACCTGCTTCTGATGCTTTCTGCAATGTTGTTAACATATTCTGAATCCACCTAGAAAGGTTAAAGAAAACTTCAACATTTCTCCTTTTTTATTTTTGTTTTTTGCAACCAAATATTAGACCAAACACCAGCAGAGGAAATCTATCTCATTTATTTTCTTCATTGTTCCCCTGACCCCAAACAATTAGAATTATATTATGCAATATAAAAATGTATGTAGAAAGCAATTGCTTAATTGTTAATTGTACTATAAACAGGGGTAAGTTCTAAGCATTTTTGTCATACAGTTATGGGTATGTATTACTTTGGCAAAAAAACATGTCTATACTTTTTAACTGACAGCCATGAACTACATTAGTTCTCAGTAATAGGAGTCTAGCTGAGTTAATCACAAACCAGTTTTTCCTAACTTGCAGTGAGAAATTTTACTGAATGAAGCAGTTTCCTTGCCTCAGGACATCAATTTCCAACAGTTCTTTCCTAGCAGTGACATTATTATAAGAAATTCTGGTGAGAGACTTAGAGCCCATTCCTGTGACATAATCACGTGAGAGTGTGTGATAGCATCACATTTCACTGGACAGTCTAGATTTTGCCAGGATCACTCTGGTTTTTCAATTTTAAAAAAATGTAATAATGTCCAGGCATAACAAAAAATTTCCAAAACTAAAATGTCAGGCTCATTAATGCATTACTGCAATCAGCAAAGAATAACAAAGATGGATCTCTTACTCTTTCATATTAAGGCAATAGTTCCCAACATGGCATCTACAGATGTCCCGTACTATAATTCCCATCATCCCTAACCAATTGGTAAAAATGGGAATTAAATTCTGATACATCTCAGGGCACCAGACTAGGCATGACCACTTTAAGGCAATCACACTATATAGGCAGAGTAGCTTGTGCAGTACTATATGTAAGCTATATGTCTATCACAAGAAAAATGATATAATATCCATATTATTAATTTTTAAAAAAAACATTCTGTCTCTTCAGTTTCTGTCCAAACTTTCAGTCCAATAATTGTGCTGAAAAACCTTTTGGAATGATTATCTTCCAGGTTTGCAACAGAAGTATGTATGAGAAGTTGTTGTATGTTCCTCGATGCTGCCTTGAAACATAGGGTGCGATCAGACAGCAGGAATGGTGTGTATCAGCTTGCACTGGAAAGGGTAACTGCAGGAAGCAATCTTCCTTAAAGTGACCTTTTAATTTTTCAGGGAATTACTCCAGCTCAACCCTAAAAAGAAGTAGCAACGCAGCTGGACCTTTTTGGGTGTGGATTGGGGTCAAAGTGGAACATAATCCCCTGTATGTTATGTGATCGACCACTGGGAAATACTGTAGATTACACTGGACTGTTGCACAAGCAATCCAAAATGCAATCTATTCCCTCATGTGATCATACTCATTAATCAAGTGGACAGATTCTACCTGTGTCCTCTGCACTGACATATGCTGATACAACAGAAGCATCAGGAACGACTGTTTTCTCTAAGATCCTACATGCATTGCACTGCCTCTTTTGAACCAATGAACAGGTTTTCCTGAAGGCTTAAGAAGTGAGAGAACTCACAAAAGCATGATCTTCTGTTACTTGATATCCTTCCAGTTTTGGTGGCATATAGCCCTACATTCTAAACCAAGCAGCAAAATGACAAGATTCACAGTCAGATTTCTAACATGCAACACTGATTTTTTAAAAGGCATCCATTATCTAATTCTGTCATTAAAATTTATTCCGTCACTTCAACAATAAGCTCGAAGTAGATGAAGTAAAACACAATACAGTAGTCAGTATCTCGCTCATGCTGGTGTAACAAAGTTATGCTGGCATAAACATGCCAGGAATTACACAAAGCAAGAAGAAATAATGCTATGGAATTGTGCGACTGATCATGTGTTCCCAGCATGATCAACAGAAGTGCTTCATGGATAGCACTTCTCCACACGTAACCTTGAGTTGCATATGCATAATTGCACAATAGGATTTTAGCCAACAATCCAGTGGGAAATAGGAGATTGGGAATTCTGCTCCTGATTTATGTGAATGTTGTCTACCACAAAGACAGGTGACAATGAGACTATAGGGCTCATTGGGCAAATAGGGACACACTGAAGGGATGTGGTGGCGCTGCGAGTTAAACCGCAGAAGCCTCTGTGCTGCGAGGTCAGAAGACCAGCAGTCATAAGATCGAATCCACATGACGGAGTGAGCTCCCATCGCTTGTCCCAGCTCCTGCCAACCAACCAGTTCAAAAGCATGTAAATGTGAGTAGATAAATAGGTACCACCTCGGTGGGAAGGTAAACAGTGTTCCATGTCTAGCCCCACTGGCCACGTGACCATGGAAACTGTCTATGGACAAACACTGGCTCTATGGCTTGGAGATGGGGATGAGCACCGCACCCTAGAGTTGGACACAACTGGACTAAGTGTCAAGGGGGACCTTTACCTTAGGGACACACTGGAAGCTGAGCTCTCCTACTCAAGAAAGCAACATACAAACCACATAACTGCATGAAGAGATGGTCAGAACACAGGCCTTCATAGTCTCCCCAGTGGCTCAACCACGACACTCTCTTTTCTGTCCATTTCTCTATGACTCCTACCCTGGAATCCCAAGCACATAATCTAGTACTGAAGGACCCCTATGTTTGGGAGACGTATAATTCAGTGGTTGGCCACACTCTATAGAAAAGAATTTCCACATTTATTTAATTCATTGTGTTTATATATTGCCTTTTAGCCAAAAAAAGAGAGGTGAGGTTGTAGTGTGCCTTACAACACTGTCAGTTAGAGCTGTCCTCAGTCTTACAACCTAAAATGTAAGACACACAAAGAACTAAGAGATGTGTTGGGGAGTGGGATTAGTTCATCAGTTAGCTTTTCTTCTTCTGTGGTCAAACCAATGTTATTTGCCAGCAGGAGGGATAGGCATTAGAGTAGACCTATTGAATCAAATCCCAACTGATTCAATGGGCCTGCTCTACTGACTTACTATGCTAAACAACAGGATGTTATTCATTAATCATTAAATTACAATTAGTAAATAAAATATCTTTAAAACAATTTAAAACACATTTGAAAAGATAGAAAAGACAACTTCACAATTAAAACTTCTTTCTAGCAGCACTTTACTTATTAAAACCCTACCTAAAAAGAAAGCTCTTCACCTGCTGGTGGAAGGATGTTAGAGGTGGACATAGTTTTGTCTACTGTGGAAGGGAGTGCCACACAACCAGTGAGCAGCCACTGAAAAGGCCCTCATATCTGCCCCAACTGTGCCTATGAAGGTGGTAGAACAGAATGCTCCCCTCAAAGACCTTAAAACCTGAGGAGGCACATATGGGAAAGGGCAGGATATGGTCCCTCAGATACCCTAGACCCACGTCATTTAAACTCTGCCATTTACTATTCCATCCGACTTAATTGAAGCATTTCTTCATGCATGCCCTCTATCATCATAGGAAAACCTTTCCTTGGTTATAAATGGTGACATTTGATCAGGTAAGCTTCATATTGATGAAGGCTACTGTTCAAAAAATGAAAACTTCAGTAAAAGCTTCTGCATGGCTGGCTGTTCATTTCTGCCATCTTGTTTATAATATGTTTAATAGTATGTTAATAGTGTAATGTCTTGTACTTTTAATTGTTCTGTTACTTGTGTTTTAAAATGTTTTGGGTTGTTCATGGGAGAAAATAAACATTGTATTGCTAGATTTCCTTTTTGTTTTCATGAACAATGCTAATGCTGTCTTACCTCTGCCACAAAGACAACTATCACACAATTCTTCTTCTGTTCTTTAGACATTCCATAGAAAAGAGAATTCAGTGTTTCCATCAAATAATTTTTTTTCTCTCTTCGTACTGTTGGAATGCCCATTACTAGGTAAACTGAAAAACAAGAGGCCTCTGGTTTGACCAATTTTTATCAGCATATCTTGCAGTTATCATCATGACACAATAATTGGGATTAAGCAATACAATTACGATATATGTTGTTCTTAACATGGTAGTACTTAGCAGTTTTCAGAAATCAGTGAATCAGTTTATATGATTAATTCAGTTATAACAAGCTGTTTATATTAAATGTTGGACATAAACCAACACTATTCTTCATACAATTCAGTTCTGTACTTGTCTACTCAGAAATAAGTTCCTGTGTTTGGTGGAACTTACCCACTGGTAAATATGTACAAGATTTCAGTTTTAAAATGCTTGTGCCCAACTGTGTCTGGTTACATTCTTCTGATCTGATTCCTTCTTTTGGATGTTTTACACTCTCCACCAGCTGTTCACTTTATTATGCTTTAAGATTTAGTATTCTTTAAGTCATGGATTTTACTTTTATTTATTAAAAACAAGATCTTGTATATGCATATTTATGTTAACATTTAGCCTATACAGTGGAACCTCGACTTGCAAACGTCCCTACTTGCAAATGATTCGAGTTACAAACGGCTCTGTTTGCAAAAAGTTGCTTCAATCTGTGAACAGAGCCTTGACTTATGAACCAAAAAAGAGAGAGAGAAAAAACCTTTCCTGCCCTTTTTTTGACCTCAGTTCATCTTAGGTCAAAAGAAGAAAAAAATAAAAAACCTCCCCCTAGTGGTAGAGTACGGATTAACCGGCTTTGCATTAGTTCCTATGGGAACTAATGCCTCCACCTACGAAGAGCGCCTCGACATACAAACGCAAAACAGCAGATATGGATTAAACGGTTTTCAATGCATTCCTATGGAAAAGTTTGCCTCGACTTACGAACTTTTTGACGTACAAACTTAATTCCAATATGGATTAAGTTCGTAAGTCGAGGTACCGCTGTATCATCATACTGGTTAAAAGGGGAAAAGACACAATGTGACATACCTACAAAAACAAAAAGAAGACATAACTGCTTTGTATTTCCTGACCTTACAATGTCATATGAAAGAAAGCACTACAGATAAAATAACAATCTTTAGGCAAACTTTCCCTGAGCGAAAGGCTGCAGAGTGGAGTTTTAAAAATGGATTGTTGTACCTTACTGCATTGAATGTGTTTTGATGTTGCTTATTTTAATTGGTATTGTATTCATTGATCCTTTTAGTATTGTATACTCACTGTCATTAGCTTAAATACTGTCTTTTAATTGTTGTAAGCTGCCTTGTGTCCATTTAAAGGAGAAAGGCAGGTTGAAAATAGTTAAATAAATAAATAAATTCTTTTCTCACATATTTGCCTGTTGTGGTTTATTCTTTGCTGAAGTTAATTTACACCAGAATTATACAAATGAAGTCAATTTACACAAGTTTACATTCAATCACAGAAGAATTCAGACACATACGTACACCCTTTAGCAGCTATATGCACTGTTAGCAGCTGCCCCTGCTAAGATTAATCCTCTAGATAAGGAAGAGGTTCTTTCCCTATTTTAATCATATGCAGAAACAGTAGGTCAGGGGCACGGAACACGGGGCCACCCAGGTATTTTGGACTTCGTTACCCATCCTTGGTGGAAATAATGTTGCTAAAGTCCAAAACATCTGGACAGCTGAAGAATTCCTCTTTCATCCTTGCTTCTGCGTTAAGCAGACTTTTGCATGAGGCAGCTCTGCACTGAACTGCCAGACACAGGCTTTTAATAAAGAACAGGGTAACAGAGTCATGAGGAGATGTACTAAGCAGGAGTTGCTCAGTCATGAAGCTTGTTGGGAAGCCTTGGACATATTACTGAACTATTTGGGACACAACAATATGAGTAGCGTGCTTGTTCGTGTGCCTTGTGCCAAACTACATAAGCAAGGACTTTGTTTACTGTCAGCAGCAACAGCACATGTCTATCATCACAACTATGTGTTAAAAGGTGACCCAGTGCTGAAGTCAGTATGCAATCCCAAGAGTTTTACATAAGCAACAGAGTGGAATATGCCATCTTTCAGGTCTCCTGACCAGTAGATGTAGCTGGTGTACACATATGCCAGATGCAGGGGAGTGGTATCAGGAGACAGGTATGTAGTTGTCTCATGTGCTGCCTGAGGTATCTGGTGGGGCCGCTGTGAGACACAGGAAGCTGGAATAGATGGGCCCTTGGCCTGATCCAGCAGGGCTCTTCTTATGTTCTTATGTACATTAATAAAATCTACATGCACTGAAATTAATGGGAAATGTTGTTCCAGGAAATCGTGCCTTGTGCATGCATTAGAGTTCTAATGCCAGGAACAGAAGCAGACTATGTGTTTTTACAAGTATTGAGCATTAAATGTTATTCTCACCCCCAGTCCTTCCTTGTCCAATTATGACATTGGGATAAATACTGTCTTCATGCCCCTGGAGATGAGGCAAATAGTAGTAGATATTGGTAAGGTGTAATGGGAGCTCGTTAGTGGACTTCAATGTCTTCCATTTCATGGAGTCTTTGAAAAGAAAGAAATAGAACATATAGATACTTCACACGTAATCATTTAAATAACTGCCTGCACACCATTCCCGAAGTGTTGACATCATGCCTGCCTGTGTGCTATTATATCAGAAGATGCAAAAGCATAGATGGGCATTGAGATGTTTTTGGCTTATGACTTCCATCAACCAGCATAGCCAATGATGCATTATGATGGAAGTTATAATCCAAAAATATCTAGAGGGCCATTCTTCTTGATTCAGTACTGCTTAGAAACCTTTGTTTGATAGCCTAACTGCAGAACTGTGGCACAGGTTAACTATTCTGATGCATGCCCTTATGGAATGAATCTTATTATGAAAAATTGCATATGTAAGGGCCAGCACAGTTTTTGCTCTCTCCTGTATGATTAGGTGTGCAATGGACAGCCAGCAAAATCAAGCCCACCAGTTGCGTGATTTTCCACTATGTTCTTACATTTCAAACAGAATTATAGTCATTGCTTATACTACTTAGTTACCAATTATACTACATTTTAAGGTTATAACTTTATCGAAGAGTAAATCCCACTGAACTCAGTGGAGCTTGCTTCTAATTTAACAGATTTAGAATTACTCTCTGAATTTCATGATTTATAAATCAAGGCAAGGCTTTCTCAGTGGTGGTACCCAATTTATGGAACTCCCTTCTGTCACAAGCCTCGTCTTTATTTCAGTCATTAGACCATGGCTACTTCACTGAAATTTCACACAACCATCCATAGTCCTGACTCCCAAGTTCCAGCCCATCTGAGGTTACTTCCAATTTCTCAGCTACAAGGAACATATTGAGAGAGAGAATGAACCTGATCACAGATAAACTGGAAGAGGCATATTTCCATACTTCTCACTCATTTGGCCAATTCCACATTTAAATAATGAACTGCTGCCAATCTGCATACTTGGCCCCTCAGCAGTAACAGATGCAAAGATGGATTGAGTCAGTTGCCCAGATAAAAATCAATATTATCCACTGTACTTTTATTTGGGGATGTTGCTATTAGAGTTCCAATTTACACTGAGAAAAGAAACAAAATAATTTGGTCTGGCAAATGGACACCTTGGCTCTCGCAGGTCTGATGATAGAAGAATATGTTTGTTCTTTGATTAAGAGAAACACTAAACAAATATTCATATATAAAAATTTATTTTTGTTGAATGCCTGCGAGTATTGCTTTTGAAATTTAGTATGTGTACTGCCTTTAATGTTCCAAGGGGCTATACACGAGTGACTCTTCTATTACTCTTAAAACACTTAAGAGTTTTTTAAAAGATTTTCTGGAAAAAAAATTTAAACCCACCATCTGGGATAAAGGAGAGATCGGTGGACTCAATATACCTCTAAATCTTTTCCAATTTTCTAACATATTTTTAAGGAAAGGGTTAGTAATCTTTTTAATCTCTTCTCCATTTTTTTCTTTAAACAGTATACTTTAAATTCTTTCTTCCTTACCCTGCATTTCAATTTCTATCCAAATTAAATTTTTATTACTTTTAACAATATATGGAATATGTCTGAGCTGATTTGCTATATAATTTTAAATTCGGTAATCCAAGACCTCCCTTTTTGTGTTACATACCATAATTTCTTATTAATCCTCACTTGTTTATTTCCATTGCAATAATTTATCATTATATGCCATTCTTTCAGTTGTTTTTCTGTGGGTCCTGATGGCAATTTTTAGAGTACTGTATCTATTTTAATTGCATTTAATTGTTTTATCTTTAATTGTATTTTAATTGTTATAAGCTGCCCAGAGACCTTTGGATAGAGTAAGTGGCATATAAGTCAAATAAATAAATAAATCTTTAAAGGAAGCATCCAAAATATAAAATTTAATTTAGAAATAATTTTCATTTTGCATAATGCCACTCTATAAAACCAAGAAATCTTTAATTTCTGATAATCTTTTATTCTTCCAGTTCTCTTTTTTCAATCTATCCAGATTTATTTTAATTATATCTTGTAAATTCCAAGTAATATTAATCCCTAAATATTTAATAACATTTCCCATTTTATCTTCAAATATTGTTTTCATTCTTCTTTTAACAATAAACAATTCTGACTTTCCCCAATTTACTTTTAATCCCGTTATACCCTTCAATTCCTCCAAATGTGATTTAAGTCTTTCTGTTGTTTCTTTTGGATTTTGAACTATTAGTACTGTGTCATCAGCAAACAAGTTTATCTAACCATTTTCTTTATGTTCTATCCCTACAATCTGTTTATCATCTCTAATTATCTGTGCCAATGATTCTATTATCATTGTAGATAATACTGGAGATAAGGGGCAACCTTGTCCTGTACCTCGGCCTAGCTGTTTTGTCTCAGTTATTCCATCATTAACTATTACTCTATAACTGTATTCTGTGAATATAATTGGTGAATTATCTGCCTAAAATTAGGTCCAACCCCTAGATATTTAATTAATGTCTTTAATGTATCCCATTCCACTGAATCAAATGCTTTAAATATGTCTAACGATAGTACTCTAGCTTTAGAGTTAGTTTATTTAGCTAAATGTATTAAATTAAGTAGCCTTCTCATTAAATCTGACACTTCTCTGCCTTGTATAAATCCATTTTGGTCTTTTTCAATATAATTCCCCATAAAGTTATTTAATCTCTTTGCCATTATTGCCGTGAATAACTTAGCATCTTGATATATCAATGATATGGGTCTAGATGCTTCCATATTTATTGGATTTTTATCTGGTTTCAATATTAAAGCAATCAATTACACTTTCCATGATTGTGGGATTTCTTCTCCCATTAAATATCTTATTAAATAACACTTTTAACTTTGGTATAAGAATCTTTTTAAATACTTTATAATATTCTGGGCCTAATCCATCTGTTCTGGGGATATTTCGTTTCTTTAAGTAATTTATAATATCCTCTATTTCTTTATCAGTAATTAACTGTTCCATTTTATTTTTCTCATCATCTAACAGTTTTTTATTAAAATTGTTTTTATATTATCTTCAATTTTCATTATAGAAGAATTTTTACTAATATATAAAGTTTTATAAAATGTTTGAAATGCTTCCAACTTCTCCTTCATTTTATTACATCTTTTTCCATTCAAATCTTGTATTACTCCTATATTACAGTGGTGCTCCGCATAGCGACGTTAATCCGTTCCGGATTAACCGTCGCTATCTGGAAACATCGCAATGCGGGGGGGAAACCCCATAGAAATGCATTAAACTTCATTTAATGCATTCCTATGGGGCGAAAACTCACAGTTATGCGAAGATCCTCCATAGTGCCGCCATTTTCGCCACCTTGGTAAGCGAGGAAATCGTGCAAAAATGGTTGCGGTGGCCATTTTGGGCACCCGGTGGCCATTTTGGAACCGCCGATCAGCTGTTCCACAAACATCGCAATACGAAGATCGGTAAGCGAAACGCTTACCAATCATCGCAATGCAATGTTTAGGCTATTAAAACATCACAATGCGATCACATTAGCGATTCATAAAAATAGATTGCTATGCGGATTCATCGTTAAATGGTGCGCTCATTATGCGAGGCACCACTGTACTTTTATTCTTTTTTATAGAAGATGCTTTAGCTAATAACTTGGAGTTCCTGTTACTAAATTCAAAAAAATCTCTTTTTAGATCAATTAAGTTTCTTTGTACCTATTCCAGATGAATCCCTTCCAGTTCCTTCCTCTTTGTTTGTAATTATATCATAGCTTTCTTATCTCTAGTTCTTATAACTATTTTTTCTAATTCCTTTATATTATCTTCTAAGTCCTGTATTTCCCCCACTGTTTTTAAGTACAGTATATAAGACGCTTTACATTCATACCCTCCTGCCACTGACTTCATAGTGTCCCAGATTATCTTAGGTTGACCTCCTCCATTCTCATTTATTTCCCACGTTTCTTCTAAATCTTTTTAAATTTTTCAATCAGGTCTGGATACTGAAAAATATTCGTATCAATTTTCCACCTTACTGCCTCCTTATAATCACAATTCCATATTCACTCTGACATGATCCGATATCTGGATGACTTCAATGGCTGTATCATTTACCCTTGGCAGTAAATCTTTAGAGACAAATATATAATCTATTCTTGACTATGTATTATGCACCTGTGAGTGGAAGGAGAACTTTCTTTCTTCACCCTTTAATTCTCTCCAAGCATCCTTCAAATCTGTTTTAGTAATTGCTCTATTTAATATTGTACATTAAATTTTTCCTTTCACAATTTTGATTTATCCGTCTTCATATCCATTACCATGCTAAAATCTCCTGCTAATATCATGAAACCTTTCCTCAATTTATTCAACCTTCTCAATATATTTTCAAAAAATTCATCCTGTCTCTCACTGGGTGCATAAACTTTTACAAGTGTAATATCTTCTCCTTTTATTTTACCTTACAATATCAGATATCTGCCTTGACTATCCTTTTCTATTTTTTCAATTTTAAATTCACATTTTTTTGATATTAATATTGCTACTTCCTGAGATTTTTGAAGTCCCAAATGATTTTTCATAAATTTGAATCCATTTGCCCTTCAGTTCATTAAAACTCTCCTTTTTTGATGAGTTTCTTGCAAGAATACAATATCCATATTACTTTTATTCAATACATTTTGTATCCTAGCCCTCTTCGTGTTAGAACCCAGGCCTTTCACATTCCATGTTGAAAACCTTAAGTGTTTAACCATTCTCTAGTTTATTTTTTAAATTAATACTAGTCCTGATTTGTGATTGTCAACTATAGTACTCCCCCAATAACATTTTTTTAAAAAAAACTTGAATTCCTATTGAATTCTTCTACCACCCCCTTCCCCTCTACTACTTTTCTTTCCACCATCTTCTATCAGATTCTTCTGGTCTCTTCTAGAGACCCTGGGTGGGGGAAATGTGTCTGGTCCTACCGGCCGCCACTCTCTCCCTGTCTCACTCTATTATATTATAGGAACCCCATTTTACCACAAGCATATCCATAATTACTTTTTTTATATATCTTTGTTCAAATATTCATATATACATTTCTTCATATCAGGTATATAACTATCTATTATGTTTTTATATTTTTCTTACCAGAATTCTCCCATTATTTGTTTTTCAGTAGAAATCTTATTTATTCTTCTATTACCGGTCTCCCATTTTATAATTCTTTTATCTCAATTTCTTCCTGATTTTTCCTTCTTTTCTATACATTCCTCACCCAAATTTATAATTAACCATCACTGGCTACCTCCTTAGATACCTCCTTAGATATCTTCTTCCAATATTACTATACCATTTTCGCCTTTTCCTGGATTCACCCCTTATTATTTTATCCCTTTATATTATACAATGCAATTACCAGAACATCTCCTTTTACATCAAATGAAATTTTACATTAAAGCTATTATCTCTTATTCTCTTGATTTTCCTCTTCCTTTGCCCTTCCTCAGTTGTTTTGGTTTCACTCCTTGTTTTTGTTGTTCTTTTTCCTTATCACCATCAATCGAGTCTCACTCCATCCGTTCCTCTTCATCCAACTACTGACTTTGCCCTAGGCCCTCCACCGTCTTAATTTGCTCCTCCCACTCTTCTTTTGTTAAAATTCCAGAGTCCTTTAAAAGATCCAAAGCCATTGAGACTGATGTAACCTTATGAAATTTTCCATTGTAATGCACCTTTAAAAACACTGGGTAACCCCAACTATAATTGACATTTTTTTTAAAGGATAGAAGTAATAACCCTCATTTGTCTTCAAAATACCATAGTTTCATGACAATAATCATTGAACACTTGAATTGGGTTTCCCTCAAATACCAAATTCCCTGGATTCTCTCTTAAAATTTTCATCAGTTCCTCTTTTTTTCTATGGCTTGAAAATCTAATCAGAATATGGCGCGGCTGTCCTCTGCATCTTGAACCGAATCTATGTAATTTTATCCAAATCATAAACAGTCCAGTCTATTTTTGGTGCCATCTTTTTCAACCAGGCTAGGGCTAGTTCAGTTATGTACTTCTTCTTGGAGACCAAATCCGGGATTCCTTTTAATCTAATGTTATTACGAGGATTATAATCATGTAATAAAAATCATCTGCTGCTGTAAATCTGTAATAGCGATTTCATTGTACAATAATCTAACAAAATTTTGTTTAACTTCTGATTGCAATCCCTCAACGTTTTCATCCATTTTTAAAAAATGAGAATCAATTTTTTAATTTAATTTTTTATAATTCTCTTGATTGGTCTTAACATCCTTTCCAACATCTCGTAATTTTCCCCCCATTTCTTGTAAGTCTTGACCCATATTTCCCACTTTTTTACCCATCTTTTCCATTTTTTGGTCCATATTTTCCATTTTTTGACCCATTTTTGACATTGTTTCATTTCCATGATGTTTTCATTCGCCTTTGCAATTGCATCCAACATTAACTTCATCTCAGATTTATCAGCTTTTTGGGCCATTTCTACTTCTGCTTCTATTTCCACTTTTGACAATCTCACCAGATGGGAATCTGAAGGTTTAATTCTTGATTGTGCTAAATAATCTCTTTTCCATACAAGTTTACTCTCCTGTTCAGACCGAGCTTTCCTTATAAATTTCCTGGAGTCTTTTTTTCTCTCTTGAACTGTTATTTTAGCTGTTACCAGCAGATGAAGTCTACTAACTTTCGTATATGTTCAAAGGTTAAGGAATGTTAAGTTTTGTTTCTCTGTGGATATGTTGCAGCCTAAAGTGAAGCCTAATGAAGATTTATTTTTCCCTCAGTCTCTAATTCAGGATGCCAAATGCTTAAATTATTTCATAGTTAGGTGTGACGATCGCCCCACATCACTCAGGCAATTCATAGTCATGAGCAAATTTGCATGAGCCTATGAGAGAATTGGAGAGGTGGAGTCAGCAGCTACGTAAGGTTTGGCAGGAGAAGGAGAAGTGAGAAGGAGAAGGAGAAAGCATTTCAATGCATTCATGTGAGATAGAGATAGGGATAGAGATCCAGACAGAGATAAGGGCTGGTTAGTCAGAGAGAGATACTGAGGGAAAGGACTGGTTAAGAAAATAGGTAGAAAAGGTGGTAATGACACTGAAGGAGAGAAGTATGTACTGAGAGAACTGTTAATGATTTCCTTCTGTGCAATGTTTATCTGAAGAACTTCTGTGATTATAAAAACTGCTTCCCTTCAATAAATAAGTTCTGTTTGTATTCACAAGATAAGTGTCCTGACAAACGTCATTTATATTGTGGATTGAGGTAATCCACTGGTGGCAGCGAGAGGAAAATGCGTTGTGAGCCTTTATGAGGTCAAAACACGTAGGTGCCACAAGGGTAAACGCCACATTAGGTTCTTTATTTCTTTCTTATTTTCTTACTCCCAGCAGCTCTTTAAAAGCAAAATCCAGCTTCAGCTCATGGATAAATATTTTCCCCGGCAACTAAGAGATAAAAATTTTTGACTGGTCCTTTTACAAACACAGTCAGTCCGTTAATAAGCAGTTTAAAAAGATTTTCTTGGCTAGCTGTGGTGGGAACCTCCCCTCCCACAGGAATCCTCACTGGGGGTGGCTCTTCCTCCTCACACACCAGCTGCCACTCGTTTTTGTTTTTAAAACTGCTTTTATAGTCCACTCTTGTTGCCTCAAGGATATTGTAAATATTTTAAAGTCACTTACAGATCCATGAGCTCTTTTTTTGCTGCCCCATGTAGATTTCAGAGTGAGAACTCCGGGAATTTCAAGTTGCGGCCATCAAGAGCCAGGACACGCCCCCATGGGCGTTGATTGTGACCCCAGACCAAGTACAGATTTTCAGGTTTCCAGATCAGCCTTAGCTTTTGCCTTAGTAATAGTTAAATGGTCCTTCCTTGGGAACTCGTACCCTTTACCCCTGCAGTTTGCTAGTAACTCCACTCTACAGCATCACATCATACATTTCTAATATACTCATGTACCTCACTTGACAGGGTTGTTCACACTCTGCATTTGAAGGACAGTCCAGTCCAAGTTGAAATTAAACAAAAGGGTTTAAGGAAAAGGGTGAGCAGAGCCCATCAGCACAGAGAAAGCAAACTATGTAGGTATATAGATGCACTGCAGTATTTATCTGAAAGAGATGTACTGTATCATATTTCTAATCAAATCATAGTAACTGTATTTTGCATTTATACTTTTACATATTTGCATTTATACATGTAAAATATCTGCAGCCTTCTGTCGTCTCCTCTGTGTGTGTGTGTGTGTGTGTGTGTGTGAGTGAGTGTGTGTGTGTGTGTGTGTGTGAGAGAGAGAGAGAGAGAGAGAAAGAGAGTCCACACAGTGGCGTCTCGACTTACGAACGTCCCTACTTACAACTATTTTGAGTTACGACCAGCTCCAGCTGCAAAATTTTGCTTCTACTTGTGACCGGAGCTTCCACTTACGAACAGAAAAAGGCAGGGGGAAAGGCGGGAAATTCAAATTCTAACTGTAGGTGGCAATGAGGCTGCTTCTTTGTACCTCCTTCACCCCAGCAGTTAGAGAGTGTGCGTCGGAGGAGGCTTGGGACTGCCTCCTTCTGCTTCTGAGTGTGTGTGTGTGTGTGTGTGTGTGTGTGTGTGTGTTTCCAGGGAGGGTTCGAGCTGCTTGGTAAGGTAAGGTGATGTTTCCTGTTTTTTAAAAACTGTTCTGGGTGTTTTTGCAGCATGGTTTTGAGCTGGGGGGTTATGTTTCTGTGGTGTGATGGGGAGTTTGTCTTTTTTTTGTTCCCCTCCCCCATTTCCAATGGGTCTTGGGGTTTTTTGTTGCTTTTTAGAGTGTTTTTCCCATTTCCAATGGGTCTTGGGGGTTTGGTGTTTTTTGGGGGGGTTCTCAATTTCTGATGGGTCTTGGGGGTTGGTTGCTTTTTGGGGGGTTCCTCCATTTCTGATGGGTCTTGGTGGTTATTTGTTTTTTGGCTCCCCCCATTTCTGATGGGTCTTCAGGGGTTTGGTTGCTTTTTGGATTTCCCCCCACTTCTGATGGGTCCTGTATGCTTCCCTTGCTTTTTCCTTTGTTTCCTTTGCATTTCCAACCTGCCCCCTTTGTTCTCTGTGCATTTCTGATCTGCTCTGTTTGTTTTCTGTGCATTTCCAATGGGTCTTGCACACTTGATTGCTTTTATTCCCCCCTCCCTCGGCCAGAAGGGATTAATCACATTTCCAATGAGTCTTGCAGTGATTTTTTTAAATTTATTTTTTGTGACTTTTTTCTTCGGCCAAAACGGATTAATTGCATTTCAGTGCATTTCTATGGGAAATGATGCTTCGACTTACGACCATTTCATGTTAGGTCCATCTTCTGGAATGGATTATGGTTGTAAGTCGAGGCACCACTCTATGTGGCCAGCCTATACACTCCTATAAAGTCAACAGTTCTCCAGAGAGTTCTGAAGGGACAGGCTTATCTTCTGCTGCTGCTGTTTTGTTTTGTTTCAAGGAACATGTAAAATTTCAGTCAAAGAAAGTCCCACACAAACCTGTAACATTTACAGAAATGTTAGGTGCCTCACCGATGACTCTTATGATTTCATTCAGGGCAATGTTCAGCTCATGGGATCTTTTTTTGTTTTCTTTTTCAGCATATAAGAGTCTTTGGCGAAGTTGCAAAAGTTGTTTTTCATAAAACTTTGCACCACTTCCTAGAATTATAAAAGATAATGATTTTTTTCAGAAAAGGATTTAATTGTGGGCCACAAGAGTTCATACAGTTAGCAACAGGATAGAAATTAAAATACTCTTTACAAGCTACATTCAAGTCTTGCTGGATAAAGTACATAGGTATCCTTTAGCAAATGAAAGGATTAATATACTTCAGCATGATATTTATCTGATAAGGAACTGCAGTGTAATCAAACCCATTTTATAACCCTATGATATAAAGTATGTATAGATCAATACATTCAGTCCTTTAAGTAAAATACAAACATAAGCTGATCACATTGATAAAGTTAAGTTTCTCTCAACTCCTTTCCACAATACAGTAACCAACTTGTCACCCATTGTAAAATTAGGCCATGGATTTATGAACCTACTTTCCTTTATGTCTCCCTAAGGTGCTTTACAAGAAACTAGTTAAACACTGCTATTACAAACTCTCCCTGACTACTGAACAATATGTATTGTAACTGAATCTCATGTAGGCTTTGTCCTGAAGAAATGACACAAATTCACAATGAAAGCCTTTCCCAACAGTATCACCAAATAAGGCTGCCTTTATATTGGAAAAATATTGTTGCTGAACATTGGGCCTGATTTTCATGTATTCGATGGGAACACAATAACTGGCCAAATACAAAGAAGCTTGTCTTCTATGGATGCTTCATAAATATTGTAAAGCACTTATTGAATTAATATATAATTAATGCATTGTATAAGTGTATACTAATACAAGCAATTTGTGATCTGTCCCTGTCCCCTGAGTTACTAGATCTATCCAGTCAGTAAAGTAATTATGTTGTTGTTATGTAGCATCAAGTTGCTTCCGAGTTATGACAACCTTATGAATTAATGATCTCCATATGCTGTATCATTAACAGGCTTGCTTGGGTCTTTAAAGTAAAAGCTGTGACTACGTTTATTGAATTAATCCATCCCTGTCTGGTCTCCTCTTTTCCCACCACCTTCTATTTTTCCTACCTACATTATCTTTTCCAGCATGTTTAATCTTCTCATTATATGCCCAAAGTATTATAGCCTCAGTTTAATTACATTAGTGTCTAGTAAAAGTTCAGGCTTGATTTAAACTTCTTATATGCCACCATGTCACTTTATGTTGTTTCTGACTCATAGTGTTGTTTTTGTCTGAGTTTTATTTGCAGCCTTGCACCTTGTCTATAGTTTGTATGGCTGGGAGAGATTTTTCTAGACTGGGATGATTATCTATTCATCCAGCACTAAGTGTTCCCTCCAGTCTTTGAATTAAAAGAGAGTCCCGCCTCTTTGCTCAGTGATCTTCTTTCCTTCTTTTTAGTCAGTCAGAGACTGTTGTTTGTTTGCTGTTTATCTGTTCAGTTGGTTGATAATTATGTGTGCAATAACCATACCCAAGCCTATATTTCAAGCAAGTGTACGTAATGTTTTTGTTCTTTCTCCTACAAATACCTCAGAGTGAGTTACTGAGATTTTAAGTACCAGTTAATAAGAAAGGGGTGGACTCTGGGGAACGTGTAGCTATTCTTTGTACTTCTGTTGCACAGAAAAAGAAACTTTATCAGAAATTCAAAACTCTGCAACAGCTTTAACATATAATTCTCAGCAGTGCTTTACCACTTCCTCCTCCTGATAGTGGTATGGAAAAACACAACTTGCCAAGGTTTCACAAGTGGCAGCTCATGTAACACCACTGACCACACATGCTCAGACCTTGACTGGCCTCACTCCTTGGGAAGCACAGTGGAGTATTGTACATTTCATAAGTTCAACTCTTCTCTGTAGAAATGTTGTACCTTTAGCACATCTGCAGAGCTTTCTCAGTTGCCTTTGGAACTAGACAGTCTTGTTTTTCCTGGCAAAACAGAGCCAATGCTTTCAACTTCTGCACACACTGACCAAGCGCAAGCCCTTCTTGCTGCAGGTAGATCTGAGCATCATTCACTTCAGTTAGTACTGGCCTCCAAAAATGCAAGAATGAGAAAAAAGGATAGGTCTTGATGGAAACAGACTTCCTGCATCATCTTTGGTCTCAGGGGCTTCTTCTGGATCATCTTGGAACACTTCCAAAGCTTGCATTATTTCCTTCATGTGCTCAGCAAGTATGTGTACAGCTTCATGTTTTGAGCTCCATCTTGTGTCACATGATCACTTTACTTGAATTGGTACATGTTCCTTAAGAAAATTCCACCTATGGGTGGACTTTGAGAAGAATGTTTACATCTTTTCCACATTGCCAAAGAAAGTCACAGACTGTATCCCAACCAGCTGCATGCACACCAGCAAGATTGGGCGAGTGACTGTTACATGACACAAAGACTTCTTTGTGATTCATATCCAGAATACGTTTCTGTACACCACTGATGTGTTCAGCCATAGTTGTGGCATCGTCATATCCTTGCCTGCAGCAGTGCTCCAGTTTAAGACCATCTGCTTGCAACTTGTGATAAATCTGTTTTGTAATGTCATCAGCTGATTTCCCATGTAACTGAATAAAGTCAATGAAAGGCTCTACCATGCTGACTTCTGTATCTTCAGTTTGCACATATCGAATCACTTGGGACATTTGATTGAGAAATATCCAGAGTGATATCAAACATGATGGCAAAATACTTGGCCTTTGCAATTTTTTGAAAGATGGCAATTCTAATGTGATCACTGAGCAGACTGATGAACTCAATCTGGCTCTGTGGAGAGAGACAAGACACAACATATTCATCTCTCTGCTGGACTTTGTGAAGATGCTGATTGGCAACTGGTTCATATTTGGAAATTAATTGGAAAGTTTCTAGGAAATTTTCACAGTTACCATCTGTGCTTGGATCGTCTGAGTGACTATATAAAGGTAAGGTTTGCCTGGCTAGATACAGCACACAATCAAGTATTCTGGCTATAGCTGCTTTCAATTCCTCAGATGACCTCTCTTGTGCAAGCTGTACAGCAGCATCAATAGTGTCTCATTTCTGTAGCCACTTCTTTCAACAATGTAAATGCACTGAGGTGATATGAACAGCGCTCATGCTCTAGTAATCTGGGGTTTAGCTTTCTTCATGTATTAAATCTACTTGGCTTTCAAAAATAACTTTTCTCTTTGGCCTTCAGAAAAATCATGCAAGGAAAGTAATATGCAACATAGTTTACAGGAGAAAACACCAACAATGTCCTTAACATAGTCTCACCATTGTCCAAATTCAAGTAGAATAAATTATTGGGAAATGATTTGCTCTCATTGTCTTTTCAAAACAATGCATCTTCATTTTGCAGTTCCACTGTCCCTCTCTTGACAAATTCAGTTTTCAAAGTTTTATCCACAGTTTTAGGTCAATAGCTGATATCAATGAAAACTTTTAGGCCAATTCTCTTTGGCAGAATATTTGGCTGAGCAGAAGTAGAAGCATCCTTAGGGAAAGCGATTTCTGCTTCTAACGCAACAACGGGAATGTCCACAGACACTGGATCAGGCTTGTGAGGCTCCTGTGGTGCTGCTGGTGAGCCTGGTGTACTTTCAGCAGTATTAACAAGAAACCTGTTGAGGCTTCCAGCTAGCTTTAGCCAGTTGGTCCTGCTCTATCTTCCTCCTCTTCCTGCCTTATGCACCTGACTCTTTTTTGTTTGGCATCATGGCTGACATGGCATGTGTAGATGTGCAGTAATATGCCAAAATAAACAAACAAACAAACAAACAAACACCAACATTTATTCACTTTTATACCTTCCTCCATTTTTACTTTTTACCACTAAGAAATGACTTAACCATAAGAAATGACTACTGCGTCAGCAAAACAATTAACACAACAAAAGCAAAAAGAAAAGAAAACTAACCTGTTATCACACCAGAATAACAAAATTCACAAAACGACCAAACTCCTATTGGCACAAACACAAACTGGCAACAGCATCATGTTTTACCTCTGTGTTGGAACACTAAATTGGCAGGAACGTTACTTGGTGATGGAGGAGAAGCAAGGATATCCAGGCACCTGTTTCAACTTGGATGAATTTTTTAATTATGGGTTTTTACACAATTTATGGAACATGACACCTTCAAACCACTGACAACAAATCACGGTATTAATATGCATAATGTAATTCACCAGTAAGGATTCCATGAGGAGAGTATGGCTATAATTAGCAAGAAAAATACTGTAAAATGTTACATGGCAACATTTATTTGCTCCATCATGTTTAAAAACTATATAGCATGTTTAAATATTGGGAGATTTTCTGTGTGAAGAGGAGGGTGCACTATTTTTTTCATTTATTATTACTACTTTTTTTTAAAAAATTGCACCCCTAAGAATTTTGCAACCACCCCTGTGAGCCTTTCCCACACTGCGCCACAGATCTGAGCTATGCAAAGCATATAAAAGTGCTGCTTTGATTTTATTGTGAAACAAAAGGCAGTGGCTATGAGATCTCTGGGCAACAATATAGGTAAAGCTACTGCAGCTCTGGGAATATTGTTGTTCTGTTAATTGTTACTGTAAATTATCTGGAGAAAAACACACATGCATATATACAGTCTATATATAAATCTACAGATAATGGCTAACAGCAATTCCAGTATATCACAGAAGTGACTACACCCCTTCACATTTCATAAATATTTTAGTATATCTTTTCATGTGACAACACTGAAGAAATGACACTTGCCTACAATGTAAAGCAGTAAGTATATACAGCTTGTATAACAGTGTAAATGTGTTGTTCCCTCAAAATAACGCAACACACAGCCATTAATGTCTAAACCGCTGGCAACAAAAGTGAGTACACCCCTAAGTGACAATGTCCAAATTGGGCCCAAGTAGCTGTTTTCCCTCCGTAGTGTCATGAGACCCATTCGTGTCACAAGTCTCAGGTGTAAAGGGGGAGCAGGTGTTATCGCTTTCACTCTCTCAGACTGGTCACTGGAAGTTCCACATGGCAATGATAATGAACTATCCAAGGATCTGAAAAAACGAATTGTTGCTCTACATAAAGATGGCCTAGGCTATAAGAAGATTGCCAAAACCCTGAAAGTGAGCTGCAGCACGGTGGCCAAGACCATACAACAGTTTAACAGGACAGGTTCTACTCAGAACAGGTCTCACCATGGTCAACTAAAGAAGTTGAATGCCCGTGCTCAGTGTCATATCCAAAGATTGGCTCTGAGAAATAGACGTATGAGTGCTGCCGGCATTGCTGCAGAGGTTGAAGGGGTGGGGGTCAGCCTGCCAGTGCTCAGACTATACACCACACACTGCATCAAATTGGTCTCCAGGGCTGTCGTCCCAGAAGTAAGCTTCTTCTAAAGTTGATGCACAAGAAAGCCCACATACGGTTTGCTGCAGACAAGCTGACTAAGGACATGGATTTCTGGAACCATGTCCTGTGGTCCCATGAGACCAAGATAAACGTATTTGGTTCAGATGGTGTCAAGCATGTCTGGCGGCAACCAGCTGAGTAGTACAAAGACAAGTGTGTCGTACCTATAGTCAAGCATGGTGATGGGAGTGTCATGATTTGGGTCTGCATCAGTGCTGCCAGCACTGAGGAGCTACAGTTCATTGAGGGAACCATGAATACAACATGTACCCCTCTGGAGGCTGGGCCGCAGGGCAGTATTCCAACATGATAATGACCCCAAACACAACTCCAAAATGACCACTGTCTTGCTAAAGAAGCGGAGGGTAAAGGCGATGGATTGGCCAAGCATGTCTCCAGACCTAAACCCTATTGAGCATCTGTGCGGGGCCCTGAAATGGAAGGTGGAGGTGCACAAGGTCTCTAACATCCACCAGCTCTATGACGTCATCATGGAGGAGTGAAAGAGGATTCCAGTGGCAGCCTGTGAAACTCTTGTGAACTCTATGCCCCAGAAGGTTAAGGCAGTGCTGGAAAATAATGGTGGCCACACAAAATATTGACACTTTGTGCCCAGTTTGGACATTGTCACTTAGGGATGTACTCACTTTTGTTGTCAGCGGTTTAGACATTAATGGCTGTGTGTTGCATTATTTTGAGGGGCAGCACATTTACGCTGTTATACAAGTTATATACTCACTGCTTTACATTGTAGCCAAATGTCATTTCTTCAGTGTTGTCAAATGAAAAGATAAACTACAATATTTATGAAATGTGAAGGGGTGTGCTCACTTCTGTGATATACTGTATCTATGGAACAAATACAGTTCTAAGATCAAATGGAATTGCTCATATTTTTGGGAAAATAATATTTGAATTTTTGGACAATCTTCCTTCCTTCCTTTTTTTTTTTTTTTAAAAAAGCAGGGCAAGATTCTTCCACTGTCAAAAAACAGCTCTTGTGGTACTATTACTAGGCACCACAATCTCAGCAGGAATCACAGGGGGTGCAAATAATTTTCACCGTTCCCCTATGCATCAGTCCTGATATTGCTGGTGTTGTTTCCTCACCAATGAAAGCCAAGGTACTGAAAAGTTACTTTTTTGGACCACAGCTTTCACCAGCTATGCTGAATGGGAAATTTTAGAAGTTGTAGTCAAAAAATGGAACCTTCCAAACTAATGGGTGGGCAACAGCAGGAAGGAAACTGAGGACGAGTTCTCTCTGCTGCCACATAGCATAGGTTAGCACAGAAAACTAATAGTCGACTCAGCATAAGAGCACTTCCTATGTTCTCATGAGATAGTGTTAAACGTATTTTTGCATTTAATTTTATATTTTCTTAAAAAGCAAATAGCAGTCACGACAAGGTTCGATGTGTGTACTGATTCCTGGGATTGCACCATGTTGGAAGGGAGATGCAACCATTTTCTCCTAAGTAGAAGCACTGATTAAAATCAGTCTCTCAGCTGTATTATTTAAATGAAACGGGCAAATTGGAGCTACAGTACTATCTTCTGCATATTTACTTGAAAGAAAGTAACACTGAGTTCAGTGGGTCTTGTTCTGTAGGACTAAATTCTGATATTTACTCATTCTCTGTAGAAAAATTAAATGTTGCATTTATCTTGAAAATACTTTGCTGCCCAGCTAAGGTTTAAAAAATATTGGGATTACTCCACATCAGAAGAGTTCCTTCCTAGACAATTTGTTTTTCAACATGCATTTTCATTTGTTTTCTTTCTTTGAAATCCCCATATTCAGTTTCACATAAGACTCTTAAAGTTAGCTGAAGATTACGTTTGCGGAGGATTCACTTCCATGAGGAGAAAAGCAGTAATAAAGCATGCACTGTGTTTTGTGAATGCCTCAGCTCACTTGTTATTTACTACATATTTATCTAGGAAACTCTTGGATTAATCAGTTTCCTCGTTCCTCTATAGCCATTCTTTGCAGAGATCCACACTGCTTACTAACATCCAGAGTTTGGGGAAGTTATTTTCATGGGCTATAATTCCCAGAATAGTCTGTCCATGCTGTAGCTAAACAAACTTCCCCAAACTGCCAGCCAAGTTGGCAGACATTTGTAAAACTGAAGTTAAAGAGAATATTACCGCAGTGCCTTCTTGTTTCATTTTAGTCTTTATTTAGCTGGCATATTTATATAACTGATCCATAAAACAAGTTATCTTGGCTGCTCAAAAATTAAACATACCTATAAACTATGCTGAGTGAGTATGTGAGTGCACGCATGCACACACACATGTATCCATACATATAAAATAATTATTTGCTTTCTAAGGCATTTCTGTGCCTCACTTTTCTCTACTATCCCCAATTCAAAGCATTTTTTTCTCAGAAGAAAAAGTACCATATTACATCCCAATGTGCCAATATGTCTTGGAATAGGGTGCAAAATACTCCTGGACTCTCACTCACTCACTCACTCACTCACTCACTCACTCACTCACTCTCTCTCTCTCTCTCTCTCTTTCTCTCTCTCTCTCTCTCACACACACACACACACACACCACAACAAAACAAAAAGAATACATATTTCAGTTTCATTTTTGTTTACAATGCTCATGTCATGTTGACCCAAATGTTACACACAAGCTGACATACTGCCTTGTGCAGAAAATGAAAATGCTTCTACTCCCTTAAATTACAGTTTTCCCTTTTTTACCTGCCCTATGTTGTTGTTCAATGCTACAGAGGTATGATTTCATATTGATTTCACGTAATCTACCCCATCCTTTACTGCTGCTTATTTCTGTCTATGGATATAGTGCCTTATTTTCATGAAACACACATAAATCAAAGATGGACTAGCAGAGCAATAGAAAAGTCACTCATTTCCAAGCATTCTACTAAGTATTTTTAAGCTGTTTAAGGCAACCATTTTCAATTCCTACCAAAGTCTACTGCAGGGATGGAGATATCTTCCAGAAGCTGCTGGACTCAATCTCTTAGCATCCCCCCCCCCATTGGCTATACTGCTAAGGCTGATGAGAATTGAACTCCAACAATACCTGGTGAGTTCTACACAACCCTCAAACCTCACTCTACCAAGGACTATTCAAAAAGTTGATTGGATAATAAATCCAACTATGTTTGAATTTTCTTGATATTTTTGAACCAAAAGCAGCCTGAGGAGACTATAAGCAATGGAGCGGCAGGAAGTAAAGCCTGTTGATTGCTTTTGCTCCCAATGCTTTCTGCTCTTGTTGCCCAAATGACTTTTCCGCCTGCAGAAGTGGGGGAATTGGTATTTTTCTCTTTTACTCTTGGGATGATAATCAGTTTGGAGAAGGTGAGGTGATAGTAAGTAGAAACATAAACTGGAAGGAAATGAGTTGAGCTAGCCCTCTCCCCACACTTATCCTCTGTATAAATTTCTGGCCTCCTGAGTCTGCTTTTATTGGGGGGGGGGGAGCAGGAAAGCTATTCAGTTGTTCAGATAAACTCTAAACCAAATAATAAATGTAACTCTATTGGCAGAAATCTTGGGATCTCTCTATACGAAAGTATTGTCAGGTTATTTTTAAAAATACAACCATCTCTCTGTTATCTGCATGTTGAGAAATGCATTCATACATGGGGGAGAAAACAGACAATCCTTTTTTATTTTCCATTTTTCTTAAAAAAACAAAAACAAAATCTGTCCTTTGCATAATAATGTGATTACTTAGTGAAGTAAAGCCATAAATTCAACTGTTGGTTAGACAAGAGTGGGGAGGTATAAGGCAAAGGACACAAAGAGCAGTAGTAACTCTATAGAAACTGAGAGGTATGGCTACTAGGTATACAAAAGGAAATGACAAATTGTGCATGTGGAAACAAGATATCAGATATAAAATGTATAACAGTGCATATAAAACAGAAAACAAACAAGAACATTTCATATGAATGTCATAAGGAAACGTCAATAAGGCTTCAACAGTAGGCCTGAAAAAATAACTAAATTTTCAATTGGAGACTTCCCATGTCTTATTATATGTGATTTTTACAATGCCATCACATTTTCCATTTTCAGGAACAACGTTTCTTTTTCAAACAATTTACATTTACAGCGGGATAAAAAGAAACTCATAATGCAATCTTACATATGGCTACTCATAAGTAATTATGATAAAAGACTATAGTATTACAGCCCTACAATCACAGGTATTCATCTGCAGGAGGAAAAACATCTCCTTTGTCTTCTTACTTGTCCTCTACTATTAATCTACGCAAGAGAGTATGACTATCTGAATAGCATTGTTATTCAAGCACATTTCCTTTGATGTTCCTGGAATCAGACTGGCACAAATTAGTGGCAAAATGGGAAAAAGTTATTTACAATGGTGGCACAGACATGGGAAGAAAATCTCGTTTTAGAGAGACACACTAATTTAAAATTACCGGAAATGAGTCAAATCATGGGACCACTGTGTGTTAGCATTCACTAGATGTAGCCAGTTACTAATAAGGAATAATCAGTAATGAACAGATACAATAACTGCTTGGCACATGGTTGAGAAGATGAATTCACATACTAGTTATACTTCGTGTTTGTAATGAGTAATTCTGTACCAACATAACTTTTTGTACCTATGTAAAGAGCAAAAACTGTTCATATTTTGTGTCAGTTGTGACCAGCAGCACACTTTTATAGTGTTGTCCCCCCCCCAAGAGATAAAGAAATGACTAGCAGGAAAGGATCAGTCATGAATTTATTTTGAAGAGAAAACTCAACATTGATGAAAGTGATCTGTATTTTTTTAAAAAAATCTATCTATTCCACAAAGTCCTATACCAGCACCCAATTGCAGCACAGAGGTAGTGGCTATGTCAACAGAGTGCAAGCTCCAGCACATTCTAACAGGCTGGTAAGACTTTGCACATGGTCCAGGAAGTGGACTAAGTGCTGAGCTGGCCGTTGCAGGTAAGCATAGAATAACTAACTTGCATTGGTGGAGAGACTACTTGCATTGATTAATTAATGGATCTTCCAGATCATTCAAAGCATCTACACCTCAGTAAACATTTATAGTCACACAGCTTATATACAATGCAGATCAATGTAGAGAACCTTTAGCTCTCTGACTATTAAGTTGAATTCTTCTCTTATCATGTCTTACCACCGCCTGTCTTTGTATAGCTGGAGCTCAACAATATCTAGAAGGCCAGGGGTTCTCCAATCTTAACATAGTAATCTACATTTGGGGAGGGGTAAACCACCCACATGAAAACTGAGAGTGTGGATTATCATCCTCCACACATAATCATCACGACAGTGTATGGGTGGTGGTGTGGGAGGAAAAAGGCAGGAAATGGGATAATCAAGTTATTAATTACTTCTATCACTCTGTCCATAGTGATGGAGCTGGCTGTCACAGGAATGCTAAGAGATGCTTTCTGGGATAGAGAGCAGCGCCTGTCTGGGGATACAAATGTGACATCAAGAACGGCAATAGAGAAACCAGCTTTGGAATACTTCAATCTCCCAGGACACTCTATTATGTCTCTCCACATGATTATTGCAGAAAAGGGGAATTAACAAAGAGGCACGTGATAGGAAGACATCCAAAACTGGCTACATAAACAAGTTCCAGTGCATTTCTAAGCGCTTCCATAGAGATCAAGACTTCTTCGTGCACTATATGTATTAATAGCTCTCTGTGGTCTCTGAATTCTGACTCTCATGTGGAATGAAACAGCCACATTCTACAAAAGCTTGCATTAAAACATAGAAGTTACTCTTTAATGTGACACAAGCCTTTGCAAATATATTGACACAACACTGGTTTTTTTTTTTTTTTTTGCTTTTGCTTTGTTTTGTATTTCTGTTTTCTATAATATCATATGGATGCATCATGAGAAGACAAGATTCACTGGAAAGGATGATAATCCTTAGAAAAGTAGAAGGCATGGGAGGGGGGGAGGAAGACCAAATAAAACGTGTCTTGACTTCAGAGGAAGCCACAGCCTTGAGTTTGAAAGAGTTGAGCAGGGCTGTTAAGAACAGGACTTCTTGGAGGTCACTAATTTAAAGGGTTGCTGTATATCAGAAGTGACTTGATGGTACTTAACAACAACATAAAACCATTGTCTCCCTTGACAGACTAACACAACTACTTCTTTGGGAATGTTTTTCTGCAGTATTTCAGGGGAGAACCCATACAGTATATGGAAAAAAGAAGAGAAACGTGTACCTAGAAGAGGTGGTTGCCTAAGACTCCAGATGTTTTTGCTGTTACACTTACATCCCTTCAGATATTTGCATATGATGTCTAATCACATCTGCTGTGTTATTTTAACTATATTCTTTGTTGATTTTAATTTTGCTAATGTAGTTACTTTATTTCAGTGATTTATATGGCAAGCTCGGTTTACTTGATTTTATAATTTTATAAATAAATTTAGTTTTACATTTATTCTTTGAAGACGTTAGTAAGCCATCTTGAGCACTATTTTTAATGGAAAGGCAGAGTATTATAACAACAACAATTTCAGAACTTTAATGTCTGATACTCCATGGAAATAAATGCCAGTATTAAATCTACCTGTTCTGCAATCACAGTTTCTGAGTAACAGACAGCAAATAGATTCTGTGCTGATGATACCTCCAAAAATGTGGCATGGTAAAGTGGAAATCTAGGGTATTTGGGTCTCTGGGTGCCATATACCCTAAATATAGGGTATATACCACCTAGAGACCTTTGGGTAGTGTGGGCGGCATATAAGTTAAATAAATAAATAAATAAATAAATAAATAAATAAATAAATAAATAAATAAATAAATAAATAAATAAATAAAATTCAAAATGACATGTTCCTTAGAATTTAAAACAGGAGCAGAGAACCTTTGTTCTTCCAGATGTTTGGGACTTTTCCAGAAATACCAGCGATTATGGGAGGTGTAAAGCAAAACATGGCTAACCAAAATTCTCTACCCCTGCTTTAGGAGATGCTGATTCCATGGACACAGCTGAATCTGTCACATCCACTGCATGACTGAGACAACTGTTTGGGAATCAGACAAAATATCACACAGTATAGAAAATGTTGGAAGTGGGGTTTAATATGTATCCAAATTATTATTCTATAAAATCAGTAAATTTGAAATTTAGTCACATAGAAACTAATTGTTTATTACCCCACAGCCATTTCCACACTGTATCATATGTGGCTGATTATAAAATAACCATTAAAATTATCAGCTGACTTCTTAGTACCGTGGACCTTGCACTGAATGCTTTGCCCTTCTACTGGTTGGAACCTACTAGCTCAATAAGTACTACTAGCTCTATTATTGATAGTAACCCTTCTATTCAACAATGAAGATGCAGGAGCTTCAGCTATGATTGTTGACAGAATTAGCGTTATCTGCACAAAAAAAACAAACAAACCAGGCAACAGATTTGCTAACCTCCACATTAATCCAGTGCATGTGACAGAAAGTGAGGTTCGTTTTTGTGCATGTGTACACCCACGCAGAGTACAGATTTTGCACAAAACTCAAGAGCCCCGTGCTCATCGCAGTTTCCCCACATCTTCACTGAAACGCCAAGCCACTAAACGAGCAGGGTGATAACCCCCTGAAAGAAGACGACCTTACTTAGGAGGCTGTACGGATTGCAATGGGACTGTAGTAGGTGTCCCATAGTGGGTGCAGGGCAACATCCCACGTATGAATGGACTCTTTGCGCCATTTGCCCGCTGGAGACAACGTGTGGCCCTCCCTCTGCTAAAGAAAACCCTCGTTTCGTGTCTCGAGAAACCCACCCAGAAGAAGGGTTCCCATCTCTGTGCTTTTTCTTCTCCTGCTGCCATTCCGGCCACCTGAAGAGCCGTGGAGTCCGGCCGCCGCTTTGTCAATACAGTAGATGCAAACGGTCAGGGAGGTGCCCGATTCCAAAGAGCAGCCCTCGACACCCAACGGGAGACTCGGATGATTGGCGAGGAGCTCAGAGCAGCCGAGCAAAAGACGGGACCTTGGGCAGGTGGCGGTTGGCGACTGTTCGAAGGCGGTGCCCGGAGGGCGAGGTAGGGCGCGCGGTCCACGGGGGACGCCCTCCCGTCCAGCCACGCGCCTTCTATCTCTCTCTCTTCCCCCCCCCTTTTGCCTCCTTCATCCTCCCTTCCAAGGGAAAGGCGCTCGCACCTGCGCACCCCTCTCCGCCAGACCCCCCCCCCATTCCCGGGCTCTCAACTCTTGCGCGCGCGAAGAGCTGACTTTTCTGCGCTCACCCCCACCCCCACCCCCGCTCTCTCACCTCCGCTCTCCTTCCAGGTCGACAACCAAACGAAGCAAACTGCGCCGAGGCACACAAACGTGAGTGCGCTGCCCAGCCGGAGCCTCATCGCCCAGCCACGGCGGGCGGGCGGGCCGGCAGGCGCTCCCTCCAGGCGTCGGCGCTTCGGAGCTTTGCGCCACGCGCGTCACCACCTTCTTTCTCTCTGTTTTGTTCTACTCGGTAGCGCTGGCGGGCTCTGTGAGAGGGAAACCAGCAGCCACTCCTCTCGGATCTGCAGTCGTTGGGAGTCTCTCTCTCCTGCACTCTTGGTGCCTAAGCTCAATTTTTTTACCTCACACTTCCCGTTGTTGCGCCACCGAGGTGGTTTATTACCTGAAAAGAGGCGGCTAACCCGCCTCCTCCTCCTCCTCCTCTGGAAGCTCGCAGGTGTGTGGGGATCAAATTCCGTCTTATCTCGGGCTCCGCAACACAGGGCGCCAAGAGTCGAAATGACTGCTTGAGGAACGGGGCGCCACCTCATCAGTACTTTTACTTTTCTCTGGCGATTTGATGGCAAAAATTACCGACCTCCCCCCACACACACACACACAACTCACCAAACGCCAAGACAGCTTCCAGTGAGAGCCATGTCGAGTGGGGGAACGAGTTCCTCAATGTATTATAGGTAAAAGCAAAACAGAAATAAAAAGTAAAAAAAAAGAAAAAAAGATAAAAGCGTGGTGGCACCTTGAAGAGAGCCATTCCTTAATGTATAGCAACTTGCTTGCCCCGCTGCTCTTTAGAAAAGAATATTTGAACAGTCACTCCTGTGGGCAGCAATCCAGCCCGGGTGTTCCGTTTGATGGTGCAGGCGAGACTAACACGAAATGGAGCTGATGCATGGATTTGAAACGAGGAAGGAAAAAACACACACACATACTTATTCCTAGCAGTTTGGGACCCTCCTGTTCCATTCTAGAATATTAACTTCAAAGTATGCCAAGTTGTCCGGCATAAATATATAATTAAGAAACAATTCTCAAACCGGATGCCCTTCTATCAGTTGCAGTTAACTTCGCCCTGTGCATAAAAGCACATTAGTTAAATGGGTTGCAGGCCACTTCAATTGGTCTATGTAAAAACGTGCTAATCTTTTAAGATGTTATAAGGCCCTTTGTTGTTTATTCAACTTTAACAACTATTCACAATTACTAGATAGATATAAATGGAAAATTACAAGTTTTTTCTCTGTTCATTTCATATGTAAGTATTTTAAATACATCTTCTGATACTTGAACAGACTTTTAGCATTTTAATTAGCAACTTAAAAAAGTTGAGCAAGCTCTTCTTTGTGGTGCAGGTTTACTTCTGTCATGCACAAAAATCATACAGAAACCGAATGGGAACACCTGTATGGTTGATAAACATTTGAGGATAAGTGAAGAAGCCACATTTAAAGTATGGGTTCAAAGCCAACATTCATGTTGAACATCCAGTTACTGTTAAATGTACATTTGGAAGTGTTCAATATTAAGTGTCTTTGGTTTTCACAAATATCCACAAAGTTTCTAATTGTTTTAAACTTGTGATTTCCAGCTAAAACATATGTTGTTTCAAGTTTAGCCAAAATACAACATTAATTGTACTTCTTCTTTGATGTTTTGGGTCGGTAGGCTCTTAGTGGCAAACCTCCAGGGAACACAATGAGAGCAGCCACTAAGAATGTTTGTGTGTTCTTGCACCATTCTGGCACAAGGGACCATTCTTCATATGCTATCAGACACTGTGACAGGAAGGGGAGGAAGTTGTTTCCCGTGCATTTTAGATTCAGACAAAGTTTCTTCTGTAAAATGTATTTTGCAGCAGTAGCAGTTTTCAGCTATACATAAAGATATGTAACTTGCATTAGAGTGACCTTCCTCTGTTTGGCAGTTTACAAGGACAGTTTTATTGCCACTCTTAATAGTTGTGATAAATCATAGATGATTATTATTTGTTTATGATACCCATGAGTGTACTAGAGTGTGTAATGAGTGTGTTCTTGCAGCAACATAAATTGAAAGTTTTTCCTATAGGCCTTGATGTGTAATTCCAAATAAGAAATGCATACTTAGATAATCAATTAATAATAAACTTTTCTAATAAAGTGCACAGTGTCTCTGAAATTATATCAGGGATACATAAAAACAAGATAAAAATTAGCGAAATGTAAGTATCTAAATGTCTTTTGCCACTAGTGATTAATTGTTAGGTAACATTTTTGTAGCCAAAAGATCTACTGATCTGTTAAAATCAGATTGGTCATGGACAAGAGTTGTTTCCTTTGAAAATGAAATCACTTACAGTATTCTGTTTAAATTAGTTGCCAAGATCACAAAAGGCCATGAAGCAAAAATGTGCCTTTATCCTTTCTTATACAGAAAGTATGGTCAGGATGGAGGATTGATATATAAACTGAAGTTCTCTGATTTCACTAACACCAAGGATATAGTGGTTTTGATAATTAGTAGACTTTCCTTAAACAGTATTTCTGTATACTGGTGTTAGGAAGAAGGGGAAAAATCTACAGGACAGTGTGCATATTTACCTGGAATTATCAAGCTATTATAACACAAAATCAAGCTCCCCTTACAGTAACTCTATGTTGTAAGATGCATGAAGACATGTATAGAGAAGGTGAATGAAGAGTTTCATAGTGGGAAAAAGGAAATTCAATAACTAGATCAGGCACAGAAGTCGGCACATCTAAACCCACTGAGATCAACTGAAACCAATGTGCTCAGATGTACCAACTCTGTTGTCCTGCTTGTAGGCAGGCAAAACCCTCTGGTATAATAAGAAAGCATTTAAAAGCGACTCACTCTCCTTCCAGAAAAAAGCAAATGAAATGCATAGTCATGGATACATTAAATCAAATCCAAGTTCTACTAGTCAGTAAGTCTCTACTGCACAGGCAGTTTTACTGGCAAGGTAAAAACAGTCCAGAGCCAATAAGTCAGCACAGCATAATAACAATAAAGGAGAAGAGTATAGCAAATGACAAACAGTCCAAGAACATGGTAGGATAGTTACATCAGACATACAAGAATAAGGAAATTTAGACATTGATCTCAGCAACTTGTGTGAGCCAGTTCTGAGGCTTTTATGACTGGATTGGGTGACACTCAGAACTCAGTTACAACTACTCCTGTGTTAGATCCCCGCATTCATCTTTGAGAAGGACCCAAAGTGGCTCACAACATTGAAATACAATATTTAAAGTTGAAAACAATTAGTAGACAATGATGGATTACATAATTCAAAGACAATATTTAAAGCCGCGAACAATGAGCATAAAGAGGCATCTTACATAATTAAAAGGCAACATTAAAACTAAGAACAACAAGTATACAAATGTTTTTAAAATTCTACTCTGAGAACTGAAAAACACAAAAACAGAAAATGCAAGTAGTACTGAAAATCCAATCAAAGCAGTAATGCATCTACGTAAAAACCACACACAGGTAGCTAGTTACACAGATGCTAGTTACTAAGCAGCTAGTTACTGAGTGAAGGACTTCGTATCCCTGACTCCTAAGGAAATGTCCCTTAGAACCTGCCACTTTTTTTATTAGCCTTTGTCTGAGCTCATGCCTTCACTTGGTGTTATTCATGCAAACTGGTGTGTGTGTGTGTGTGTGTGTGTGTGTGTGTGTGTGTGTGTGTGTGTGTGTGAGAGAGAGAGAGAGAGAGAGAGAGAGAGAGAGAGAGAGAGAGAGAATGTGCGTACGCACATGCCTGTGTATACAGTTTCTTCTTCAGATTCTGGGGCCATGACATCATCAGATCTACTATCACATACAGAATAGGCTTAATTGTTGTAGTAGTAATTTTTAATATGTAAATAATGTAATTGTACAGTACAGAAGGATAATGCAAAGAATGAAGTGTGACAAACCCAGACCTACTGGGATCTGCCACACGTTAACTAAGCTGCCACCAACCATTCCCTATAAAAAGTCACACAGACCAGGGATGGATTTTCAACAAATAAAAGAATAAGGTTTATTTAAAACAACACACAGGGAAAATAAAATGATCAGGTGAATAAGATATAGTAACGTGGCTTAGTCTCATTCATACATGCATACAGTTTGGTTCACACAGAACACTTAACTTGAAGCACAGACCCTGAACCTATCAGTTCTGGCTAACCATACAGACACCTGAACCTATCAGGTTGGTACTGACTGACACACAGTAGTACCCTGTCTGACACACAGACTCCCACACCAGCTTCTTCTTCCCAGCTGCTGCTTCTTCTTCTCTTCTCCACACATATATACAGTACAGCCCCTCCTCCTGATGTCCCGCCTTCCACTCCCCATAGGATGGAACTTTCCCTCCAAACCCATGACAGACAGGTAACATCAGTGCTGTATGTAACACCTCCCCTCTTTATAAGTTGTTTTGTAGGGGGAAAGCTAAGGTGCTTTTTCCCAAAAAAACAACCTGGATAAAACACACAACAACAGTTATACATACAATATCATACTTACTTATACTTACATTCTAAGTTAACCATATCAATTAGGCATTTAAACATTTACCATATACATTACATCAATTTACCTTTATTCATACAAACCAAGTTCAAAAAACAGGTACATTTAACTTTTTGTCATCAACATATATACATAGTCCATGTTTCTTTCGCCGTCTTCATTCTTCAGGTCTTCTTGACAAGGCGTCAGCAACACAGTTCACTGACCCTCTGACCACCTTCACTTCAAAGTCATAGTCTTGCAAGTTTAAAGCCCACCTCATAAGTTTACTATTGTGGGTTTTCATTGTCTTTAACCATTGCAGTGGTGAATGGTCAGTGCACAGAATAAAATGTCTTCCCCAGATGTAAGGCTTGGCCTTCTGGATCGCGTAGACTATGGCCAGGCACTCCTTCTCCACGGTTGCCAAATGTCTCTCACCTTTCTGGAGTTTCCTACTCAGGTAGGACACTGGATGCTGGTCACCATTCTCATCCTCCTGGCAAAGAACTGCTCCTACCCCGCTGTTAGACGCATTGGTGTAGATGATGAACTCCCGGTCGAAGTCTGGAGCACGCAGCACTGGATAGTTGATTAGCGCCTGCTTCAACCTCTGGAACGCCTCCTCACAGTCGCTGGTCCACGGGATGCGGTCATCAGTCTTTTCCCTCGTCAGATCGGTCAGCGGAGCCGCAATCTCGCTAAACCTCGGGATGAACGTTCTGTAGTAGCCCACCAACCCAAGAAATGATTTGACTTTTTTCTTGGTGTTGGGTCTGGGCCAATCACGAACAGCTTCTATTTTGGCCTCCAGGGGTTTTATCACTCCTCCCCCTACCATGTGACCCAAGTATTTTATTTCTGGGCTACCCAGCTGCAGTTTGTTCTCTTTGCAGAGCCTAGGCCAAAGCACTTCCTCCCCTGGGTCAAAGTGCCTCTCCCTGCCTTCCTGGTCATCCCAAGCTTTCTTTCTGACCTTTTGAGCTTGCAGGGTCTCTGCTGCTAGCTCTAGGTTTCTCTTTAGGTCAATCCTTAAAGAGTCTATATATGTCACAACGTCTTGTGGGTCATCCTGGGTGATCTGCTCCCAATCTTGCTTGATTAAATCAAAGGGCCCTTTCACCCTTCTCCCAAATAAAAGTTCAAATGGACTGAACCCGGTACTGGCTTGTGGCACTGATCGATAAGCAAACAAAAGGGATTGCAGCTTCTGGTCCCAATTGTTTGGATTCTCTGCCAAGTAAGCCCTAATCATGCGCACTAGAGTCCCATTGAACTTCTCAGTTAACCCATTACTTTCAGGGTGATAGGCAGTGGTTTCCTTGTGCTTAATTCCACAGATTTGCCATAACCGTTTCATGAGCTTCGATGTAAATGATGCTCCCAAATCTGTGATTATTTCTGAGGCAAATCCCATCCTGGACATATACCCCACCAAGGCATCTGCCACTGTGTTAGTTTCAATGTTAGTCAAGGGTATGGCTTCAGGGTACCTCGTGGCATGGTCCACAATGGTGAGAATGAACCGGTTCCCCCTCTTTGTGGCCTTGGGCAAAGGTCCCACAATATCCACCCCTATGCATTTGAACGGAGTGTCAATCACAGGCAAAGGGCACAACTTTGCTTTGGTCTTGTCGCGGCTATTCCCCTGCCTTTGACACACATCACATTGTTTACAGAACTCCCTGATCTGCTTCCCTATGTCAGGCCAGTAAAAATTCTGTGTGATTCTCTGCTGTGTTTTGTTCACCCCTAAGTGCGCAGCAAACATGTCAGAGTGCCCCCTTTGTAAGATCATGGGGCGATACTTTTCAGGTACCACTAGCTGACTTCGGATCCCATCTCCCCCTTTTGAGATATTCCTCAGGGTCTCTCTATACAAAATCCCCTTTTTCTCTAGAAATCTCACTGGGGTTTCAGGTGTTAGCTGGGCGTCAGTCACCTGTTCAAAACACTTTTGGAGAGTGGCGTCTGCCTTTTGCTCTTGTCCAAATCGGCTGTCTGTTGTTAAGGTTTCCACCACAGCTTCTGAACTCCCCTCTGCTTCCGTCTCTGGCTCATCATTACCCCCCTGAACTGTCCCCGTGGTGGCTTGTGAACGTGTAATCACTAGCACCCGTTTCACATGTTCAGCCAGGTCATTTCCCACGAGCACGGCTGCTGGCAGAGTCGATGAAATCGCTAGCCGCCAAACTCCCCTCCAGCCTTGAAAGTTCACAGGTACCTCCGCTACTGGCAGTGAGATCACCTGCCCCTCAATCCCTGCCACCTTCATGCTCTCATTTGGGATTACATGCTCCCTAGGAATAATATCTGGATGGCACAGGGTCACCTGAGAACAAGTGTCCCGCAGCCCCCGATACTGATGGCCAAGTATTCCTACGTCCACCCCTGCTGTTTCAAACAACTGAGAATCTGTTCTCACGAGCAAGCATCGCTTGACCTCCACCAGAGGACCATTTTCCTCAGCCTGATCAGCAGATGTCACTGTTCCAGATTGAGTCGCCATGGCAACAGGCTCCCTCAGTGACAATGAGCCTTGCTCTTTCTGGACACAGAACACAGCTTTTGGCTTGGTTCCACTCGAATCCTGAGGCACAATTCCTTTTAGCTGCTTTAATTTCTCACACTCTGAGATTAGATGGCCCTTTCCCTGACAGAAATAACATTTTCTGCTATATTTTGAGTCTTTCTCATCTTGTTTTGGTTTTCCCTCCAAAATCTGAGGTCTTGGTTTCATGTCTGAGGGCTTCCCTTCACCATGGGCCCCTCCCCCTTGCTGGCTTTTCCCTGGTCCCTGAGAGTACTTGCTGTAGGTTTCTTTGGGTTTCCCCATCGCTTTCCCCTCACCCAAGGGCTTTCTTATTTGGTAAATAAAATCTGCGATCTCGGCTGCTTCTGCCACAGATTTCGGTTTCCTTTCCCTCACCTGGAATTTCAGTTCCCCATGCAGGACTGAATAGAACTGTTCCAGCGCTATCAAGTCTTTGAGCTGCTGAAAGGTCTCTGTCCCCTCCTGAGATAGCCATTTCTCTAGCAGCCTCACCAATTGGGCCCCCACTTGGGTAAAAGTCTGCTCTGGTTTCTTGGTGATTGACCTGAATCTTTGCCTCAGCTGTTCCGCATTTATCCCATGTCTGGCAAACACCAGTTTTTTAAACTCTGCAAAATCTTTCATCAGTTCCTGTGGCATCTCTGAATAAACTTCAGCAAGGCTGCCACTGATTAAAGATCGCATGATGGTCATCTTCTCAGTTTCCCTCACTGAGAAGTCCACAAACGCTCTTTCCACTAAGGAAAAGAACACCTCAGGACAATCTCCCTTGTGGTACACAGGGAATTTCTTCAGGTCAGCTTTAGACAATTGGCCTCCCTCAGAATCCCTATTGTTATTATTGTTCTGATTCATCAGTTCCAGTTTTCTTAACTCAAACGCCATTCTTTCTTTTTCCAGAGCAATTTTCTCTCTCTCCCTCTCCATTTCCATTCTCTCTCTCTCTACTTCAAATTGCCGTTGTTTCTCTCTTTCCCTTTCCTCCATTTCCCTCACCCTCAGTTCATGCTGTTGGGCTATGAGCAATTTTCTGAGTTCTGGGTTCTGTTCTCCCGTGCTGTCACCTTGCACTGAGCCAAATTCATCCTCAGAACCTTGGTCAACCTGGGGGTCTTTCACTTCACCCATTTCTGCCATTTGGCTTCGAGTCAAGGGCATAATCCCCCCCCCCCCAGAACAGGCTGCTTTCAAAAGTCAAGCCTCAAAATAAAGCGACCACTTTTTTTTTTTTTTGCCTCAGAACCAGCTTTCTCTATAGATTGCTGCCGTCCTTCAGCACTAACTTGCAACAGTTGCGAGCCAGCCGGAGTCCACCCCCCTCTGCTAGGCCTCGCAGCAGGCAGGCTAAATCACTTCTACTACACAGTTTTGCCTCAGCTTTTTCCCGCCAAAACAGGCTGCCTCAGAGCTCCCTAATCTAGCCCCCAATCTGAGGTTACACGTTCTTCTACTAGTGCACCTCCCCGTGAGGCACACCTAGAAGATTACCTACGCGCTCTCAGATTGTCCCTGACTAGACCCCCCTTGCTCTGGGCACACTTGCCAAGGCTTTGCTGGACCACTGGACAACTGGACCAGTCGTATCCCACACGCTGGACACCAATCAATGTGACAAACCCAGACCTACTGGGATCTGCCACACGTTAACTAAGCTGCCACCAACCATTCCCTATAAGAAGTCACACAGACCAGGGATGGATTTTCAACAAATAAAAGAATAAGGTTTATTTAAAACAACACACAGGGAAAATAAAATGATCAGGTGAATAAGATATAGTAACGTGGCTTAGTCTCATTCATACATGCATACAGTTTGGTTCACACAGAACACTTAACTTGAAGCACAGACCCTGAACCTATCAGTTCTGGCTAACCATACAGACACCTGAACCTATCAGGTTGGTACTGACTGACACACAGTAGTACCCTGTCTGACACACAGACTCCCACACCAGCTTCTTCTTCCCAGCTGCTGCTTCTTCTTCTCTTCTCCACACATATATACAGTACAGCCCCTCCTCCTGATGTCCCGCCTTCCACTCCCCATAGGATGGAACTTTCCCTCCAAACCCATGACAGACAGGTAACATCAGTGCTGTATGTAACATGAAGGAATAGAGTCTACAACCTGTTCTACATAGTTTTGGATCCGCCCTGAAAGGGGAGGTGCATAGCCTGAAGGTATTTCTGGATCCAGTTGTGTCATTCACAATTTTGGTGGACAAGAGTGCCTCCTAACTGCAGTGACTATTCCTTGATCAAAATGTTTATTTAAAATATGTTTTATCCCACCATTCTCCTTAAAAAGAACCCAAGGTGGCTTATAATTTGACTATAATGCTTTGATATAACATTCATATCGGACTACTGTAACATGCAGTATATTTTGGACATGTTTGTAAACATAATATGTATTTGTATACGTATATCATAATAAATATACAATCAAAAATTAAAATGTAATACTGCTGAATGCTGGAAGTTTCCTTCTCAATAGTTCTTGGAAGATTTTAAAAACTATTTGAGTGTTTATTTTGATTTCCTACAGAAGAAGCTAGTCTCTCCTGGTGACAGTTGGCAAAGAACAGAATTAAATGAGTTGCCCAGATTCTTATTCATTACAACATATTTTCATTACAACTTTAATCTTCATTTTTCTTCTGTCATTAAGCCTTTTTCCTTGTCTGTTTGTTGACCAATCCTCCTTCCTGGTGCCATGCATAAGCTAGAATTCTATTAGCATTCATGTTTCCATAACTTGATGGAGCTCTTTGCAGCTGACTAATGAGGTATCAGGGTGCATCTGCCTAACTGGATAATCAAAATGCATCCTGGCACTCTATCAGCAACACTTAGCTGTTGCAAATAATAATAATAATAATAATAATAATAATAATAATAATAATAATAATAATAATAATAATAATAATAATAATAATAATAATAATTATTATTATTATTATTATTATTATTATTATTATTATTATTATTATTATTATTATTATTATTATTATTATTATTATTATTATTATTAAAAAAACCCTTATGGGAACACCAAGAGGATTCTGGCCATATTTTTCTTACAGAATGCCCAGGTTTAGTCTTTGGTATTTCAGTTTTTAAAAAACTCCATAAAGTAGCAGGTTATCATTAAGATCTTTTCCTGAGCTACCAAAGTCATCACAACCAGTAGCCAGTGCTTGGTTAAATGGACAAATAGTCAGAAATGATGTAAGCCACCACCTCTGCTAAAAAGGAATCTTGCTTTCCAAAACGGGCAATATAAGGGTGGAACTACCTCCTATTCTAGAGGCTGAGTTGAAAATTCCAACTACACGGTACCAGGGGTGAGGCATTCAAACATACATATACCTAAACTGGTTGAAGCCAGGAGCTCACCTTAAGAAACATGCTTAGGAGACCTCTGGCACGACAATTTTGTAACAATTATTTATAGTTTTTCTGCATTACCCATAAGATACTGGTATATGTCTAAGGAAGTGAATTTATTAATAAAAGCTCACACTAAATGTTTGATTTTTAGTGGTTTAAGTAAAGGTATCTCCTCTCCTACGTTTGCATTGTGTGTAGAGGACCACACAGCTCACTGTTGTTGTTTTTGTAGATTTATGCTACTTTTATTACTATTTAAAAAGTAGTTAACAAGCTCCATCTGAAAAAGCTTCCCAGAGCAGCTTCCAAAGATAATATGATAGTCTTTTTTTCTCATGCTTCAAATCTAAAAGAAATTACCTCCCCCCCCCCAAAAAAAAAGGAAAGAGGAAGAGGCATAAGAGAGAAAAACCACTGTAAGGTAACTGCCTTGTAGTGCACAATTACTGTGAAGTGTCTTTTTTTTTTGCACTTGAAGGAGGGAAGCTAGTCCTTCTCTGGCTGATGGATGGAACCAGATTGGTCTTTCTTTCTTGCCATGATGCTCTTCCACAAAGACCAAAGAACAGTTTCCTGATAATCTTTGGCCCATTGCCTACTAGCAGCAGTGAGATCATGATGCTGCTTAGCTCCATAGTCCCACAGCAACTGTTAGTTGGAGCTGAATTTTCCTGCTGGTAGGAAGGCTGATAGAGTTTCCCTGTAACTTCTCCTTAGGTAGCTGATGGATGGGGCCAAGTTGGTCTGATACTGACTAGGACATTCCTCCAGGGAAGGAGGGAAGGAGGAAAAGCCTCTTCATGTACAGAAGCCATTTGGAGGGGCATTTGATTTCAACTCTGGCAATTGGGCACTGCTCCCACAATACATCTGAGGGCAACAGGGCAATTCAGGGGGTGTAGGATAGGCTGTGAAGTACTATAGTTCTATCTTCCAGGACGGGTGAATGGCCAGTAGACTCTGAAAACTCTGAGGGCTGTTACACCGAAAACTTGTGTCTGTTAAATGATAATAAGCTCTGTGCCTCAAAGCAGAGCTTTAAATCTCGGGAACTGTTCTGCTAATAAAATTTCTGCTCAAGTTTCAGCTGTTGTCTCAGTTTATATTTCTTCTCACATCAGAGGACATTTTCTTTAAAAGGCTTTAAGGATTAAAGTTTATCACAGTATGCATAGTAAACTATTACTAGTATAATTAATCATCATCATCATCATCTTAGAACTGTAGAGCTGGAAGGCATCCTATGGATCATCAAGTCCAGCCTCAAGTGGAGAATCAAACTCCCAACCTCTGGCTCCACAGCCAGATGCCTAAGCTACTGCTCCATCCAGCAGTTCTTGAGCTAACAAAAACCATCATATAAAATACAGGGAGTGGGTAATTTTGATGATCCATTGTCTTGGTCATGTTGTATCCTGTCATTTTCACTGCAGGAGTGTTTACACCTAACTGCCCCTTGCTTCCCTGGCCAATAGCACGCCATAGGGTTCTTCAGCTCTGAAGCCCCATTTTGCAGGTGATTTTGTTTTGGTTTTGTCAGCAGTTCATATCTGAAGAAACAATGAAGAGAAGTATCTTCTTAAATATCATCTTTCCTTTTCCCATTCATGTTCTCGCTTCCTCTTCCGCCCCTAAATAGTTGCAACATTTAAGTGAAAAATTACTAGCAGTGATGGTGCAAACCTGTTCCTGTGACCTGATATTGGTGCTATCTCCTCAGAGCACATGCACTTCAAGGAAACATCTTGTTTCTGATTACTATTCTGGGCCAGGTTGAAGGTTTTGGTTCTCACCTATAAAGCAAAGCGTGCTGCTTATATACCGCCCCATAGCGCTTCAAGCACTCTCTGGGCAGTTTACAAGTTAATTATGCAGGCTACACATTGCCCCCCCCCCAAAAGCTGGGTACTCATTTTACCGACCTCGGAAGGATAGAAAGCTGAGTCAATCTTGAGCCACTACCTGGGATTGAACCCCAGGTTGTGAGCACAGTTTTGGCTGCAGTACAGCGGTTTAATCACTGCACCACAAGGCTCTTCTCAGGCCCTGGTCATGAGGCAAATGTTCTCTAATTATCCCCCAGTTACTTTTTTTTTTCTGGTCACGGGACACACAGTCAAGATAGAGACATTTTCCTGCCCAGTGGTGTAACTGCAGAACATTTCCACATTGCCATGAGGTCTGTATTATTTTATACCTTTGTTGTACTGGTGCATTCCTTACTGGGGTTGCCTGTGAGGTGGGGCAGGTTGTGTACACAGGCAATCCCAGTAAGGGGATATATGTGCCCAATACATTGATACATTGGTATAAGTATGTCACTGGTGGGGGTACAACCATTACATAACTGATGAGTAATAATATTTTTTATTTCTGTAGGACGATTCTTAGAATTGTTGGTATGCTAATATAACTGGGTATGTGTGATTGCCAGTACTGCCACACAGATCTTCTATTTCCATTATGTGCAACACATTTCTGCAAGAGCAGCCAATGTAGCAGAGGACAGTTTCCTAAACAGAAATCCCTTTCCCAATCAACGTACCCTCTAATTTTCAACACCCCATGTGCGAGTCTGCCCCTCTCCATGGAGTTCCATTCGACTGGAATGAAAGGGGCTGGAAACAATCAACAAGGTTTTTATATATAAAAATCAAGGGGCCAAACTGTCCCTTGAATCAAGAAAGAAAATAAACCAGTACCATGGTGTAGCCAAGCATAACGGTTCTAATAGAATGAAATAAACTGGTACCACTAAAAGTTCTTGGGATGTTCTTGCCAGGATACAAACTCAGTACAACAAGGGTATGGAAAGTATTGGAAGAACTAGAAAACATTACCCCCATATGACCAGGCCCTCAGTTTGTTACTTTGCTACTTATCAAAGTGTCTTTCCAAAAGAACATCTGCCCACGTCATCCAATATGCACAGGTAATGCTTCAACAAGTTGCCACTCCAAGGTCAGAAAGACATCAAAAAGAAATGGAGCCTTCTAGGTTGTGGCACCATCTCTGTGGAATGGGTTCTGGGTGGAGCTGCACCTGGAGCCCTCGCTCCCTGAAGGTTTCCTTTGACATTTAGTCTGGTTATGCCCAATTCTAGGGCGCAGTGCTCATCCCCATCTCCAAGCCATACAGCCAGTGTTTGTCCAGGTTCCATGGTCACGTGGCTAGTGCGATTAGACATGGAACGCCATTGCCTTCCTACCTAGGTTGTACCTATTTATCTACTGGCATTTTTACATGCTTTCGAACTGCTAGGTTGGCAGGAGTTGGGACAAGTGACAGGAGCTCTATCGCGTGGATTCGATCTTATGATTGCTGGTCTTCTGACCTTGCAGCACAGAGGCTTCTGCAGTTTAACCCGCAGCACCACCTTGTCCCTCCCTGTCTTTAAGAGGAAGTTTGAAGAAGCCTTTAGGGCACTAGCTCCCTACCTTTTTCCGAGCTGAGTCCTTTTATAAGAGCTAAGTAACCTGTGCCCCCTCAGCCACATTTGCATAAAAAGCATTTTTAATGAGATAAATTAATCCCTTCACAGAAAGGACCAAAGAACCAGTTTCTCATACGTACACACTACTTTTAATATGTGCCAAGGAAGAAATTTAACAAGGGGTACCACTATGGTAGGAAGATAACAGTGTTCTGTGTTTAGTCATGCTGGCCACGTGATCACAGAAGCTGTCTACGGACAAATGCTGGCTCCATGGCTTGGAAACGGGGATGAGCACCACCCCCTAGAGTCAGACATGACTTGTCAAGGGGAACCTTTACCTTTACAACACATATAAAGCGACCTACGACCCCTCAATAAACACTTTGTAACCCCCCACGTTGGAAAACACTGCTTTAGGGGCACTGCAAACATTTAATATGATTAAATGCCTTCTAGATTTTCACCACCATCTTACCATTGTTTGGGTTTGCTTAGTCCTACGCATAGCTGTATTGTTTTCTCTTGATTTTCTAATTATTTTGTTTTATTTGAGGATATTATATACATTGTTTCCTTTAACATATCCTTTGATGTAAACCACCCAGAGTAGTGCCTTGTGGCTATATCCACTGATGGAAAAGGCTTCAGGAGTTAACCTCGAGGCAAAATCTGGAGCCCGGGTCCCGAAGGCAGTTTGTGTCATTCTGTCAACTCCTGCGACGTTGCTGAAACCAGTTGTATTGGCTCTTGCCTTTCCATTGGACTATTTCAGAGTCCAAGAGAGGGGGGATTTTCTGCTTGGGTAACAGCCTATCCTCCATATTATTTTACACAGGGTTCGTGCTCTGGAAAGGACACTCATGCAGAGCATGTTACCATAGTCTCTCGAGACTGAAGGATGCCTAAGAGAGTGCCCAGCACTAATCAGGTGATATACAAGTTTATGAAATAAATAAATATTATTTAATTTAATATTTGATCATAATATATAGCATTATTAATAAAATCAATATTCAATTTCAGTGCTATTTTAAAGTCTTTAATAACTGGGGAGGGTTTTAAACAATTGTGACGGTTTTTAGCTAACTTGAACTTCAACTGAAGGGAGAGTGAAGAGGAGTGTTTCTGTTAAGAGTTAGAGATGTAAAAATTAAAAAAAAATCAATTTTTTTCCAAAAAAAAAAAGAAAAAAGATTTTTCTCCAGAAAAAAATGGGCATTTTCAGAAATTTCACATCTCTAGCTATAGTGGTAGGTTGTTGCTTTTAATTACATTAGCCGTTATATATTATTTCTTCCTATTGTCTGAAAATGGCTAAATTTGCTTATTAGTAAACTTCCAATAACATCAAGAATTTGGGGAAAGAAATCCTGGGGATAGCCAAGCAGCTCCTTCGGGCTCCTTTTCCCGAGCGCACGTCAGACATCGCTGCCTTTTGATCGTCAAAACTTCTCGGTTGACTTTCTTTCCAATTGGCCTTTGGAGCGACCGCCCTTTTCTAGCCAAAACGGGACGATGTTTCTCACGCCATATAAACTGAAACCAATTCCTCTCTCCGATCAAAAAGCCCTGGCAAAAGCCGGCCACGCTTTTGTCACGCGCCGCCGAGAGCAACCGTCCCCAACCGAGGCCCCAGCGCTCCGTTCTACGGCGCCCTCCCAACCGCAGACGACGAAACAGCGCCACTGGCGGCCGCCGCTTGCCATCGCAGCCCTCTTTTTTTGTCCCGCAAGACTGGGTGGGCCACGCCCCCTTTCGCCTTCGCGAGCGCGCGCTGCCATGGCGACCGCGTTTCGACGCCGGAGGCCGGCGCCGCGAGTGACAACCCCTCACCCACTTGCCCTCCTCATCCACGGGGGCGCCACAGAGGACACCACACCCCCCCCCGGGCCGGTCTGTTTGGTCTCCTTGGCCGCCATGGAAGCCCTCCCTGAAGCTTCAGCGCGGGTTATCTCAAGGGAGGTGGGGATTTTAAACAAGGACAAGAAGAGGGAATGACCGGTTGGCGGTTTTCTGAGAGACGGTTCAAATAATGCTCCCCCCCTCCCCTCTCCACGCCACTCACTTCCGGGTCTGTGTGGAGACAACTTCCTTTTAGGAGGGAAGGCCCTGCTCGCCGAGGTGCACCGGGGCTGCTACCTTGTTTGCTTGGCGCTCGCTGGGACGATGCGAGCGGAGTTTGGGAGCGTTTAAAAGAGGGGGCGATTGCCCGCCGCCCCTCTGGTGGAGCGCACACGGGAGGGGGCGGTAAGAGCAAAACCGAGCGGGGGTGGCGGTGGCGGCGGCGGCAATGGCAATCGCCTCTGGTCAACGTACCTGCTATTGCAATAGCCCATGGTTAGCTTCCGGGATCAGGTACCTTTCGGAAGCTGGCGGGAAGGGTTTGTCCTCCTTATGTAGCCGAAAAGACTTTGGAAACGCTGACGTGGCCAATTCAAACCGAACTAGCCATGCCTTCTCCAAATGCTTGTTTTTAAAATGATACGAAAGCAGTCTTGTTAGTGGCCGAAGTCAATAGGAGAACACCGGTCTCTGAAAGCAACAGTAACACATTGGTAGAATCCCGGTCTTAAAAGTAACGGGTGGCAAACCCGCCTGCTCTTTAAAAGTACCATTTTGTTAACATTACTTCACATCTCCTTAATGGAGTTTAGAGGCTTCTGGAATACTTGCTTAATTATATACCGCTTTTTAACCTAATGGTTCACTGCATGGTTCTCATGTAGACATGCAGACATATTCAAGGACAGTAGCATCAGTCAAGTCAAACACTAACTACTGTAGTATAGTTTATCAGTTGTATTCCTGTACCTTTATATCTTGAGGTGATTTTCATTAAATGTCATGCCAATATCCTACTGCTATTCCCACCACAAGTAGAAATGACTAAGTCTGTTGCTGGATGATAAACTGATGCTCCTATAAATGCCATTGAGTCAATGAATCTGCTTTAGTTGAGACTAGCAATAGAATATTGGTCTTTGGTGCTTTTAACCAGTGGTTCCCAGTCTTGGATCCCCACATGTTCGTGGACTAAAACTCCCAGAAATCCTGGCCAATAGAGCAAGAAGACACATGAAGAAGGCTTCTGGGAGTTATAGTCCAAGAACCCTTGAGTATGGGAACCACTACTTGAGAAGGATAAGACCAAAACAACAAACTCAGAAAGTAAACAGCCCGAAAGAGCAAGGCTTTGCCTTCAGGAAAGTAAGGTTGTGAATCCTCAAAAATGCTGGCTTCAGTTCTGTTCAGACTTATCTTGGAGAAGATGTTTCTTGCACTTAGATTTATTATTTAAGAGATATTCATAGATTTGCACTGTTGATTTCACTAGTATGAGAGGATATTTAAAGACAGGGCTTTTGTTTAATTTCAGGTAGAATATGGCCTTAGAATAGTTCGAAATTGGAATTAAAGTTTTGCAGCCTATATTTAGCATAGTCACTTGGGCTTTTCCATTGAACACAGCAATGTTTTCTGGGTAAACATGATTAGTTTGCACATACATTTTAAAATATGAACAGAGTTTTATAGGATTTGTTTTTAAGGCACTTGTTTTGATTTATGCATTTTTGTAGAAAATGGTTGTAAACTTATGGAGATACTTGTATAGAAATATCTTTCGATTTTGGTTAAAATGGATCCTAAGACAGCTGACTGGAAAATGTGAACTGCAGCGTATCTGTGATGGTTCAAGGAAAAATGCAGAAAGAACACTGAACATAGGTAAATAAACATATTATATATAAATTAAAATGTAGCAGTCTCTTAGGATAGTTTTTAACCAAAGGTCAAGAAATATTTTAAAATGTTGCAACTTCCATAAAGATTTGTAAGTCTGGAAATCAGTGTATATTTCTTGAATTTTCATTCAGGAGACAGCTTACACAGTGCAGTGTCCTGAGCATTTCCCTTTTCTTTTTACACTGTATCTTTTCACCATATACACTGTTTTGATAGAAGTATTTAAAGCTATGAAGTGGGACTTGAAACACTAACCAGTTTTATTTGGCATGTGATTTCATGGATTACAGCCTGCCTCATCAGATTTGTGGAATGTTGCTGATGATAAATAAGACTGGTAGTCTTTAAAGTGCTACCAGACTCTTTGGTCTACTGTAGTAGACTAACATGACTACTGTACTATCTTTTGAAACTTTAGAACATATAGTTATGTATATTTGAAATGTTTATTTCAAATTAAGGTATTCAGCGTTGTTTTCAGAGTTGTAGCAACATGTGTTTTTCCCAGCCAGTCTTACTCCTGTTTTCCTTCTCTGGAGTCTCCTCTGGCTTTCACCATTTTTAATGCCTCTCAATGTCCACCTGCCCACCTTACCTCCTAATCTCCACTTGTGCTGCTTCCTCGTGCCTTGTTGTCTCTCTTGTTTTTCCTTTTCATTTGAACAGTTCAGCCAGTGAAAGCCACAGACTTTTCTTCCTCTCCTGTTCTTCTCTGGTTTTATGCATCTCAGGTTCTTGTTGCAAGCTTTGTCCTGTTACATTATAGTGTGCAAAACGTTCTTTTGATTTTTGAAACAAAAGATGAATTCTTGATTTTATGGTAGCACAATACTATACTAATACATTCTCAGAATGGTTCCACGTTGATGTATGAATGTCGTTGCTTTCTACAATAGGATGCATTTGTGTGAATTTAGGTCAAATATAGAAAAGTGTTTTCATGGCGTTATTGGTATGGAAGTGGTGTAAAATACAACTATAGAAAAGATTAAATTTCTTATAAGCTTTTGTTAGTTTCTATTGTTATTGCTGTTTTTAATACACTTGAGTGGTTAAGCATATTTTTAGTGTGTCAAGATCTTAAACTGTTGTCACAGTTCTTTTTTCTTCATCTTGTTCCTCTTGTACCAGAGGTTGGACATAATCATTTCTCTTCTGACTTTGTCACCATTATGTTTTCCAATTAATTATTTGTAACTAAGAAATAAACGTGGGACGTGGTGGTGATGTGGGTTAAACCACAGAAGCCTCTGTGCTGCAAGGTCAGAAGACCAGCAGTCGTAAGATCGAATCCACGCAACAGAGTGAGTTCCTGTTGCTTGTCCCAGCTCCTGCCAACCTAGCAGTTCGAAAGCATGTAAAAATGCGAGTAGATAAATAGGTACCACCACGGTGGGAAGGTAATGGTGTTCCGTGTCTAGTCATGCTGGTCGCGTGACCATGGAAACTGTCTACGGACAAATGCTGGTTCTATGGCTTGGAGACGGGGATGAGCACTGTGCCCTAGAGTTGGACATGACTGGACTAAATGTCAAGGAGAACCTTTACCTAAGAAATAAAACATTAGATGTTGTGAACTATTTAATAACTTATACATATTTATCTTATTACAGAATACTCATTGGAATCATCAAAGTATAAGGTGGGATATCTCTACTGTTATGTGCATGATCTAAAGACAAACTGATGGGTTTGTGTATGTAATTAGATATTTGCCTTTTTTAAAACCTTGAAAGGATCCATAGTGTATCAAATTGTTTTGTACACTAAAACCTATTTCAAAACCTTTTTTCTACATGCACAGGTTGGGCTGTATGGGAAGTGCATCTGAAGCTTACAATATTTATTATTCCTTGTTTTGCCTCCTGGCCTAAAGAGTGAACATTTTCTTTTGCAGAGACTTTGTGGTTTATGATGAGATGTCTTCAGAATATTGCATACAGCTGGAATTATCTCTGACATAATAAGGTGTAAGATTGGGCAGCACAGTGGTTCCCAACCTTGGGTAACCCAGAGTTTTCACCACCAGCTGTGCTGATTGGAGTTTTTGAGAGCTGCAATACCCTCTTTCCCCAAAAATAAGACCTAACCTGAAAATAAGCCCTAGTATGATTTTTCAGGATGCTCGTGATATAAGCCCTACCCTGAAAATAAGCCCCAGTTAAGTGAAACCCTGCCCATGCAGCAACCAGAAGAAGATAACATGACTGTATTTGAATAAATGTATATTGTTGTACATGAAAAAACCAAAACATCCCCTGAAAATAAGCCCTAATGTGTTTTTTGGAGCAAAAATTAATATAAGACCTGTCTCATTTTCAGGGAAACATGGTATAAGCATGTCTGGCTTACCAAAGGTTGGGAACCATTGGGCTAGTATATTGTGCTAATTAATGTCTACTAGTCACAATGATAATATTGCCTCCAGTATGAGAGGCAGTATATGAAATTTTTGGCAGTGCAAATGCAAAGTTGTTATTATGTCCTCCTTGCAGGCTTCCCAAAGATATTTGATTGCCCCTGTGTAACAGGATGCTAGACTGCTTAAATTTGGGTTTTCTTGTTTTGATGAGCTTCAGCTGTAAGCTATTTAAAGCAAACAACATGCTGTATTCAAATGTATTCTCTGCTCTGTAATTGTTTCTAAAATCAGAACAAAAGTTTTCTGGGTGGTTTGGGGCCTCCTCATAATGACTGTGTGGGCTTCGAGTTTCAAAGGCCACATGATTGAAAATAACCATGTTCTGGGTATTTATTTATTTATTCGTTTATTTAAAATTTATGCTAGTGTGTACAGCAAAATTTAATGGCAATTTGAAATGTTATCAGTTTAAATCCAAGCGCAGCTCTACTGTATTTAGATTTACAACTTCTCAGACACTCTTCACATTTTCAATTATATTAAAACTAAAGCAAGGTTTCAATGTATTCTTGAAGGCAAGGTTTATTTGTATAATTCCTGACTTGGGAGAATTCATGGACTTCATATGATAGTGTGAATGTGGCCTTACAGCTTTTCGTTATTGTTTCATGCTTGTTAAGTAAGGCTACAATCCTAAATCCATTTATTTGAAAATAGGTCCCACAGAGGTAAGCACAGTGCAACATCCTGGCCCTAGAAAGCACTGATTTTGCCTCTGATTGTTGCACTAGCTGGGTCATGTGCTCCTCAGGCAGTCACAGGAACCACTCAGGCACCTCTTAAGAGCCTCGTGGCGCAGTGGTTAAAACGCTGTACTGCAGCTAAAACTGTGCTCACGACCTGGGGTTCAAATCCCAGGTAGCCGGCTCAAGGTTGACTCAGCCTTCCATCCTTCCGAGGTCGGTAAAATGAGTACCCAGCTTGCTGGGGGGGCAATGTGTAGCCTTTATAATTAAAATTGTAAACCGCCCGGAGAGTGCTTGTAGCGCTATGGGGCGGTATATAAATCCAATAAATAAATAAATAAATATAAATAAATTAAGCTGAAAGAACAGCCATCCGCAAAACCTAGCTGAGTATTATGAGTTTATTCTTTCTCTGCTGTCCAGGCCAGAGACTCCTGTGCTCCAAGTTGGTATTTTAGATAATTCAAGTGTTTAGTGATAGAGTTTCTTAATTCCAATTAAACTCTGTGTTCCTATCAGTAATGCATAGCTTCCTGGGACATGGGCATATTTTGCGTGTTAATAATTTGGCCTATTTATTCATAAATATGCATAAAATAAATATGGAGAATAGTTTGGTTTAAATAGATAGGATTTAATTGATGGATCATTGGTAACAGGTCTGACAAGAAAGGTAGGTTCTAATATGTGAATGATAAAAATTAAAGCAACTAGATGGTAAATACATTTCTGTTTAACAATCAAAATAATTCCTTTACAAATGTCCAATCTTTTTGATGCACACACTCTAAAAACTATATGGATAGTCTTTACTCATAAACTCTCTCACAGACTATTTTTCCTAAAATACTATAAAGTAGACTTCTCACTCTCTTCAGCTGTCAACTCTGACTCTCTGCTGTAATTTTTCCAATCTCTCTCTGATTCTCAGTAAACTGTCACCACACACAGACCCGATTCTCACAACTTGCCCATCATGTTAACCAATCATCATTCTGTCCTTCAGGTGCCATCACTTTATCCAGACATGTCCATTGTATAGGCATGCAGTGCATACCTTACATACCTTACCTCTGGGTAGAGTGGGCGGCATATAAATTAAATAAATAAATAAATAATTATAGATACATCTATACATACAAACTCAAAATGGGTGGAATCGCCACACTCATTGTCATAAATGTGCTTCAGATAGTGCTGCATATCAGTTTAAGTAACATTTAGATTTATTACAAAATCTAGGTTTAAAACCAGTACTGCTAGAGCATGCCCCCAGTGCAACATCACACAAGCAGCTGGGTGCTTGTTCGGCCACTGCTGCCCTTTGTGCTGCCTGAAAACCTGTTCTGGAAAGTTTCACAACCAGAACCTGCAGAGGACAGAGGGCTTCCCCTATCAATTCCACTGATAGGTTTTTCTGTCAGGTGCATATCACCTTTGGGAGCTAGTTTGTGTCCAGAAAATATTTACAAAAACTGCTGGTGATGAGCACATCTTAGAAGAGATATTTCTCCTCTGTTTCACAAAAAAGGGAATGCCTGATTTAAAGAGATTGCCATCAAAAGTGTATGTGTCATTTAAAATGAACAAATGTATTTGTCTTCAGATTGTATTTTTCAACATATTTTTAAATGCATACCAACCAGATGATTAAAGTCTCATACAGTTATTCAAATAATATGTAATTGCTAGCAGCCCATATTTAATAATCAGCTATTATTATTTATATTGAGTACAGTTGTTACTATCAGTGGACAGATCTGTCATTTTTTAGTAAATCATCCAAACATTTCCTTAATCTTAATACAGTAGATTTTGTGTTGAGTCAGAAGATATCCTGATTTTTTCACCTTATATTTATCAGGCTCTACAAAATGCTGTGAACGCTGCTGAAGATGAAGTAGAAAAATATGTGAAACTCATCATACAAGAAAAGAAAATCAATATACAAAAAGATACAAGGTATGCTGGTACTCCCTCTTTTGAGTCTGAGTGTCACGTTTTGTTTTCACATATGTTCTTTGGTAAATTGATCTTTATAAAATGCAAAAACAAAACAAAACACCACACACCTGACTTTGATGTATGTTGGCCACTGTGCTATTACTTACACGTGTCAATATAAGTCCATTGGGTAAGTTTCAGTGTGAATTGCTGCTACTTAAGTCAGCAGGTGCATTTCCTGTTGCACACCGATTGCATGGCTTGACATATGATCAGAAAAGCAAATGCTGACTTCTGAATTGCTGCTGAAATTTATGCCATTTTGTGAGTCTCAGATGAAATGCAGAGGTTTCCCTTCTGGTCCACAGAGATTCATGGGTTCAGGAAATAAAATGTGTGCATTAAACCCTATCTGCAACCTTAATCCTAATCTAAATGACTATGCACTGAAACTTTTATAGGATAAGGAAACATGCAACAACTCATTGAATGCAGTTTTTTAAAAAAATTCTTATAGTTTATGGTTAAGATCTTAGTTGATAGGGTGAAAGCAAACTAAACAGTTGGATAAGAAAAATTTAAATATTTGGAAGTTGTTTAATTTTTCCTCACAACTTGATTCTGTAGCATTTAAAACTAACTTAGTAAGTACAAAACTTGTCTTTGGTTTAGTTCTAGGAATAGCAGGCTAGATTGTTTGAGAAGTGCTACCTCTTAACACTTTATAACCAGTACTAGCAGAAAAGATAGCTGTCCTTCTGAACTGTAGCTGAAAGCTGTTTACTTACCAATATTCATGTTTTGTTTATAATTTTCTTTGTGTAATTTTTCTATTACAGTTTTCCACCAAAGCTCCAGTTATGTTTGCTCCAAATATCTGGCTGTAGGAAACTTTATTTGGCTGTAGAAGATCTGAGAAAAGATCCATATAACTCAGACAATAAAGAACATGAGGAACAACTAATGGAGGTGAAAATATGCTTGCCTTGAAGTTCTTCATTATAATATACCTAAAAAGTGGTCCTCACCGACCAGATAGGCGGGGTATAAATTAAATAAATAAATAAATACATTAAAAAGTTCAAATTAAAAACTTTTGAAAAAGTATGTATAGTTTGATGATATACTGACACCACACAGTAGATTGAAGTTGTCCCGGCTAATTTATTTATCATTTATTGCATTTGTAAGCCGTATAAATTTAAAAACTTTAAAAAAATATACAACAGCAATAAAATATAACATGTCTATACAATGTATAAATAAACAACAGAGTATAAAAGATGTGTTAGATTGTATTGTATATTGATGACCTGCATAAATAAGTATGTTTTCAACATGTACCTAAAACTAAAAAATTATAGGGATATGTCAGATTTGTTAGATAAGAATGTTTCACGTAGTGGGTGCCACATTGTTAAGGCCCTGCTTTGGATGACTAAACAGGAGACTGGAGAGGCATATGGCACCCCAAGAAGGCTTCCCTAAATTATCTTAAGGACTGAATGGCCCTTTATGGATAAAGCAGTCCCTCTGCCTAAATCCTAATGCAGTAAGGCTCTTTCTTCAGCAGTCTTGTCAGTACTCAAGATTTATAAAGTTTTGACTAGTGCGGAGCACAAGGTCATCTAATGAAATTGATTTAGCATTAACTGGAACACACAAAGGGAAGTACTTCACACAACATAAATGATTTATCGAATTCAGTGCTACAGGATGTGGGGACTACTAGTGGTTTAATTGGCTTTGAAAAAATAAGGATTACAGAAATTCATGGGAGGGTAGTGCTACAAATGGTTGTTATCCTGGTTGTATAAAAACTGCTAGCCCCACATTCATTGGTGGTGGTATGTCTTTAATTCCTAAAGAGCTGGAACCAGACTAATCATGTCCTACTGGTGAGGTTTTAGAAGTATTTCTTTGGCTGCTGTTGGCAAGGTAATGGATGAGCTGATCTGATCAAGTACAGCACTGGTTATATCGTTGTTTTGCCAACTAGCAGTCTGAAAAGGAAATATGTATTTTTGTGGGGTGGGTGGGTTGAGAGAGAGAGAGAGAGAGAGATTAAAATGAAACAGTTGACTTACAACTGCCTTGGTAAATGGTCCAACTAGTGCTCATGTGAAATCTGTGTACTCAAGAGGGAGGATAGCTTGTGGACACACATAGTCACACTTTTTGCCACATGGTCTGTGGAGGGCAGGATAACTGCATTTCCACAACAGATTTCTTGACCAGTATACCTGATCATAATTAATTAGTTTGACACTGCCAAACAGAAAAGCATCCTTATTAATACATTTCTGTGGCTAGTACCCTGCTGATACGTTGTTTGCCTTTTTAAAAGTAAAGCATCCTGGTCTCTGATGCTTAGTATTTAGAATGATATTGAGAAAATATGGATAAATCTATTAATGGAGGCATGTTTATGCAGCTTTGGAATTTGTTGATGCCACATGAAAAACTGAAGGCTAGAATCACGAAACAGTGGTGTGACATTGGTTTCCAAGGTGATGACCCTAAAACAGACTTCAGAGGAATGGGCATGCTTGGATTAGCTAATCTCCTGTAAGTCAAAATATCTTCCCGTGATTTAAAATCAAATGTTTCAATAAGAGTGGGTATGCTTTGGCTAATGTGAGTTACTGAGAAGAGAGGCAAGCCATTGAATACTGGATACAGTGCTCAAATTCCTGTTTCCCAATCTAATTATTGCAAAAGCTATTATCTACTAATTATGAAATTGTTAATTACATTAATTGAATCACAGAACAATTTATTAGGCAATAAATGGTTAAAATGTGGGTGTTCCATAAGTGGTCTCTTGTTAACTTAAGAAAACTGTCTTTATGTGTGTTTTCAGCTATTTTAGTAAACATTATCCACGTGAAGCTCGTCAGATCCTTGTTCGTTCAAATCATCCAAAATTAGGGTAAGCTACTTTTCAATGAAGCTCTTGTCACAATTGGCTCTTAAAGTTGAAAAACATGATCTATTTCTTTTCCAGTAAATAATCTCAAAGCACTGTCATCCTCTGCTTTTAAAGGGGCATGGATGGATGGAGAGAAAATACTCATGAGAATAAGCTATTTGTCTTTAGAGATAACCAAATGTAGAAACAATTCTTTGCTAGCTATGCTTTATCTGTTTCTCCTCTCCTCAGCTGTCTGGGCCACAGCAAAATTGGCCTATTGGTGCCCTGGCAACACTGTCTCTTCTTCTCTTCTCACTTCTTATTACTGTTACATAACCTGGGTTTGACTGAAATTTTATGCATTTTTGGTAGTATTATATTCCTCATTTCTGCCAGAATATACTGGCAGAAATTTTGCCAGTTTCTTTGGCCAATAAATAATTCTTTCTTTATTTCTTTTCCTAGTCATTTTATCTTGATTGAATGATCAGCTGTAATACCGTAATTGATACTTTCCCTTTCGATTTATGTGACTGAAGCATTCTAGTTTTCTGCAAGGTACTTTATTAATTGGTACTTCCTCATCATTTTCTCAATTTAAGAACTTCTGAGCACCCTGCAATAAATTTACATTTCAAATACTTCCATCTTTCTTTCAGTTGCATGTGTTAAAAGTCCTTGTTTCTATCCTACTTCCATCCTATACGTTAGAATCAAGAATACATAGCACAGTATAATGTGCATTCTGAAACCAATTTTAACTTATATTGCATGTTACATTCTTTATCTGCTACTGGCTATCTCTATTTGGATCTCCATTGTGTCCAACATTTCCTTTAATTTTCAGCCGTGCTGGGCAGGGCTCTGCCACTCATGCATGCATGAGTGATTTCCCCCATGCAGGCTTCCGTCGCAACTAGAACCAAAGGGCTGAAAACTGAGGAGAAAGCTGTGTGGAAGGGGACAGAGTTGTGCACACATAGGTGCACACCTTAGAGGGAACCTTGGTTGTGTCATATTTGTGCTACTGGTCATTCAGCCAAATTCTAAGATGTGTACATGTACCACCATTATCTACACTGTAATTTTGAATTTGTAACTGCATTTCTTAACCTCAACGCTTTTTTACTGATACCATGTTTCCCTGAAAATAAGACAGGGTCTTATAATAATTTTTGCTCCAAAGAACACGTTTTATTTATTTATTTATTTATTTATTCAATTTATATGCCGCCCAAACTACCCAGAGGTCTCTGGGCGGCTTACAATAATTAAAATTCAATACAGCAAAAGATAAAATAATTAAAATACAATTAAAATACAATTAAAATTGCCATCAGACCCACAGCTAATATTATTTCAGTTAAAAGCCTTCTGGAACAGGAAGGTTTTGACCTGGCGCCGAAATGTCATCAGCGTCGGCGCCAGACGAATCTCAGTCGGGAGGGCATTCCATAGTCTGGGGGCAGCTGCCGAAAAGGCCCTTTGTCTACAAGCCGTCCCTCTTACCTCCTTAAGGGACGGCTCTTTCAAAAGGGCCCCCTGGCTAGATCTTAACTGCCGGGTAGGTTCATATGGAAGGAGGCGGTCCTTCAGGTATCCAGGGCCCAAGCCGTTTAGGGCTTTATATGTCAAAACAAGCACTTTGAATTGGGCCCGGGCAGCAACTGGTAGCCAATGTAACTTATACAGAATCGGCTTGATATGTTCCGTGGCAGCTGCACCACTCACCAGCCGCGCAGCTCGATTCTGGACCAGTTGCAATCGCCGGACCGTCTTCAAAGGCAGCCCCACGTAAAGCGCATTGCAGTAATCTATGCGGGATGTTACCAGTGCATGTGTGACTGTCATGAGACTCCGCTCGTCCAGGTAGGGCCGTAGCTGGTATAATTTCCGCAGCTGAAGGAAGGCGCCCCTGGCCACCGAGTCCACCTGGGCTTCCAGTGTTAGACTGGGGTCCAGGAGCACCCCCAAGCTGCGGACCCTGTCCCTTAGGGGGAGTGTAACCCCATTCAGGGCAGGGAAATGGCCCTCCAGCCTGTCCGGCGAAGCACCCACTAACAGCACTTCCGTCTTGTCTGGATTGAGTTTCAATTTATTAACCCTCATCCAGTCCATTATCAGGTCCAGACACGAGTTCAGCACAGAAACTGCCTCACCTGGATTGGTGGAAAACGAGAGGTAGAGCTGAGTATCGTCAGCATATTGCTGACTCCTCAGCCCAAACCTCCTGATGACCTCTCCCAGCGGTTTCATGTAGATGTTGAACAGCATGGGGGACAGTATTGAGCCCTGAGGAACCCCATGACATAAATGCCATGGGGCAGAGCAACTGTCCCCCAGCACCACCCTCTGGACACGGTCAGCCAGGAAGGAGCGGAACCACTGTAAAACAGTGCCCCCAACTCCCAACCCAGCCAGCCTATCCAGAAGGACACCATGGTCGATGGTGTCGAAAGCCGCTGAGAGGTCCAGGAGTATCAACAGGGTCACACTCCCCCTGTCTCTCTCCCGGCAAAGGTCATCGTACAGGGCGACCAAGGCAGTCTCTGTACCAAAACCCGGCCTGAAACCCGATTGAAATGGATCCAGAAAATCCGTTTCATCCAGCAGCGCCTGGAGTTGCCCGGCCACAACCCGCTCCAACACCTTGCCCAAATAAGGGAGGTTCGCCACTGGTCGGTAGTTGACCACCAGCCTTGGGTCCAGGTTAGGCTTTTTAAGGAGTGGTCGAATCACCGCCTCTTTCAAGGCGGTAGGGACCACTCCCTCTCTCAGAGAGGCATTCACGGCCTCCTGGACCCAGGTGCGAACCCCCCTGGCTGATCTTCCAATTAGCCAGGATGGGCAAGGGTCGAGCGGAGTGGTGGTAGAACGGACAGATCCAAGCACCCTGTCCACATCATCAGGTCTCAACAATTGAAACTCATCCATTAATACTGGACCTAAGCACGGCGCACTGGACACATCCTCTGATTCTGCAGTAACTGTGGAGTCCAACCCACTGCGAATCTGAGCGATTTTTCCCTCAAAATGTATGGCAAACTCATCACAGCGAGCTGATGAGCAGTCCGGGACCTCCACCGGATTTCCCGGTTGAAGAAGATCCCGGACCACCCGAAACAGCTCTGCTGGACGACATTCTGAGGAAGCAATACGGCTGGAGAAATATTGCCGTTTCGCCAGCCGTATTGCCACGAAATAGGCCCGATAATGAGCTCTAAGTCGTGTTCGATCGGACTCCCAGCGGGATTTCCTCCACCTGCGCTCCAGCCGTCTCCCCTCTCGCTTCATCGCCCGCAGTTCAGAAGTATACCAAGGAGCTGTCTGGGCTCGGCGAGCAGGGAGAGGACGCTTAGGCGCAATCGTGTCAACCGCCCGGGTCATCTCCCTATTCCATAGGGTGACCTGAGCTTCGACAGGAGCGCCGACCATATCAGACGGATAATCCCCCAGAGCATTCAGGAATCCATCTGGATCCATTAGTCTCCGAGGGCGGATCATCTTAATAGATCCCCCACCCTTGCAGAGGGAAGAAGACGCTAATAGACTGAACTTGACCAGGAAGTGGTTTGACCATGACAATGGGGTCACGACCAGCCCCTCCACATCCAAACCACCATCTTCCAGTCCCGTTGAGAAAACCAGGTCCAAGGTGTGGCCCTTCTCATGCGTCGGACCGATGACACATTGAGACAGCCCCATGGTTGTCATGGTGGCCATGAAGTCCTGAGCCACCCCAGTCAAGGCAGCCTCGGCATGGATGTTGAAGTCCCCCAGCACCAACAGCCTGGGAGTCCTCAACATCAGGTCCGAGACTACCTCTGTCAGCTCAGGCAGGGAGACTGTTGGTACGCAGCAGGGTGGGCGGTACACCAACAGAATCCCTAACCTGTCTCGCGAGCCCAACACACAATACAGGCCCTCGAGACCTCCTCTCAAAGGGACAGGAAGCCTGGTCAAGGAGATAGAACTCCTATAGACTATAGCAACTCCCCCTCCCCGACCCTCCGAGCGACCCTGGTGCTGGACTGAGTACCCAGGCGGACATAGCTGGGAGAGGGGAACACCACCCTCCTCTCCCACCCAGGTCTCAGTAATGCACGCCAGGTCAGACCCCTCATCCAGAATTACATCATGGATGAGGGCAGTTTTATTTTGTACTGACCTGGCGTTCATCAACAGCACCGTGTGGCTCGAGGGTTTGCTGATATGGTCGCCTGATACCATCTGGTTGGGGGTAGAACTAGAAGAGGGGATAGATGTAAGATATCTAACCTCTCTTCTCCTACGCGGGCATGTCCTACCCCCACCGCCATTCCTTCCCCTACCCAGCACCACCTCAATGGCTGCCCCCTCCAACACCCTCCCCCCTTCCTGTTCCATTAGATCCACTGTGGGTCTCTTCTTCATTGATGGCAATTAATAACAATTTAAAAACATTTAAAACATATATAAAATAAAACTTTTCTAAAGCCCCTTCTCTCCCTCCCAGCCATGTTGAGAGGGGGATGAGGCAGCCAGGAGCAGCAGGGCCTGATCCTGCAGGCACAGGGGAAGGTTGAGCCAGCTCCCTTGAGAAAGGGCTGGCATCCAACAGGGGCCCGACCACAGTTCCACTGCCTCTCACCCAGTGGGCTGTGGCCGGCAGATGGTCTCTTGTTCCCTCTGTCAGCAGGCACGCTCGTCCGGTCAGGTCCCAAAGGAAGCTCCGGTTAAAACCTTTCTCTCCCCCTGGGCCAGGTGGCCAGTGTTGGTAGGGGATGAGGCAGCCGGGAGCAGCAGGGCCTGATCCTGCCAGCACAGGGGAAGGTTGAGCCAGCTCCCTTGAGAAAGAGCTGGCATCCAACAGGGGCCCAACCACAGTTCCACTGCCTCTCACCCAGTGGGCTGTGGCCGGCAGATGGTCTCTTGTTCCCTCTATCAGCAGGCACGCTCGTCCGGTCAGGTCCCAAAGGAAGCTCCGGTTAAAACCTTTCTCTCCCCCTGGGCCAGGTGGCCGGTGTTGGTAGAGGATGAGGCAGCCGGGAGCAGCAGGGCCTGATCCTGCCAGCACAGGGGAAGGTTGAGCCAGCTCCCTTGAGAAAGAGCTGGCATCCAACAGGGGCCCAACCACAGTTCCACTGCCTCTCACCCAGTGGGCTGTGGCCGGCAGATGGTCTCTTGTTCCCTCTATCAGCAGGCACGCTCGTCCGGTCAGGTCCCAAAGGAAGCTCCGGTTAAAACCTTTCTCTCCCCCTGGGCCAGGTGGCCGGTGTTGGTAGAGGATGAGGCAGCCGGGAGCAGCAGGGCCTGATCCTGCCAGCACAGGGGAAGGTTGAGCCAGCTCCCTTGAGAAAGAGCTGGCATCCAACAGGGGCCCAACCACAGTTCCACTGCCTCTCACCCAGTGGGCTGTGGCCGGCAGATGGTCTCTTGTTCCCTCTATCAGCAGGCACGCTCGTCCGGTCCGCACGTTAGGGCTTATTTTCAGGGGATGTTTTATTTTACTGTCATGTCTTCTTCCTTTGGTTGCTGCACAGTGGTGGAGGGCAGGGTTTCACTTAACTGGGGCTTATTTTCGTGGTAGGACTTCATTGAATAAACTTTGCTCTGCCGAGAGGATTTCAGCCTTTGTATTTGATGATTTTTCTACCTTTCCATTTTCATTCCTCTTCCATTAGCACTGATATTTTTTCTGTTGTTCAGTCCATTTTTCTTTTACCTTTCTGCATCCATTTTTTGGCCATACTTACTGATACCTTTTGTCAGCAGAGAATAAGTGGCCTTTATATTTCAGTTATATGAATCTATAATGTTATGGATGCCTTTACAAATGCTTTCCATAGCAGCATTTGTTGTTGGATCCCTTTGTTTTCCATAGTTTTTCAGGTTTTTACTCTTTCTGGTTTCTTTAATTTGAAGTAAACTGCAGTGATGACATGAATATACTGTAATCTGAATTTACATCAATTCTGGGATGCACCTTGCCTGACTGAATGCTTTTTCAGTACCTCTGATTAAATATGTCATAATTCATGTTGCTCTTTGTGGTGTTGTTAGCATGTTTTTTCCAAGGATTGTACTTGTGTACTGTCTCCTTGTAGGCAATTTGAATGTTGCACTGTAACTGCAAGTTGTTCTTCATAAAGTTGTATTATTTATTCTATACTTTCATTCTATGTTCCTAGTCCATAATCCTTCCCTATCTCAGTATAAAAATTTCTCCTTATGGAATGTAGATGTTGTTTTTCCATGTGTTTTATAGCAGCTTTGAGTTCATCATAGAATTTTTTCATGCTTTCTTTCTCTTGATCTGCAGTTGAAATGCATACATGACTGATGTTCATGTCTGTGGGATTTCCCCTTAGTTTGAGAAGCATTCCTTGGTTTGAGTGAGGAACAAATTTTGTAACAGTTGCACTTAAGTTTTTTGTTGCTGCTATGAGTGCAAGTGCAGAAAAGCATTATGTGTTATTAATGCTGAAAAAACCATGGCCAATATAATATCTGTACTTATCATCACTTGCTTACCCTCATCCTGGGTTTTGGTGGCACCTCGCATTGTCTATTTACACTATTTTTAGACACAATTTCAGCCAGAATATGTGAAAGCAATAAAGAGCTTAGAGCTAAAGTTGAAATTAAAAGCTATTATCTAAAAGTCATTAATATGGAATGCCACAAATTGCAGCAATGGTGAGACCTATACATTGAATGAATTTGTAACTCAGACAACACCCAACAATGTTGATAGTTTTATTTTAATGACATCTCAAGGCTGCCAAAAGTGAAGTGTCTTTAGTGGTTTGAATGTTATAATGCTTAAAATGCAGAGGATTATTTATTCTAGTTACTGAGAATGTCATGTGTGTTGCAGATACTCCTATGCAATAGTTGGGATCAATTTGACAGAAATGGCTTATAGTTTATTAAAGAACGGCTTTTTGAAAACTCATTTCTACAACCTGGTTCCTGGTGCTCCAAATCTGAAAGACTTCCATCAGTTTTATTGTAAGTATCTGCAAGTTTCTTTTCAATAGATGGTCAGATCCTGTACTTATGGGACATTGCTTTTCATGAATTAGTAGGCAGTGATTATTACTAGTATATCAAGTGTTTGGCTTTTGTAACTGCAGCAGCATGTGGAAAAAGATTATGTAGTAATTTTTATGAAAAACATTTGAAATCTACCACGAGGCTGTCTTTTCCTGAAGGCCCTGGGTGAGATTTGGTCAGGTTTTCAGCAAATGTAGTCTCTCTTCTGTAGGTGAAAGTAGAGCTTCTCTGGATTGATCACATTTCTGAAAAAGAAACACATTTAATCAAGGCTTTTTCCACTATTTTAAAAAGCAGGAGCAGGTCTGTATGGCTTTGTGCAATAGTAGTAGTTGGAGAACCTCCTTCCATGGTCTGCTCGTCCATGGGGCACCATAGAGAAAATCCTGCCCTTGATTGATAATAATGCGACATAACCACTGTCGCATTCTCTAATGTTGGCCTATTTATAAATGCGGGGATATGTTGGATGTAGTTCTTGATTCTAACCATATTTGGGGAATCAAGCCATATTAGTTTTGGCTTGGCTACATTTTTGAAATTATACCAGCAAATAATATGTTTTAATATGTCATTTCAATAAATGTTTGTGGTTTTTTGTCTTTGCAGGCTATTTGGCTTATGAATTTGACAAATTTTGGTTTGAAGAAAAACCAGAAAGCATTATGTATTTCAATCAATACAGAGAGAGGTTTCATGAAAAAGTCAAAAGACATCTCCTGAATTATGATGTTGTCCTTGCCTTAAAAAATGAAAACAGTAATGTGTAGCCCTTCGGGTTCTGCTCATAAAAATTATGCACTTAACTGGAATTCTCACATTTAACCAAAAATGTCATTCCGTGATCAAAGTTTTTATACATCTATTTTTTTAATTTAAAATTCACTTGAAAGCTTGGACAATCAACACTTATTTAGGAATGTACTGTATTTGCTAAAGGTATGAACTTTTTAAAAATACAATAGATCCTCACTGGATCACAGGACCTCACAACTTTTCAGCAGGTGGAAGGTGTAAATAATCTGAGGCTACATCAGTATTATCTAGCAATAGTTTGTTTTTCAAATTAGATCTGTACTTAGTTTACAAGAAATGTTGCAATACTTCATTAATAGATATAGTTTTTGTTTTAGATCCATATATTATGTGTTGTTACTTTTCTAACAATGGCATATATAGCCCTTTACACTTTTGAGAAGCAGACACTTTAAAAAGGTTAAATTATTTGGACATATGAAAACAGTTTTTATGATTGTTCTGTAAGTATCTGTTTAATATTTTTTTCTTTTTCTTTAAAATATGTAGCCAGAAATTGCCAGATTAAAGCCTCTGTTTTGAGTAGCTGTTTCCATGAGACAATGAGAGCTACAAGCTAATTTAATTAATCCAGTTCAATATATTTTCTGAGTATTATACTATATTTATTTAAGGCCATGTGATTTTCATTATATCAACTACTGGTCTCATTTCTTCTTTTGTCATCTAATACTATCTGACATGGAAACATAGAATATTGGAACTCAAAGCATAAATTCAGTTGCTAGTCCCTAATAAGGTTGACCGGTTGAATCAATTTGTGTCTCAAATCTTGTGTAAACTATCTCTGCAGAAAAGTGATTGCATCACCAGCAGAGGACGATTTTGGATAATTAAAGGTTTTCTTCTGCTCTGTGACTTGTGAGCAATCACTTCCATTGTATGGAAGCCATGGGCCAGGAGGAATTATCAAAAATTTCCCTGTGCCATAAACTTCATCTGGCATCAGATATTTGATAATTTAAAATTTTCTTCTCCTGTCTCACAGCTTCCATGAGATGAAGTGGATTACTTGTGAGTTAAATAAACTGTGGGACAGAAGAAGGAAGTAATTTAATTATCAGAAATCTCCCCCTGATGGTGATGTCCTCTTCTTTCCACAAGCATAACTTACACAACAGGATTTCGGTCACCGAATAGTAAATAATCTTTTGTTTAAATGCTGTTGATTCAGTAGGGTTATTTTTATTGGGATTAGCAGTTGTACAGTGGTGCCTCGCTTAGCGAGTGCACCGTACAGCGATGTTTCCGTATAGCGATCCCTTTTTCGGGATCGCTATACGGAAACATACCCGATCTTCGCAATGGGGAAAACCCGCATTGCGAAGATCGGGTATTGCGGCGGCCATTTTGGAGCTGCCGAACAGTTGTTCGGCGGCTCCAAAATGGCCGCCGGAAGCCCGGAAATGGCTGCCAGCAGCCGTTTTCACGCCCTGCCCTCGCTTAGCGAGGGTGCGAAAATGGCTGCCGGCAAGGGGAATCCTCGCTGAACAGGTAAGTAAGCAAGGTATTGGAACGCATTAAACTAAGTTTAATGCGTTTCAATACATTTTCCCTACCCGTTTAGCGACGATTCCGCATAGCGAGGGTTAATCCGGAACGGATTAACCTCGCTATGCGGGGCACCACTGTATTTAGGACATGACTTTTATTAAAAGATCATTAGTAATTAGCCAGTTAGCTGGCTTTCTTTTAGACATGTCTGTTGTGAGGAATGCAACTCATAGACAATATATTCATAGACAATCTAAGCAATAGGTTTTTACATCTATTGAAAATCTGATAAGCTTATTTAACATGTTTCTAAACAAGCTTGACTTGTAGCTAGTCTTACGTTCATATGTGTCTGATTCAGGATGAGGTGATCAGTTGAATACTTCAGTTTTTCTTTTAAAGTGCCTTTTACTTACTACAGTTGAGCCATATTTCAGAGTTAACACAATCCTAATGCTGAACTGTTCCTAATGGTTGCTGTTATCACAGTTGATATCTGAGTAGCAAAATCTGTACAGTACTTCTTTTGATCAACTGATAACTGGTAGATGTAGCAAGAAACAGAGCAGGAAAACAGCTAGAGAAACATAATCCACGTGCCATTGGACTAAATTAGCTAGCAACTGCTTGATTGCCTTCTTAAGAGTATGTTATGGATTGTGGAGCCTAATCCTTATGCATTTTGAAACATACACACACTTTCCCTTATTGGATTGAGTGGGAAGCTTTCTTAACAGTGCAGAAATCAGGAACAAATGGAATGATCAAGACTTGGGGAGAGGGGACACAGAGCATTAAATCTCTCCAACCCTATACTAGAATCCCAAAGCAGATTGGGAACTGTACTTGCAGTTCATGTTTGAAAAAAAATTGTGTGGCTGGTAAATGTAAGGACAATGTCTCATCTAGTTTAGCTTTTCAGAACATTGTAGACATAGAGGGTGTTGGTGAAGGGTTTATTTTCACTGTCTTCATTTTATACGTTGAGGTATCTTTTCTGCTATAAAATACTCATACAAGAGAAATTTGCATTGGAGTGCATTACAAGCATTCATGTAACTTAATTGTCAGTAAATTCTAGTACACAAAGACAGCTCTGATTCTTCAGTGAGCAAGGGATTCTTCATACTGAAAGTGGAAAATCTGTTGTGTCTGTTATATATGAGCATTGGATTTCTGATTTATCAGAACGTATACAAAAGGCCTTCTGAAATCTGTGCTGAAATTAGTATAATTTGCTATGGTGGGTACATTTGGTGATGGAATATTGAATTCTAATTGAGTTTTTCCTTGAAATTATGAGTAAAAATCATAATTTCTATCTTTTCAAAACCAGTTCCACTATATTAAATACAGAAGTGCTACACAGAAGCAGTTTTCAAAGTGCTTGAGTCATTTATTCCACCAATATGTTCGACAGTATATTTCCTTCTTTAAGCGCTGTCTTCTTACAAAGAAGAGACAGCGCTTCTCTTCAACCATGAGGCTTTTAATGCTTTTAATGCTTTCCTTGGGTAAGAAATACTTTTTGTTAGTTTGTGCATTCAATATAAATACCAGAAAATTAAAGATTCCAAAATGAGTACACTAGAGAAGATTTCAGGGCATGTCATCTTAAGCACTTACGATGTTTTTGTTTTTCACTTCATAATAGCTAATTTTAGGAAGCCCCGTTTCTGTACATATCCTTGTAAAACAATTGTGTAACTCTTCAACTGCAGCACCCTTACTGTCTGTTATTCTTCAACCTGTCTTTTGAATTTCCAGGATTTAGCATTTTTCATTGACTTTCAGTAAACCAAATCAGCTAATTGGATCCCTAGAAAACAACATTTTATCAATAGCTTACCACTAGCTCAGGAGAAAGATGTGGGGCTCATTATGATAATGGTGAATTTCATTATCCCACATTTTATTATGTAGAGCAGGGTCATCATGAAAAGATATTGAGGATTAGGATTGGAGTTGGTAATTGAGTCCCTCCAGATCATTAGGAGTTTCAGTTCAAAAACACGTTGACAACCACATGTTCCCCAGATGTTTTACGGTAGTTGACAATTTGATGGTTGATTCTGGCAAGTTTGGATAGTGTTTTGTTTGGGCAGCATACCAAGAGAAAACATCAAATCACAATCTTCAATCTTTTACCTGAAAACGATTACTCCATATATAATCATTAAGCATTACTTTGCTAGAAGGTTAGTGTTCAACAAGAAGGTACATTAAAGGTTCTTTGAACTGATGTTTAAATAACTACCTTAAACCTAGATCAGATATAGAATTGCTTGGTTTTTTAAAAAAATGAATAAAACATTGAATAAAAAGATGTTATCAGCAAAGCACAAAATGATGTGATGTTAACGAGTATTATTTTGTGTAATATTTTAATGGTGCTATTGATCAGAGCTTGAGAATCTTTAGTAAGCAGATGTCTCCTATTTTTACAGTTGGAAATATTTTTTAAATCCTCCCTGGTAGTTGGAATAATTTGTATTTGCTTTATTATGTAAAGCAACATGACTTCATTAGAGTCAGTTGTGAAATCTTATGTGCTTCAGGTATAGGAACAAAAAACTTAACAGACAGTATTGTGATTCATCTTTACATGTGTAGGACTCCAGCTGCAGAGGTCTAACTGAGTTATGTGCTCCGTCCTGTGACTGCACGTGGCTGGCACCTCATGAGTTTACTGTGACACCTTCCATAGCTGGAATTCTGCATGTGTAAATGCTGAATAAGATAGTGGTCATTATCTTCTTGGGCTGCGATCCTGTAAACATCAAGTCCTAGTGAACTCAGTGAATTTTGCTTTTGGATAGAGGGTTGCATACTGACTTGGTTCAGACAGAGCAATCCCAGATCAATTAAAGCAAAAATTGGTAAAGTTGTTCATTTTGGATGTTGTGATGCCCAAAAGCAACTTTTCTAAACAGGCAGGATAAGCAAATGTGGCCCTCCAGATGTTGCCCATCCATTATTTAAGTGATAGTTTATTGAACCAGGAATGGGTGGTATGCCTGTGTCCCTCCTCTTTCCCATTCTTCTGTCCAGCTTACACATAACTTCCATGGTGTCCTAAATTAGTTTGCTAGATTTTTCAGTGTATACGCATTTCCTGTAAATCAGGAAATCATTATACGCTATTGCCTGATTTGAATGCTACGAGAAACAAAAATCAGGAAAGCTTTACCAAACTTAGCTACTTGGGGGAAGAGGAGGGGCAAGAGAATAACTGCCTGTGTCTTGTTCACAGTCCAGTAAATGATGATTTGACAAGCCTGGAAGGATAGTGTTTCATAGTTTTGTGGTTTCCATATGTATTTGCAAATTTCCTTTGATAAATCCATACTAGAATTATATTTGCACCACTTAATGTACTCTGTAAACATGAAGTGCTTGATGTTGAATAGGAATATTTTGTGAAGTAGATGAGGTTTACTATTTAAATAGAATATTGCATTGTGACAATCCTAAACCACAGTAGTAGTTCAGCACACTTTGTATGAAATCAAACTGCTATGCTCACTTTGAAGGAGTAAGAGTTAGTTTACACATACCCACTGTTTATTTCTCATGCATTTATGTGCAAGATCACTAGAGAAATGTGACCAAGTGTGGGGAGAGTACTTGTAAACAAGATGTGCCATTTCCTTACCATTAGGAAAGGAAGGTGCAGCCTGTATTCAATTGAACACGTGGTTACCTCTGTACTCCCCCCCCCCTTTGCATTGTTCCTCCAAAAGCGAATGAACCTTATGCATCATACTTACATAGAAGAAAAACCCATCTCTTTTTATGTAATTTCATTCACTATGTTTTGAATTGCATGCCTGAACAAAAATCTGAGTTCTAACCAGTTGACCAATTAAATCTATGGCTGTATGGTGTGAGAAGTTCAGTAACTTGTTCATAAAAATCAGTAAGTATGGTATGCAAAATTGTGGATTCTAGTATGTAACAGATAAAGGTGAGCAGCAGCATCAAGAAAGCAAAAGGAAACAACTCCAAAATAATGTTGCACAAATGGCTATAAATAGTTGATCAAAACTTTGAGTGGAAGTGGAAAAGCATTCTACAAAGATACACATGCAGGCTTTTTATAGGTGAGTTCAATAACAACTTAGGTGGAAGTACAGAAGCTATACATTGTACTATTTTATTCATTAGATCCATATTCAGGCAGTTTACTTACATTGTCACTGATGCAACAAAAGATCAATTTGAAAGTTTTTGATTTGGAAATAAAAAGTAGCCAATATTCTGTTCAGTATTTACATATACTGTATGCAGAGCTCCAGCTGTGAAAGCTGCCATGGCAATCAAAGTGCTAGTTTGCATGCACTATGCACACGACTGGCACCTCATCACAGCACTATGGCAGCTGCTGGAATTGTGTGTGTACAGTATTGAACTATTTATTGGCCCAGGATCCCAAATGTAACAGCCTTGTCTTTTAAAGCCAGCTGCTGCTTTAGCAGTCTCTACTATTAGAGCTGTAGATATGACAGCTTGGCTGTGTAAGGTTCCATAACTGATAAATAACCATTGTTTTGAGTCTTTGTCTGGTATTAACATTGATGTCAGCTGTTTCTATTTAATGTCTACTCCTTTGCTATCTAAAGAACACTTGTAGTTACTTGTAAATCTTTTTAGATTGAGACTTGCCTGCTAGTAAATATATGTTTATCAAAGTATGAAAGCAATAAAATGTGATGTTTGAACTGGAGTGCGAATGTTAATGTTAAAGTGGGGGAGTACAGAGGTAAAGATCAGTTTGGTCAGAAACTGTTTTTGTATGGTGTGTTATACCCCTATACCTGCTTTTAGAGCTTGCATTCTCCACCACTGTTCTGTTTTACAACCATTTTGAATCTCACAATCAATACCTTTAAATTGTGCCTCAGTATAGGAAAATATTAATTGTATTTCCGAATCCTTTTTAAAAGGAGTGGACAGAATCTAATTGAATATTTTATGTTGGTGTAAATCTAATTACATTTCAACAGTGAATCCCTGCTACTTAAGAAGTTGACACTTGCACTTTTTGTCATGCACCAAGGTTACACAGTCAGTGTGAAACAAATACAAGCACCGACTTCTTCACTATCAGAAATTCACTGCTGGAATTTATGCCATCCTGTGCAGGTATAACAGGATTCAGGCCGATCTAATATTTACAAATGCTTCATACATTTCGGCTGTCTTAACTTTTTCACAGCACCTCAAAAATCCTTGATAGGAACACGTTCTCTTTCAAGACCGTTTGTTTATGATAAACTACTTGTGAGCAATTGGCGTGTATGGACAGCTGCTTACATAAGAGAACTGCTGGATAGCTCAGTGGTTTAGGTGTCTGGCTGTGGAGCCAGAGGTTGGGACTTTGATTCCCCACTGTGCTTCCTTGAGAGTGTCTGGACTTGATCCATAAGAGCCCTTCCAGTTCTAAGATTACTATTACTAGTCCCTTCCACCTCTGATTCAGCTACCTTTAAAAGGTTCCTAGTGGCAGTATCATTCATCCTTCATTATCAAGTGAGCGAGTTTGTGCCCAATGTTATCTTACCTTGGAGAGACCCTTCCCATCTTTGATGCCCTAGAATAAGAGAAAAACTGACTGAAAAAAAGGTAATAGTTTGTATAATTCCTGGACAGCCTGAGGCATAAAGTGGGTATAGGAGTGTACAGTCCCCATCCAATAACAAGGTTAAATATTCTTTAGATTCAGTAGAAGGTAAAGGAGGATGAGCCAATAAATTTGCCCTAGATTCTAATATACAATTTTAAAAACATATTAAAGCTTCTTATTTTATTGCTATTGCATTTTTCTGCTTAAGCAAGTATGACTTGCTCTTTCTAACAACCATTTTGCTGCAGGAATTTAGCAGATAATGTCTGTCAGTGTTTTGGCTAGAATACTGACATTATTCCTATGAAACACAGATCAGGCATGCTGTGCAGTGATGATTTCCACACATACAGCAATGACTACCAATGATGATCTGGAATTGAAGTTTGTAATACTAACCAGTAAAGTTCCTTTGTAATAATGAAGTCAGTTCATGCATTCTTCTTGTGATTAATGTCTTGCATTAGCTTTAGCACTTTAATTAATTTCAGATCCTGTGCTGCCCAAAGGGCTAAAAATGTGTAATACATGAGGTTTTTACTCTGAAGATGAAATTTTGAGGAGGGGGAGATTCCAAATACCACACCTGAATAATACAGCCTACAAAAAAGCCACATAGCCTTGGCCATTTGCTCAGTGCCAAGGAAACAATCATACCTTGTGCTCTTCATTAAAAAAAAATCTTTTAACATACATTAAAGGTAATACACTTTAAATTTAGTTGTTTTTGTTTGTAAAAAAAATCCTGTTGTATAAGTTACAGCTACAGAAAGGTGACAAAATCAACTGGGAGAAGTTTTCAGTAATCAAATACTTCATCCTTCTATCCCTCAGCTTCCAGGAAATTAAATTGATTACTTACAAGTTGGACAAGCCAAAGGCAGAAAAAAAGAGTAATTACTAGAAATCTCCCCCACCAATGGTGTACTCTCCCTTCTACAGGTGTGACATACACAACAAGATTTTGGCCACTCAGTTCACACTAGAAGAGTTAACTTATACCATGAAAAAGCAGCCACAGTTTTCAATCAGGTATTAGTTTAATGTCCTCTTTAAAAAAACAAAAAGATGCTTGTTCACATTTACCTACTGTGGTTAAAACATTTTAGAGACAGTTAAATATCTTTAATAAGAAAGCAAAGCTTTGGCTAAAAAAACCTGGAAAAGTCACACGATCATAATATACAATATATAAAACAGTAATGCAAATATTTTTGAAGGCCGCAAATGAAGTACAAGCATGTAAGAACGATTTGGATTAATTATTTGTGAATTAAAAACCAGCTAACACATTTTTTAAATGACTGGGCCCAATCCATTCCTATGGTGGACACGGTGCCCACATTTATACGATTGCCATACGCTCAATGAAGCAGTCTTCTGCTTTCCTGCAGAAGCAGTATGGAACAGGGGAAATGGGCTACTGAGTGTGTGGTAATCTTTATGTGTGGGAAGCTGTGCACTGTAGTATTGAACTGTGTCCACTTAACGGTTCTGGAAAAGAAGTAAAGATTCAAAGTGCAGGTGCTCCATTTGTCATTCAACTTATTCAGAAAATTACATTATACATTATAATCTATAATAAAGTGACAGTGTTTTCATTCATTAAGACTTTCAAACATTCAGTTACATTTCCTTGCAGATTTTTTTTCAGATTACATTCCTGCTAATCACAATGTTTTAAATGAAGATTTAAGCAATTTGGCTATGAATTCTTAATCTACGATATGTTATATTCATGATAATGTTTGGTTTAAAATGTCAACACTAGGAATTATCTACATTATAAAATCCTCTCATTTTAAAAAGGGGTACTATGAATTGTTTAGGTGAGGACAGTGACCATTGTCAAGAAAAGTCCTTAGCAGGATCCCTGAAGAATGTATTTTAAAAAATATTAGAAATCACAAGCCTCTTTTAAAAAATTATAGAGAGAGACATCCACCAGGAATGCTGCACAGAACTCACTTTGAATCCTAAACAAGTTAACAGTATCCCTTTCTATTTCTTTCTCCTCACTTTACTGTTCCTTCGTGATCACTGAAGCTTTAGCACACAATTGATTTGTGGAGGCTTTCATTTTGACATCTACATTAATGAGGCAATAAGCTCTATATGAACAAAAGGTAGACTAATTCCAAACTGGATGGTGAAAATCTTCGTGCCACAGAGGTCCTCACTGTAGCCCACATGGCGTTTGTGACATTCTGATTTCTTCCAGTTCCTTCACTGCTCTCAAGATTTCAGGCTTTGTTGGAAAGCCTACACCTTGTTGTGTGCAAGGTGAATAATTTGTTGCCATTCATCCATGGACAGCAAGGCTAATAATATACACAGCACTGACAATTATCCCACCACCCACCCCATGTATACTGGCTAGGACAAGCTTTGTGGTAATATTTGCCATACAGAGAAGAACATAATAAGTCAAGGTAAATATGGATTTACATCCCAACAAGTTCACATGAGCAAGAACTACCATGTTTTGAAAACAGCAGGATCAGTGCCAGGCAGTAATAAATATGTCATAAAAAGCTATTTTTTTCTCTTAAAAACACCTCTCTATCTCATCTGCCTAGCCTGACATAGCAGAGATTTCATAGTCACTTGCAGATATGATGGGTTTGCCCATCATCCGCACATTCTTGGCATTAGTAATCCTTGCCATCATACACACTGGCTTGTCAAAGTACCGCACAAGGGCTGGTTCAGTCAAGAGCGAAGCCAGAAACTGCTCAAAGGTGATGGCCCAGTCTCTGTCAATGCTGGTACTTCTGGGCAGGGAAGCTGGGTTGCTACTTCGGACCAGAACGGTGTCCTCGCCGATATCCTCGCAATGCAGCTTGTCGTCCTCATGAGAGCCTGCACTTAGGACAGAATAGGAAGACATAGAGCTGTCATCTTTTGTATCATCATCAGAAATCAGCATGGAAGAGCCAGCTCCATTATCCCGTGGCGAAGAATCTTCCAGCTTAATATCCTCCATTTGTGAACCATCACCACAGATGTTCTCTTCTTCATCAGCAAGGAAACCATCTTGAAAAGGATCTCGTTGTTCAAGGTGATACTGCTGGCTCCCTTTCTTCTGAAGCAGTGTGTTCTGAATAACTTTGCTGCCATTTTCAGCCTCCTTACAAGGCTGGGCACTAAACAACTTACCAACCTCACCAATCTCCAGAAGCAAACTTGTCACGGCTGCAGTAGCATGGTAAAGATCCTGCTCATTGGGGTCTTCGCTGAACATATTATACATTGTCTTGCATAATTCAATAAACTGACCCTAAATGAAGGAAGACAAACACATTTGTCTCCTCAAATATTTATATTTCAGCATTTCATTTTGTACAGCCCCCTGTTATCTCTCCTGCTACTAAGCTCACAGTTGACTAGCCTCAGCAGCAATATCATCTGCCCTGAGGTAATTCTGTGGACCATGATAAAGAAAAAGTACAACTGTTCCCTGTGTAAGAACATTATTCAGACAGACACTGAGATAGAGGTATTCACTTCAAAGTTCACAGATACTGATACATTTTAGTAAGTTACAAGCATACTGAACTCAACAAAACTACAGAACAGCCTTGACTTATGAACGTCCTGACCTGTGACCAATTTGAGTTATGACCAGCTCTGGCCGCAAAATTTTGCTTTGACTTGCGACCGGAGCTTTGAGTTACAACTGGAAAAACGGTGGGGAAAAAGGCGGGGAAATTTGAACTGCTAACCATTGGTCGGTGAAGAGGCTGCTTCTTTGTAGCTCTTTCGCCCCAGCGGTTAGAGAGTGTGCATTCGGAGGAGGTTTCAGACTGCCTGGTAAAGTACTGCTTTATTGCTTTTTAAAAACTGCCTGTTCTGGGTGGGTATTGCAGTGTGTTTTTAGTGTGTGTTTTTAGGGGGGGTTCAGCTGGAACAGATTAATCGCGTTTCTGGTGGCTTTTGCAGTGTGTTTTTTAGTTCCTGCTGGAATGGGTTTGTTCGATTCTTGGGGGGGGGTTATGTTTCTGTGCTTTGATGGCAGTGTGTTTTTAAGTGTGTGCTTTAGTGGGCGGGGGGTTCGGCTAGAATAGATTCATCGCATTTCTGATGGCTCTTGCAGTGTGTTTTTTAGTCCCTGCTGGAATGGGTTTGTTTGATTCTGAGGGGGTTCTTTCTGTGCTTTGATGGCTCTTGCAGTGTGTTTTTAGTAAGGGGGGGCAGCCGGAACAGATTAATTGCGTTTCAGTGTATTCCTATGGGAAATGGTGCTTTGAGTTAAGACCAATTTGAGTTACAACCATCTTCTGGAATGGAGTAAGTTTGTAACTCAAGGCACCACTGTAATTGTTTTAAAATAAATACATAGTACTAAATACAATAGTTAATTCCAACTAGTGCAGACCCACTAAATGACTTATTAAATCACCATTTATGTTAAGTCCTACTGATTCAATGAATCTACTTTACCATGGATTAATAATCTGATTTTAAAGTATCCAGTACTGAATATAATTCAAATGAATTGTTTCAAAATTTCTAATAAAAGAAAAATGATCACAATTGAAGTGAGCAACAAAACGAATTAAAGATTAACAAACTGATTGCCTTTAAGATGAGGCTGGCTGTAGTCCATAAAACTGATTCCAACTAATATTTCTTGGCACTTCAAGATGTCGCAAGGCCCTTTGTCAATTAAATTTTGCTGCAACAGCCTAACAGAAGTACATTCTTACTATTTTTGCCCAAAATACAAAGAAAAAAAAAACAAGGGCCTGATCCATAGGGTTTTTCATAGTACAGCAGCAATGTATATATTGATCTGTACATCCACCTGCTGAAAACATTTTTGTGCTGCCAGATTTCACAACACGACTTGGTAGCTAGCGGCAGCAACTGAGACACGGAATCCTTTCTTTAGCTTGAATGTAGAACTACTAACAGTGATAATGAAATTGACCATACCACCTATCCAACTGTTATGGGTGTATTTGGACATTACCAAGTCATACCCAGTTTCAGATGCCCTGCATACGCCTCTTTTCCCTGTTGAAATGCAAGAGTTTTGTTCCAAACTCCCTGTGCATCTGTCATTTGCAAATCTGATAGTTTGCATTTGTCAAAATGTATTAAAAGTTCTTTACATGCTAACAAAACTTACCTGATTTAATTTTGGCAAGTCCTTTGTATTCTTTGCTTTGGATTTATTCTCTTGGCTCCACATTCTAAGGTAATTTCTGTTTTCCTGAGAGTTCTTCTTACCTACCACAATCAAGGGTCCAAAAATAGGCAGTGAAAAAGTGTATCTAGTTTCTTCCAAAGAAGAACACTTCTGATCATACCATCCAAGTTAGCAAGCAAGATGAATGATGTACCTTTTTCAGTTTTCACGCTCACATTAACAAATCCTTCCTCTGATCCATGCTTGTTCCTGCCATCTACTCCAACAACTAATAATATTCAGGAGGAAAAAACAAAATTAGTACCTTATGACAAACCTCTGGATTTGTGCAATTTTATTAGTGAGCCGAAGGAAATATAGTTTCAGCTAGACTTTTTTGAGAGTTGCTGAGCAGCCCTCCGAGACCTTGCTTCTATGGGCAAAATTATTTTGCAAACATGGGGCATAACACTTCCATGAGCATAGCACACCTGTTTGAAGTAATGGGGCTTTCCATTTGTGCAAGGGGTTAGTTAATTCTCCTTGGTGCAAGTGGCAGGGAAAGAGGAAGCATATACGTAATGGCCTGGATTTACGCATAGTTAAGAACCAACAGGATTCTGGGCCATGTTCTTTGGATAAAGGCCTTCTGGACATTTCAGGATGGGTAAATGGACTGCAAGCTGCACACCTGTATTTAACATGTTTTTAAAACTACTTGTATCTATAAGTTTTTAATATGATATTCATTTAGTTTTTAAAAAAAATACTGTAATCATTTTTTAAAATTCTATAAGCCACCTTTGGGCCTTTATAGGAGAAAGAAAAGATAAAATATTTTAAATGAATATATATAATGCTAGAGAGTGAATCTATCCGTGTAAGTCATTTCTCTTGAACTGTAACTAGTCTCAGGTGGCAAACAATATTGACACTGGGCTTTGCTTAATTTCAAACCGCAAGAGGGGAATATGCAACACGTTCTTTTTAGTGACAAGCAGATGTACTGTGGAGTAGTTCTAAACATATGTATAAATTGGTATATTTACTTTTACCTTCTCCCTTTTTCTGGTAAACTGATTATTCTGTTGAATCTGTGTCTAGAGTAGGCTTGGGTGGGACTGGCTTGAAGAGATGTGGGGACATGTTTTGACAGACTGCTTTAGGATACAATGATTAAATATCTAGTTCTCTGCACACTACTAACTAGACCATAACACTACATTGGTCCTTGAAAATCTGCTTATTGCATTTGGCACTATAGGAATCTAGAAATCCAATGTTGAAGAAGATTCTTTCATAAACTCATTCTCATCCTAAAGGTTTGGGGGGGGGGGTAAATGATAGCTGTTTGGAACTTACTAAGCATCTTTATAAAATACCCTCCATAATTAGCACTAGCATCAATAGTCTTGAAAGAAGAAAGAATCTCAGGTAGAGTTCTGTACCATGTGTACACTCTGGTGTGATGTCTTCAAAGAAATATTGAGTTGCTTCAAAAGCAGAATCTGGCTCTTCTGGATCAGAAGATGGGTCTGTGTAAAGAAGCATGGAATATCAGCATGCCTTGGACATACAACAGTCAACCCACTTGTACATAGCAGAACTACAATTCTGTGTCTATACTACAGGACTGAGAAAAGCAAAACCACTTGCTGCCTACATGTCTTTCTATAGCTCTGCTATAGAAGCGTGCAGGAAAACGGGTACATCTCCAGGTTCTGCAGAAGATCTTCAGTGGAGTTAAAACCACATATCTCAACATTGTTCCAAAGATGTGCAGAACTGGGAGCTATGCAGTGACCACATGACAGATGAAATTCAACAGTGAGTTGCAACTAGAGTAGGCCTACTGAATCAGCATGAATGTCCCGAGTTGACTCATTTGTATGTTCCACTGATTAAATGGCCTACTCTAATTTCTCAATCCTTGACAGAGCATTGTTGTGAGACTCTGAAGCAGCGGTTCCCAACTTTGGATCCCCAGATGTTCTTTAATTAAAACTCCTAGAAGCTTTCACCACTACCTATGCTAGCCAGGATTTCTGGGAGTTGTAGTCCAAGAACAGCTGGGGACCCAAGGTTGGGAACCACTAGTCTAGAGGCTGCTGGTGAGAGGAGGGAATGGGAAACGTATCTTCTACCCTGCCACCTCCATAGGTAGTACTTTGAATCCAGCCCATAACATCTGCCTCTAAAATTGTCCATTTTATTTACTCAATTGCTCAAACACATCAATCATTTTATTAAATACTGTACAATATAACAGCAATAAATTCCTGGACACCTATAGGAACTATGTACTGCTGTAAAGACCTTTTCATTTATGCCCATATTTTTTCATCTATGGATAGTTACATATATAAAGTGTAAAGAAGAGAGCATGACTTTTGGAAGTGATCTGACTCAAGTTAAGAAATCAACCTGGACATGAACTGCTGGATAGCTAAGTGGCTTAGGCATCTGGTTGTGGAACCAGAGGCTGGGAGTTCAGTTCCCCACTGCGCCTCTTTGATGGGCTGGATTCAATGATCCAGGGAGTCTCTTCCAGCTCTGAAGGTCTAAGACTGTAATTATTATTAGTTCTATCAGCATAGCCAATATAGTAAATTGCGAATATAGTAAATTGCAACTAGAGTAAGCCCAATTGAATCAGTAGTGCTTTGGTGAGTCAATTCCTTTGCAAGTTCCATTGATTCAGTGGGCCTACTCTAGTTGCAATTTACTATGCTAAGCAACAGGATTTCTGCCTTTGAGTTGAGCAATTCAGCAAGCAAGAGATATTATATATGCTGACTCCTTAACTTGAAGCAATCTGCCTCCAAAAACTGTGCCACTGATGTTGTGCTGGTAGACAATCATCATAGGATTTTGGTCCATGTTGTTTTATCAACTAACATGTACTATCTTGCCCTATCTAGGAAAATAAAACCAAACGGAATTATGCTTATGTCTCATTACACAGCTACCATCCAATCCATCCTGCTAGGGTAAAAATCCCACTGCTGACTGGTGGAATAAGGCTACAACAAACATCTCATTATAGCTGCAACTCTAAGAAGTCAGTCACCTGTAGTCGGTAAAATATACATCTGTGTCAGCAAGCAAAAGATTGCATTGGCAACAGGGTCTAAGCAGAATTTTAAAGTATCTTGAACGAGCCTATATTTACTCACCAGGCAAAACATGCATTTTATACAGCAGCTTCAATTTCTCTGTAAGATCCCCATGGCAAGCTGCACCTAGAGAAAAGCACATTCACTGTCATTAGAATTTTGTTGTTGTTGTTGTTTAGTCGTTAAGTAATGTCTGGCTCTTTGTGACCCCATGGACTAGAGCACGCCAGGTCCTCCTGTCTTCCACTGCCTCCCGGAGTTGGGTCAAAGTCATTAGAATTACTAACATTTAAACCCTTAGAACATGGACAATTTTCCAAACTTGGAAATTCATCTTCTGTAATCTAAAGGTTTTGTGCTTAATTTATATTCAGCTCCCATAAACACGAATAAGTGGGGGGAAATGGGGTAGAAAGCATTTACAGAATCCCTACAAGGATATCTTCCCAGTACACAGAGATGAGCATGTAAAAGGGAACTGGTTGTTACTCAATGGCTTTGGAAACTAAGCATGCACTATGTTTACATTTCCACTGCTCCAGAATGCATCAGCATAACATTTCTGTTTGTATGTATTTGCACTATCATCCTATAATCACTGCACTGCAGTATACAAAGCTCTCAGCATATGAGAATATCACATGAATTGGATAAACTGAACATTTCTTAGAAAAGCCTCAAAAATTGTCATGTATAACCTTTCTTGACACAGTGGCTGAAATCTTGTTGTTTAGTATAGTAACTCAGAATTAGAGTAGACCCATTGAATAATGGCAGTTCCAGAGGAGTCGACTCACCAAATCCCCCTTATACAATGGGCCTACTATAGTTTCAAGTTATTATACCAAGCAACAGGATTTCAGTTAATATGCCCGTTAAAGCTACAAAGTCAGATATTTTGGAACTACTGCTTTAAACTCCATTCAAATACAGCTTAGTTTTTGAAATGATTTCCCCCCTCATTTTCCATATTTTGTTTAAGTAAATCTTCCTTGATGTTAAACAAGGTACAATGATAACATAGAGTAAGTCTTGCTATGTAGCTATTCAACAAATAAACAGATATTTTACTTGAATTCTAAAATCAAGCCTCCAATGACAAATATCAACTGAACATCAAGAAGGAGAAAGTATTTTTTCTTCTTTTTGCAAACAAGACACAGTTGCATTTGAAGAACAGAATATTAAATCAACCCATATAGCTGACTTTCTGAATGTGGCTTAACATAAACTCAGTTACATCAAACCTATTAGCGCTTACATGTACAGAGCCTTCTACAATGTTAACAGTCTCAGGTAAGACTGTATGCCAAACCAATGATTTCAGTTAACAGAGAAGGGAGAGCCTTAGAAGAACAGCGTAGTGCAGGCTTGTCCAACCTGCGGCCCGAGGGCTGCATGCGGCCCAGGTAAGCTCGTAATGCGGCCCAGTGCAATTTTTTATTTTAAAAGAAATTCCAAAGTTTCAAGTTACACTGCTAGTGCTTGCAGCCGGAATGTGGCCGGGGCATGTCACAACAGTAGAGGGAGAGAGAGGGAAGGAAGGAAGGAAGGAGTTGGAGGGGAGGGGACAGGGGGGCTGCGTGACTGTATTGCGCCATCCCCATCAATAGGTGGACACCCTCCCGGCCCCATAAAGCCACCGGAGTCGAAGCTCGCAGCCTCTGCTGTCTGCTATCGCAGCTGCTGGTAAGCGCGCTTGGAGTGGGGCTGTGGAGGACGGCTAGGGCTGCCCCCCCCCATGCGGGCCAAACCAAATTTATGTCCGGCCCAAACAAAATTTTCATCTTCTAATGTGGCCCAGGGAAGGTGAAAGGTTGGACACCCCTGGCGTAGTGCATGCATTTTCCTTACTAAGCCCGGAGACAAATTCACGGAAGTTGATTAAGGAATCTCCATTTTCATCCAGTAATCTGAATAAGCGTGCAGCCAAAACATCAGAGTGAGTTCCACAGGCCCAAGGAAAAAGGAGAGCAAACATCCCTTTGAACTGCTCAAAGTCAATGCGGTACTGTTCCAAATAAGGCAAGCTTGGGTCATGGCGGTCAATGGCACTGCTGGTGCCTCCCCAGTAGCAGCTAGTGAGATGCTCGGCCTGAAGAAGAACAAGGCACATGATGGAATCATTATCACAATTAGCTTCGTAACTAGTCTAGCAGTCACCATTCCCATCCCAATCTATGCTGCTTTTAAACAAAGATGATTTAGGAAAACCCCATTTCATCTTGACTAGGATTGGTACTAAGACCAACAATGTGACTGCATTATAGTACTGTTATAGCTGGAAAGGAAACCACAGCTTGAAAATGTTACCTAAAATGGTTAACCCATTAGTGCTTGTTACAGTTTTTACATACGGTATTTAGGATGTGTTAACTTTATTGCATATTTTGGGGCAATATGCCAATAACATGGCACTAAATGTATTACTACTGCTGCTATACCTTGAAAAGCGCGTAGAGTTCCTCTAGCTCATCTATCGTAAAAGAGGTTTCAGTCACTATGGTTCGTACCTTTCAAAATGTAAGAAGAAAAAGTGTTTACGCCAAAGGTTTGTGCTTCCAAATACATCAAGCAACAACTGATCAGAAAAAGCACTCTCAGGAACCTACCACATTGCGTTTCGTAGTGTCTTCAAGTGTCTGGATCACCTTCAGCCTCTGTTTGAATCTCATTTGTTCAATCAAATCTGCCCTTATGCTTCCAAATTTCTAAAGTGAGAAATTACCATTCAAAATTAAAACCTATGTCACTGTGCTCACAAAGCAGATTTTTATTTTCACACTGGACACTCTGCAAATAGCTAGATGCAAAATCTAAAATGACTCCTTAGAATATACTATTTTCACCTTCAAACAGGAGACAAAATTAATTTGCAGCTCTTCAATTTCTGTATATTGGTGAAAATTACCTCATAAGATGTTCTGATGAGCCTGAAAATATCCACTTCAGGATAAGGCCCCACATCATCACTGAGCAATGAGTGAAGATGAGGAATTGGTGGCAAAGTGCTGTCTTTATTGGTCACACTGTCCAAATACCTACAGATGGCAAAAGAATCAAATTGCACATGTTCAGACTTCCAAGTGTAAACCTAATCGAAGTGTATGTTATATCCCATTTCTCTCCACAAGTTTACTAACCAAACAAACCAGGCAGAAGTTGGAACAAGAGTAGTTTCATCCACATTCAGTTAAATACCAATGGAGGAAAAGCTAAGATGCTCTAGTTCAGCTGGCAAGCAAGTTGTGATCACTGTGGCAAAAATACAACTTCTACTTGCGAAAGAAGGTCTTGCTGCTTCACAGTGTGAGCAATGACAACATAAAAACTATTCATTTTGAATCAAAACATCAGAAATATTCAAACATTTGCTGTGTAAATGTTTTGACATTACTGTACCCAGGTCTGAGTATTTATGCACGTGCTAGGAAACCTACATCTTTCCAGATGCTGTTGGACTCCAACTTCTATCAGTCTAGATAAAAAGTCCTCAGAAATGGCACTGGGAAGGCTTTCCTGGGGAGCAGCAGTGCCAATCAAGATTCATAGTAATGTGCTAGACAAACTACCAACCTGAGTTAGTACAAGAGAGCTCATTATCACTAAATCAAATGAGAGATCAAATGAGAGAAAATTAAAACTCAGACTCAGGCAAAACTGCTGCAATGCTAGCTGATGGCCAATTAATATGGCAGAAAACAAGAGTCTAAGGGTACAACCAGGCAGGCATTTGTCCTGCAATTTGGTCCAGTTTGAGGACAAGCTGGGGTGTTCTTTTTTCTGGCACCTGTATGACATACATGGCATCACAAGCCGGTCTGCCCTTGATCAGTGCCTACTGCACTTTTGGGGTCATTGTCATGGTCTACTGTTTTGTTTTTTTGGTGCAGATAGGATCACTCCATTTTGGTTCATTTCTAGTGTGTGTGATCACTGGGATTGAACCAAAGAGGCTGTCTGTCTGTCCCTTTGCACTTAATCTTGAGAAATGGAAAATGTCTTTACCACTCACCTGCAGAGGGAAAGAGAGAAAAAAAATTCTGTTTCTTTGAAACTGTTGCTGCAACAATTAAAAAGAAACGGGAAACTCCTTCTCCCTTCCCCTCCACAGGTGAGTGGAAAGGAAGCTTCCCATTTCTCAAGATCATTAAGCAACTTAGGCAAAGCAGAGAAAAGGAAACAGGAGGGAAATGCTTTGTTTTTGCTTTCTTTCTCCTTATAGGAAAAGACTGGTCTAGATCATGCTACACAGGATCATTTGAGGTGGAAGTATTGCCACAAGTGACATACCGCACCTCAAAGCAACCCTGTTTAGCATGATCTAATCCAATCCAGACCAGGATAATTGGGCTGATTAGTTGCACCCAAAATCCTTCATTGTGTGTCTATACTTTTGATTTATATCACACAGAAAGCCATTTGTGCAAAATCACTTACTTAAAAGGGGGGGAAAAACCCAACACATTTTGCTGGGGAGGGTATGAACGCTAACAGCATGTCTACAATGACAAGGTTTTTTTCCCATAGAACCAAAGCAAGAGCAGGCAAAATTTACCTTCCAAGCACTGTCATAGCTTCACCATCATCTTTACAATTCAGCAGCTTGTCCACATTTGCATCTAGCACTGCCAGTGCCAACTGGAATATCACCTTTATTCCTTCATAGAAGAAACAGTCCACCACAACCACAGCACTTTCAAAGGGCATTACACTGAGGAATAGTGTGAGGAACCAGGAAAGGGAGATTGTGGAGATGACCCCTAAATCCTGCATGCAGTCATAGAGTTGGGGAATATAATCTCGTGCTAACTCTTCAAATACACCTTGATCCACCAGAGCACCTGTAAGACATCATTGGCATTTGAGATATAAAATTTGAACCAGTGGAATGTACATTGGTGCCCATCTAAGAAATCAAAATGGAAGAATTTTTCAGTTAGCTTACATTGCACTGCAGCATCCGGCCACTCTAAAAGGCTGAATGCTTTAGTTCGTTCATTTGCAACGCAGTAACTGATACAAGCCAATATGAAAGTAAATTTTCTTCAACACTAAACATTTAGATAATTAAAAATTTCTACACTAGTTGAGTCCTCCTGCCATATTTTAATGATTATCAATATAATTCAACATTTATTATTTTTTCCTGTGGTTATCATTTTTTAAAACCTATTTTAGAATGTAAGAACAAGACACAGAAAGGTTACATTTGGTTATGATGTGGTGCAAAAAAACCCCAACAAATAAAGATAAAACAACAACAACCCACAATTCATCAAAATACAGCTAGAGCCCCACCAATTCAACTGTCCTTCTGCATTCATGAAATGCAGATCACTTTCTGGTCTGCTTAAAAACTAGTCTGATATTCTCAGTGATCAGGCTCTTGAAACATCCACTTTAACATACCAACAACTCTTGTGTTGTAGTAATCTGGTAGCATGCGCTCACACAAAGCCACAAGCAGCCAGAATGCTTCCTCTTCCTTTGCATACAAAAGCAGTACTGATGTAACAATATTCATGGCCTAGAAAAAGTTTAAAAAGGACACTTACTGGATCTTAAACAGTCTAGATAACAGATTCAACAAGCAACAGCCCTAGTTTTCACCCTAATTTTAGAAAGTCGCTGTGGTAACAAGACTGCAAAATATTTTTCTTAGGAGGTGGAGCCAGAGTTTAGGAAAAAAATTATTTTTATTTCTTTATTTCGGATGACAATCCCCCCTCCACTTGGATCCTGGGAATTATAGTCCAAAAATGTAACTCTCAAGCACAGAATGGAACTATGCAGTCGAGCTATTATCAGCCAAGTTATTGCAGACTCTTAATTGTTTCTCTCTAACAAATGTAAACAGGCAAAAGGCATTTTTTTAAAAGGCAGAATTATGTGCCATTAAAGAGGTAAGAATGTGTTGTATACTACACACAAGCTAAAGCATTTGGCTAATGTCCAATCACTCTCATTAAAAAAGTCTCAAGTGACTAGTGCCAATATCCGTATCACCAGAACAAGCCACTGCAGAAGATACATGTTTAATTGCTTTTGATATGATATTTATATAGTGTTTTTTAAATTACTGATTGTTTTATAGTTTTACTTGTTGTGGGTCTCCTATGGGGAGAAAGGCAGCATATAGATAATATAAATAAGTAAAGGTAAGTTTGTGTAAGAAGTATGACAGTTCACCTTGTAAGCCTTATGACTGAATTAAGCTGAGTTTCCTTGTTTCAAGGCCAGCACTCTAACATTTACACTTGTAGTCTCTCTTAAATCATTGCTTAGTGTAAAAATGGTGAAAAGTGGAAAAAATCAATGCAACAATGTGTTAATATGCAAACTATCCAAATGTGTATACTATGCAAATTAGGCTGCCCAGGTTTGGAGAGAGCAATGCTAAGTATACATCAGTTCTATGTAAAATGTATATCTGTCTGTCTAACCACTGAAGATTTGGCCTCAGGACCAACAGTTCAGTTCAACAATAAATGTAAACAGGATGAAGGAACTGGGAGTTCTTAAAATGAAGGGAGTGTCAATTACCTGGCAGTACCCTATGTTTGGATTTCGAAATGCATAAGCAGTCAGTACTCTCCTCAGAGCAGCAATACCCATTTCATTTTGGAATGCAGGATGCTCTGGGAGAGAGCGATGTAAATCCCTCTCAATCTCTTCTGTGGCAAGGTTGTATTTGCCCATGGATTTCTCCACCAAGTCTTCATAATAGCCAGCATGGGTGGCCATTTCATTAATAGCTCCTAACAATGCAAAAGAACACACTGATAAAGCAGAAAGCAGGTTACAGAGATAGGCCAGGGTCCCCAAGAGTGGCACAGCTAGTTCTGCATGTCGAAGGGGGCTTTGGGCTATGCTCCCCCAGTGTCATAGGCCTCCAAGCCACTTGGGAAACCAATATTTAAGCTAGACGAAGTCTTCTCAAAAGTCTGCAATATGGCAAGAGGATCTGTTACTGAGTAAAACTCCGAAATTTCACTAGGGATATTCAAGCTCCAAATTTGCCAAGGGTGGGTATTTGGATCCCAGGCATGAATAACAGGACACAGGCTGTGTTTTCATGAAAGCTTTTAGCCTTCACACATTCTGTGGTAAAGGGTTTCTAAACAGGTCAGAAATCAGCATTCTGCTGATAATGTATGCTAAAGTTTAATCTCAGTTGCAAGTCATAGATCAGGATGGGGAGGGGGACTTTGGCTTGCTGAACCCCAGCAAGGATACCTCTCCAATTTAGTCTGTGGTCCTAAACATACTTATCGGCACATTTGTTACATTAAACTTTAAAAAGTTTTATTTTGAGTTTTAGAAATGTAATTGTCAGTCTCCATTTATCCTGCCATCAATGCCGATACTAACCTCTGAATCTTTTATGCATAATGAATTCTACAGAAGAAACAGATCAATTGGGAGATCCTTCACTCAACATTACAGATCCATTTCATCTATTTCTACTCACCTGACAGGAGCAGCCAGAGTTCCCCTCTCATGCTTTCAGGAATACCTTTCAGCACAAGGTCTCTCGTTTTCACTGTACGATACATACAGATACCCTGGCCATATTCAGCAAAATGAATCTTCCACGCTTGCTCTTTCAAAAATTCCTTTGCCTTTAAAAATGTATGAAATAGAGTAAACATATATAACCTGTGCAACAAAATTTGGTCATATATTTAGAGAGAAGAACCCACTTCTCAAGCTTCATTATATTATTCAATTGTGCTTTGCAGTGCATGTTCTGATATCACTATGTTTGTATGGCTTTGCATAATGACCTCCTGATGTCAATCTGACACTTCAGTTTATGATACTTGATATCTCAGGTGGATTTAGTAGATTCAACAGATTTTTAACCTTCACATTGGGATACACTTTAACTAGGGATGTGTATTAGCATCAAAACTCAGATTTGCAATTCAGCTTCAGAATTATTCAGAATTTTAAACATTTGGAATTTCTGAATATCCAGAACGCTGTTCCAGTGAATATAAAAACTACTGCATATCATCATTATTTTTCCCTTTTAAAAAACACAAAGAGGCAAAACATTTTAAAGGATTTTCCTGTGTCCTCTGACACCTTCGCAGTGACTGTGCCAAAAAACAACAAAACAAAAAACAACAACAAAAAAAGAGTTCACCCCAACAACCGGCAGTGCCTAGGTATTAGGAAATGACTAAGAGCATACTGTTTGAATACTGAGCAGTGGAAATGCCAGCAGCACTGGAAAAGCAGGAGACAGGTAACACTGGGGAGTGAGCAAAGATCCTGAGCAGCACTGGCAGGCAGACTGGAGCAGCAGAGAGCCTGTGCTGGGTGTGAGCTGTGCCAACAGCATGGGGCACAGCACAACTGAGTGAGCACAATTGTGGAGTAGCGTTTGGAAGAATGAAAGAAAAGAAACAGAAGGAAGGGGCAACAGATCGAAGCATGGCATACCCAGTACTGTGAGCAGAGCATGCATTTCTTTCATATTTAAAGGGTTCTTCAGGGAAGTCCATCAGTATTAGGTTGACCTTAAGGAAATCGAGTTTTTCTACATATTCAGGTTCCAGGTATGAGTGGTGTGGACTGACACTCTCTCACTGGGCACACCAGTTGGTGAGTGAGCCTTAATGCCATCCTTGCCAAACTTCATCAAACAGACCCCTGCTCAGTCCAGTAAGACAAGGGATCAGTCTCTTCTGACTTGCAGGTCTCCTACAGGTGCACCTCTACTTCTGCCATGTCCTTTCTCTGGGGTGGTATCCTTGAAGAACAGGTCCCTGCCACTGGTCCAGAAAACTTGTCTGGTCCAGAAAACTTGGAGGGGTGAGGGACTTGGGACTCTAAACCGCAACTGCTGGTACTGCTGTTTGGGGTGCTGCGAACATTGTTAGTCTCTTTCCGTTCTGTGTCACCTCTCAGCACTAGCTGGATCTTCTTTATTAGTTGCTGCAGCATGTGATGGTAAGTTGGTTGGCACTGCCCTTCCCTTGCTGCTGCTTAATATTCACTGCTTAATTTGGGGGTCCAAGACGGTTGCTAGAATGTACTCTTCCTGCTTCCATAAGAAGGCAAACCTGGAGTTCAACATATTCTTTAGCTTACTGGCCAAGGTCACCACTTCAGGTGAGGGGGTGGGGAGCCCACATACCTCCCTGCTTCCCTGGGTTGAAAGCTAGATTCCACCACTGCAGCATGCCAATGTTCAGAGCCTCTTGAATGTTGTAAACTGTGTAGATGCCCTCTATCAGAGCCATATTCAACAGAATCCACTAGTATCTAAAGATGCCATTATTTGATGAATTCTGAATTTTTCCAGATCCAAATACATATTCCTAACTTTATCTTGTGTATGCATCTCTGTGCATATAGACATGAAACTTATTCCCTATACATACATATGGTGGAAAAATTCTACCGTCCCCTGGTCATCTAGGAATCTGATGATGGAATGGTATCTCGAAAGCTTTTCCACACAAGGAGTTCAAAATTACTAGAGGGTGCTAAAAAGGCTGCTGTAGTTTCTTCCCTTGATTTCTCAACAATTTTTACAAGAAAAGTAAATGTATATAAATAAATGGGGAAAGACAAACGAGATTTGTAACAATTGTACAATGTGTTTCCAAATTCTTCAGTAGCTTTGGAAATCGTTTTCCTGATATTATTTATAATAAGTATTAAATGTGCTATAATTTCAACCCACATCTTTTCACAGGGAGCATGCGGACATCTTACAACATAATTTTATTTAAATAGGGAAAGAAATATTTCATGATACTGATTGTGCAGTCAACCAATCATTGTAACAAATTCTGAACATAATCTATGTTCCATTCCTTTTAAAAAATTAATGTGGCAAGAACTTTTGTAAAACATCTGAGACCAAAAAATGAGCAATATGACCTACTAATTTAGGATTAAATTCCTCAGGCGAACGCCGCCGATACATAGTCATCAGTGCCTGCGTTACAGTTGGGATGCTGTTACCATTCAAGCTGAAATGCCGTTCTCCATCTGCTTCAGAACTAAAGCTTCTCTGAGGACTTGATGAAAGGATACTACTTGCCCTTGAGTATACCTGAAGGAACAAGGAGGGGGAAATTGTACAAACTGTTCGGATAGGGGTGACGGTGAGGGGAATGCCATGGATTAAATTGCTTGAATTGTGCTAGTACAATGGTGCCTGATGACCCATTAACTGCAGATCCCCAGAAGGGCTCCTGAGCTTTTAATAGCTCGGTGGCAGGAAGCAGTTTGGCCTGTGTTACTTTTCCTGACATGCTACCCACCATCTCCTCTGCCAGCCACAGTGCTGAGCTTGAGAAATTCAAGCCGCTGAGAGCAGGAGAGGACAGGAGCAGCCAGAGGGAGCACTGCGGCAGAAAACTCACTTTTGCCAAATGAGTTCTGCTGTGATGTTTCAAAAGCATGAGTTCCATCACATTTGTTTAAGTCCAGTGCCTAAAGCCTTTTAATTCAGATTGCAGGCCTACGCCATGATTGTTTGAACGGGTTGATTTCTGCAAAACATCACTGAGAAATAAATTGGCTGAAGTGGATTTCAGGACTAAAGTGCTGGCAACAGAAATAAGATTTTAGGAATACAAAATGTTCCCTTTTAAGTGGATGTTTAATCCTCTTATTAAATTATTTCTAAGCATTCTAAAGTATCCCACACCAGCTTCATTTCAGGATCAGAAGTGAGTGAATTTCAATGAACGACATAATACTTTTTTGAAACTTAACTGGCATGTTTATTTAAAATTAAATACTCAAGAACATGCCAGGCAGCTGATCCAGAACAGCAGTACAATAAGTCTTACAGAACGTTCTGCAGGGACCAAGTTGTGGCTTTGATTTTTGGTTCACTCTGTGACAAATGCTATTTTCAAAAACCATTTCCCCCTATTTGGATTTATCTTATAGATGTCATTTTTCATGACAGTATCAAGAAATGTAATTGCTGAAAGTGCTGAGCAAAGAAATGTGAAGAACTTACTTATCAGAGATGTTTAGTCCTTTGAAGAAAAGTAACCTAGGCCAGTATCGTATTGTTAATCCTAACCAGAGTAGACCTACTGATACAGTGGGACTTATGTAAGTGCTGACTTACCATCCAGTAGTTACCATTCAGCAGTTACAAGAACCTGTATCCTATTATAGCTGAAACCAGCAATAGGATATGGGCCTCAGTAACTGTCTTCTCTAGTTAGCAATGGTTGAATGGTTGAGTAACTATGCCCTTGGGTGTCATGGCCCTGAGAAAATAAGTGTCTTCCTACTAGGCAGTTACAGCAGCTTGATGCCCACTTCAACTCTCAGATCTTCATCTTATGGAACTGTGAGATAGTCGTTTGTCTGTGGTACTTAAATTATTCTGCTAGAAACCTCTAGGAGACTTTCCTACAGCCCTATAGCAGAGAACTCTAAGTACTATATCCAAGTACAGATCCCAGCACTATATAGGGCAGACCCATGGCGGTTAAAAATGGCATCAAATGGCTTTAACTATATAGTGAAGAGACTATAGCGTGATTAAAATAATCACTGTTTGCCAGAAACAAAATTTGTTTGGGAAATTATCAACTGAAAGCGGAAGCTGAAAGAAGGATGTCTAGAGGAAAAATAGTGAGGAGAACCTTTTTCAGCATCATGGTTTTAAGTCTTCTGAGCCACTTCTTCTCTCTGTGTGTGTATTTAAATTATATGCGAGGAAAGCCAGATGGCTGCCTTGCATTCCCAAAGCTAGCCTGTCACTCTCAGGTGAAGTGCAAGATCTGTCATCAGTGTTGTTTAACTGCCTTCTCAACATGGAAAGGGTAGCCACAGCACCTTGTATTTTGCCTCAGGTAGCAAAACATCTCAGGCTGGCCCCTGGTACTTCATTCCACCGTAGGCCTGCATATCTTGTGACATACAATGGCAAATGCAGCAGTCCCATCATGTTTTGTGAGGCTGCTTGGTGCTTTTGACACCTCTATGGTGTTCCCTCAAGTGCTAGGCAGAAGGGTTGAGCCCCTACTGTGCTGCCATACATGACCCATGGACTGCATTTTGTCTGGTGTATCACAAGCACTGCAGACTCATGGCAATAGCTGAAAGGAACCCCTGTGGACATACTGAACCCAAAGCAGGAACAGAGGAATCACTGACAGTTTTTTATGACCTTTCCAAAAGTGCAGAAGTATTATTACTTTCAGTCTTTTATAAGAAACTGGTCATGCTGAAAAGTAGCACATCTGAAAACAAACAGAACAGTTTAAAAAGTATTCTGATTTAGAGAGGTTTGCTTTTAAATGGCTCATTGCCATCATTTAAAAAACACTGACAAGACATAATATCTTGGCAAGCCACATATTATGTCTTAAAATCTTCAGTCTTGGTAATGTCCCCAAGCTAATTCGAATCCATTTGCAATCCAGACAATATGATTTTTATAATTAATTACTGTAATTTTATATTCTCTCCACCATGATACATTGTACTGCTGTGTGTTTCATCTGCAAGTTGGCAAACATTCAACAGTCAATAGGAAGCATTTTGCTTATGCCAGCATCGGGCAATTTTCCAGATAAGATGATACCTTCTGAATATGGATGGCCCCTTCCCATTTAATAGTAAGGGCAAATGGTTACTTTAAAAAGAAGCAATATGAGATTCTGGAACTATAGCACCAGGATCTGAGGCTGGCAGAAGGCTTTTTGATCTTCAGTGTCCTGACCTTTTTGTAAAGCCTGAATCCAACTTATATGCCTGAGCAATAGACTTGTGGGCTCCTTAATCTTCTCCCAAGCAATGACTCTCTCTTTCCTGTTTTGATTTAAAGCAAATCACAACTTACTACCTTAACAAAAAGACAAAGTATGATTTATGCTAGCCTTGTAAACCAGGATTGAAAAACAGAGTTTATAGGGCATATGCTAATATCATTTGGACAAAGTAACAATACTTTGCCTCAAGCCTGGAAAGACAGAAGAGAAGTGTGAGGGGTCAAGAAAGAGAGTAGGGGAAATGTGCAAGGTTGAGAGTCTTTGAAAACATATTCTTGCAATACCAAATTGGTGCTATGTCTGAATCAATCTGTAGAAACCATGAGTATTTCTCTCTCTGTGCAACATATCATCTACATAAAAAGTTGCAAATTGCTGGAAAAAGAAACACATTTTAAAGGAGCCTTTTGCTTCTGCCGGACAAGTTTCACAAATACAGGAGACATACGTCTCCCTTTCCACTCTTTTTTTCTTTTCTATGCCTTCCTTTCAATCCCAGATCAAAAGCCAAACCATGTTCTGGCCCTTACAAATGCCATTCACGTTTATACTCTTCTTCTGTGAGCTCCAACTTCCTCATTTGTGCAAACAACAATTTGCTACAAGGGCTGAATCAGGGCAAATGTGGTTTGTGGAAACCACTGCTCAGCACACAATCATTTGGTCAAGCCTGGATGGGAAGTCAGAAAGCACACAAAGGGAGAAGAGAAGAAGGATATCATGTTTTTAAAGTCAGGCTCCAATGATCTGGCAATACATCTGAACTGCCTAATGTTGTCAACTAAGGAGTCCTGTTGGCTCCTAAGACATATCTAAAATGATGTTCATGTTGCATATTTGGTCCTCCAGAACTACAAAAATAAGTACTCAATCAAATCACAGCCTAGAACTGAGCTCAGTCCTAGAACATATGTCAAATATCAAAAACATACAAAACAACAAGAGAATAAAGCAAAGCAAAGTGTGCTGCTTATATACTGCCCCATAGCACTAAAGCAGTCTCTGGGTGGTTAAAAATTTAATTATGCAGGCTACACATTGCTCCCCTGCAGAAAGTTGGGTACTCTGTATACTGACCTTGGAAGGATGGAAGGGTGAATGAAACTTGAGCCAGCTACCTGGGATTGAACACAGGTAGTGAGCAGAGTTTTAGCTGCAATACTTCAATTTAACCACAGTGCCATGAAGCCCCTCTAACCACAACCAAGCAAGCACAGGTCCTCCTTGTTCCTTTTGGCAGCAGAGAACAGCCTTCTAGTGAAGCTTTTTGGGAAGAGAGAGGGCCTTGGGTGCAGTAAAGTGGCAAGTACATCACATCACAAATCTGTCTCAAGTATGATCTTGCAAAAGTTTATCTTGTGTGGATGATACATGTATTTATTTTATGGAGTTACCACTGTTTGATTCCTCTTGATCTGCCATGTCTTTAACCTATGGAATCTTGAAATTAGTTGTATAGTGAAGACTTAGAATTTTCTGCTGACATGCCAGTGCAGTATTTCCAAATTATAACACTGGAGCTCTCCAGCAGACAATTAAAAGTACCTAAACACATCTCAGGAGTCCACAGGCTGGAGTCATCACAAAGTAGTATCAAACTACTAGAAGTGTGTTGTGTAGATATACTCATAGTTCATACAAGAAAGACCAAGATTCTATAGGGTGGAATTATGGTAATTCAGGTAGTACCTACGAATCTTGTCATGTAGCTACAGTCTTAGCTAGGTGTATCAGTCTGACACTTTGTCAGATCTACCTAGGACCCAGTATATATTAGCTACCCACACTGTGGCTCTTGTAGTTATTTATTGTGCCAGCCCACTACATGAAAACTTCCTTTTTTTTCTTACAGAAATACAGTGGTGACTTGCTTAACGGGCACCCCGTTTAACGACGAATCCGTATAGCGACGAATTTTTTGCGATCGTTTTTGCAATCGCATTGCGATGTTTCTAATGGGGAAAAAATCAATTTGCGACGATCGGTAAGCTGTTTTGCTTACTGATTTTGGCACAACGATGATTTCCCAACAGCTGATCGGCGGTTCCAAAATGGCCGCCAGGTTTAAAAAAAGGCCACCCGCTGTGGTTTCGCCCGGATTCCTCACTTACCGGGTAGCGAAAATGGCCGCCGTATGGAGGATTTTCGCATAAAGGTGAGTTTTTTGCCCATAGGAACACATTAAACGGGTTTTGATGCGTTCCTATGGGTTTTTTATTTTCGCATAGCGACGAATCCGTATAGTGACAATTTTTGCTACACGGATTATCGTCGCTATGCGGGGCACCACTGTACTTGATCCAAATAGTTCTCAAACACCAAGGTAAAACATTTAAGGAAGTCCATGATACAGGTGTTCACACATTTAGAGTATCTCAGGATACAAAACAGCCTTCTCCCTGATGTAAACATTTATCTACAAAGAAGCAATCCTCACATGTTCCCCAGCTAAAACATGTGGCTCAGGAAGATTCATGTCAACAGAGAATATTTATACAACCAAGTTAAACTGAAATAATTTCAAGAAGAGAAGGAATCCTCACCTCATCATCTGAGCTATTGTAGCTTCCAGAAATCTCTTTTTCAGAGTATATTTTAGAGGTAGTCTGCTGAAGAAAGTCAGAAATTCTCTGCACTAGAAAGTCTCTGTCTTTCAAATTGGCAAAGAGAAATGTCATTCGGTTTTTTGTGCTGATGGATAGCGGGCTAGGTAATACACTTGAGCTGTCTGCCTTTTCTACAATAGTCACCTAAAGCAAAGAACAAGCAAAAGCAAATAAATACTCATATAAAAAGTTGTATTTCTTCAACACAGAGCAATAACACAATTTTACAGCCGTAGCTTGCAGAAATATTCTATATATTTTCCAGTACTTTCCTTTGACACTTTCACAACAGTTAACCTAAATACTTTATAAGAGGGATGGGAGCCTTTAGCCCTCCAAATGGTTTGGACTACACCAAGAAATTGTTCTTCCTAGCAATGTTTGTCAGGGCTTATGGGAACGGAAGTCCCAAACATCTACCAGGACAAAGCTTTCCTTCTTTATAAAACCTTAAGGTGTCCAATTTGGTCCTGGACTTGAGCCGCCCAAGATTTGCACTCCTGTAAGGAACTAGTAGATGATCAGTGTTGTATAATAAATCATCATCTTCCCGTTTTAATTAGTCTGATCAGAACAAGTGGAAGACTTTGCCATGAGCAGAGACAAAGATATGCTATCATTTCATTCAGTGACGGAATCTCGTTTGCAAGGAGCACTGTTTTGATCTAGCACGTCAGCTCCTGTAAGACAATCTTTCATCAAGCACATGAGAAATGTCTATAAAGGGAATACTTGAGACAAAATCAGTCAAAGCAAAAAGCAAGCTACAAGGTGGTAGATGAAGTCTAAAAATACTAGAGGTATTGATCTTCTCTGACAGTGACACTATATTGCTCAAATGGCCAGTTGGGTCCTGCCAATGTAGGAAGCAGCCTTCTAACTGATCAGAATATTTGCCAACGTACCTCAATAGTGTTTATTCTGATGGGCAATAGACTTCCTGGGTTCTGGGTAGAATATCATTCTCATTATCTGCCACTTGATCTCTTTCTTAAAACCAGACACCTTCTGCATGCAAAACTTGTGCCCTACCCTTAATTGTAGTCCACTCCTAACATTGTGTTGATGTTATCACTGGTTCTTGTAAAATGAATGGAGGAAGGGAAGAGGACTGTGATATTTTTATTTCTTGCACAGTAAATTTAGATTTAAATTTAACTTGAGAAAATAAAACATTATGGAAGACCTCAAGAGCATGAAGAAAATTATTTAATATCTGTAAACTACTGCTTTCAAATTGTTGATCAGAAATAATAAAAACTGCATTAGGCTTTATTAGCTTTGAGTTGTTTATTTTAATTTAATGATGTATGGTCAAGCCATTACTACAGGGTTTTAATGTTTCATTAACTAAAAGGATTCATTTCTTTGTTTAGCATTGTGCTAACTTGTATTCACAAGCTGTGTCTCAGTTACAGTGGTGCCCCACTTGACGACAATAATGCGTTCCAGCAAAATCGCTGTTAAGTGAAATCGTCATCAAGCGGGGAAAAAATCCCCATTGAAATGTATTGAAAACCGGTCAATGCATTCCAATGGGGGGAATACCTCATCGTCCAGCGAAGATTGCCCATAGAGAACCACTGATCAGCTGTTAAAAATTGCTGTAATGTGAAGCTTCCGTCTGGAAAGCAGCCATTTTGAGAAGGGAGGGAAGCCATTTTGCAGAGGGAAGCCATTTTGCGGAACAGGAAAGCAGCCATTTTGAGAAGGGAGGGAAGCCATTTTGCTGAGGGAAGCCATTTTGCGGAGCCAGAAAGCAGCCATTTTGAGAAGGGAGGGAAGCCATTTTGCGGAACTGGAAAGCAGCCATTTTGAGAAGGGAGGGAAGCCATTTTGCTGAGGGAAGCCATTTTGCGGAGCCAGAAAGCAGCCATTTTGAGAAGGGAGGGAAGCCATTTTGCGGAACTGGAAAGCAGCCATTTTGAGAAGGGAGGGAAGCCATTTTGCAGAGCAGGAAAAAACAGGCTCCTAATCAACGTAAAGCGGATTTCCCCCATTGGAACCATCGTTTTGCGATCGCAATAGTGATCACAAAAATGTAATCGTCAAGCAATTTCGACATCATGAGGGATAAGCGTCTAGCGGGGCACCACTGTACTTATGTTCTTTCCCCTCAGTCTCCCCTTTCAACTAGGCTCATCTTTTATTTTCTTTAAAGCTAAATCTATTTCCTAATGTAAGACAGCCACATTAACAAAGCATACTCCAATTAAACAGGAAAACATTCTTTATGTTGTTTATTTCCTTCTTCCCTCCTGGCTCCTTTTTTATTGTGTATTATGTCCATTAGACTGTATGTCATTAAAGTGCAGAATCAACTATTCTATCCTTCATACATTATACAGCAGTTAACTTTACTGTAGATTAATATTAGCTAAAAGAACAGGACTTAAAATTTAATAAATCTTTGTGGTGAAAAAAAAAGAAACAGCATCAACCTTCTGTATAACTTTATACAAACCAAACAATTACCACAAACTGAAATGTAATGGACTCCAGCAACTGAGATGCAACCTGGAAACCAAGAAATCAAAGTATGACATATGCAATACAGTATACCAACCTCTCGAAGTGGAATAATGAGACTACACAGGTTTTCTTCCTTACTAGTGAAACAGATGTAATTTGTAGACACAAACATCTGACCCAAAATGTGCATTTTGTTAAATGGTGTCCATAGAGTACAATCTGTATGCCCATCTAGTTTTTCATCCTTTGGAAGTCGGAACAAGGCACGGTACCTTTCACTTTTTGCTCTGGCATCAAGGTCCCTGAAGAACATATTTCAGAGGGTCAGTGTTCATATTCAGCTTCGATACACATCATCACCCACAGACCAGATAAATGAATGAGAGCTATATACACACATACGCAATTCAAACATGAGTAACAGGCAGAGAATTTATTTCTTTATGGGAGAATGTATTTGTAGCCATACCTGTGTATAATGTTCCATCTTACTAACTAACTATTTAAGGTTAATATCACCGTCAGATTCAAAGTGAACCCCAATCTCGGTTCAACACTTCCATTAAAGATAACCATTAGAAATAACCATTGGTAAGATGAGAGGTATAACAATCAAATCAATCAAAATGAGGAAATTAACTTGGTGTTGTCTGCATTGAGGAATGGAGTAATTTAAGTCAATGAATGAGTGTTAATTCATTAATCAAGTTGTTGGTTGTAGGATTCATATAGAATGGCATGTGGATTGTTACTACTGACACTTATAGTGGCATATTTGTTATAGAATCCTTCAAAAGTGCATTTTTTGCTGGTTTAACGTTCCATTCCCTGGTCTGGCACTTTTTTTCCTATACAGTGGTGCCTCACTTGATGACATTAATTCGTTCCAATGAAATTGCTGTAGAGCAAAAACGTCGTCAAACGAAATTAAAAAACCCATTGAAACGCATTGAAACCCCCTTAATGCGTTCCAGTGGGCTGAAAACTCACCGTCCAGCGAAGATCCTCCATAGGAGTGGCCTTTTTCAGGTGCCTGTAAAGCGAAAAATGGCTCCTAAACACAGCGGGGAGCCATTTTGTACACTCGGTGGCCATTTTGAAACCCAACAATCAGCTGTTTGCTGATCGTCATAAAGTGAAAATCAGTTCCCGAAGCAGGGAACCGATCGTCGCAAAGCGGGAAAATCCCATTCAAACCATCGTTTTGCGAGTGCAAAAACCTCACCGTCAAGCGGATTCGTCGTTAAACAGGGTAATCGTAAAGCGGGGCACGACTGTATATGGACTACAACTGCAATAACAGGGTTGTCAGATGGGGGGTGGCAGTTTAACATGTCTGGAAGCTGTTCAGCTCAGTAAGCTGGACCTGCTAAAGAATGGGATGTGGTTCACAATCTGTTCAGTAACATTTTGACACTGATCTAGATCAGAGCTATTTCCCTTCTTTTGACCCTCATCCATCTTCGTCAACATACGGCATCATTTGGCTCCACAATCACTCACTACACATATCTCTGGCACTGGTTTGGAAGTAGGTTTGGAAGTAGGAAATGTGGTGGTGGTGTTTTTTCAAAACAAGGGGCATTGTTTTATTCAGTACTAATGAAGAGATGAAAAACTGTTATCTTTAATACTTTATAAACATAATGTCACACACATTAGGATCATTCAGATGAGAAATAAAGCATGGAAACAATTTTTTTTTTGAAAAAAGCAGTATTTTAAACTCATAAACTAACAGAGAGTAATGTGAACAAAAAATCCTACATCTATTTGTACTGATGTCAAACCACATAGTTGTATTTTAAAATGAAACATGTTTTGTTTTTGTTTTCTAACTTCTGTCCCTCTCCTGATTCAAAAAAAGCAGGCAGGTTGGATATACAAAGGATACCTTGAAGACCTAAACATTTATTCACCAGATCATCTGGAGAAATGGGCTTCCTGGAAATAAAAGGCTGCAGTCTTGTATCTATGCATGTAAAAGTAAATCCCACAGAATTCAGTGGACTTATTTCTCAGTACACTTGTATATTACTATGCTGCACTTTAAACAAAGTTTTTTATGGAAAAAAATTAGGCAAGAACACTGTTTGCATTGTGTTTCCTCCAAAATTATATATACAGTGGTACTTCAGTTTATGAATTTAATGCGTTATCCGGGATGTTTCGTATTGCAAAAAAAAAAAAAAAAAAAAAAAAGTAAACCGAAACATGGTTTCCCATAAGAACGCATTGAAAACCAATTAATCTGTTCCAGAGGTCAGAAAAAAGTTTTTTTTTTTTTTAAAAAAAAAAGTATTTTATTTGTTCAAAACTCTTTATAAAGTGTACTTTAAAGGCATAAATGCTGTACAGGGACATAATTAATCAAGCAATAACATTTCAAACATCCAACTTCAACTTTTAAAACATCACACATCACCTTTTGAAACATGGCAAATTGGGGAAACTTGCTTCATATTGCGAAAAAATTTTCATAAACTGAGCCATTGTTTTCAATGGATTTTCATTTGTAAACCAAAAATGACATTAACCGAGGTGTTCGTAAACCGAGGTACCACTGTACTACTATACAGTGATACGTGTGCACTGAGCATTGGATTGGAAAAAAATTAACTAACTCAATGGCGAGAAGTGCCTGGCTGCAGAGCCAAGGGCTTGGAACACAAATCCCCACTGTGCCTCCTGAGAGCAGAATTACGTAATTGGGTTTGCCCTGCCACCTACGTAGCCCTGGGAAAAGCTGTATGGTCCCAGAATGACATCAGGAGGAGGAACTGGTAAACTACAAATGAGTACTTCATTCCATAAAAACTCTGGGAGGACTGCCATAATTTAGAACCAACTTGAAAATATGTAATTAATAAGCAGATTGACTTTTATCCATTATACTATCTTTTCAATCCTAACTACTATTCACTTTTTTCCCTTCCTAGACTCAACCTTTTCCTGGCATCTCAACACCCTTTCAATTAGATCTCAGAGAAACTGGCATATCAAATAACCTTTAACAATGAAAGAGAAATTGCTCAACAGGTGGCCTTCTAGGTAGAGGGCATGGGGATAATTAACGGCAATTAACAAGAAAACTTCCTTGATGTCATATTGGAAGCGCTGAATTAGATTGAAATGGTAAACTACTGCCATTATGGCCCAAGTTAAGTGAAAACAACCTTAGATGTTAATGAATTATTTCCCGGGTCTGACACAAGGACAAAACAGAAGCCTATCCAGTCCAGTTTTCTGTTCCCCCAGAGGACGCCAGAAGGAAGACATCCACACATTAGGACCGTCCTTCTTCCCCTCTTTTTCAGTAACTGTAATATACGGCAATCATAAGTAGGAACCACGACTGATAGACCTGGTCCATTTGCCTACACAAGCTTTTTCTTTCCACTTGAGCCAGCTGCAAGTGTGAGCTTCATTTCCTTAAATCTAAGCTCTTCTAAAATCAGAGGGATTACAAACAAATCAATTGTGGGATATTGATATTATCTGTAGAGCACTATCATTAAACATGAAGCACTACACAGCAGAAAGAGCAAATAAAGAAACAAAAAGGCAGGTCCCAAGCCCAAAGAGTAGAGAGGACAAGACATGTAAAGGAGAGAAGGGAAACAAAGGCAGTGAAGAATGTGGCCCCAGCAGTGGCAGTACAGCAATCTCTGTTCCCCTGTCCGCCTCTGTGTAGGGAGTGAGTTCCCACCCTTACCTGCAAGTGTCAGGAAATAGTGCTCAAGCTCAGAATATCATAGTTAGCATAGAGCGATCACACAGTTGCATTTGGAGTCAGCTGCTTTGAAATCCATGTGCTGCGTTATGCAAGCATCATTTAACATTAGTCCTACCTAGAGCAGACCCAGCAAAATGAATGCTAGTTGCTAATCACCACGTATTTTAATCAGCACTTGTGTGCCTGAACTCTCTGCCTCCATCCACTATCTCTTGACTCTGAAAGGAAAAGAATCCTCCTCCTCATTCGTTGGGTTCTACAATGGCACCCAGAGATCTGAACAAACCTCCGTACTTTCACTGGGAAAGCTCACTGTGAGCAGGAACAGTTACACCCACTTGTGATTTCAGGAGGACATAAATTTCACCAAGGTTTTGAAATAAAAAAAGACACAAACAGATACACCAACTTGGAAACCTACCGTTTCAGAGCAGATACTTTTTTGGGGGACTTCTTTTTAAGCCTGGGGAGTGACCGGTCTTGCTCAAAGCCTTCATTGTCCAAAAGCTGCCTCATGGCGATGTTGGCGAGCTGCTCCATTAGCTTAAAGGTTTCGTTGATGTTGAGAAATACCGAAAAGAAATGCTGGCTGGACCTTGTGCTGACTTTGATAACATCAGGCAAAAGCAGAGTAGCATTCTTCTCAAGCTGGGTGATGTCTACCCACCGGATGACGAGCTTAGCTGGTCAAAAGGAAGAAAAGCTTCAGCAGAAACCAAGCTCTCTCAGTAATTACAACAGCAATTGAGTTGATACAATTGTCTTATTCCGATGCTTCATAGTAAAGTCCCATGAATACCTATTTAGATAAGTGTCAGTGCCCTCAAGAGGGTTACTCTCAAATAGCCGATGCTGGACATGGCCATCACTTTCCTTATAAGCAACCTGAAGGCACCTGGCTAGAGTACAAATATTTCAGAGACCTCTCTCACATCAAATCACGACTGGGAAAAAGGCGAGTCTACAGATGTTGTTAGAAACAAATCCCATCAGCTTTAGTCACCATAGCCAATGGCAAGGTATGATAGGAGTTGCAGTTGGACAACTTCTGGAAGGTCACATGCCCCCCACCATACCTTAAATTAATATAATAACCACTTCAAACACACACACACACACACAACATATACCAAACTCAACTTATGGTTTAGTTGCAAAACAAGAGTTTAATCAAAGGAAAACAAGTTAAAGATACACAGCCCCCATGAGCAGTGGTGGTCCTTCACATATTTTTATGGCCTACAGCTCCCATTAGTCCTATCCAGCAAGGGCAATGTTTAGCGATTATACGAAATAAAGTCCAAAAACTTCTGGAGGGCCACATTTGCCCACCACTGCTGTAGGTGAGAGAGCAGTCGAGTATAAGTAAAGTAAGACTGTGAAAGCAGGCATGCATGCCAGAGAGAGGGAACACAGGTAGGCTCACACGAGAGCAGCCAGGCACATGGACACATACATGAGAGAGGGTGTGCGCTCAAGAGAGTGGGCAAACATGCATGTGAGAAACGTGAGTGAGTAATAATGGGCAGGTTTGCACTTGCCTACATGCAGGAGAGTAGCAGATAAAGGGAAGAGAGAACAAATGTGGACAGGCATGTGTGCACGAGAGAGAGAGCAAGTACAGGAGAGCACAGATGCACAAGAAGCTACAAGAGCAGGTATGTGTGCATGTGAGAATAGGAGCGTGTGGGTGTGCATGAGAGAGAACGGAGCATGTGCACAACAAATAGGACATGTCAGCTAGAGAGCAAAGGGGGAAAGAGGGAGAGGAAGAGAGGCCCTATGCAGGGGAATACATGCACGAATGTGGCCCCAGAGGTGGAGGGGGGGAAGAAAGCAAGCAAGCAAGTGAATCTGGGGTGTGCGGCTTTTGCACATGCGAGCAATGTGATTTGGTATAAGTCAGTTGCCACTTTCCATTAGGCTTGGCATTGAAAGCTGGGATGAGGCACTGGGTAGGACTGATGTTTAGAAGTCACCTTTGGGAGACATGGAATCAGTATAACCTACTTTCCGTATCAGTCTCTAGAGTCTATGACTAGCACATTGTAGCTCAGGAGGATCCATAAGCAAGGCCCTCTCATATCTGTTGTTCAAAATATCTGCTATTGAGAGGCACAACAACTCCAAACATGGACGCTTTATTTAGGAAGACTCTCTATAATTCTGCCAGCCAAGATGGCACCCAACCAAACATGGATGTGATTTTTAATTCCCAATGCTCATCCTGCTCTATATATTCAAATAAGTTGTGGGTGGAGAGAGTTCTATGGAAATACATGTTATGATAGTTCAATCTAGCCACTACATGCTTGTAAAATATCTCTCACTGTAGAACTCCAGGCAACCTGACATTTCCTTGGACCAGAAATGCTCTCCTGTCCCCAACTGGATAGGGGTCATAGTTCAAAGCATCTGGGAAGGAAGTACCAAGGGGAACTTTGCTTTATAATGTATTTATTTATTCCAGTACTTTCAGTGTAGCATAAACAAAAATGACCACTAGAGCGCACCAGGGAAAATTCCCATGTATTCATAAGCAACAACAAAACAAGTTATTTTTGCAGATGGGGTAGGTGTAAAAGTAGCAATCTGCTATTGATCCAAGTTAGTGGATCAGTAGCAGATTGCTACTGTTAGACCTACCCCATCTTGTTTTGTTGTGAGTAATGGAATAAGTTGCTGTTAAAAAGTAACATTCTGTGCTTGGGTTTTGTCAACTCCTGGACTATGCCAAATTCATGAAAGCTAACTCAAAGGAAGTGGTTCTTTCCAGATATCTGCACACGCCTCCCTATATTTCCAATGTTAAGAATGCTCTCTTTTTTTACTTCACACCATGACTAAACGGCTAATGAAGTACACTAATGAATGTAGAAGCCATTCCTGCATACCTTCCCGCCCCATGAGAAAGGAATAGAAGCACAGATGGTTGATGCTGAGATACATCCAGCCCTGGCGAGGGACCTTTCCTTTCCAGTAACTGCAGGAGTAGTAATTCACTAGTTTTTCTTCCTCCGGCATCCCAAACAATTTGTGGAACTTCACTATTGCTTCTTTGAATTTCTCTGTGTCATCATCTTCCCTGATACCATTGATTTTATTATATTCTGCGATGATACCCTGGAACAGAGGATCACACAGGTCAGGCTGGTCACCCAGAATGCATGTGAAGTTGTATACACTTTGTGTTTACGTTCCAGCCACTGGGGACCACAACCACACACTCCCTTTTAGCCTATGAACCAACTTACCATAGCACTGTTTCTGTCAACTGCAAGAGAAAGCCTAAATCGCTAAATCCAACTTAATTAGGATGCTGAAGAAGAGGACAGCTGAGACATGGGGCTTTTCAGCATTTATTGGCTTGCATGTCTCACCAGCTTGAGAGTGGCAAAGACAACAGGAGTTCTAATTACAGTCTAATCAGAGAGAGCTAGAAATTCTTCACAGAATCTTCTCACAGAATCTTTGGAGAGAAAAGGGTAAGTGGGAACTCCATATGGCCAAAGTGTGGAGAACTACCCAATCACTCCCATCTTGACAAAAAAAAAAAAAAAGGTTTTAGCCATTAGTGTCTCTCAAATGGCAATATCTCTCTGAATACACATGATATGGCTCAAATCTATGTATGTGTTGTCTGTTCATAAGATAAAAATTCAAAAATCCAACCAGGTTAACAGGAACCTCAGGCATATGCCTAAGGCAATTTGTTGGATCTCATCCTTTGTATTCTGCTTCATCACAGTGACATGGCTGTTTATACTGGTTTGTGCTTCCTGAAGCTAGACAAGATAGTCTTTATATAGGAGTGCGTTTCTAAAGACAAAAGTATACAAGTCAGCAAATCAAGTATAAAAGATAAATGTACGTATTAGCTTTCCCTACTCAAACAGACAAATAACCATGCTAACAATACAGCTACTACCTGTATTTTTCCTCTGACAAATGTGTTTATATCATTTTCATTTTCGAAGATAGATAAAGTTTGTAGTAAATTCTGTTCAAGCCATTCCCAGTTTTCAGTTATTTCTTTCCTTGAACAACCTAAGGTAAGAATAAAATAAATTACAGAAGATTCTTGTAATCTGTTCATCAAGAAGCACAAAATGTATAAGTATTCTTACTATTACATTTAGTATAAGTAACATCGGACACATTAGAGAGGTGAAAGCTGCATAATGTACAATTTAAGCAGACCATTAAAGGAAAATAGTTTCATTCAACAAAACACCGTTGCTTAATGGGAAATTATATGATCACATTATTGAACAAGGTTATGGTTCTTAACAGACATACTTCTCTGTCACCACTCCTCCTTTGTACAACAGGAAGAAGAGATTAGAAGGATCTGCTCTCAACTTTAAATCACAGTTCTCTGATAAGCTGGAATTCAGGGAACCGTGGTTTGTTGAAACGTTGGTGTCAGAACAAGCTAAGATCAGAAATGATGGTTCTCAATAGAGACGGACACAAACCTGTTTGGAGTTCATGCTGGTTTGTATGCAGGTGCTATATGTTCCCTTCTCCTGCTTCCACAGCTGAATCCCTCACACACCAGCCAGTGACCGCTTCTCTCTTCCTTCTTTTTGACTGTTTGACTAAAATCTGATAGGAGCACAGGCTTCCTTGCCCCCCTCCTTGGCTGACTGCCCACCCAGAGAAGAAGTCAGGACAGACAACCCCCGTGTCCCTGCCAAGGACTAGTCAAACAGCTGAAGAGGAGGAGAGGTGAGTGCGTAATTGGCCATGGAGGTGAAGGAAGGGACTGAGGTTCCTGCCTATCTCTAACATCTGAATGAGCTATGGCAAGAATTAATGGGTCTCTCCAGGTGTCCTTGCCCTCAAGGAGACTACTGTAATGCGCTCTACGTGGGGCTGCCTTTGAGACCGACGCGGAATCTCCAGATGGTGCAAAATACAGCGACAAGACTTCTTACAGGGGTGAAAAGATACCACCATATTCCCCCCACTCTGGCCACCTTGCATTGGCTGCCCATTTGTTTCCACATTGATTTCAAAGTCCTAACAATGACATATAAAGCCTTAAATGGTTTAGGACCTTGATATCTGGCAGAGCGCCTTCTACCAGTTCTGCCAGTTGTTGTTGTTGTTCCAGCCAGGCCGGGCAGCTGAGGGGCCTAATGCTGAGGGAGTTCTGGAAGAACGAGGAACTGGTCCTTCTCGGCACTGGCCCCTCACCACTGGAACAACTTGCCAATGGAGATCTGCCTGGCTCCCTCTCTGGGTGCTTCAGGAGTAAAGTTAAGATCTAGTTATTTGGGCAGGCTTTCCCACCTGCTGTATTTTAAATTTTACATTTTTGCCATCTTGGATTTATGCATATGTTTATTGGTCTAACTGTTTTTTAAATTTGTAATGCCACCCAGAGTACACGTTTAGTCTAGATGGGCGGGGTAGAAGTCATAAAATAAAATAAAATAAAAAACATTTCAGCCATCTATGGATTTGTTCCATTTTGACCAGGTTCATGTGACCTATACTGTTGTTGTTTAGTCGTGACCGACTCTTTGTGACCCCATGGACCAGAACACGCCAGGCCCTCCTGTCTTCCACTGCCTCCTGGAGTTTGCTCAAATTCATGTTGGTTGCTTCGATGACACTGTCCAACCATCTCATCCTCTGTCATCCCTTCTCCTCTTCCCCTCACACTTCCCCAACATCAGGGTCTTTTCCAGGGAGTCGTCTCTTCTCATGAGATGGCCAAAGTACTGGAGCCTCAGCTTCAGGATCTGTCCTTCCAGTGAGCACTCAGGGTTGATTTCCTTCAGAACTGATAGGTTTGTTCTCCTTGCAGTCCAGGGGACTCTCAAGAGACTCCTCCAGCACCACAATTCAAAACCATCAATTCCTCGGCGGTCCTTGAGCCCGACATCCTGGAGAGTGAAGTCAAGTGGGCCTTAGAAAGCATGGCAAACAACAAGGACAGTCGAGGTGATGGCATTCCAGTTGAACTATTAATAATCTTAAAAGATGACGCTGTTAAGGTGCTACACTCAGTATGCCAGCAAGTTTGGAAAACTCAACAGTGGCCAGAGGATTGGAGAAGATCAGTCTACATCCCAATCCTAAAGAAGGGCAGTGCCAAAGAATGCTCCAACTACCGCACAATTGCACTCATTTCACACACTAACAAGGTTATGCTCAAAATCCTCCAAGGTAGGCTTCAGCAGTATGTGGACCGAGAATTCCCAGAAGTACAAGCTGGATTTCGAAGGGACAGAGGAACTAGAGACCAATCCATGCGAAGGATTATGGAGAAAGCCAGAGAGTTCCAGAAAAACATCTACTTCTGCTTCGTTGACTATGCAAAAGCCTTTGACTGTTTGGACCATAGCAAACTATGGAAAGACCTTAAAGAAATGGGAGTGCCTAACCACCTTATCTATCTCCTGAGAAATCTATATGTGGGACAGGAAGCAACAGTTAGAACTAGATATGGAAACACTGATTGGTTCAACATTGGGAAAGGAGTATGACAAGGCTGTATATTGTCTCCCTGCTTATTTATATGCAGAATACATCATGCGAAAGGGCGGACTGGAGGAGCAAACTGGAATTAAGATTGCTGGAAGAAATATCAACAACCTCAGATATGCAGATGATACCACTCTGATGGCAGAAACTGAGGAGGACTTAAAGAACCTCTTAATGAGGGTGAGAGAGGTGAGCGCAAAAAATGGTCTTAAGTTCAACATTAAAAAAACTAAGATCATGGCCACTGGTCCCATCACCTCCTAGCAAATAGAAGGGAAAGATATGGAGGCAGTGACAGAGTTTACCTTCTTGGGCTCCATGATCACTGCAGATTGTGACAGCAGCCATGAAATTAAAAGTCGCCTGCTTCTTGGGAGGAAAGCAATGACAAACCTCGACAGCATCTTAAAAAGCAGAGACATCACCTTGCCGACAAAAGTCTGCATAGTCAGTTATGGTTTTTCCTGTACTGATATATGGAAGCAAGAGCTAGACCATAAAGAAAGCTGACCTATACTAGACTTTAGTAAAATGATCGTTCTTTTGCTTCAGACTAGACGTTTAGCATTTTTTTTTTACAAAGCTTGGTTGCCTCTCTTAATCTTACTTCGCACACTGAGGCATGATCAACAGCTGTACGGTGACTGGCAAAAACCTACTGCAAACATTTGCTAACAGAGGCTTTATGTTTTGACCAAACTAAGAAATGGAGATTCAGTATAATACCAGAGATTAGACTGTTCTAATCTCTTTTAAATTAACATGCTTAAACTTAATTACCATTATGTATACAACATATTTTAAAAAATGTGGAAATTAAGGCTACTCATGTAGGATCCTTGATTAGGAAAAAAAAGAGGGCATAGAGGAAATAACAACATAGCCATTCCTTTCTCCATACCAGCAAATACACTATGCATAAACCTCATTCTTTAAATTACCAAGCATTTAAAATATGCTTAACTTCAGCTAAAACATACTTAAAGATACTGTAATTGCTGCATTAATAAAATGTTACAATACATATTCTGTAAATCAACTGCAGGCTTTGTTATAGCAAGTGTCAGAAAGCCATAGCAACATGCAGTGCGCAAATCAAATTGCTTCCCATGCAGTATATTATAAAGCTAACAGAGTAGAGAAATTATTACCATGAAATTGGAAGCATAAGCTTATCTCAAAACCCTGTTCAGCTGATGAAGAATGAGATCATTTTTCTGCAGCTTCCCTGTATTTCTGCACTGCACTTTGAACACAAATCTTGAGAGCCTACGTAATTTAAGCAACAGGAGCAAAGGCTCATATATGATCATCACATTGTGCTTTGCTTGAGATTACGCTATGAAAATGAATTGTTATGATTACAGATGGGGTTCAAAGGCCAAGTTATTATTCCAGTAGCTTTTACATAGCTACAGAGAGTTGTGAAGTAACATATGGGCATTGCACTTAAATCAAAATCACTCGAAAGAGAAGCCATAAATAAATAAATAAATTAGCTCTCTGGTGGAGAATAAAAAATGTGGTATTACTGCACTGTCACCATATCTGTTCTGCATTCATCTTTTAAATTACTTCTGAGTTATGGATAATTATGCTTGAGGTTATAATATAGCATTTCTATATATCAAAATCATTTTGTTTCTGCATTTTGAAGCTGAGCAATATGGCAGAAATGGCCAATTAACTCAAACGCCTCTTCCTCTCTGCACTCTAGTACTAGCCCTTACGGTCTTCTTCTGTACCCTTTGCCTGGTTCTAGTATTGTCTACCTAGCCATCTCAACACCCATATGAGCCACCACGGAACATTATGTTTATCCTCCACCATCATTTAATGAGACCACCCCTCCCCAGCTTGGTTTATACTGAAGGAGGAGCATATTGGCAGGGATATTTACAGCAACCTCTCACCTTAAAAATAGACTAATTTCATAACTGTATCTCTTTTTTAATATTTTATTTAATATTTAATAAAATACAATACACAAAACCATAAAATAGTTATAAATCATGAAACCCCACATAGTAAACATCTCAAATGGTATTATTAGTTAACATAACACATATTTCCATAAATCAGCATGGCTGGGGGGTTGCTAAGAGAATCATTATGATTATAAAACTACTGAATAAAAAGGAAGGCAGCTATTACAGAACAAATTTATACTGGAATTCTGATAGCTCAGCTGTGGGGGCAGTGAATTTTTCCATTAAAACTAATTTCATAACTTTCAATGCAACAAGGGCCAAATTGTAGACAGGCTTCATGCTAGACTGTGCAAGCAAGCCGAGAAGATTTGGGGGATTTGGAAGACAGTGAAAGATATTTGAGCAACCTGCCATCTAATGCTATTTGAACAAATTATTACAACATCATTGCTGCCACCATGTGTAGATTTTTACTGATCAGGAGCACTGGATTTTTCTGGGCTTGCTGTGTGTGTATGCACCTGGCTTTTTGTGGAGAAAGGACACTGGATTTACACAAATACAAAATGCCCAATTTTGTAGATGCATTCCATTCACAGATTGCATGTTCTCTGCAATTTGCATAAATCAGTCAAGACAGTGATCACTGCTGCCTTGAGAGGATTTTTCACAGCTCTTCACATTTCACCAAAGTTGCCATTTCAAACTATGTGGAAAACTGGCCCTCAAGAAATGTGTGAGAAAGCAAATAATCTGCAATTATGCAATTATGTATGTGTAAAACATGACAAGGACTTTTGACCTGGTCTAACTGATCCATTTTTGGACACAAAATAGGCCCTTTGTATTATATACCCAACAACATGAATTTGACCAAACAACATGAATTTGACCCAACTTCAGAAGGCAGTGGAAGACAGGAGGGCCTGGCATGCTCTGGTCCATGGGTCACGAAAAGTCAGACACGACTTAACGAATAAAGAACAACAACAATTGTATACCCACTACATATGTGAAAAAAATTAAGGTCAAGCAGGCTCCAAATGGTCTTGAGTATGCACTTGAATACCTGTATCTAACAATGCTACAAACCTATGCATGGTTAAAGGTAAAGGTAAAGGTTCCCCTTGACAATTTTTGTCCAGTCGTGTCCGACCCTAGGGGGCAGCGCTCATCCCGCTCTTCAAGCCATAGAGCCAGCGTTTTGTCCGAAGACAATCTTTCCATGGTCACATGGTTAGATCACAGTAAAAGAGGTGAACTTCTTTTCAATAAATGTCAATTTGTTAAAGGTAGGGTAAATATATGATTAATGAATTAATAAATAAGGCAGTAAGCACATGATCTAGATGGGGTACCGTATTTTTCTGTGTATAAAATGACCCTTTAAACTTAAATAATTAGACAAAAAAATTGAGGGTTGTTTTATACACAAAAGGCAGCCGCTTTCCCTGCCTTTTGCAAAGCACCCCTTTGATCCTGAAGCACCCATGAAAGGGCTTCAGGATCAAAGGGGTGCGAGTGTGCTGCCCTTTCATGGCTGTGTTACCCATTTCCTAAGCCCTGCGGGGCTTAGGAAGTGGGTAAAGCAGCCATGAAAGGGCGGCAGGATCGCACCCCTTTGATTGTGAAGCACCCATGAAAGGGCTTAGGAAGTGAGTAAAGCAGCTGTGAAAGGTGGCAGGATCGCACTCCTTTGATCCTGAAGCAGCCAAATTTATACTGGTTTCAGGAACAAATGGGTGTGATCCTGCAAATTTTCTAATGTGGGGATTAGAAAGGGGGGGTCATCTTATCCATTGGGTCATTTTATAAGTAACAAATAGTGCAACTCCAGTTTAAGGAAACTAATTTTGAAAACAAATTAATCACTGCAGATACAAATACTGTACAAAATAATGTACATTCAAAGAGAGATACCCAAAAGGCATTCATTGACTTAATTTAAAAGATTTTTGGGTTCTTTTTTTACTACAGATATGTTGTATCTCTAAATGAAAAATACACTGCATTGCTATAGAATCAAATGAGGAAAAAAGCTGATCTAATTTATCTTACTTATAGCTGCACTTAACATTTTAAGTAAAGTAAGCCTATAATTCCTCTTTCCTCAAAAGAAAAGGGTTCACATGATTCATGATATACTCAGTCAGAAGTAAGAAAGGCACACAGCTTGGATATTTGGAAGCTGTGCACTGTTCTGAAATCTAGTATGATGACAGGCAGCATATATATATGTTTTAAAGAAATACATCTCTACCAATGGTTGAGAGCTGTTTTGCAAAATCTGTTTAACACTAATCACCGTTTGAATGAACCATGATTATCATCTAGGTAGATACAGGTATACACCACAGTTCATATTGCCAAGGGAAAAGAGGAAGGAGTTCTTATGGGAGAGAACATTAAGGAAAAGAAAAAAATGTATGAGTTGATGGCCCCATTCTCAAACAAATGTTCCATCTGCGCAATATCAGATTCATCACTCAGAATAAACTTACCAGTTTCCAGTGCCTATATTACAAAACAGTAAGATGTATTATTTATGATTTATTAAAATGTACATACTTCATGTTTACAAAAAAGCTTAATGTAAATCCATTAAGTTAAACTGATTAGAAAATATAATAAAACAAATTAAGCAGTAAAATTGTCCATTCACAATGATCTTGGGCAGCTGGCAGTACTGAAGTCAGAAAAATGGCTAGGCAAACTAATAAGTTTTAAGTTGTTAGCAGAAATACGTTACACTGGGAGCCTGCTTGATTTTTTGGAGGAAAGTCCTTCCACGTGATGGATACATAATGCAAAGGGTCTATTCTGTGCCTCTACCAATTACGTATCAGTTAGCCAAGGGCAAACATCCTTCTAATGTTTCACACATAAAGAAATCACAGAGCATTTTCTCCCCTCAGGCATAATCCATGTTGTACAATCAGCTATGTGACTGATTTCACAATCAGTGCTTGCCTGCTCGTACCACAGAGAGCCTGCCAGAGAGGGCAAAACACTCACACAGTTGTCCTCACACAAGCACATAAGCAAACAGGATTCCAGTCCAGGTACGATCAGCAAGGTCTCCCTTGCAGAACATAAACATCCTGTTAGATGACCCCATTCTGAGATACTTGGAGCTTTATAAGACTTTGAGCATAGTTCAACAAGTAACTGGTGGTCACTGCAAATCCTTTTGGCTCAGGGGTCGTTTGTGTATGGCAGAGAGCTCTACTGAATAGCATGGTTATCTCATTTTGCACTAGCTGCAGTGTCTGAATCAGTCTCAAAAACAGGCCAATGTGAGGCACATCCATCCTTACAGTTACCAACACATAGGTGGCAGACCATCCATATTGCAAAACAAACATGTGATGGGATTAAATGATTTAAGATTAAATCAATCTTTCCAGTCTGGTAATTACAGACTCCTGGCTAAAACGACGACCGGCTTTTTAAATTTAGCAAACTGATACTTTTTTTTTTATCATAGTCTAACTACTTACCACAGGCAATAGTCCAGTATATCATAGAGTCTGGAGCCTGGTATAGAATTCGGTATGGGGCTACCCTTGCATTTGAATCCAGCACAACATCAAGAGTTCCCACAAGGAGACCTGGAGAAAAAAGAAATCTGATGATGAGCGGCACCGATACCTCACACCAAACATATAAACCTGATGAAGTTTACAAAGCAGACGGGAATGTGTATTCAAAGTGTGAGCATCAGCAAGTATCATGACTTGATTGCTGGCCTTGGAAATGGGATGATGAGAAACCGGCAGGTGACTCTGAGCAATACAAAAGATCAAAATTGTGGCACAAGCATCTCAGGGCCTACATCACTACAAAAGCCAAATGGAACAAGAAGCAGGTCTGAAGAAATCTTTTTTTAAAAAAAAAATTATCATGTGATCCATCCTGGGTCCCAGTTTTGGAAACATAGCTACGACACAAATCAAATAACAAAACTGAAATAAAATGAGATTTAGGGAAGTACACACGGTTTTTCTGATAACAAATATAGCTGTAGAATCTATTACAGATCACATGGACTCTCCTGGTAGTGCTTCATGAATACTTCTGGAACAGGGATAGTAGTTGTGTTCTTTCTGCTCGCCATTCCTCTGATTTGTACTTCCTTTCTCTTATACTGCAAAGACCTTTAGGTTGACTGTTATACATATTCACCACAAATCCTTTCAAGCCACAGCCAGAACTGTTTTCAACTAAACACTGGCCTTTTCTCACCCATGTACTTATTTGAGAAATTAGCCTGGGCCACTATCCCTCTGGATGCATCTAGGAATCTTTATAGTTTAAGCAATTTCTAAACACTATCACATTGCATAGGTCCAGTCTCCTTTGGTTATAATTGGGGTTGAGATATCACCTAGTATTTGGAATTTCTCTGAATTATTAAAATGAGACATCTTGTAGCTGATCTTTCTTTTCATGAAATGTATCTGTTCCTGGCCAAGAACAAGGAATCGCTCAATATTCCCCATTCAATTCACATTATCAGCTCTTTCTCCCTAATTTTACTCAGAGTCAATAAAAGGGAGGCAGAGTCTACTTGACATTAACATATTGAACTACCCGCTGTTACTATAAGCTGAGTAATAAATAATTGAGTGTTATCTGAGGATTTTGACCTTGACTGTCACATCCCCTCTTTGGCCTTTACTGTATATGAAGAAAATGCTTCAGTAAACATTTTTCCCAGCATTTCTTTGATAAGCTGAACATGTATTCAAAAATTAACTTCCAAAATATATGGTTTATGGAAAAGTGCATCAGAGCTAGCCTTACCATAGTTAGGTGTAGCACAAAGAAAGAAATTTCCAGCTCAAGGTTGCCTGAAGCTTTGTATGCCTTTGCACATACCATAGTAAGAGTGGAAGAGGAAGAACGGCTGCTTGAAGTATCATAATGACTGGGAAGCACTTTGTATACAGCAGTCCTATTTGCTATGGTTGCACTGGTTATTTTCCATATTATGAAAGACAGATATGTGAAGTGGACTCTATTCTATAAACATTCACATCATAATAAATCAGTGATTTCTGTGGTTGCTTAATGGCTGTTTTTTTTTCACTACAGCTAAGTGCATGTACAGTTGTACTATCTGGATGAGAAAAGAAAACAAGCATAAAGTACTGTCCAATGCTATGGAGACAATCAGATAGAATGCTGAAAGCTTGAGGGCTTCCAGGTAGACCACAGCTATCAAAATACACTATTCAACTATTCCTACTGTCCTCTTCAATCACGAAATGAGGTCACCCCATGGGCTCCCAGCTGGCCAAATGAGGAGCCATTCAGCTAAAGATACAGTGGTGCCTCGCTTAATGGGCACCCCGTGTAACGACAAAATCGCATAGCGATGAAGATTTTGCGATCGCTTTGCAATGGTCTGAATGGGGTTTTTTTCGCTTTGCGATGATCGGTTCCCTGTTTCGCTTACCGATTATCGCAAAGTGATGATTTTCTCCCAGCTGATCGGCGGTTCTAAAATGGCTGCCGGGTAAAAAAATGGCCGCCCGCTGTGTTTGGGGATGGATTCCTCAGTTACCGGGCAGCGAAAATGGCTGCCGTAGGGAGGATCTTCACTTAAAGGTCAGTTTTAAGCCCATAGGAACGCATTGAAGGGGTTTCAATGCATTCCTATGAGCTTTTTTAAATCGCATAGCGACAAAATCGCTTAGCAGCGATTTTTGCTGCACCGATTAACGTCGCTATGCAAGGCACTACTGTACACACATTTTACACTCAAGGACAGAATCTTGCTATGTACTTTTGTTTCCTATAAAACTGATCATACATGTCATCATGTTATGCTAGAAATCAGCTAGCAATGACTCATGGGAAAACAGTATTTCATTTAGATTTTAGTACAATGCTGAGAAATCTTTGGACTTCCAGATGTTTTCAATTCCCAGAAGCCTGAGCCAGGACAGGCAATGGAAAAGGCTCATGGAACTTGCAGTTCAAAACATCTAGAAGGCCAGAGATTCCCAATTCTGTTCTGGTACCTGAGACTTAAATTAAAATAGATTCAATTTATTCAGCATCTAAGTGACCCCAGTTTCTTATAGCCAATCTTACTGTAGCCCAAAGGCCAGCAACAGGAAGCATATAACACACCTGTTACAAGATCTGCACTAGCTACCAGTCCATTTCTGGGCCCAATTCAAAGTGCTGGTCATTACCTATAAAGCCCTATGCAGCTTGGGTCCAGGCTAGCCGAAGGACCGTATCTCCCTATATGCTCCTTCTTGGCGATTAAGCAGCAGAGGAGACCCTCCTCTCAGTGCCATTGCCAGCACAAGCACAGCTGATGGGGACATGGAAGAAGGCCTTCTCTGTGGCAGCTCCCAGGCTATGGAACACTCTCCCTCAGGAGATCAGGATGGCCCCTTCCTTTTTATCCTTTCGAAAAAAGCAAAAGACCCATCTCTTCAGGCAGGCTTTTAACAATTATAACTGAATCCCTGAACCCAATTTTAGCAGAATTTTCAATCTTTTTTAACATTTTATTTGAATTAATACACTACAAAACACACATTAATACACTACAAAAAACCCCAACAAGAAATGAACCCCCTCCCCTCAATCTTTTTTGTTTTCAAGTTTTAATCTTTTAATTGTAATTTAAATCATATATTGTTTAATTTATCTTTTAATATTTAACTTATTGTATTTTTAAATTGTATGAATTTTAATGTTGTGAGCCACTTTGGGTCCCTTGTTGGGAGAAATGAGGCAGAAATAATAATAATAACAATAGTAGTAGTAGTACAATTATTAATCATACTGTAGCAAATTAATGCATAAAGCTCTCTGCAATAGATGGGGCAGTGGGTTGTCTTTTATCTTGGGAGAGACTTCACCTTGAGAATCATATCACCATTCTCAAGATTAATGCTAACTGAAGCAGCAACATGTTCCAAATACTTAACATGTTCACATGCTGCATGATATTATTAGCAGAGCTCTGATTTGCAACTGTGGAGTCTTGAGTTCAAGCCACAATCACTTATCCAAAGGGAATGTTTGGCAAATGCAACTGCTCCCTTTCTCATATTTTGCTCCCCTTCTCTTTAAATATGGCCCACATTTTGTGTCATCTCATGCTGATCTGCCACTTTGCTGAAGGGCTGTTTACAACAAGCAGCTTCTTCCTGCTTTAAGGGTAGTGGTAGCAACAAAATCCAAGACATTCAGTTATTAGACCCTTGTTCCCACTCTCCTGTTTAGAGCCGCTGAAGGGAGGACAGCAATGAAATCCCACAACTCACTTATCAAAGAAGCCATCTCATTGTTACCTGATGCCATACTTCACTGCTAGCCATTTTGGAGGGGTGCATAGAAGCAGAGCCCTTGGCAATGGAATAGAATATTAGGGGGTCAATCAGTAGCCATATTTGGAAAAGACTTCATTGATAGGAAATGAATGTCACAATTTCTGGATGTTATAAAGACACAAACTTACTTTGTCAGGATTGCTTAATAAGCAGCATACAAAAGGCTCGACAAATCAAATCAAACAAAACCAAATCAATAAAATAAATATCAGTACGAACTTCTATTTTATTGTAATTGCAACAGGAAGCACTTTGAAATAGTAATATTAATATTAATTAATATTAAGCTCACAACAGAAAGCTTAAATAATAATGGTGTGACATTTTGTTCATTTTGCAAATTATCTCAAGCAACAACAGCTCTCCAAAGAGTAACCATGTTTTAGCACATGATAAAGTGAAAGCTACCTGAGACATCAACCAAAGAGCAAAACACAACATATTTTCATTAACGTATTTTTGCAGTAAAAGCGCTAATTGTTTGCAGAGCTCTGAACTGCTGCTTTCTGGATTATGACTTCCATGGTGGGTGGGCGATGTTAATTCCAAAAAAAGTAACTTGTTTTCAAGCTTTGATGGTTTCCCTTGATACTAAGGAACATCCTTGTTTTTTATACTTGACTATCATTGTTCTACAAGCATCTGCCTTTGAGCACTTCATTGTGCCTGTCTAATCTTAAGAAAGAAGCCAGGATTTGGCCCAGAAAATGGTTTATAAATATTTAAATGAATACAATAGTGCATCTTATATCTTCCCTGGCTGACATTTTAACAGTAATTCCTGAACATAAACAAATGCTTTTCTACACTTGGGGGCAGGCAAATGTCTTGCTTGTGTGATATATTTTAACCAGATAAAGGCGATCAATCTGCACAGTAAACCACACAAATGAAAACTGGGGATGGATGGGGGGGGATCCATGAAGAAAATGTGGGCTTAAGAGCTAGCCACAGTTACCTCTTCTGTCTTGTGGGTACTACTCTCAAGGCAATGTGCATAACACAGCTGCCATTATCAGAAGGCTAGACTAACAATCCAGTTTTATGCATGTTTAATTCAGAAGGCAGCTTCATCACTTTCACTGGAACAGACTTTCAAATCCAAGCTCATATCCTTTTAAATTTTGACTGAATGGCATTTTTAAAGAAGATTTTTGGGGGGGGCAATGGAATATCTTGCTTTCTTAACATTCCTATTTAGTTCAGAAGTTGAACTTTTTGGCTCCTGGTTTTACAAACAACAGACATCTGCACACAGATATTGTCATGCAAAGATAATTTGGCAGGTCTTTTAAAAATTATTATGGATACAAAAGGTCAGCTGCTTCTCAATTTGGCACACTGTTTTAAGAGGTGCCAGTAAATGGTTTGTTGGTTGCTTTTGTTGTAGTTTTGAACAAAAAAAGCTTGATTAACACAGCCTGGTCTGGTTCTCTTTATTTCCAAGGCTAAAAACAGCAAAAAGACTAACACATTCTATGTGCATAAGCTTTTTGGGACAGCATGTTGCTTCAGTCCATGATAGCTTACAAATAAATGTATTCATGTTTAAAGAGTCATAAGACCTTTTAATATTGCTGCTGCAATAGACTAACATGGGCAAACTTCTGGAAATTATTGCAAGACGTATTTGTTCTGTGAAGGAGAATACTGCTAGCTTAACCTTTGAACAAAGGCAACTTTGTACCATATTTACTACCTTCTCTTGCTGGGTCGTTTCACCTACAAGGAACAAAGAGTAATACACACACAAATGTACATATGGGTACGCAAATTTATTTCTTGTGAGCGAATTCAGAATTGAAAAAAATTGGTAAAAGTTCCAAATTCCCCTCTAATCACACATTACTGTCCAGAAGTAATATCCACATATATCACAGTACTGAGATAAATCCTTTGGTGAGACTCCTAATAAAACATGTTTGAGGGGTTTCAGAGAATCCCAAGGTTAGTCTGTTCCCTGTGCCTTCTCTCTCTCTCCCTCCCCCCTCCCTCCCTCCCTCCCTCTCTCTCTCTCACACACACACACACACACACACACAAACACACACACACACACACACACACACACACACACAGAGAGAGAGAGAGAGAGAGAGAGAGAGAGAGAGAGAGAGAGAGAGAGAGAGAGAGAGAGAGAGAGAGAGAGAGAGAGAGAGAGAGAGAGAGATCTGCCCAGAGCTATCCTTTCCCTGGAAGGTGGCCATGTTGCTCCCTTTGAAGCTGTCAACTCTGCCACAGTCACCAATGGAGGTGCAAGAAGAGGAATGGTCAGGAAGGGCCTGTCCAGAGGGTGGGGAACTTCCTGGAAAGAGCCAGATTCCCGGGGTGGGGGGAATCAGGATCCAAAGAATCTAGAAGGAAGAATATATATGATTGCCCAGTTATAACAGCTTCACTGGCAAGATCTGGTTCCAGCAGATGTGGTTCTGGACACAATTCAAAGTGATGTTTATGACCTACAAAGCCCTCTTATACCATTTGGGTCCAGGCTACCTGAAAGATCATATTCTCCTATGGCTGTCAAATCTGCACAAGAAGCCCTTCTTGGTCTTCCCTGCTTCAGAGGCTTGTGTGAAAAAGATGTGAGAGCAAGCTGTCCCTGTGGCTGTTCCCAGGCTTTGAAACTCCCTTCTGTGGCTAGAATGGCCACCTTCCTGAGGTCTTTCTAGAACAGTTATCCTGGGGTACACAGACCCCACCAAGGGGTACAAACCAGGACATTTAAAGCGAAGCATGCTGCTTATATACCGCCCCATAGTGCTTCAAGCACTCTCTTGGCGGTTTACAAGTTAATTATGCAGGCTACACATTGCCCCCCCAAGCAAGCTGGGTTCTCATTTTACCAACCTCGGAAGGATAGAAGGCTGAGTCAACCTTGAGCTGGCTACCTGGGATTGAACCCCAGGTCATGAGCACATTACACGAACAAAAAAACAGAAAAATAGCAGAAAAAGCACATATGTCAATAGCATAAGTTGCTTATTTATATCCTGAGAAGTGAGACACTCCTTGGCTTCTTCCTTCTCTCCCCACCCATCACATGAGAACCCAGCCAATCAGCTTCCACTTAAAGGCAGTGTTCATTCTTGTTCTGCCACTCAGACGGGAGCTTGTGCCATCGGCTTGTTTCCTATAGACAGCAGTTTGTACAGGACAACACTCCTTATGGATTTTAACCCCTTTGCTGGCATGCTCATGCACGCTATCAGAGGTGATGAGAAAGAAGTATGAAGATAAGAGGATGGGCAATTCCCCCCTAAGCCCCCCCCTATGGAAATAGGTTGAGAAGGGATACACAAGTGAAAAAAAAGGTTGGAACCACGATTCTAGAAAGATACTAAATGCTTAAAGTAAATCTGCAGCAACAGACTGATTGGTTGGGTGAGGGGATTTAAAGAATACATCGCGGTTTTCTATTGTTAATTATTTCAAACCAGTTTTTACCCACATTCTTTTTTTTTAGTATAAGAACTAATCTAATGATGGCTTCACATTTGTAATGTATTGCTTTTTAATTATATTTGATTTTTAATTATATATTTGTGTGTGTGTGTGTGTGTGTGTGTGTGTGTACACACACACACACAGCTTCTCCCTTTATTCTGCTGAAATTCTAGGCTAAGGCTAAATCGGGCTCAATCCCAATGGTCTCTGAACTAGAAAAGGGGCAGGCTACCACAAGCCACTTGGACTGCATGGGCCTCAAACTGCACTGTAGCCACCAGGACTCTGCCCTGGAGTCAGGATACACACATTTTACACAGTTCTCAATAGAGTGCTCTGCATATTACATACAAAGCAGTTTTCCAGTGACAACTCATGACCAGAGCAGAGGAATTAGACCCCAAACTGTCCTGATCTACCAGCTGTTCAGGTACTAAGGAAAGCAACTGTTGCTGGTCCACCTTCAATTTTCCATCTGCATTGTGTATGCCTGCACTCTTGCCCGCTACACATCCCAGAGGACTGAATCCCAACTTGGGATGCACAATGGACTAACATATAGCCATGCAGACTGTCAGCTTCACTTGACTGGCTTCAGCTCTGTATGTCAATTCAAAGAATAACTAAGCCTAAATACAATCTATGCATTATAGATAACTGCAATATTTCTTTATTGATAGAATAAACCTGAGAGTCTTGGTACAGGAGCCAAAGCTCAAAAAAAATGTCAGACTCTGACACTGTCAGACCCTAAGTGCCAACAATGAATCATACTAAAAGACAGAAGAAGTGCATCAGCACACTCAAAATCCTGTGATGGCTCCCTGTGTGTGCTGCATTGTGTGGTCTGTGAGTGACTCCCGATGCACTTATACGCAGCTCTGAGAATATCAGTTTTCACTGTAAAACATCATTTTCCAGCTCTTAAGGTTGCCATTTGATCCTCATACATAAGACTCAGCAACAAATAAATACTGATATCCTTCAGCACACTTGACAGGCCACTTCTGACTATTCTGAAGGAATGAACTCCACTTCATTGACAAAAGGCTTATAGATGTGTGATGTTGCAACTACTGCCTTTACAGCCATACTGCCTGGGAATGTTGGGAACTGAGGGGAACCGTATTGGGGATGAAAGGCTCGGGAAAAGGGAAAAGGTGCATTCTGAATAACTTGAAGTTCTGCCCAGAAATTTAAATCCCTAATGCAGAAGAATCCTTTTTAATAGTCTGAATCAGCAGGAGGCTTGTACAGTGGCTGGGACTAACAGGACCAGCAGAGTGACCGAGCATATTCATCAAGCCCTCTGCAGACTCTTGGAGATGAAGAAACCTGTACAGCAAAGACACAAAACAGATGAGGAGCTCCCTGCTCAGAACATGCTTCCTTTGGATCAGGACCCTGTACTTGGCTGCCTGGCATGCTTTGCCAATCCAAGCAAAAAAGGACATTGCAGATTTGTATCTATGAGCTATTTTTCTCCAGAATAAAAATAGCCACGTTAAGCACACTTGGTTACACACACAAGTATCACGTTTTCCCAGGAGGCAGCTGTATTGATCTCTTTCAGAATGTGGGTGGGAGATGAGTTAAAACATGAAAGGGCGGGGGAAGACAAAATATTTCTTTCCATGTGAAGTTTTGTGGATTAAAACCCACTTACTCAGACACTTCTTAAATCTGAAGTGCATTTGAAAAAGTAGAGGGAAAAACTGCTGTCTTTAAAGTGACACCTTATTTTGTCTTCTCCGTTCTTTTCCCCCCAACATTTTTGTCAATGAACATCACATGTTATATCACCAATCTGGAGTATCCATAGCAAAAGAATTTCACAGAAGAGCACACATAAATCTCCTGCAGCAATGCCTTTATGGAGACCAACCAACATGTCAAGAAGTCAAAAGCACACTGCAGCATGTCCCAGTATTATTGTTCATTTATCTGAAACATTTTTATTCTGCTACTAACCAAAGAAGAAAGGCTCTAAGAGCAGTTCACATGCAATGAACAAAAACAAACTTTTCCTTGTTTTATAATTTTACAAGCCTTGCGACAAAAGGAAAATGGGAGGATGAGAGGACGGGAACAGAAAAAAGCAGGCATTCTTTCAGACAGGTGAAATGCCCCGCTTCTCACTTCATCTTCCTCTGCTACAGCCTTTTGGACCAGTTGCTGGTTGTGTCAGTTAAGGTAGAAGCTTTTAACACCATGCTTTAGGACATGATTACACTGCTGAATTAAAGCGGGAGCTGATTCAGGTTTTTAGAAATCAATCTCACATGGTTTTTGGACTGGTGTGTGCATCCTCACGGAACCTTTAATGTGGTTGTAAGCTGTGTAGTATATTGATACTTTGGTACCCCTTGTCCCAGTTTTCCCACTTTTTCTTCTCTACCAGGAAAAAATCTTGACTTCAAACATACCTAGTGCCTTTCTTGAGGCAGAGTCTGACTGCCTTGAGACAGCTGATTTTATTCAACACAGTCCACAACTACCGTAACAGGTGTTTCCTCTGTCCTTTAAGAATTGTCATACTGTATTTTGTCTAAATTGTGTTTTTTACTATTTCATTCTTTAAACATAAATTTTCAAGTGGGACAGCATTATATCAATGCAGCACTAAAACAGATGGGGGAGAAAGAGTTCAGATTGCAGGATATTCTACAGTCCAAAGCCCGTTATACTCAGCACACAAAACCAGGCAAAAACTACAGACTCAATTTACTCTGGCACAGGTGACCACAGATACCAGACAAGATTTTTTTTTTTAAAAAAAAGGGGAGACCAGAGTTGATTCGAAATAAGCAATCCCCATGCATTTGTTAAAAAACCTCTGTTTCCTAGCCAAAAAATGTGTGTGCTTAGCTATATGTCATGTAGTTGGATAATTTAAATTCAATTTCAAGTGTGTTAATGCAAAAACAAGAGCATCACAACATGTAGTCAAGCCCTATTTTGTCCTCAAACTCCTGAAATACTCTGCATCCCACCAACACTCCTTTGGTTTAATTAACATCCAGGCTGCAGAAGGTCTGAAGAATTTGTGACACTTTGATTTGTCCTCTTCAAAGTAATTTCTATTTACTATGAGTCACAGAACAGATGTTCTTTTGTTCCAGAAATTTACATCTATTGTTGGGATTTTTGGTATGATTGCATTCCCCATTGTGTCAACCCTGTTACTATATCTGAACCAAAAGCAATCAGCATGATACCATTCACAAAGTGACACCAAGCAAGGGAAAATCCCAAAAGCTGACACTTTTTTCATCCATTAACCACTTCTCACCCAAACACAAGGCAACTAACATGCCTGTCTTTCCACAAGAGGGTATCCTGCAAACCAGTGGTTCCCAACCTTGGTAAACCTAGGTGTTCTTGGACTGCAGTACCCAGAAGCCTCCATCATCAGCTGCACTGGCTGGGATTTCTGGGAGGTGTAGTGTGAGAACACCTGGTTAACCAAGGTTGGGAACCACTGGTTTGCAGGATACCCTCTTGTGGAAAGACGGGCATGTTAGTTGCCGTGTGTTTGGGTGAGAAGTGGTGACTGTTATCACTAGTGTTGTCAACATTCAGGCTACCCTTTGCTACGGAACGCTTGGCATCTTTTTTCCCTGCTGGCAATATGAATTTTCTGAATGATGCAGAGTTTAATATCCAAGGACAAGGCCATGTGGACAGTGTTTGAGCCTGAGTAAAGGGACAAACAAACTCAACGGAAAGTTGGTAGCAGTGGAAAGAGAGAGAGAGAGAAAAGTACTAAGCAATGCTTATTAAAGAAAACATGTTTATTCCTGTGGTGCTTTAAAGAGCTAATTACCTAAATAGTCAAGTGACAAGGCAAAATTTGGTTTGGCATCAGTATCATAGAGAAGGGATATGACATCAGGATATTCTACAGGTGAGTGATATACACTCAGTTGCCACCTGCACCATAAAGTCTAGTATCATTTACTTTTGTGCTGTGGCATCATAATACCCTACATGTCCTTCTCCAGTCCCACAGCATCAGCTACCAGCAAAGCAAGGGCAGGTGGTAAAATATGGAATTCTATAGCTATGTACATGTGTTCAAACTGGGGTTCAATCAACATGTGAGAAATGAGTAGACTAACCCTGTCCTCTTCTTTGCTCATCTGAAAAGCAACTGTTTTGAAAAGTAAAGTTTCCTTTACATGTGGACAGTCTACAAAAAAGTCCAACTTCTTGTTAACAAGGAGCCCTTCTGTATATAAAAGAGACTGCCCTCTTCAGAACTGTTTTTTTAAAATGTGAGCAAAGAAGGGAAGGACAGAGTTAGCAGGCTGAGGATCTCACAAGAAGAAGCAAGTTCAATTAGTGAGGCTTGCTGTTTTGAATTGCAGCTACAAATTAGCCTTATGTCTTGTTTGGTTCCAGTGCAATCTGCAGGTGAAACCAACTGCAATAAGGGAATATTGCCTACAGAAGTGCACTGGCCATCTGACATAAAATGGTTATATTCCTTTGATACAATAATGCCTACTGCCTATGCAGGGGAACATACTTAATAGCTTTGCAAACTGTGGCAACTAGGCACAGCTTTTAAAGGGAGAAATGTTTCTCTTCCTGATTCTTAAATAAATCACTTCAAAAGATTTAAAACTAATAATCAGGGAACTGTACAACTGTATTTGGGTAAGAAAACTTTGGTTAACCAAGTTTTGTTACTAATAATTGTCTGGCAATTTTTAAGAGACTGCAGAATCGTGTAAGCAAGATCCATTTTTAAAACAAAGCGCTACTACTGATAGTCTGGCTACTTTCAGGGTGTCTAAAACTTATAAAGGATAACAGCTCTTAGGCTCTGATTTACCAATAGTTCCTGAACTTTGTTGCCCAAATGCAGGTACATCAATTCCCATCACTTTCAGTCAGCACAACCGACTGAGGATCATGGGAGTTGTAATCCAGCATTATGGATGTGGTGGTGCTGTGGACTAAACCACAGACGCCTGTGCTGCAGGGTCAGAAGACCAGCAATCATAAGAAGTTGTTTAACATGCCTTAACAAAGAATAATTTACCTAAAGAGGTGTTTATTTTGATATATGTTGCAGAACGTCTTATTGGAACAATGAAACACCAGTTTCAAATAAACGTTCATCTTGTTTTATAAACCAAGCATCTGTGGACAGTTAATTCATTTATAGTGGTTAGCAAACAAAGTTTGCTAGTTAACACAGTTGTTAACAGCTTGACTCTCTTTGTTTTTAAACTTGTGCTCTTATGCACTCTTATTTCCGCCTAGAGTGGTTGTTCAACTAGATAGGCGGGGTATAAATACAATACAGTGGGGTCTTGACTTACGAACGGCCCGAGCTACGAACATTTTGACTTACGAACTGCTCTCATAGGAAAATATTGACTTGACTTACGTACTTAGATTTGAGTTACGAGCTAAAAAACCACGTGGGAGGCAGGGAAAGTGCAAAATTTGAACTTTCAGTTAACTGTTGGCCAGTGAAAAGGGTGCCTGTCTGCTTCCTCACTCCTCCCAGCATTTAGAGAGTGGATTGGGAGACAGTCTTCAGACTGCCTGGTACTGCCTGGACTGTATTTTCCCTGCCTTCCCTGAACCTTTCTTGACCTAAGAAAAAAAGAAACAAAATATCCCCCTCTAGTGGTCGAAGGCGGAATAGCAGCTTCCCATTAGTTTCTATGGACGGAAAAGAGCAGATACGGATCAAATGGTTTTCAATGCATTCCTATGGGAAATGCAGATCTGACCTGTGAACTTTTTGACTTGAGAACCGCCTTCCAATACGGATTAAGTTCTCAAGTCAAGACCCCACTGTAAATAAATAAGATCGAATCCACGCGATGGAGTGAGCTCCCGTCACTTTGTCCCAGCTCCTCGCCAACCTAGCAGTTCGAAAGCATGTAAATGCCAGTAGATAAATAGGTACCATCTCGGTGGGAACGTGACAACGGAAACTGTCTTCAGACAGGCACTGGCTCTATGGCTTGAAAAGCGGGATGAGTGCTGCCCCCTAAAGACAGACACGACTGGACTGAAAATATCAAGGGGAACCTTTACTTTACCTTTTTAATCCAGCATTGCCTGGAGACTCACAGTTGGAAAATACTATCTTCATTATTTACTCATTTTTTAACAAGAGCCTGGTACAAAAATTCACCATTAATGTCGCCTCATGGTGATAGTGAAAGGTTGAAGGAGAGAAAACATTGGCTAGTTTAAGATTATTCTAACTACATTAGAATCTGAAAACAACTGTTTCATACTTTGAGATGAGAGAACTGTGGCCCTCCAGATGTTCTGGGACTCTAATGTCCATCAACTCCAGACAGAATGGCAAATGGACAGACTAACAGGAGTTGTAATCTAAAATCAAGTGAATGTTTTATGTGTTCTCTACTATCATTACAATATACCAGGTAGCCCTTTAGAAGAACTAGATAAACCAGTTGTAGTAATTGTTTCCTGTCAGCTCTGTAATGGCTCATCAGTTTTCCTCCTTCTCACAAGACAGTCCATGTGGTTCACTCAACTGTTTTACATTTTGTTTTTCACCCCAATTATCACCCATATGACTTGGCTGGCAAAAACACAATCACGCCAGCTCCCTGATCCTTTCTCTGTTTTTTTCCCCCAAGAAGATTATCCCCAAAGGAATTTACTGGAGGCCAGTCTGATAAGCAAAGCATTTCAAAAGAATCATATTCAAACAAACAGTGAGATTTAAGTTGTAGAATGAAAAGTGGTTGAAGATTTATAAAGAAAATATACTTGAGTAGCCTAGAACTCCAGGCCAGACAAAATTATAAAAAAGAGGTCATAAGGACCACAAGATCAAGAATAATTGCTTGATATAAAAAAAAGATCTCTCCTCTGAAGTTTGTCATTTTTGGAAAGAGGATTTGATACTTGTTTTGTCACCGAAGTGTCCCCTTGAAATCTAGAGGAAATGATAGTGCTGCTGCAATCCAAAAGCCAGAACCATATGATGCTGTAGTGGATGCTATGCCATCCTCTTCTCCACCCTAATAATAAGCAAGCCCTTTTCAGGGTTTTCCAGGTAGAGAATACTCAAAAGTAGTTTACCATTCCCTTCTTCTGGGGATACCCTGGGACTGTGCAGCTTGCCCAAGGCCACACAGGCTGCATCTACTTGCAGGTGACACAGTGAGGAATTGAACCCTCAGCCTCTGACTCTGCAACCAGAGAACTAAACCACTGAGCTGTCCTACAAATGTGGGCTTTGGAGCCCATCATCCTTGGCTATTGGCCACACAAGCTAGAAACAGTGAGGGTTGTAGTCCAACATCTCCGACAAGCACCAGGTCATGGTAGGCAGCTTTACCATGTCTAAATCAGCATTCTGTACACAATACAATCACAAGGAAGGCTATTATCACAATTTACTCACAGGCAATTGAGCTCAAAGGTCACCTAGATACACCACTGAAGACCTTGGTCAGTATACAACAAATTCCCCACAGATGTTACTACTAAGCAACAGCCATTTAGAGGCTACCTAAACTGTAGGTAAAGGTAAAGATTCCCTTGGACAATTAAATCCAGTGGTGTCCAGCTCTAAGGGCCAGCGCTTATCCCCGTTTGTGAACTGAGGAGCTAGCATTTGTGCATAGGCACTTTTCATGCTCACGTGGTTGGCATGACTAGACACAAAATGCTGTTACCTTCCCACTGAGGTGGTTCCTATTCATCTACTCGCATTTTTGCATGCTTTCGAACCGCAAGCCTGGCAGGAACTGGGACAAGCAATGGGAGCTCACCCTGTTGCACAGATTCAAACTGCTGCTGACCTTTCAACTGACAGCTCAGAGGCTTAACCTGCAGCGCCACCCACGTTCCTCTAAACTCTGTATCTCGCTGATCCCTAAAAGAAATGATTTGAAGTTGCCTTTTTTCCTCCCCACACATCCTTTATCCCTCATGTGTTGCGTCCTGATCATAGACTTCACAAGCAAGAATCTCATCCTATTATTTTGTCAGCTACTTTCAGAGTCTTTTTGGTTAAAGAGCTGAGTACACCTACTTTATATAAATATCGGAATGGTGCAAAGTTGATCTAATCTTGCTTTGTGGTAAAGATAAAAAAACAGTACTGTACTACTCTTTTCTCTTTCCCCTTCCCTGTAGACAAAGACACTGTTGTCCAGGGATAAGTCATAAGGACAAATGCATTGAGTTGAAAATGTTTACATAAATAACTGGAACTTATTGATTTTCCACTTAAAGTGAAACAGAAACAAATCATTTACACCGAGCATGAACTCTGGTGGGCCATGGCAGAGTGCTAGAGAGGGGTCCCTATCCGCCACTAGCACTGCAGGTACTTGCATAAGTCTTCTAAGCGTGTCTGTGTTGTGTATCAACCCCTAACATGGCATTCCAGGTAAGCAATATATTTAAGGAGCAGTGTTAGCCATTCCACCCTGCCCCTTGAGTTTCCAAGGCTATGCCGTGATTTGAACCTGGGTTTCCCGAGTGCTGGTCTGACACTTCTATGCATGTAGCCTTTTACTATTTTGGTTGATTTGTTTTCTGAAGAACCCACTACCATCATGCCCATTTTTTTTCAGTTTGTAGGGATGGTTTTCCACACACACTCTTAGAGGTACCGAGTCATCAGAAAATATCTCCCATTTTGTTTCTTCTTGCTGCCACAATTCCCAAAGGCAGAAGGTACTGTTAAGAATCTTCGAAGGAAAAATATGTGACGTGTCCCAAATGACAGAGAGAACAAGTTTCAGGTGATTTTAAAATCACCTGAAAATATACACAGGCAAAAATGCTGCTGCTTAGTATAGTAAATCATACTTGAATAGGCCCTTTTGAATCAACAGAATTTACAGAAGAGTTCACTCACGAAATTCCCACTGATTTAGTTTACTGCAATCCTTTAAGAAACAGGATTTTGGCTACATATGTTATTTGATGAAAATATGTTATGGCAATCCATCTTCAATATTGTTACAACAAGGGATAGTTAACTGCTTTGTCTTAAACCTCAGAAAATTGTAATTATGCTACTGGAGGAATGGAAGGGAAAAATAGAATTAAAGTGTGATTTGTAACCCACAGTGAATTTAAGTAGTAGCCAGCAGCCTTGTAGATCCTGGGCTGAATGCTTTACCACATTATTGTTGTAGTTATGATGGTCGGGAGGCATTTGAAAGAGCAGACCAACACACATTTTTAATTTAACTTGTTTAAGAATTCAAGAATATAAACTTGACTTTCTTTCTTTTCTTTTTTCTTTTTGCCTAATTTGGGAACACAAAGGCTCCAAATGGCTAGAAGAAATCCATAATAGTGAGAGAAAACTATTCTGTCTCCCTCAAAAGCCAATGGATAGCTATGTTGCCTCTCACTTGAGGAAATGGATTGGAAAGATCTCCAGCCCTATTTCACTGGCTAAAACTAGAACTATTTGTCCAGTCTGTTGGGAATAGCTCAAAGTACACACTTGTGTGATCCAGCTGCTGCCATAAAAACTTCTATTTACAAAATAGTTCATTCTATACAAAAGGCCTATGTACAAAGACACATTATCTTGTTTCCCTCAGGAGACTGAAAAGCCGCCTGACCAAGAACACAGATTTATGCACACATCCCACTGACTGTACTTGAAAGCAGCAGTAAATCATAAAGAGAAACAATACATGGAATGAAGATTAAGGACCTGCAAGTCCTGTGGAGCAATGGTTAAACTACAGTGCTGCAGTCAAGCCTCCACTCACAACCTGAGTTCAATCAAAACAGATTCAGGTAGCCTTCCATCCTTCTGAGGCCAGTAAAATGAATACCCAGCTTGCTAGGGGGGCAAAGTGTTCCTTGCATAGTTATCTTGTAAACTGCACCGAGAGTGCTCTAGCACTATGGGGCAATATATAAGTCAAGACAATCATCATGTTAAATCTGCAATGAACCTTACAGGTGCTTCTCCTAAAGGCAATTGTTAACCTCATACCTGACCTTACGATTGCTTATGAGCAGTAAGGATGAAGGGTGGGACTTACATATTTAATGGATTCCCCTCATCATAACAAATTATGGAAGTGAAAGCCCCATAGCAGTATGAGATAGAGCAGCCCCTCTACCTGCAAGTGGCTCCCTCTGTGTTCCTCCAGTCAACAATCTGCTGAAGCAGGAGAACTGTGATATATCTTTAGGCCTGCAAAGCCTTGTATGGAGGTAGCCTCTGATGGAGACCACGGGGCTTTATAACCATCAGGAAATTTGATGATTCCCACAGTCCAGTGGGGTACTGTTCTCCCCAATGACTGGAGAAACAGCAAGGGAACAGAATACAGGTGGAAGGGACTGTTCTACCTAGTACAGTGGACCCTTGACTTACAGACGGCTTGACTTACAGACTTTTTGAGTTACAGACTTCTCTGGCCGCAAAATTTAGGTTTGACTTGCAGACTGAGATTTGACTTACAGACCAGAAAAAAACCAAAATGGAACAAAAACGGCCTGTTACGGGATTAATCGGTTTTCAATGCACTGTAGGTCAATGGAGACTTGACTTACAGACTTTTTGACTTGAGAACCGCCTTCCAATACGGATTAAGTTTTCAAGTCAAGACCCCACTGTACTGCTATGGGGCTTTCACTCCCATAGTGTTTCTGTAGTCATGATTTTTGTCAGAGTTCAACTACAATTCTGCTTTTGTACTTTCTTCTTTCACTCATCAGAAGTCATTTCAGCATGTCAGAAGCAGCATTATCAGGCAAGTGCCTTCCCCAGTCCTGCTGTCCACGATCCAAGTAAAAATGTCATAGATTGGCCTGAGACATTTGCATGCAAAGCATGTAAATAGGTATGGTTCCTAAAAATCTAACCAAGTTCTTTCATATTTTATACAGAAAACTGTTACAGGCCAACCCTTTATGCCTCAAAGATCTTAATTCAGAATACTGCAGACTCTTAGCTAACTGAGTCTACTTTTAAATCTATTTTCACTTGTAATCTGACAAAATTTGTTGCAGTCAATGTTGCAGTTCTACACACACTTATTTGGAAGTGATTCCCAATTAACAAGCAAGACTTACTTTTACATAGATAGATATAGAGTTGAACTGCAAGGCAAAAGAGGTCAGTAGTGCTCAGTGCGTTCCTCTGTTTTATGCATTTACTCTGTTGCAAAGCAGTTGTCATGCTTTTGCAATATGCAGACATGTTACCTTTATTTCACAGAACAGCTTCAATGGACTGAATTCTTGACATACTGATACACTGCTTGCATAAAATACTGTACAGGATGGGTAGCTAGAAGTAATAATTTTTCATTTCAAAAGTTGACATTTGAACCATTGTTCGACTATGAATTTTCCAGGTACCCAAGAGGGAAAGCTGTTGTGTTTGAGTTGCAATTGAGACACAATTCTTTCAAACAGCCTTTAAATAAACTTATATTCACAAATAACCCAGATTTTTAAAACCTCTGCTACACAACACCCCAATGTTAGGATAAGGCAAGAAATTAGACAAAAGAGCTACACAAATTTCATTGCTACAGCACAGCTTTGTAGCAATCAGCAAATCATGAAAGAAGAGAAAGCAGAAGTTGATGTACTTATGATTTATTTTTGTGCTTTCCGTGCCGATAACTACCCACCACAACTACAGCACCACTGACAATTCATTATGACTAAAAGGCAGGGAGAATTGGAATTGCTATAAAGTAGGACTTGGCTAATGAAAGAGCCAAACTATAAAATTCTTCCAAGACCATTTCATTCAAAGCACCCTAAAAGGAATGTAAGTCCGGAAAACAGAAGCATTGCAATAATCTCTGAAAGAGTTGGAATTAACCGCATTGTAACAATAGCAGTATTAACATTTTTTTAAAACTCAAACCCCTCACCCCTCATTTATATTATATTATATTCTAAGGTCAATCCTGTGCTCTGAGATCAAAACTGCTTTACACATGTAAAAAAACTGAAACCTTTTTTCCTCCCTTGCCTGAAGAATTCTTCATTTTTTTACTGTTCCATTCCAGCAGAAGGAAAAAAACACAACCCATGCACAGTTAACAGTAACTGCAAAGACCTGTAGTCACTGCTGTCACCACTAATTTGAGCTATTAAATTGGAAGGAACTTTCTAGAACAGTAGGAATGTGGCTTTTGTACTCTTGACTGCTTCCGATTCTGTTGGGTGAAGAGGTCAATGAGAGCCACCAAATCAGTGCAGGAAAGCTGAAATTAGGGGCTCCCTTAATATCACTCATTTACAGTAGACTGCCCCTCCCCAATCACACTGCCCTCACACTGAAGTGTCCTTCCCCGTCCACCCCTTCTGCCACCCTCTGCCCTTTGGTCATAGAAAACTGTCAGTCATGCTAGAGTGTTTTAAACTACTAAACCCATAATCTCTAACCAGTGCAGTTGGGGATTAGGGGGATGTAGTCAACCATATTTTGAGGGCACTAGGTTGAGGAAGGCTGATGAAGGCCATAAAAAGGGTGCATCCTCCTAACCGAAACAGAAATGTTACTGTTCCAGCCTGAAAAGTCAGATTGCTCATGACTGATCTCGTCTTAATAGGAGACACAAGCAAGGCGCTCCAAGGAATAAATGACTGGCTTTGGGGAAGGTGTTCAGTCCTCATTCACTGTGATGTCAATCAGGTTTACTACCTTTCATTCCGTCAGGTTTACTACCTTTTACTATCTTTCATTCCAGGCACAGCATGTCTACAGGAAGGTGATGCAACCTACACAGAGGCCATTTCCACAAATGCATTCTAACAGCTAAACTCTCCTGCACCTGGTTACATGGAAGATCTCAGTAAGTAGAGCTTATTTTCACAGAAGCATGGAAGGACAGCAGCCTAAAGGTTCTCTCCACAAAACCTATCATCATCCTCATCCCTGTCGCTTCATGGAAATTTTGTCCCTTCTAGACATGACCCTATAAGCCCTTCACAAGTAGTAACTCCACATATCAGCCACCAAAGGTAAAAACAGCATCACCAGGACACAACGATGATGTAATGGCCATGACCTCATGATGATGACAGTGGTGATGATACAGTCCAAGAAAGCTGGCACGTCTAACAAAAAAAAGGGGGGGTATCTGAGGCTTACTGCTGGAATGACCAAACACGGAGATAACAGATAATTGAAAGTCAGATGCAAGCACGTATTTGCAGAAAGCAAATCCTGCGCCAAGATATCTGTCATGGAGGCTGCATGTAAACATGCCCAAAGGGAAGCAACGGCCTCCCAAACTGGAGCGGCATCACAACGTCTCATTTCTCTTTTTCCCAAAGAGGAGCCCCCCCTCCTGCCGCCGCCGCTGCCCCTCTTACCGGCGATCCCTCCGCTGCCGCCATCTCCTCCGTGCCCCTTTCTTCTCTGCAGGATGAAGTAAGGGTTGGCCCTCTCCGTGATCCACAGGGCGTTCGCCAGCAGCACCTCCTCCGGGTTCACCCACATGCTCTCGGCCGAGACAAAGGCAGCCGCCGCCGTCGCCGCCGCCGGTGGGTTCCGCTCGCTTTAAATCATGCAGACGCCCGCAGGATGCTGCAAAGCCCCGGCACGCCGAGAGCGCTCCGCCCAGCCCAGGTAGGAGTCCGCAACGCCCCGCCGGCCGCTAGAAGACACATCGGGAGGAGAGCCGGGAAGAGAAACGGACAGGCGCCGCATGCCCGCCGCTGAGACCCGGCTCATCCAAGCTCCTGCCCGAGCCGAAGCGAAGAACTAAGCGAGCCGTCAGGCGCCTCGGGAAGCTCGATCGGAGCGGGGCGGCGGGGAGAAGCGGAGAGGAGAGGAGCGGTGACCTCAGAGAACATCAGCGCCAGCCACCGCCGGGCCCGCCCAGCCGCGCCGCCACCACCACCAGCAGGCGGCGGCGGCATTCAAGCTCCCCGAAGGGGCCGGGAACGGAGCGACGCCCCCATCTGAAAACAAATACAAGCAAGGACCGCAAGGTTAAGAGCTAATCCCGCGGCACGTAGGCGCCTCTTCCCCGAACCCCCAAAGGAGCGCACCCCAAAATCTCGGCTGCAAAGGCGCAACGGCCGGGCGCGTCCATTGCAGGGATGCGCCCGCCTTTGCGCGCCCCTCCTGTAGCCCTCCGAATTGGCACCGGTTCCTCCGAGAGGACGTTGCTTGTTCAGCAAACCCGGCACCTGGTCCTGACAGACCGGGGGGGCTGCCCGCCTGCCCAAGAGCACCCCACCGCTTGGGAAAGCTCACACCTGTCTTCCTGGCTCCCTTTCCTTATCCGCCATCCTCCCTCCCATTGCAAAAGCCCTGACACACCTCTCTGGTCACTGCGGGGCGAACGCAGGCAGGAGAGACGGCGAAAGCGCCTCGAAAGGCGCGCTGGAGCTGCGGTATACTCGCCGAGGTCACTGGAACAGCGGCCCCTTTGCCCAAAGCGCCCCCCCCCCTCCGGACCACAGGTATGGTCCGAGATTAAGAAAGACGCGGCGGCTTCCTCAGATAAGGAGGAATGTCCGCAGAACGCTCGAGGACAAGCCCCCCCCCGCCCCCGCCGCAACAGGCACGAGCCAAACCAATCGAACCACTCTACGAGCTCGAAGGAAAACACTGAGGGGGGGGGTCTACGGACGATTCCTAGAAGGATCTCGGGTCGCTCCGCTGTCGCGCAAGCGCGTAGCCAATCCGCTTGAGAACAATCGAACCCCCCCCCCCGCGTTCTAAAAGGCGTGGCCCGACGCCCGAAAACAACCTGAAGAACGTTCTGTTGTTGATTTCCGACTTCCTGCAATTCCTGACGGGCGGTCGATCACGTGCGCGCTCGGCCCGTCTTCTCTTTCAGGTTTCCAGAGGCGCCGCCTCTTCTCGGCGCCCGCCGTCCTTCGGTTGGAATAAGCATAAGGGACCCCTCGATGCTCAGAGAATGGAAAAGGGAAGCGATTCAGTCCGCGCTCCTCGTGACACCCCCCCCCGACATCTTTCTGCAACGATAATAGCAATAAGAAGATGCCCTGCCGAGGCATTACTGAATTAGAATTAATCAGCAAATTCCGTCCAGTTGGGGATTTAATTGGAGCTGTACGTTTCTTGAAGCTTAGAATAACTATAACTTCAGTATTTTCGTCAGTAACTTTTTGTGAAAAGAACCTTCTTACCTACTAATGTACATTTGGCTGCAGAAATTTTACTTTGTTCTCCTTTTTAAATTTCTAGACTCTTGTTTACATTCTTTTGCTAATTAGGGACAACGCATAGATGGTTTCTAGTCTACGGTTTGTTTTTATAAGCAGTGGCTTTCAAGCCACAGAGACTGAATCTGTCACAATCCTGAAAAGAACATGCCAACAAATATGGGGGGAGAAAAAGGTCCACAAACTGACAATATTCAATATACATTCCAATCCCAAAGAAAGGAGATGCCAAGGAATACAGTAGGTATAGGACCATTTATTTTTCCTTCAAGCAAAGTGATACTCGAGTTGCAACAAATTTTATGGAGCCTGCCATTGAAGCTGTATTCTGAAAAGAAAGAGGCACTTGAGATCATATTGCAAATATCCACTAGCTACTGGAGCACAGCAAACAATTTCATAATGCTTTATAATAATCACCTTGGGATTGTGCAGCTTCCGGAGGGCACACAGGCTGGCTTTACTCACAGAAGGCAAAGTGGAGATTCAAACTCCTAACCTCTGGCTCCACAGCCGGATACGAAAACTTTATATATTACAACAAAGCCTTTGACTGTGTAGATCATGAGAAACTACAAGTTGTTATGAAAGAAATGGGTGTACCTCAGGGTGTGTGTCCATAGTTGACTGAGCTTTTGAACCCAGGCCTCCTGAATTCTAGTCCACTACACCACACTGGGTATCCTTAATCTTTATAAAGTCCTTTAAATCACTCACTCCCTGATTTGGATATAAATGTATACTGAGAAAGATTCTACAACTAAAACGTTTATTTCCAAACTAATCAGTGAGGGACTAACCTTAGTGGTTACTCTAAAGGCCTGGTACTTATCTGATAATGAGTAAATAAATTTGGTGTATCAACATGGACACCCCACCCCACAGGATTTTTGCCAATGAGCTTCTCACTAAAAAAGCCAATCCTTCCTTAAAAAGACTAATGCCTTCAATGTTGGAAATGATAAGGTGGAACTCAGCTTATTTATTTAAAATATTTTACCCCCACCTTTCTCTTTAAAAAGGACCCAAGGTGGCTTACAACAGTGAAAGAGAATACTTAAAGTTGAAAACAATTAGTATAGACCAGCGGTTAACACCACTAAAAGATGGTATTTAAAACTATGAATAATGAACAAGAAGGCATCTTACATCATTAAAGGGCAATATTAAAGCAAAGATCAATAAGCACACAATTTTTAATGTCACTCTGAGAAACAGAAAACACAAAAATGGAAAACAGAAGTAGTAGTAAAAATCCAGTCAAAGCAGTAATGCATGACTATCTAAAAATCACACACAAGTAGCTGGTTACTGAGGGAACGCTTGCCTGAAAAGAAAGGTTTTTGCCTGGCTGTGGAAGGATAGCAAAGATAGGGCTGGCATGGCCTCCAGTGGGAGGGAGTTCCAAAGTCTGGGAACAGGAACAGAAAAGGCTTTCTCCTGTGTCTCCATCAGATGCACTTGTAAACTCTGTAACCAGCCCCAGTCAACCACCTGGCTGCTGCATTTCACAACAGCTGAAGTTTCCTGACACCTTCCATCAGCAGCCCCACATAGAGTGCATTACAGTAATTCAGCTGGGAAGTAACTAATGTGTGTATCAGAGTGGCCAGATCAGAACTCTAACGAAATTGATGTAGGGGTCTCCACTAGTTTTAATTGTGCAAATGCACTCCTGGCCATCAGTGAGACCTGGACACCCAGGTTCAGGGATGAATCCAAGAGGAGGAATAAGAGAGAAGTGACTTCAGGTTTTCCAGACTGTCCTTTACTGCTATGACCTGTGCTCGCCTTACTTCAACATTAGATTGCTATTCTTAGGGTAGCTGATGTGAGACTTACTTCTTTCTTACACTTCTCTCTTGCCCTTCTGAGCAGGAGACATCTTGCCTTCATTCCCTGGAGATTAAAGGGCCAGCATTTATTTTCCCTTCAAGCAAAGGAGCTATAGGACCATTTAGGACTTCAGACATCTCCAAAGTAACGATATTTAGCTTGAACTGTCACCTTTCCTATCTCGTGTATGTTTCTCTAATAAACACAAACCTTATTTTCTTTATAGATGCCATTCCTCTACAAAGGGGGAAGTGTGCTCGGGTCATCACTGCAAGTTCCAAAGGGATGAATCCACAAGTTAATGCTCCTGAACCGCTTCATGCATGCTCTCCAACATTCAGTGCAGTCCTAGTCTTTTCAAGATGCTTCCTCAGCCTGAAGAAAATATTGAAGTTAGCCCTCTGTAATCAAACACCTGTAAGCAGAAGCCTGTCTGGCAGTTAAACGTTGCTCCTTAAATTCTTAATTGTTTTCTCTTCTTTGATTGGATGTTGCTTTGCTAAGTTGATTTTAGGTGGTTAATTTACCTGTCTTTCATACAGTGTGCTTGTGAAATATACAGAACACTGCAGAAGTGTACCTATTTTGAAACTGCTGCAATGTTTTATTCTAAAGTAACATTCAGTGCCTTCATCTTACAAACACCCTTGATGTTAAGTTCTTTGACTGTGGATGTACCTTTAAGTTACTTCTGCAAATATTTTTGATTTGGTTTTCTTAAATTGGCTTATTTGTTCAATGTTTTTTTTAATTTGTTTGTTCAAGATAGCAAGTATTTCTAATTTGTGTCTTAGGTGTCTCAAGTACTTTAACATGGATTTTGGCCATATTTCAAAAGAAAGCTCAGAGGAAGTTACCTTTGAAAAATAATTAGTTAGGTTATGACTCCAGGTCCACTGTAATTATTATATTTACTATTTTTGCAAGCTACTGTTTCCCTCAATTTTTCAGACAGAGTTAACTTTCAAAGACCTCCCTGCTACAATCCCTCTGTCAATGGTATATTTGCATCCTCTGTTGTTTTGTTATATTTCATCAGACCAAATCAATATACAGTATTCCAATATATCAGCAGAGACCAATCCCTAGCCTCTGAATGCTTGTTTGTTTTTAAATTAATTCATGCAATACATTATGTAGCTTTCAGGTTCTAATCTAAATGTTTCTATTAATTTGAGAAGTCAGTGGATATATAGACACTGCATTATGTTTTGGCATTTTTAAATGCCAAGTTTAGAGTTTATGACTGATCTGGAAGAAAATTAATTTGACAGAGTTGTTTGGGATGACCAATTTTTACTTTGGTAATTTTAGAACAAAGGTGTAAGCAAGGAGAAATTTGAAATATGTAAATGAGAACTGTAACACCTGAGTAAAGAATTTCAAGAGCTTGCTCTCTCTGTATAGTTTCTAAGTGAAAAAGAAATGTGAACAATCTAGTTCCTTCTAAGTAAAGGTGGTTGGGGAGAAACTTATCTATTGAAAATCTGATGAAAAATGCCCTCTCCCTCCCTCAAATATTTAGCTTCCCTAAAATGCTAGGGAGGGGACTTTTCTAATCTTATCCACAGACACTCCTGAGCAAACTTTCTGGAGGCTACTGGGGATAAGAGTCTCTGTCATCTATCAATGATGAGATATAACATTATCATGTCCTGCTTGTCTCCCACTTATTGTTTTCTGTTCAGCCTTTTTTCCTCTGTTTCAATGGGAAGATTTGATTGTGCGTTTGCCCTGCTCCAAACTGTAATCTTGGGGGATGACAGAGGGGTGAGAGATGGTCAGGGTTCTGCATGATGTTGTCTTCCACTTGCAAACCTCCCATGTTTTTCTGCCACTTTATTTGTTTTTCCTTTTTTTCCGCAAAAATCAATGCCTTCTGACTGGACTGATCTTTCTGGGACTGATAAATAACAATTCAATAATAATAAAAGCTGAGTAAAGCTGTCTGTTAATCCCCTTCAGCAATAGGTTTCAGGTACTCCCTGGGCTTTGGGTTGCTTTTATTTTTAGACTTTTTTTTTTTTAAAAAAAGCTTGCTTAGTTCACACAGCAGTACTACGAAAACAACCAACAAATTATGGAGAGAAAAATATCCTGTAAGATTCCCAGTGTGATACAGTAGATATAATGATGGACTCGGATTCAAGAGCAGGTTTCGAATCCCCTCTTGGCCATGGATGCTCACTGGGGGAGTGGAACTGGTGAAACTACTCCTTAAATATCTTACCTTGAAAACTCCATTAGGGTTGCTACAAGTCTGTTCTGACTTGACGGCACAGAATACACACACAAGGTACATTATGTACCTCTGATTTAAAAAAATAAATAAATCAATAAATAACTAAATAATTGTGTATATATGAAAATAAACATTATCATAAATATACATCTTTTAGAATTATCCATGGCCATATCTTGCAAGATTCTAAAATTATTAATCTAAATGCTCTCTACAGAATATAATTCCAAAGAGATGCCACTATCAAAGATGGAGACGTAGAACAAGCCAACTAAGTTGCATATGAAACAAAAAGAAACCTAGTACAGTATTTGAGAAGGTATTATAAATTTTATATGGATCTTAAGAAGTGAACATGGAACGTTTTCCCCCATTAATGCTAATTGCCAATTCTTGATTGCAGCAGAAAAATTGTCAACTGATTCTAGATCTCCAATTAATAGTAATGACTAGCCTTGCCCCCAGGCGCAAAAAATTACACTAAATCCTTATTGCTTAGTAGGATTCCATCTTTAAATAAAGAGAAAAAAATTGAAAACCGATGTTAGTGTTATAGTAGATATATTTAATTTTCCAAAAGGTGGAAAGGAAGCTGATTTTGGTAAGATGTTTTTAAGAAAGAAGAACATGATCGCTATCCTAAGGCTGTGTAGTTTCAAGATGTGTGTGGGAAGAAACTAAACTATTTTGCTGCTTCTTTTTCTTCTTTTTATCATTTCCTCTAAGAAATGAGGAAGGATGTCATAGGCAAGAGACCAAGAGCTTTTCCTTATTCATTAAACAGCTTCTTTGTCAGGAAGGCAAAGGCAAATACTGTACATCTAAGCCAGCAGGCTGGAGTGTTTGTTGGCTGACTTGTTCACAGGCCTGTGTGTTACCTGAGGATTAGTTTAGGAATATTCAGATGCAAAACTGCATGTCTGTGTGGAGATGGAATTGAAATAATCACACATGTTCCTTACTCCACTCCTTTGACATGGATCTGCAGAAAAATTCAATCACCCAATTGTTGGCCCCAGAGATTTCTATATTCATATGTTTATGTATGTTTTTTCCTTGTGGAAAATGGTAACCAGGTAACAACAAAGTCTGCACAATTTTTGATAACTACTATCAAAATAAAGTCCAGTGAGGTGCCCTGCATCTTATCTTTTAAATAAAATTTCACCTTTATATTATAAGTATTAAAATTTAAGTTGAGTTTTATCTCTGATATATTTTGCAGTTGATATAATTCCCCCTTCCCAATTTTCTCTTGTACTGTAATTCTGTATGATGTATTACCTGCAGAGAAATGTGTTTGCTGGAGATTAAGAAACGTTAACTTTTTGTTTGCTTATTTATTTACTTCTTGGTATGTGAATTATAGCTTCAGTACTATTTATACCTTGAAGAACTCTTACTGTGTAGAACAAATGCAGCATATAGCAGTTGCTTAGATGAATGTTTCAGGGTGCAAATACACAGCAGGGAAAATGTGAATGGATCCATCGTGAAGTCACAGCGGGAAGTTGTTTTCCCATGTGAACTCACTTTAGCTGACCATACAGGAGTCAGCGGGGGGGGGGGGGGGAGGAAACAAAGCAAACAGCTTTGTTTGTAGTTTCTTAGGTAGCTCTACTGTGTGGCCATCCAGATTTGTAGGAGCCACAACTACAACAAAGCCATCAAGCCGAAGGGGGGGGGGGGAACAAACAGACCCATGCACCAGGTTTGGGGAGAACAGGATTCAAACAGCAGCCTGTTCCACTTCTGCGGCTCTGCCTCACTGCTGCAGCCACCACCACCACCACCACCACCAGGTGGAATGGCTTGAAAGAGAATGGCTTCAAACCCCTCCATAGAAGGATCGAGTTGCATGCACCGGCACAAGTCACCTTGAGTCCTTTTCAAGAAGAAAGGCAAGGTAAAAATAATTTAAATAAATGAATCAGTAATCAGACTGCCTGAGCAAACCTGAATACATTTGCTGCAAAAAAGTAAGAGCTGCAGTGATGGTGGGGAGGCTTTCATCTAGTTCACTTTGACTTTTGTGTCATGTTGTCAATGGGAAATAATGCATGTCTGACTAATTCTGGAGCAATTCCTGTATTATTTGCCAGTGTGGTCACCCCCTTAGGTCTGTACTTCTAAGAGGTACCTAGTCAAATTAGTGTTAATCAGAATCTTAGAACTGCAGAGCTGGAAGGGATCCTATGGATCAAGTCCAGCCCCTATCAAGGAGGCCCAGCGGGGGATTGAATGTCCAGCCTCTGGCTCATAAACCTCCCTGAAGTATGATTCCTAAAGATACAGTGGACCCTCGACTTACAGACGGCTCCACTTACAGACTTTTTGAGTTATAGACTTCTCTGGCTGCAAAATTTAGGTTTGACTTGCAGATGGAGAATCGACCTACATATCAGGAAAAAAAACCTCGAAATGGACCAAAAATGGCCGGTTATGGATTAATCAGTTTTCAATGCATTGTAGGTCAATGGAGCCTCGACCTATAGACTTTTCGACCTGCAGCCACCGTTCCAATACAGATTAATTCCGTAAGTCGAGGGTCCAGTGCACCTGGATATGAAAGGAAGATGGACCTGGACAATCAGGAAGATGGATTGTAAAGATGGCACTATATGGAAACCAGAATGTGAAACAAAATAAAAACTTTTGCCTTGTTTCAGGGGGGAATCTTTGTATGCAAACACACATTCATGGAGTTGAACCTGTCATTGACCATAATAAAGTTTCACTTACTTCATTTGTGGAGTAATGAGTGGCTGCCTTGAGATTACAATCTGATTAGAATTAAAATACAATCTACTCTGTTTAGATATTCAGGAACAGAGGTTGCAGAGGGGAGACAAAGACTTCCAATCTAGTTCCATGCCCAACTTCCCTTTGTTAAAAGAGGAACAGTTAACATACAATGAGGTAAATGTGGTTCCAGTTTGTCAGCTGAGAACTCTGATTGCCCAGCATTCCTAACTGAAAAAAAGACAATTGTAACCACATTTAGGTGTATGTGATTATAGCTTCTCTTCAGAACTTCCTGTTGAGGGATGGAAATACATATCACCTTGACTTGTATGCTTTGCATTTCAAATCCCTGAACGGAGCTTTAGAATAAGCCACAAATAAAATTCCAGAATAAATGTTTAGCACAGACTTGAAACAGACTTGGGCAATTTGATGTAGCTGCTAGAGTGCTGGACTTCACAGAACTAAGCAAAAATCCCCATTGATTCCATGGAACTCAGCATGGGCCATTCACAGTCTCCCACTTTGATGAACCTCACAAGCTGAAGGTGAAGAAATTGTAGAAGCTCATTTAGAGAGACAAATGAATGAATGGAATGGTTCTATATCAGTTTAATGGCCATGGCTCCTTGCAAAAAAGTCGGGGGTCTGTAGGTAGGCGAGATGATGAAAGCCTTCATGCCGCCTTCTCTCAGAGCTACAAACCCAACATGCTCTTTCAAGAAAAAAGACAACTGTTTAGCTAACTCTGAAATTCAGGCTGAAGTAGTACCTTTATTAGGTCAAACAAAAAGGACACAACACTGCGTACAAGCTTTTGAGATTCTCAGAACTCTTCATCAAATAAGATGCTATAAAAACCAGGCAGGGGTGGGAAGGGGAGGAGACTTGAGCCAGCATCCTGTTGCACTTAGCACAGTGAGAAGTCCCAACGGTGTAGCAATGTGGGATCGCATTGCTTGTGCAAGTGTTGCCATTGCACAAGTGGAAGTCTAGTTTTCTTCGTAGAGATCACCACTTATACAATCACAGCACAGTGTAAGCAATGCAGTTCCCAATTCCCCATTACTGTGCTGATTAGACTTTCAGCTCAGGGACTGAAATCCAGTGGCAAGTTGCAGTAGGTGTATGGAATCAATGAAATTTACAGAGGTGTTGGCTCACAAAATCCCCACTGATTCAGCAGGCCTACTTCAGTTGCAACTTACTACAGAATTTCAGCCGGTGTAAGCTTAATAGGATACAGGCACTGATCTTTATGTCAACATGAACTTTGCATGTTGCTGTTTTGAGAGATTGTAATGAGGAAGTGCCTGTAGACACACGAAGTGATTCATCTGATGATCTGATTGTTTTAGGTTTCCACTGGGCTGTCTTGGAGTGGGAAAGTCAGTCAGGTTTAAATTTCCATTGTGAAAATGCACACCCCTTCTTCCTAAGGTGGTAAACACCCATGATGTGGATATGACCAAAGAAGTATATACTGTAGCATTAGTAGTTACTGATACTGTTATGAAACAAGGAAAACTGCTGGTTTGTCTGTCTGGGAAATAAAGACACCTGTTTTGTCAGCCTGGAGTTTTGCAGTTCAAATACATGATTGCTTGTCATGTGATTTCCCAAGATGTTAGAACCAAGAAACTTCATTAGCAATCAGCTTGTGCCTTAAGCTGACGTCTTCCTCGATATTTTTAGGAAGTGACTCAGCCGCTCTGTATTACAACCACCGAGATTCTCTGTACACTAATACAGATACTGAAGCTTTATCTAAAGCTCTGCTAAAGCCCATTGAAGTATTGGAGCAGACAGATCAAGCTGATTAGCTCCGTTGCTCGGAGGGCATGGAAGCTTTGTTTGCATGCTCTTTTTAATTTCCCTAAAGAAAAAGCTCAGAGAGGCAAAGGGAATATTAAGCAAGAATAAAACCTGAAACAGGAAGAGAAGAAAGAACAGAAGCCATGGTGTTTCATGGCGCCTTCTTAATACCAACGTACTGTCTGCGAGCAAATAAAGAAATGTGCTTTTCAATGCGTTTTAAATAGATTCGTCATGTTTCTAATCTCCTTTGTTTGGTTCTTTGAATGGTCAGTTTTCTATATTTAAAGTTTATATCTGATTAGAAACCACATGAACCTATCATTACGAGGGAAAATGTTCGCAGTGCTGTTTCTTCCCCTGCCCTTTTGCACTTTCAGCTTTACTTGTGTTACCCTGTCCTGCCTGGGTCATTCTTTCAGCTTTCTATAATCTTGCCTGCTTTGTTGCAAGCCAGATTTTTGTTTTTGTTTGTTTGTTTGCTACAGAGAGGAAGATCACAAATCTTTGCACACGTTTTACTGCACTGTTTTGGCTGGCCTAATAACAACATATATGAATATGTATTTTGGAGTTTTTCCTGTGGCTAAAATAGCCTTGGAAAGTAACAAACAGATGTTACTTTGTTGTCACTGACTCCCCCTCCGTGATCTTTATCCCCCTCTGTGATCTCTATATAAAAACATCTCCAGAATGATGAGTGTGGAAGTTGGCAGCCTTGGCATTGTCCTTCATTCCCGGTCAGAGAAGTTGATGGTTCTATGGAATTCTGTGCCATTTCAGCAACTTGCAAATGTAAATATACAATATAAAATGATGATAATGAGTTAGGCTGAGCTGGAAATGAGCACAGCTTACTGTATCAGCCCCAAAGCAAGCCAGTCAGCCTTTCTTACTCACAGTCACACATATACCAATGTCTCTATGCATGAACCCCTTGCATTGCGCAACCAGCAGTCCAGGTAGCCTCTGAATCATTATGCTTAAAACTGTGTTAGACTAAGCAATATTCTTTTACAGTGGACCCTTGACTTACAGACGGCTTGACTTACAGACTTTTTGAGTTACAGACTTCTCTGGCCACAAAATTTAGGTTTGACTTGCAGACTGAGATTTGACTTATAGACCAGAAAAAAAAACCCAAAATGGAACAAAAACGGCCAGTTACGGGATTAATCGGTTTTCAATACACTGTAGGTCAGTGGAGACTTGACTTACAGACTTTTTGACTTGAGAACCGCCTTCCAATACGGATTAAGTTCTCAAGTCAAGACCCCACTGTACAGCCTAGTGGGTGGGAAGTAAATGAGCGAGACTAATAACATCTTTTGCAGGGAACATAGAATTCTCCTGTTCCTCAAATGAGGGAGAAGCAAGGAGAAAATGGATCAAAACAGACATTCAGAGATACATGTGTTTTCTGTTCTTACAACATTTTCTCCCCATGGGATACTCTGGAATTGGACAGACAAAGGAAGTTGTTGTTTATACTCCAAATATAATTCAGATCACTTATATGCTTCATTCAATGTGTTTTCCTAGTTACACCTTATATACCACTTGAGAGAGCACTCCTTCTGAAAATGGATTTCTTTGAATATATGCTTTGACCCTTGGAAGCTTTCTGTTTCAATAAACACCATGTGATGTCTGCTGTTTCCTCCTCTTGAAAGGCTCCATCTGGATTAGGTTAAACACTCTGTAATTCCATACAAGGCCAGAGATGGGCAGTGTGGTCACAATTCCCAGCTTCAAATTCTGCCAGCTCTTCTCTAAGTTAGAGATCCGCTGCTGTAGACTTGAGTCCAGATAGAAAATGGATTAAATAACATTCACAAAGGTACAAATGGAGGAGGGGGTGATGAATGTTAGGAAATAGTCAAAGGGGAGACTGAGCAAAAATTCCAAAGGAAAATGTAAGGCTTGTATACACATCAGTTTTGGCATGGGCTAGAGAGAGCTAAATAGGGTGCTAGGAGATCTGGTATGCCATTTGGTCTGATCTTCTAATACTCAGTTGTAGTCAACACTATTTGGTCCCCACTATCCCACAGCCCAGTGCCAGAAGGAGACAGGAGGGGGCAACAAGAGGGAATAAAAATCCCCCTCCTGTCTCCTCCTGCCACCACCACTGCTCTTCTTGTCCCTGGCACATACACACACGTATTCAAGGGTGCATATACCTACATTTACGCACAGGAAAGTTCAGTTTTCCAAAGGTGGTCTCCCTGTGCTGCCTTTGGAAACGAAACCCTTCCACGGAGCTGAGGAAGTGTTTAATTTGCCTATATTATGAAGCAGCACTCTTCCTAAGCCACTTCGTGACACTGGCAAATCAAAAGAGGAAAGCTTCCTTTAGTCCATCCCCAGCAATTACACACTCGCAGGATCTGATCTGAAACAGACCAATCCTACCAGCTCCAGAAGCGTAGAAGTCCTTCAGAGGTCAGAAAGGTACAGATAGGAATGCTCTGGGGGCAGGCTGGTATGCTCTAGCAAAGAGATCACCTGAGCACCATCTTTTAGAGTGCACTAGAGATGGTGGTATTCGTATTTGTATATGAATACGAATACCCCCACACAGGTGGCGTTAACGAGGGTCCAGCCCCATCGGACCAGATGGTCCACTCACTGATCTGTCGCAGATACAGACAGCACGATTCTATGAATGGCTCCACAGCTCGCGATCCGCTCACCACTCTTTGACCTTGCGAGGCTTACCCTCTCGCCTCCTGCCAGGAGTGGCGAGCGGATGGTGCACTGTGGCGCCATTCGTAGAATCGCGCCATCCGCATCTGCAGAGGATCGGTGAGTGGACTGGACCCTTGTTAATGACACCTGTGCAGGGATATTCATATTTGTATACGAATATGAATACCCCCATTTCTAGAGTGCATCAGCCCATCCCTGCAACGATCCAAACAGTGAGCTAACTGGCCATCTGATTACAGTCTTAGTTGGTTCACAACTTATTCTGTGTTACTTTCTAAGAAGCCTTTACAGAAATACCTCCTTCTAACAGTTTTAATCCTGCACAGAAAGTAGAGCGAAGATTAACCTACTTCTTAGGGCTGAAAATCACTGTTACAGAATGGAATATTGTGTAAGCATTTACACACATGTGGTGAGAAATTCCAAGGGCCCGCAGTTTGTTTATCCAGCCTTATTTTGCCTTGCTTTGCAAGAGGTCTCTGGAAGCCTATTAGCAATTTGGGATTTTTGGCTTTACTTATCAGTATATGAGTTGGGCTTTTATGGACATGGGAACACTTTTAAGTTATATGGGGCTATTGGCTTGCTATTGATGAATCTTTCAGATTTCACAAAATGAGTCTCTTCTTATTTGCATGCATATAACAGACAACATGAATAATTATAACAACAACAAAACACTACAATTTGTGCACCCAGGTCCTTGGCAACAGAAGTTGTTTGTAGAATTTGCAAAGTTAAAGTGTTGCTTTGATTTCAATGTCAGACAAAAATCCAAGATATCTTCCTCAAGTTGGCAAGGGCCTTAGTAATCCAAATGGCAACAGCAGCTCCAGCCACTTCAGTTCTCCCACTCTTTCTGAGATTCAAACCTCTTACTCACAGCCATACTCTTTCTTAGTCCCACCCCTTTAGGCTGAACCAGTATTTCATAGGAGTTACAGACAAACACAGGTTAAACCTATCCAAGAGTCAGCTAAATCCCACTGTGCCCCATTTGATCTCCAGGAAGGGAGTCAGTGCCATAAAAAGTTAATGGGGCTCAAACTCTGTATTCATGAATTTAGGCTCAAATGTAGGAGAAAGGATGCACACCAGCCCCTCCCTCCCTCATTATCCCTTTGGCTCTACTTTGTAGAAGAAGTAGGCTCTACTTTGGCTCTACTTCTGATATTTGCACATTTCATGTAAAGGAAGAGTCAAAGTGTGGTCGTATAGACCAGATGGGCGGGATATAAATCAATCAATCAAACAAACAAACAAACAGACAGACAGACAGACAGACAGACAGACAGACAGACAGACAGACAGACAGATAGATAGATAGATAGATAGATAGATAGATAGATAGATAGATAGATAGATAGATAGATAGATAGATAGATAGATAGATAGATAGATAGATAGATAAAGTGTGTTCTGTTGAACATTCCTCGCGTTCTCAGGGCATCGGGAACCTTACACTTTCAACTGTATGGAAGTTTCCAAACATGTTCAAATGACTGTAATGAGAATCCTTCTTAGAATCATAGAATCATTGAATTGGAAGGGGCCTATAAGTTTCTTGAGTCCAACCCCCCGTTAAATGCAGGAATCCAAATCAAAACAAATCTGACAGATAGTTGTCCAATTTTCTCTTGAATTCCTCCAACATTGGATTGCTCTTTCAACCATTCTATGGAACACTCAGATGTGGAACTAGCCCATGAAGGAATGAGTAGTGTAGTGGAGCCAGGGTTTGTAGGGACAAAGCCTCAGTATTTGCTGAGTAGCAGGGACTATGACATAATCCATCACCCACACCCTCTTCCCGTACTCTGTCTGAGTTTAGTTGCAATCCTCTCAGTAGCTAGGAGAGAAATGGACTTTTCCAGGAATAGTGTATTATTGCAAACTGCCCCTGTTGTTAAACAAAGTATTTGGTAATGATTCCGTCTTGAATGGGCAATTTGGTGCCATTACATTTACAAAACACCTACATCTTCATTGTTAATATGCATGTCTCCAGTATGCTGTGTATTTGGACTCTTCTTGTAATGTAATCTTGTAATGATGAGCACTTGAATCTCCAGATTTATCACTATAACACTGCAGGAGTCAATAAAGAGAGGGGCTTGCATGCATGCCTCTTTTTTTTCCATTTTAAGCGCGCGCACACACACACACACACACACACACACACACACACACACACACACACACACACGTTCATTTGGACACACATATAATGTATAATGTTTGTCTGATTCAAACTACATTTCCACATGCAGATACCTGATTCCTTCATCCTTGTTGAATGAGAAATGGTAAAAAGATGAAGAAAAACAACTTTTTGGACTATAACTTCAACATTCTGCAGCCAGCGTAGCTTTGTGATTCTGAGTCCAAAGATGTAACTCTTTAGTTTTCAAAATACCGTAAGGTCTACTAGTGGTCTGCTAGTGAGTTCTTATGGAAACATATGGGCTGAGTTATAGACACCCTTTTGTCAGGCCTCAGGATCAAGCCAGTTTTGTTCCAAATCAACTCAGGAGTTTAACCCCACTTTGGAAGATTTGTATATGAGTAAATGTTTGTAGGATAGTGCTACATGTGAGATAGTTGCATCTGTGATAGAGCAGATCTTTATGTATACAAAGAAAAAAGCAAATGTAATTTCCTAGGAGCATCAGCCACTAGATGGCAATAGGAAACTGTCATAGATAGAGTTGAATGGCAGAATACCAAACTGTGATCTTTAAGCATGATAATTGTATTTATTTCATTGATACTCTGTTTGCCCTCCAAATGGCTCAGGACTGCATACATTCTCTCCTCCTCATAAATGCATACTCTCGAAATTCTTTAAAATAGCTTAGGCTATTAATTCATGAAGGATCATCAATCAAAATGGAAATTGCAGCCAAGATGTTAGAAGACTGAGATTTGAAAGGTGCCTCTGTGGAGGAACTGGAAAAGATGCTTAATTAAGACTGTGTTTCTGAAGACCAAATCCAAGATAATCCATTTGATGGTATTCCAAGGTGACCCTGTGGATTTAATGGCAGAAAAGGGGTTTGAACCTAGGGATCTCCCTGGGCTTTATTAAGCATTTGAACCACTCCATCACAGTGTGGCTACATGCCGAGTTCTCTGTAAAAAGCAGTGCAGTGGGGACTGAGAAGAAGAATGCCTAGCCAGTGCTGTTTTGCTAGCCAAATTTTCAAACTGGGGCCCAAATGTGTAGCTGCAGATGATCATAAGAACATAAGAAGAGCCCTGCTGGATCAGGCCAAGGGCCCATCTGGTCCAGCTTCCTGTATCTCACCGTGGCCCCACCAGATGCCTCTGAGAGCACATGAGACAACAAGATACCTGTCTCCTGATACCCCTCCCCTGCATCTGGCATTTTGAAGTAGCTTCCTTTTAAGCCTGGAGAGTATACACCCCCATCATGGCTTGTAACCTGTGATTGACTTTTCCTCCAGGAAACTGTCCAGTCCCCTTTTAAAGGTATCTAGGCCAGATGGCATCACCACATCATGTGGCAAGGAGTTCCACAGACTAACAACATGCTGGGTAAATAAATATTATCTGTTCTCACTCTCCCAACACTCAATTTGAGTGGATGTCCCCTGGTTCTAGTGTTGTGTGTGTGTGAGCTTCCTTCTATCCACTTTATCTAGCCCCTGCATAATTTTATATGTCTCAGTCATGTCCCCCCTCAGGTTCCTTTTCTCTGGACTAAAGAGTCCCAAATGCTGTAGCCTTTCCTCATAAAGGAAGTGCCCCAGCCCAATTAGAATTTTAGTTGCTCTCTTCTGCACCTTTCCAAGTTCCACTATGTCTTTTTGGAGGTGTGGTGACCAGAACTGTACGCAATACTCCAGATGTGGCCTTACCAGCACTTTGTATAATGGCATTATAATGTTGGCTGTTTTATTTTCAGTTCCCTTTTTAATGATACCTGGCATGGAATTGGCCTTCTTCACTGCTGCCGCACACTGGGTTGACACTTTCCACCAGCACACCAACATCTCTTTCCTGATCCGTCACCGACAGCTCAAACTCCATTAGCTGATAATTAAAGTTTTGATTTTTTACCCCAATGTGCATTACTTTACATTTTCTTATATTGAAACGCATTTGCCATTTTGTTGCCCATTCTCCCAGCTTGGAGAGATCCTTCTGGAACTCTTCACAATCTCTTCTGGTCTTCACCACCTGGAAAAGTTTTGTGTCATCTGCAAACTTGGCCACCTCACTGCTTATCCATGTCTCCAGGTCATTTATGACAAATCCCTGGGGCACACCACTTCGAAGGCAAACTTGCCAATGTTGTAGGGTGAATTAGCCTTTTGTTGTAACTCTGGGGTGGCAGATCAGAAGGAGCAGCAGTTCCCTCTCCTTGCTTTCCACCCGATATCTTGCTCTAGGAATTCCTCAAAGTGAAGCACAGAGTATGTCACAGCAGCGGGTTCCATTATCCAGCAACATAAGCAAGAAAGACTTGTTCTTTATGTCATGGGCTTGCAACATGCTGGAAAAGGGTTCATATCAGGTTGTCCGAGAAGATAAGAGGGATGCTGCTCACAGGTATTAGACCATCGGGCTCATTTATGGATCTTTGGGTTGATAAAGGAGCTTCATGGTTGTCAGCACACTGGGGCCCATTTCTTAGGGGACACATGAAGTATTTATGTTTATTGCTATGCTGGCTACTCAGAAAAAAATTACACATATTTGTTGAACTGAGTTACGCCCAAGAAGCCTTGTGATATGGTACATTGTCTAATTTATCTTTATTTTAAAATGTATCATATTTTTTCTTTAATGTGTGATAAAATGAATCTTCTTCTTAGTTAAACTCCAGCTGCCTCAGTACCTTTCCTGCTCTGCATGTGTACAGGGACTTCTCCAGTTAAGAAAGGTGGAGGTGTGTCTTTAGGTCTTCCAGTTTCAGAAGAGATTACCCAAGAAATCTTCCCATCTGTTGGATGAAAAAGGTATTTCCGTCATCTGTGTTGAGTGAAGAGTGGCGGTGGCAGTGGCGGTAGCTTTACTACCAAGTGAGTGAGTAAATAAGGCTCCCTGTCTTCAGAGAGGACTGAAAGGAACAAGTTTTTGAGTTCCTTGGAAAGGAAGGTGGGTTCCTTGGAAAACATGGCAACTGCTTTCATGCTGCAGCAGTGTCAGGCAGAAAAACAACTGGTGTCGCTCTCCAGAATGCTCAGCAGGCCCAAATGCCTCACCATGAAGGGCCCTTTCTCGGGTACTGAGGGCAAGGTTGCCTTGGAGATCCCCTGTGCCATACGGCAGTCCTTGTGGCTGGCTGACATTGTTTTCTTGCTCTAAGGATGGCCGCTTCAGAGTGAGGTACAGAAAGGTCAGCACCTGTCCACAGGAGGCCGGATCCCTTCCATCTGGAAGAAAAGGCATCTTTAACAAGGGTAGTAAGTTCAAAGAGGCACTATGCACCTCTAGGAATATTGTAGTGCTGATGCTAACCAAGCAATAATCTTTCAAAATTCAGCTGTAATTTTATGCAGACTTACTTGTTAGTATGCCCTGGTGAGCTCTAGCTTACTTCTGAGTGCATGGGTAGAAAACGCCACTGTGTGTGCTGTTGGTGTTATTATTTTTAACTTACCAAGTTCTCTCATGTGTCTTGTGTTTTTCCAAACAATATACCAATACATTGTCTTTCTTAATAAAGATGGAAGAGGCTATTCACGAAGCATAAATCATTGTGTCTTTGCACTCACTAAAGCAATTTCGAGACTCTTCCTGAAGCTTTGCTCCCTTGGGCAATGCTTTGTGTTATAGTGATCACGCTGGGCTGAGATTAACTTCTTAGCTGTGAATATATCTCATATCTACCTGATATCCATATGAACCTAACTTTTGTAGTTAGCCTATTTAGATATATTGCAGGAAAACTGTACTATTGAAAAGGCATGGGTGCCCCCTACTGGAGATTTCCAAAATAGATCTGAATGGCAAATCTAATTATTACAATACATTTCTGTCTTTTTCTTATTGCTGCTTTAGACCTGATTGAAATAAGCCATGAAGTGTATAAGAAAAATTAGGCATGCATTGTTCCATACACATAGTGCTTCATTTAAATCAGGTCATCTCACTGGCAAAGGCGAGCTGCAATGTTCATATATGAACAGGACCTGGGTTGGTAAGCTAAAACTTTAAATCTAATATCCAACAGGCACATTTAAACTGCTTGAATAACATGCAGGCTTTTACAGTTTATTTTGTTGATCAAAAGAAAGCACATTTCATAGAACTGTCAGGGGCTGAGGCACAGAACAGTGTTTATTTAAGCATCCTTAATGCAAAATATGAATTAAATACAATGTAAATCATATCTGCAGATCATTAGCTTCAAATTCTGCTGAAGAAGTAGTAAGGAAATACACATTATTATTATTATTATTATTATTATTATTATTATTATTATTATTATTATTATTATTATTATTATTATTATTATTGTTGTTGTTGTTGTTGTTGTTGTTGTTGTTGTTGTTGTTGTTGTTGTTGTTGTTTACAAACAGACAGATGAAAATTTCAATATATTGTCCTCAGCTCCAACCAACATACACATGTGAAAGAAACAGCTCTACTGCTATTGATTATACTGCCTTTGACAGCATAGAAATATGTATCTCCCAGGTACAGTACAAAGGATAGGTTCACTAGAGACCTTAATGTCTCTGCATTTTTCCTTCATACATTACAAGAACAACCAGCCATTTGTATTCTTAGCTTGAGAAAGGCATTTCCTCTTTTGGCTGGGTGTTGTGGGGCAGTAATTCTGCCAGGCAAAGCTAAGAACCACTTATTTTGTATTATCCAAAGACATTTCCCTCCTTGACCTTCTTATTTTTGTGTCTCACAAAAATCATGACTCTTATTTTCATTGCTACTTTATGCTTAGGACAAATGTTTAAAACATGTCTGGTGATGTTTTCAGCTTCCTAAAGGATTCCATATTATTTTCAGTGATTCAAACAAAAAAGTAGAATAGCTTTTCTGAAAGTGTTTATGGATTATTAACTGATGAGCTTTAAAAAAATGTGGAGATGAATCAAAGAAGACATTTCCATGGTCCTGCACTGATCAAGAACAATCGTCATATCCAGCTATCTTGTTTAGCCATTTGTTATATGCCATCAAGCTGGAATTAACTTAGAGGGACCCAAAGAAGGCTTTCAAGATGAATTAGATACTGTATTTAAGGAGTGTTTTACCAGTTTCACGGCCTCCTAATGAGTTTCCATAGCTGAGTGGGGATTTGAACCCAGGTCTCTTCTGTTCACTACACCACACTATCACATTTAGCAATAGTCTTATACGTACAGTTAGGAAGTATGAAAGTAACGTTTCTATTTCGGCTTCTGTGTTCATGTATAGAAATGTGGGATACATTTAAGAACTTCCCAGGTCTGCCTACATGGCGATAATGCCCCCATGTCACCCATGGCTACAATATATGTTACAGATAGCCTATCATTACTAGCCAGAAATCTGTAAGTGTTCCAGAGACATGATTCATTAAGACTTTTACCAATTATTAACTGGATTTCCAAATAAATCCTGTTTATATCCAGTGATGAATCACAAAACAAAGCAAGCTAATTTGCAAACTAAGCATGGCACGGAAAGTTGCTGCTATGACAATCAAAAGTACTCATCATTTAAAAAACTGCTGCTTCTAATCATCAGGTGTTTTTAACTAATAGTTTGGCCCCCAAACACAAGATGCTTGCCAACAGACAGCTCTTAAGTGTTACCAGTCAGAAGGCATTGTGCAGGTATTCAGTTTGGCAGCATACAGTATTTGCTGCGTCAAGAAAAAAGAGAGAGAAGAAGAAGCCGTGGAAAAATGTGAGAGAGTTCTAAATGAAAGACAATTTGTAAAATTCTGTTTTTGAGGTAGGGGAATTGCACAATGAAATTTCCACTTGCACAAGGGCATAGGTGTGCATATGATGGAGAAAATGAAACCATGTCTGCAATGGCGTGCTGCATGTGTGGTAAAAATAAATGATATTCCATGTATTTCAATATGCTAATTTATCCTGATGGATTTGCATGTTCTGAAAATCTTGTGAGTTCAAGTGTTGGGAGAAAAGCAGAGAGAAAGGCAGGCTGTGCATTAAATACAGACCGATGATAATGGGGCACATCTTTACAGCAGATTCCTGCTACTCCCCATAACCACAACGTAATGAGTGCTCTCTCTCTCTCTATCTCTCAGTCTGATGTCCTTAGAGAATAGTAAGCCAGCTATTGCGAATTCCTAGGCATCAATCACACCAAGCAATCAGGGTAGTCTGAAGACATTTTGCTGCCTGAGATGGAGCAACAGATGACACCTCCACCCATCTAAGTCAATTAGAGGTAGGCATGAACTGAACTATGAACCAGAAGAAATGACAAATCAGGCTGGTTTAGGGTTCCATTTGGAACCCAGTTCGGGGATCCTGCCAAAGCAAAACAAAGGGCTGAACGTTCCCCACCTCTGCTATTCATTTTGCTTAGGCCCAGCCCCTTCCCATTGCCCCATTGTTACCTCCCTACCAGGTCCTTCTACCGCCTCCACCATCGTCAGAGGCAGCAGGCCAGGCAAGGAGGTGATGGGGTTAATGGGAAGGCGGCAGGCAGGCAGACAGGCAGTCCCACCTGGCACAACCTGAAAAATGAACGGTGAACAGGTTTATTTTTTAGGAGGTTCGTGATGGTTTGTGGTTTATGGGTAGCCACGAAGCACGAACAATCAGGAACCGCTGGTTTTCCAGTTTGTGCCCATCTCTAAAGTCTAGGTATATAGTACCTAAAGCTAGTCCACTTGTTTGATACATCGGCCAAAACATCCCACAAACATCTCTCCCCTTTTCCCAAGACAATATCCAAAATCTGCTGCCCCAGCCAGCTGCCTCATTCTGCCTAATGGTAGAGGTGGCCCCAGCTGGAGTGCTTTTGAATAGTCTGAGGCTTTCATCTTCCCTTCCAAGGAAATGTTTTCAGAATCAGCCTTTTCCCCATACAATTTAAAAAGCATTATTATGTATTAATGTGATAATTAGACACTATAAAGTGCTTTGTAATTGATATTTCAACTCTCATTAATTATCTTGATATAAAGATGTGATTCACATACAGTATATTATAAATGTAGCTAACATGTAGTAGACTTAGAGTAACACCAGGATGTATAAAAAAAAAAGAAATGAACATGTGTTACTTGTAACAGGATTGACCGGCAGCTGTATTAAGGGACAACTATAACACAAAGTGATTTGAACCAAGTGCCTTTTATTGTTTTCCCAGCTTGTGATTGTAGCCGGGCTTCTAATTCTGCTCTTTCAAGTGGGGAAGCTGGTAGGATGGAAGAATTTCTGATAATTATACACAGGGGGGAAAAACAGAAGGCAGGAGACCATAAACCAGTATTTCCTAACCTTGGGTCCACAGATGTTCTTGGACTGCAATTCCCAGAAACCGTGGTGAGCACAGCTGGTGGTGAAGGTTTTTGGGAATTGCAGTCCAAGAGCATGTGGGATACCCAAGATTGGAAACCACTGCCATAGATAATACTATTGTTGGACCAGTAAAATACCACTAAAAAGTGAGCTTTTGTCTACTGCAAGACTCTTAATGAGGGTGGACAATGCAGAGCATGGCATCTGAGGATGAAAGAGAAGATGTAATTCCAACCAATTCACCTACCACTGGCTAGATAAAGCCCGAGGATGTGCTACTGGGTAAAGTCCCAAGACAGAGAATGCCAGTCTAGTGGAACATCTTGAGCTTGATTGATGTCAGGTTTTATCCTTGGGGACCAATGATAAAGGCAGTTGTCTCTGACTGCCTTCACAGACAAAGTGCCCCAATCACTCAGGGTGCAATCAGACAGCTGGAAAGGCATGTGTTTGATCACAGTGGAAAGAGTCACTGTGCAATGAGTATGTAGTGGAACCCCACGTCACGCCTGTCCATCATCGGAAGCTCAAAGGCAGGAGCCTATGAGAGGACAGGAGGGGCGGAACCAAAAAGGACAGTTAGACAGTTAGGCAGACAGTTCGGGAGGAGAATTGGAGAAAAGAGGTTGCAGATAGGGAACCGAAGAGAGAGTTAGGAGATGGTATTGAGAAAGTTAAGAGAGAATGCTAGAGAGAATAGGAAAGAGTTTAAAAGTATAGAGAATATATATGATCAAAGAATATTATAACAGTGAATAAAAACAAACAAACCCAACATGAAAGCAAGTGATATTTAATGAATAAGCCTAAACAGCTGCGATTTAGTCCTGTGATTTGCATGACATCTATAAAATCAATAAATCTGTTGAATTGGCAGCAGGTGTCTAAGATCTATTTGGTATTAAGGGAATAATACCTGGTGGCAGTGTGAAGTGACCTTAAAGCAACCCTTCTGTTTGCCAGGAAATTGTTCCAGCTCCTCGCCCAAGTAGTGGCCCTACAGACAGACCAAAAAGGACCAAGGTTGGAGTGCATTCAGAAGGTGGCGGAGAGACGCTACTTCCTTCAGGACGGAATGCACAGCTAAGTTTTCATCTTTCCGCCCTGCTGGATGTAATTAAGTTGTAAAATGCCTTTTTCCCTTCTCGAAATGTGAGTAAACTTCCTTAAAATCATTTGAAAGAAGTTCATCTTAGAACTGCAGAGTTGGAAGAGACTCTATAGATCATTGAATCCAGCCCCTGTCAAGGACCACAGTGGGGAATCGAACTCCCAACCTCTGGCTCTGCAGCCAGATGCTTAAACCACTGAGCTATTCAGCATCTCCTTGCCATGGTGAGAGATCCTCTCCTGAGTAGCTGTCTGTAGTCTTTTCCATAGCAAAACAAAAAAGAAGCACAACAAGTGGTCTGTGTGCAAAAAGTGGGGGGGGGCTTATATAGATTGGTGGTTCACAGAATACTTGGTCCCATCTCTTATCAGAGCTGTGTGCACTCTACTACACCAATAAACAAACAAACAAACAAATGGAAATGGGATGAAATCTATAACAGGGCAGACGTGAATGTATATGTGTATGGATAAATTTCAAGCATTACCAACATCTCTCGAGATGTGAAATGGGAAAAGGAAACCTCATCTGCCTCAACACATCCATTAAGTTCTGGAAAGGAGGGGCAGAGGATGACAAGATGTCTCTGCAGCATCAGTGATGCCTGCATCGCTCTCTTTCTGCTGTGAGAAAACTCTCAGATGATGTAAGAGTATCTTCCAGCTCAAAACAGGACTTGTTTCGTCAAAGCATGTCCAAAAACTAAAAGTGCCACTTCTCTGTCACAGAACTGGAAAGGATTCCATGGATCATTAAGTCCAACCCCCTGATGAAGCCAGAAATCCACAGCAAACGCATCCTTGACAGACCTCTGACTGTCCAACCTCTGTAATAAATCTCAAGGAACAAAGGTCAATCTGAGGTAACCCTTTCTATCGTCCAATAGCCCCTAATGTGAGGGCAATCTTCCTGAAGTGTAGCTGAAATCCCCTTTCTTGTAATTTGAACCATTGCTTCGATTCTAACCTACAGACAGAGAAAACAAGCTTGTCCCATCTTTCATGGAGCAGCCTCTTCATATAACCTCTTAGCCTTCTCTTTTTCAGGCTGAACATACCCAACAGCCTTAACCATTCCTCATACAGTTTGATTTTTAGATCTTTTTTTTTCCACCCTCCTCTGGACACATTCTAGCTTGTCAATATCCTTTTAAAACCGTGACACTCAAAGCTCGATATAATATTCCAGGTGAAGTCTGGTCAAGCACAGTACTGTTACTTGCTTTAATCTGGACATTACCATTGCCTGCTGACCAGATGGGAAGACTCTTCCTGTAGTTTCAGTCTCAGGAGGCCCGTTTTCTCGTATTTGAAATGGCAGAGAGAATGAATGGTTTGTGAAAACAGCCTATGAATGACTCTGTTTCATTAATTAGCAAAAGTGCCTGCGTCATTTTTTCTGGGAGCAGGGAAAAATAAGCATAATGAATTACCATAGTTTGTAGGCACACCACCTGAACAACTGAACCTATCTGTATGCATTAAAATAATAAGTGCATTTAAAATTCAGAGGAGGAGGAATACTTCCCTGCAGAGATCTTTACTGGTTGGTGTTAAGCTTATTCTTAATGTTAAGTCTGTATTTAAGCCAGTTTCTGCCCTTTCTTTTTCTTTCTTTCTTTTTCTTTCTTTCTTTCTTTCTTTCTTTCTTTCTTTCTTTCTTTCTTTCTTTATTTATTTATTTATTTATTTATTTATTTATTTATTTATTTAACTTATGTGCCACCCACTCTACCCAAAGGTCTTTGGGCAGCTTACAACAATTAAAATACAATGAAAATACAATAAAAAGATAAAATAATTTTGGAGCAAAGCATGCTTTAAAGAATTTCTTTCTCATCAAAATAGCTTTTAAAAAAATCTATTTTGTCCCTATATAAGAATAAGAATTTACCAACAACATGTTGCTGCCGTTCAATGTGCAATAATAATAATAATAATAAATGAATAAAAAGCAATCTCTTTTCCTGATGTTCAAATTTGCTGCTTCGAAGAGGCAGCCACTTCATTCTCCCTGTTGAAAGAGCTGGCCCCTGCCAGATCCTGTTATTTGAAACTAGGAGAATATGAGAGAGGAAGCCAGGCTCTGCTTATGTGCCATTTCTTGCAGACGATGAGCCAAATGGTCCATGACCTGTCGCAGAGCTGCTGCACCTTCAGATCTCTCACGGAACCTCTTTGCTTCGATTTCCTCTTCTCACCTCCACACACTGGGTTTCCAGCCTCCAATGACATTCATGTCCCTCTCCCATTTGCAAAAGGTTAGCGATGCAACTAGTGTGAATCATTCATCTTAGGGGCCCTGCACCAGAATTTCTCTCAATGGTCACTGGCAACTCTTCATGTTGCTTTGAAAGGGTTAGATTAATCTCTGTACATTAGAAGTGTTATACCAATGTGTAGAGAACTAGACTATAAAGATCTTGCTTTCTTTCTTTCTTTTCTTTCTTTCTTTCGAAAATTAAATCAGAGAAACTCCCATTATTCAGTAAGACTCTGCCAAGAACTGCAAGTGCTTCACCACGGATGTTTGGCAGGGTAGTTTATTTCTCAAACTCTGTTCCTTCATTCTGGACTCAGTGCTTCCTCCTTTCACTTTTATTTATAGATGGTAATGCCATTCCCTCAGCTTCCAAATGTAGTCCTCTTCAGATATACGAGACTGTTTCCTCCCTTAAGATCTATAATATCAATGACAGCTGTGTTGTGTATGCGTGGATCACATAGCAACTCGGCCCAGCTGTCTGCCAAAAATGTTGGCTCTGGCTACTCCCATGGCCATATTAGAAATGAATGTTAAGAATACAAGCCAACAAGGAGTGAGGGCTGAGGGAAGGGAATCCAGAAAAATAACTGAAAGAACAGTGCCTGGCTAATAATAAACATGCTTTTAAAAGAAGTTAACGCTGGGTTATTTTGGAACCATAGCTTCAAGCTCTGATAGGAAATGAATATCAACAACTAGCCTGAACATGCAAGCGCTGTATTGAGATATCTCTAAGCACTGTTGTCAAAAACATATGGAAATGTATGTGGTTTTCTGTTTGGATTCACTGGCAAGTTTCCTTGTTTACAGACTGAATTTGGTCATAAGATTTACCTCTGCCCTCCTTCTAATCCAAGGCAAGCATTCCTTTTCTGATTTTCTCAATGTGCACACAATCTTTTGTGGCAAAATACTGACTACACAAGGGGGTTGCCACACTCTTATATGACAAAACTACTGCCAGATGGGAAAATATTAATGGATCCTTAAGACAGCCACTCTCGTCTGTTTGCTTCTGGGAATTACTGCCCCTGTGAGAAAAGACCAAATAGCCCAAAGATCATTTTCCCTTAATGTCAGCCTACTTGTGTCCCAAGATCTTCAGGAGACACTTAGACTCATGTGGTGACTAAGCAAAAAGCCTTTTGTGTTATGGTCCCATGGAAGTGCAGTGGTGCAGTCATTTGGCACTATGACCCATCCCCCTTTCCCCATCTGCCACAGCACATTAACTTGCCTAGTCTAGTTTATGGTTTTGGCTTTTTAAAACTGTTCTTTCGATATACTGTAGTGTTATAATTTTTCACTTCCTTGCTATCTTTGACTGAAAAATAATGTATGAATATCCAAATAAAGGGAAAGTACTGTTTGAACCTGCTCATTGGCAACATCTTCAATGCTTCTTGAGGCAGGTTCACGTATATGATACTGGACTGAAGCAGAATGCTGATGAATGTTACTGTGGTTGCCTTTGAAAGCCATTCCCACAAGAAACTCATTGCCACCTGGCACAGCAAGCAGGGAACTATGGGAAGCCTTGCTTAGAGGCTACAAGCAGTGCACTGCATAGTGGCTGGCCACTCCCGCTTACAATGGGAGCAGCTGAATAAAGCTCGGGGATTTATTGTGTGATTCAAATGCAGGTGCTTTCTTCTTGTCTAGCTTGTATCTCTCTCCCAGTGAACCAGAAAACATAATACAAGGTTTGTTTTAGGTTTGCTTCCCTGATTTGCTAGGAGTGATACTTGGGTGTTGCATTTTCTAGTCACAAATACTGCAACTCACTCTTGGCTTGACCCGCCTCACAGTGTTATTTTGGGGAAAGGTGGGGAGGAAGAGAGCCACATATACTGCTTTGAGCTTATTGGAGGAAATGTGACATATAAATGTAACTATGTAAATGCATATAAATGACCCACTTCTGGTCAACAGAGTTTAATTATCTTAACATTTTAATTTGTTTTTAATTTTATCTCATATACATCCATAATTTTAAATTGTGCAATGCTCTAAAAGAAAGAAAGAAAGAAAGAAAGAAAGAAAGAAAGAAAGAAAGAAAGAAAGAAAGAAAGAAAGAAAGAAAGAAAGAAAGAAAGAAAGAAAGAAAGAAAGAAAGAAAAACTACTAACCCATACTAAAATACATCTGAGTGCTTACATACAGTTTTAGTGGGATGTATTTGGAGAATGTACACCATACTTATCTTTTCCAAGCTGTTTCAAAACATCAGTTTTAATGAAACTGGCATGGGAATGAATAAACTGGAATCAATTTGGCCCTGTGCATCAGTGCATAATGTATCCATCCATGCGCCCCTGAATGGTGGCTGTGCAGCATGTTCTTAGCTCTGTCGCTTGTTACAGGTCCATGCTCATGTGTACACCAGAGTGCATGGCTATATTGCACAGTCTCAGATGGGGTTGTGTCGAGTAGCCTGTTCTGGGCTTCTTTGGGTGGAGTACAGGCATGTGCATTGATGTTGCTGTTATATACTATCTTGCTGCTGAATTCATAACCTCCAAAAGGCTGTCTTTTTAAAAGCCTACTCTGGTCTTGTAAACCCAAGGCCATGACTTCCTCTGTGGAGGCAATCTATCTCCCCCCACTTCTCTTGCTGCCTTCAGTTCCTCCTGGTGGTATTGATCTTGCCAGCGAACATGCATCTATACATTTCACCACCGTGCACGCACCTCTTTTTGTGTTCATAAGTCTGTTTGAGAGTGCTAGGAGGTGGAAGAAAGCATAGTAGAGGTGCCAATGGAGGGACTATCACTACCCACAGCTGCTGCCATGGAGAAAGAAAAGGAGGAGTACTGGGGGCAGCAGAGTGGGGCTCACCGTCACAGGAGCAGCCTATCCCCTGCTGCTTTTGCCCCCCCCACAACTTACTCTTCCCATTCTTTCCACTCTCTGCTCCCCCAGTTCATCCTCTCTTCATCTACCATCCCTTCACACTGCCTTTCCCTTCTTGTCCACCTTGCTATTCCATTCCTCTCACCTCCAGTTCCTTTATTCCCATAGTCTCCCCCTCTGGCACGATGATGTTGACCAATGTGCCAGTGTTGCACTTGGACTGCGCAATGGGTTGCACCATCAGTCACATAATGGTGCCATTCCTCAGCAGAATTCCCTGGGAATGTCTGCAAACAGACCTTTATGCTATGCCAGTTGCAACACCCTTTTTGGCCTTAGTCTGAAAAGGCATAAAAAAAAGAATACTTGCCAATAGGATCCTAGGAAAAATGCTAAAATTTTGCCATCTATTTTAAATAAGGAATCTGGAAAATAAGTAGTGTTGCTTCTAAAGGCTGGGCCAAAGAAATGATAAGCACCAACTCCCATTTTGCAGTGTTCCTTGGCTTTTCAGTTAACACCATTGTGTACTATTTCTTGCAGTAGTTTTTTCCTCTAATTCTTCTTCTTTTTGGCTGACATTAACAATAGCACTGTAAATGTTATATATATTTAAAATCCTAGAACTGTGGTGACTCTCCAGAATTTTTTTTTTTTTAACAGATGCTCCCATAGTTCCTTGCCAGTGGCAATAATGGCTAGGCCAACTGAGTAATGTCGACCAAAAGTCAACTTCAGGCCCAAATTTGCCCCACGTTGTCTGACAGTGACCAAGTTGGATAGGTTATATCAAGATATATTCATTCAGTGGATTTTAATGGACTTTATCTAAGTCTAGGTCTGTACCCAACTGATACGTTCTACGGCTTTATGGGCAGAAACCTCATCTCTAGAACATAAATGTCCCCTCCATTTTCTTGAAACTTTAGAGATCACATTTTTGGAAAGAGGGATAAACATTTACGAGCAGAAACTCCACTTCCATGTTGGAGATCAGTTTCAAAGAACCCCTTGCGTGATGGCTAATGTTAGGAAGAATATATAACACCAATCAGGTAACTTTTTATTAAAAAAAACTTGCAATAAAATTCCTTATAATTCACAATCCTTTAACTTTTACAGTTGCAATATTTTACTAATACAGAATGACACAGTATCACATATGTACATTATAGTCCTCTATATAACAAAAATAGCCATGTTGTACTACTGAATGTTTCCCCAACATCAACCTTAACATCTCCCATATTTTCCCCTTAGCGGAGTCGCCGTCTAAGCTGTAAAGCACAGATAGGACACAATAAAGAAAAAAAATCTCTGTGTGTGTGCCTCTTGTTAAGCAAATCCCTTTATAGATTAAAGTTGCCGACTCCTACATTTTCCAAGTGATATAAAGTGCATTGGAAAGGAGGGTGGGAGATACAAGAAGGATGCAGAATAATGTAAAAGCAACTGTACCAGCAATTGAAATACATTTCCAATACTTTACAAAATGCATAGGAAAACAAATTATTCACAAACTACTGCAGCACTGCATAGGCAGACAATTCACAGGTGGGGGAAAAATGACTATTTTCCTTTTTAAAAATAAAATGCCTATGCAAATTCTAACAGGTTATCTCGATGGTTCCTCTTTTCTCTTTAACCTATTTTTCCCATCAAGATTTGGGGGATGATGAATAGGCTGCAGAATAATCGTGAATCAATTGTTTCCATTGTTGAAACAGGGAGAGGTTGTTTCTAAAAGCAACCTTTAAAAAGATTTTTCTTCAAGAATTGTGCTGTTTCTAGCTGGCTTTCATGGTGAGAAACATCCTTTCTACCCTCTAACCTTTCTTGTTTAGTGTCATCAATATACCTAGCGTAATAACAGATCCTGCTCTGAAGAACTTATACCCCAACCCTTCAAAGGGCTTTCTACAGATGTGGCAAACAATCTAGTGCATATTTTACCAGCAGAGAGAGAGAGAACCCAGTTCCCTCTCATGTTTGCAACACGAATGGCAAACTGCTGATTCATTCTAACATCTTACATTTCAGGTAACGGCAAGGAAAGGTAGGATCTACTATTTTATCTATGGCTGAAAAGCTAAAGTGGTTGAAATCCTCTTGGACAACTTTATGCTGCACATGTAGGATGATGTCATCATTCCGTGACAGCAGTCTTTCATTTAAATTAAGTGAACACTTCCTAATCCCATGCCCTTTCAGGTTCTGAGGCTCCTTAGGGCTCCCTTTCAACCTGAGGAAGCCTTTGGGAGCCTTGGAATTTTGGGGTGGGGGAAGTCTTCAGTATCCAAAAAACACTGCCAGCGGTCTTGACCTCTTGTGACACCACAGAAAGCCACCCAACCAGCACTTTCCAACACCAATGTCAGCAGCAAACAGGATAAGCTGGCTTCAGAGAATATGGTATACCTGAATGCAACGCAGTGTGAGTACTTTGATGCCAGATTCCTCATTCAAATCATGTATGCCTGGGCCCACTTTGAATTCAGCGAATACAAGCAGGACAATCTGCTCAAAGAATATATATATATTTGGAACTAGAAATAATTTTGATGTAATTAGAAATGTTAAACTGCAAAAAAAAGTCTTTATTTTTCCCCCCGTTTTTTTTTTTTAATTGGCATTTGCTGGTATGGTGTGCAGCCTGCTTTGTGACACCACAGGAGAAAGCTTGGAGCTATTATTGTAAACCAAATACTTTTAGCTTTCTGATGAGCCTTTTACTGAATGGATGTCTTTTTGCTTGTTCTTGATTTAGAAACTTCTTTAAATAAAAATAAATATTTTCAGGAAATGGATGGAATGTATAGTTTGACAAGTACAAAATCATTTTTTTTCCAAAATGCTCACTAGATACAAGGAACAGCTTGCTATAAAAAATAACAGCCCGCCCCCCCTCCCCCAATCCCCTGCTTTACATTTCATTCTATTTATAAAATGGTATATAGCTCCATCAGGTTGTTTACCATGAAAATAGGAAGAGAAGATGATGCTATGTACATGTTAAAAAAACATCTTGATATTTCACATCTGTAATAACCATATACATACATTCATGGCAAAAGAAGCGTGTATCATTGGATGCCTTTAAAAGAAATATAAATATAAAAAGAAGCACATGGAGAGAGAGCACACATGTTTCATCATCTTCTTCTTCTGGCCTTGGTTCCTTCCATTCATTCTTGCATGCTGCTTCTACCGGAAAGCATATGATTGGAAAGCAGACGATTTGCCAAGGATGAGGCGTTATTACATTAAACTTTCAAGAGGTCTCTTTAGCATCCTTGATTGATTTTCCATTTCACTGTTTTTATAAGCAGCTGTACATCCCCTCCCCAGTTGATCCAGAGCTGACATGTCTACTGGGAACACAATCAACACTTGCTTCAGTAACAATATTACAAATGGCTAACAGAAGATTTGAAGTCATACAGCAGAGGGCACTCTTCCACTTTACTATATAACCATTGCCAAGCACCACCTGGTAAGTCAAGAGCTTCCAGACTTTTTTTTTTTAAATGCTTTTGCACTCTTATGATTGTAGACATATCAATCCATTTAGGCAAGAAGTTTGTCAAAAGAATGTTCTCAACAATGCTGATTTAAAAGGGCCAAGTTCTGAACTCCTTTTAGATGGCACATCAACAACAACAAAGCTAAAGGTCAGCCTTTTCTAAAACAGCCCCATTGTGTTATCCTCTGCTGCTGTGAACAGAAAAGCTGTCATAAAGCTTTTTTGGCTGCAACCCTCTGCACACATACTTGGGAAGAAGGTCCATTAGTTACAGTGAGATGTCTTGTCAGTAAAAATGCATAGGTGTGAACACTCCTCGCATATGGTTTTCTGAAATGCTTTTTACTCTCTGAACGTTTGTGTTTTTAGGAGGACTTGCCCTGTTGCCAGCAAAAGTAGCATGATCAGAAGAAGGGCTTACTGTGTCGGTATTGGATGACAGAGCAGAACGGCCCAAGGAGAAGTTACCTGCTCTGCACTCCTCTTTCTTGTCTCTTGGCAAAGGCACACTCAGGGGTGACTCAGTGTGGCAGTGATGTGGCTTCTAATGATCGTGAGTCTCTTATCTGTTAATGGCAGGGCAGAAAGAGCACTCAAATAGAAGGGAGGTGTGTGTGCCAGTGTTGATTCCTAACAAAGGTCCACAAAATCTGGGCAAGATCTCAGGCCGTTCATTGCCTTTGTAATGTGAGAATGTACAGCATACTTTTACAATTCACAAGCCTACTCTTCTTTTCTGTCCCCAACTGAATGGGCACAAGTTTTAACGGAAGATCAGATGTAAACAGGGTCTGTTCTTTGCACTGGGGATCTTTAAGATAGACATTGACAGGCCTGGTGTGTGCACAAGCTGAATGGACACTCTAATTAAACGGGTTTCCTGCATGTAATCAAATGGATGACATTCATATGACAGGCAAGAACAGGGCTAGCACAAACACTTTTTATACAGCAAAAGGGCTAGTGAAAGAAATTTTTCTGCCTGAGGCTAGGGAAAGGATGGTGCCCTCCATGTACAAAAGCTAACCAGACTGACCCATTAAAGCTTACTTGAGCATTGGTGATGGGACAGTGTCCTCCACTGCCCCTAATAAGAGCAGGATAGGGTGGACCAGGTAGGTTAACCCCTGCCCTTCAGAGCTGTCTCATTTTTCTTAACTGTAGTGCTGGCCCAGCAGAGCAAAAAGCTTTAAGGTGCTACACACAAGTGTAACACAAGGCTCTTTCTAGGCTTTTGTTGCCAGAATAGGTCCACAAGGGGAAACCATGGCCAAATCTTTAGATCTTTCTTGGTAATTTCTACTTCTAAACCTGTCCATACCATAGTTTGGTCACTCTAGTTTATAAGGCTGACACATCTCTAAGAGATTTTAATCGGATTTCTTATGTATATGTACTTCTATGGACACACAAATCTGAAAAAAATAGAAGGTAATATTTAATTAGTTCATCTTTTATCAAGCCAAAGGCCACAATAAATAGTGGCTCAGTAACTCAATAAAGATGGGGGAAATGGTAGCAGACAACAGCAACAACAACAAATAAGAGGCAGAAGTCTGCAATTTCTACTTTACCATTGTCTTTTCCCAAAAGACACTCCAGGCAAATGTGAAATACAAGTGAAGGGGACAGGATTGCAGCTTGAGACTGATAAACAAATAGTCAAGGAAGACCTTATTACTTGGAATGAGTTCAGCTCTCCTGATGAACTTTATCCAAGAGTAATGAAGAAACTGGATAAAGAACTCTCAGAACCACCGTCTATTATTTTTCTTGAAATAATGGAGGATGGGTGAAGTGCCCGATGACTGTAGGAGAGCTAACATTGTCCCTATCTTCAAAAAAGAGCAAAAGGGAAGAACTTAGGAGCTACAGAATAGTCAGCATGACATCAATCTCAGGGAAAATTCTGGAGCAGATTATAAAGTGCCCACTCTCCCAGTACCTGGAAAACAATCCAGTCATAACTAGAAGCTAACATGGATTTGTCACAAACAAATACTACCAGACTAGTCTTATCTCATCTTTTGATTGGGTAACCTTTCTGGTAGACAAGTGGGAATGCTGCAGTTGTAATAAATCTTGACTTCAGGAAGAGTATTTTTGTTGACTACAGACCAAGCTTTGTCTGTGTTACTATGCTTGATTCATGGTGAAGAGACATTACAATATCAATGCAAATGAGCACAGCAAGTTGGGCACATACTACTTATGATTTTGCTATTGTTACACTAGTCCAAGCTATACAATACTGTAGATGACAATCTGGCTGTTCAACTGGCTATTTTCACAGCTACCAATGTATAGTTGCACTATAACACAACATGTCAAATCTGCCAAAATTCTTTCTTCTACCCAAGTATAACAGGATACAACTACAAGAACTAAGGTTCTGCAACATACAGATACTTCTCTGCTCTACAGCACTTTTGTTTTCATTTAAAAAAAATTAAGATCAGAATCCGGTTTAGGAAAACTGTTGTGTAATGCCAGTTAGCACTGTACTCACTGTGGACTGCAGTGCACATGCTAAAAACCACCCCTTTCAAGCTATCAGTAAACGAGAACCAGATGTGCAACAGTTATGCACACAGTAACAATGAACAGGCTTCTGCCCTAAACTAGAGGTTGGTACGCAGCAAACTGATACACTGCATTTTGAACATCTTCATTTCCAAATGTGGGGTCCATGAAGCACCAGAAGCCTTTTTAGAAAACACAGATAGTACAGTCCAGTGCTTTGTTTTGAAGCATGCCCAGCTGATGGTGTGTGTGTAGGTAGGCAGGTAGAGGAGATTTGGAGAATCCTTGGGGCCAGTGGTGCTTCCCAGATTGAAGGGGTTAAGGGGTTGCCCATGATGTTCTCCTTCTCCCTCTCTAGTATTTCTCTAATTATCTCATTTGCCTTCTATGAAGTGAGTACCTTGTTTTGCTTTTTTTGGGGGGGGGCAAACAGGCCACCCACCTTTGATCCATGGCTAAGTCCCATGTTTCTGTGTCTTGCCCGTTTGCCTTCAGTGAAGCAGGTGTGGAAGAAAAAGAAAAATAATTCCAAGGCCTGGTTTTATTTTGGAAATCAGACTCCACCTTTGCCTTGTAGTTAGATTTTGATGGCAAATACTCTTCTTCTGTCTCACTAGTTTGCCTTCTGGGAAACTGTGATCACCTCTCCAAAAAACAAAGTTTTTGTGAATAAATAGCTGCCATGTGGCAGCCCTTTGCACAAATAGCCACAACATCTTCTTGAAGCTCCAGATGTATCCATCCGCTCAACAATTTTGGGGATCCCTGTAACAAAGTTACAGAAGCCTTGATCTGAGAGGTTGGGCCTTCTTGATCTGAAATCTGCCCCGAACAAGCAATAAACACAGATCTCTAGTTGTGCCTAACACAGCTATTTTAGTGTGGTTTAAATGGGACTAGATCAGTAATATTTGGACATCTGCAGCCTTTTTAGCAGGTCTGTACCAGACATGGGATATTCGTATTCATATTCCTGGGGATAAAATTATGAATATTGGCACCACGTGTGACTGGGAAAACCGGGCCCTCCCTCCTGAACCAGCAGGCCTAATTACTGCTCATCATGCAGCGCACACACTCAGTATCGTTCTTCTGCTAATCTGGGAAGCAGCCCAGCTGGCACTTCCCTGCCTCCTCACACAGCTGCCTGCTCAATAGCTGAGCAAGGAGACTCGTCATCCCACCTCCTCATCAGAGTGGTTAGCTGTATGAGGAGGTGCTGGCTGGGCTGCTTCCCAGATGGGCACAACAACAATGCTGGCTGCACCAAGCAGGAAGTGGACATGCTGGTTCAGGGGGGAAAGTCCCATTTTCCCAGGCACCTGTGGTGCCATTATTTGCATCCCCATGGATACAAATACAATATCCCATGTCTCGTCTCTTACCTTCCCACCTCATTCTTCAGGGACATGATGCAGTCTCATCTTTCCCATATAGGGATGTTGTGATTTCAAGATGGCAATTTCAATATCCCCTAGTAACACTTGTGGGTGTTTCAGACATATTATCAACTTTGGTTCGGCATCACGTGAATAAGCTTTGTTAATACATACTCTGACTTCCTTCTTCTATCTTCCCAATAGGTCGGTGATAAGTTTGATGGGGCCTCAGGCAAAGTGACCACTCTCCTGCATTGTCCTCTAAGGAATTCAAAATGGAGATGATGGGTGCAGTACAGCACTTCTCCTCTGACTGCTGGCTAATGAATGCTAGGGCCCAAGTGCATTCTGGGCCAACAGTTGTGGTAACAGCATTTGTTTTGTCAGTGCCTCTGATACAAGCAGATACTGCAAATAAGGAAGTCTTCAAAAACGGATGGCGGTGTCAAACCCTTATGGAGCCTGGCATTTATACCACTATGGTGGAAAATGGACATGCCTCCTCACATAACCTGATTTTCCTTCTCATTTCATGGCGAACCAGGAAGGGCAGCATGGTTTACTACCAAAGCAAAAATAAAGAAGACATCAAGAAAAAGACTGAAAGGAGCAAGTAAGCATAAGGTCTTCTCTGCGAGAGAGAACCTATCTGTTGGTGCTGCATTTGAACCAATTCCTACAGTACCACTTGAAATGCAGGAAGGAAAAACGAAGAAACCAGAAGGTACTTCTACTGCATTCTTAGCACAGCCTACTGTGTTAAGTCTATTCACCTTCTGTAATTCAAACTGCAATGCTTATTATCTGGTGTGAAACAATGCTCCAACTACCGTACAATTGCACTCATTTCACATGCTAGCAAGGTTATGTTCAAAATCCTAAAAGGTAGGCTTCAGTAGTATGTGGACCGAGAACTCCCAGAAGTACAAGCTGGATTTCGAAGGGGCAAAGGAACTAGAGACCAAATTGCTAACATGCGCTGGATTATGGAGAAAGCCAGAGAATTCCAGAAAAACATCTCCTTCTGCTTCATTGACTATGCAAAAGCCTTTGACTGTGTAGACCACAGCAAACTATGGCAAGTTCCTAAAGAAATGGGAGTGCCTGACCACCTTATCTATCTCCTGAGAAACCTATATGTGGGACAGGAAGCAACAGTTAGAACTGGAACAACTGATTGGTTCAAAATTGGGAAAGGAATACGACAAGTCTGTATATCGTCTTCCTGCTTATTTAATTTGCAGAATACATCACGTGAAAGGCTGGACTGGAGGAATCCCAAACTGGAATTAAGATTGCTGGAAGAAATATCAAGAACCTCAGATATGCAGATGATACCACTCTGATGGCAGAAACTGAGGAAGAATAAAAGAACCTCTTAATGAGAGTGAAAGAGGGGAGCGCAAAAAACAGTCTGAAGCTCAACATCAAAACAACAACTAAGATCATGGCCACTGGTCCCATCACCTCCTGGCAAATAGAAGGGGAAGAGATGGAGGCAATGACAGAGTTTATCTTCTTGGTCTCCATAATCACAGCAGATGGTGATGGCAGCCACAAAATTAAAAGACGGCTGCTTCTTGGGCGGAAAGCGATGACAAACATAGATAGCATCTTAAAAAGCAGAGACATCACCTTGCCGACAAAGGTCCACATAATCAAAGCTATGGTTTTTCCAGTAGTGATGTATGGAAGGGAGAGCTGGACCATAAAGCAGGCTGACCACCAAAGAACTGATGCTTTTGAACTGTGTTGCTTGAGAGTCCCCTGGACTGCAAGGAGAACAAACCTATCCATTCTAAAGGAAATCAACCCTGAGCGCTCACTGGAAGGACAGATCCTGAAGCTGAGGCTCCAATACTTTGGCCATCTCATGAGAAGAGAAGACTCCCTGGAATAGACCCTGATGTTGGGAAAGTGTGAAGGCAGGAGAAGGAGACAACAGAGGATGAGATGGATGGACAGTGTCATCAAAGCTACCAAAATGAATTTGACCAAACTCCAGGAGGCAGTGGAAGACAGGAGGGCCTGCCATGCTCTGGTCCATGGGATCATGAAGAGTCAGACATGACTTAATGACTAAACAACAACAACAACAACAACAACAACATGCTTATTATCAGGAATAATGGCTTACCCATTTATGACAGTCAACAAGCTGGAAGGTGATCCTTAACACTTGTGTATTTTGATTTGAAAACAAATCACTGTCTCAGTGCTGCAGAAATACACATCCCCTGAAGCTACAGCATAATGCAACGTCACTTGAATCCCAGCACTAATGGCACCTCTTTCAAACATTTTATCATTCAAGAGGAACACATCTGTCCGTGAATGGACTTCTGAATGCTTCAGTATTCCACTATATTTGGAAACAGAGCAGGCAGGTAGAAGCTTCTCTTCTGAAAAGTCACTTTCAAGGTAATCCAGAGGCTGGTAAGGAATAATACTTGATTTAGTCTTGATGGGCTGGCTGGAGAGCTCAATGGGTTAGGTATCTGGCTGAAGAGCCAGAGCTTGGGAGTTTGATTCCTACTGTGCCTCCTGGGACAAGAGCCAGCCTGTGTGGCCTTGGGCAAGCTTCACAGTCCCAGGATGTCTACAGTGGAAGGGAATGGTAAGCTGCTCCTGAGTACTCTCTACCTAGACAACCCTGAAAAGGGTTACCGTAAGTCAGATTTGATTTGATGGCACACAATTAAAAATTAAATTAGTCTTCATGTTCCATACTAGGAACATGAACAAGAACACAAATACCCCTGTAGCTTATTTTCATAGGTGTCAGTAAAAGTGCCTTTCCGCTTCCCTTCTGTGATTCATGCACAACTGTGAATGACTTGAATGTGGATCTGAATATTCAAAATTTCAGCTTTTCATGCAACTAAGGGTTATGCAGGAAAGTATTTCAACCCTCTTCTGCTATCACCAGTGAACAGTAAAAATACTCCTTTCTCAACCAAATCACTGGTTTTCTCCAGTATCATAAGTACAAAGCTGTCTATAAATGCCAAAAATTAGGCTGTTTGTGTGTCCTTTCCTGTACTTAAGTGAAGTGGACTGAGGGGCTTTGAAAACAGCTTTCAGTTGTGTGTGTACAGGTGAGTGAACTGGAGATGTCCTGGGTGATCAGAGTGAGGTTCAAGATACATCTTGTGTGAAAAACCTCCTCTCTCCATTTGTAATTAACTTTCCTACGAGGGACAACTTCACCAGCTCCCCTTCTTTCCACCTTTATTTGTTCCCATTCTCTTTTCCTCAATACAAACACTTTCAATGAACTTTAGACTTGGTAAGAAGGACTTTGAACCAACTACCTGATTTTACTTTTCAAAAGTAGATGTGAATTGAAATCAACCATAGGGAAGGCCTTTGAGGTGTGAGAAGTTTGTATAGCAAAGGAATGCAAGAACTGGCTGACCCTTAATCTCATGATTATTACTAATCAGCTGTGTTATGTAACAAATCACTAACATCTGTAAACTCAGCTTCCCTTTTTTTATCCCCTGGGAGATCCTGGAAGCAAAGTTTTCTGAGCCCCATTAATACCTCAATGAAAGCAGGCTTCAGACCAAGACACAACTCTGAAACACCATTTCTTCTTGAAGCCATGCTTCCAATAAAAGAGACAGGGCCTTCATGAATCCTGGTGAACCATCATATTTCTGGACTGAATTCTCGAAGAAACGAGGGCTGCTGAGAAGAAGAAAAATATGTCTGTCCATTGTGAACCCATAAATAATCATCTTAGGATATTCTCATTTTTTTGGTTAAAAAACCCACAACAACCCAAAGAAGGTAGAAAACACTCACACAACCGTTTCATTTATGAAGTTCTGAGCCACCAAGGAAGTATGTTACTCATTTGATTCATGAGTTAGCGAAAGGTTGCGCTCACCTTCCAGTGTCAATGAAATGAACACACGTAGCTGATGAAGAAATTGCATCCAGGCAAACATGTCTGTTGCTATTGCTTTTCAAGATCATCCCAGAATGGAGTGTACAAAACTTCACAACATTTTCTGGATGCGTACGTATGGGTACTTGTGTTTGTGTACATGTATATATGGGTATGGTTGTGTACACAACGGGACCAAATCTTACAGAACCGACTCTGTTTCTTCCCCTCCCTGCTACTGCCCTTTGGTTCAGTGGAAGGTCTTTTCAATCCTCTCTTTTCAGGATTTCACCTCTTCACAGTCTTGATCAGTGGAAAGTTCCACATCAGAGAGTCCAACTTCCATTGCCATAATCAATGAAATATCCGAATCGCTACTGACCGCTGGCTCCTGTTCACCTGAAAGACAAAAACATCATTGAAACCAACTTCACACAGTTAAAAAAAATGCACAAAACATTATTTCCAAATCCCAATGTTGCTTTTATGGGCTGATTTTAATAAGAAAAGTTGCCTTGCATTAAAGGAGGCCACGGATTCATTCACAGACTGTACCATGAGTCCTTGTTGTTTAAGAACACACAGCATGTTCTCTTTCACCCACTGATGGCCCGTTCTGGCAATGCATGTGAAAATATTTTTTTCTGGCCTTTTTTCCTTTTATCACACTATGTATAACATTCACTATTATCCACAGTTTTCAGTATTCGGAGGGGGGGGCTTGGAACTGATCCCCTGCAGATATAGGGGTCATACTGCATTTTTGACTCGATTTAGAATTGGTAAAAGAAGAAGAAATGTGAAAGTTACTGCTATTAAGAAGGGCTGAAAGAGCTTCCTTGTCTATGGCTACACAATATAGCAAGATTGTCACTATGTCAGCAAGAAGGAACACTACTTGAAAAACTACTGTGCATGCATAGTACATTGCAGGATGCCCTATGCCATGGAACAAAGCAGACCATTTCAGAGGTTAGCAGAGAGCATGCAGATATTGTGTTGGAACATACAGACTTTGTCTAGTTAAGCAGTTCCCATTACTATAACAGCATCCACCAAATGTGGCTGTTATGTACTGGTAAGCCATCCCTCAGCTTTGACAACTGTAATAGGGTTGTCAAGATTTGTGAGTTATTCAAAGAGTGGATTTTACTGGTGCTATCCCTGAGTGGGTTTTCATGACCAACTGGAGATGTGAACCCAAGTCTCCTGAGTCTTAGTTTGTTACTCTATCCATTAAACCTCACTGGTTCTCTTTCACCCATCAAATACCCTTTGGAAAATGAATCCAACTAGTATCAAATGGGTATGATAGTAAAATAACGTAGGCACAGTCTAATGTATATAGCAAAATGTCTGAAGATAAAGTTGTACAGGCCTATGAAGTGAACATGATTAAAGACCATAATTGGCTCTTCCGCTCCCTGTTGTGATATCATCGATCTGCTCTCTGGACAGTAGCAGTGATAGGTGCTTTGAAAACTCATTAAAGGATTTTTCTAATCCATCATTCAAGACAATTCTGTGATCAACTGAGACTCCTATGCCAACTCATCTCTATTATGCAAGCCTAGAAGAAGGACAACATCTTAAAAAGAGGGGAAAAACAAGCATGTCACAAGAACAGAACTGGCCGAGAACAACCAATATGACGGAACCTACCAGTATAAAATGTCTCAGGGAGGCTTTCAATATTTGAAGAAAGAGGCAAAGGCAGATGTGGAAGGTGTTGCTCTTTATCACATGGGAGATGATGGTGTTCCTTGCATATCCATTACACTGGAAGGACTAGATAAAGTACAGTAGCCTCTCATAACCCTTTTATCCACTGCTTCTCAGACTTCAGAAAGGTTGAGCTGGGATTGTGTAGCTTATTTTTAAAAAGGCATCTTGTCTGGCAGGGAATTGTATAATTCAGACAGCATCATGGGTCAGTTCAACCGAGCAGAAAGAGGGCAAAATTACATATCACCGGAAACTTTGTGATTCCTTCCTTCAAAGTTCTTTTTTTTAAAAAAATATAAAAATTAAAATGAGCAAACAAACGAAGACAACCTGGTTACACAGGAAGTTTGAGTGTGTGTGGGGGAAGGGTACGGAGTCCACTTAATCCTTTCTTTTCCAGTCTTTTTCTAGCTCAGAATCACTAATCTTTTTCAAATATGCAACGGGTTGGAAATAAAGACTTTGGCCATCTCATGAGAAGACAAGACTCCTTGGAAAATACCTTGATGTTAGGAAAGTGTGACGGCAAGAGGAGAAGGGGATGACAGAGGATGAGATGGCTGGACAGTGTCTGTGAAGCAACCAACATGATTTTGACACAACTACGGGAGGCAGTGGAAGGGCCTGGCGTGCTCTGGTCCATGGGGTCACAAAGAGTCGGACACGACTAAACGACTAAATGACGACAAAGGCCTTGCTACATAGTGAAAGAATATCTCTGGGATGCTGACTTGGGCCTGGAAAGCAATAGTTATGCAGCCTCTTCTGCTTATTCTCCTTTCAAAACTACACACTGTCCAATTTTTGGATCCACTTTTTTTCTTTTGCAAAGGAAATATTTATGAAACTTTCTTGGACTTTCAGCAAAAGTTCCGGAAATGAGCTTCAATCTCATCTAGCAGAAAAATAAGTGAAAAAGTGTGTACTGTACTGAAAATTTGGAAGGAAATAGAAATCTTGAGTTTCCCTCTCAGTTATGTTTTCATGTATCTTGCTGTTCAACTCTTGGTTCAGAAAGCAGATTGGTAAAAATTGAAAGACTGCAGTTTAAGAGGAAAGTACTGTACTCAAATTATATCCACAATCACTGGCAATGGATTAAAAAAATCACTATCACATGTTAACCACTCTTTTTTGTATTTGTGATCAGGACAATCAAAACTATATTTCTATGAACATATATGCACCAAGTAATACAATGAACTTTATGACATTAAAAAAAAATAGGCACGGGGATTAGAGATGGCATGAATTAAAAAATCAGTCACCAAATGTATTTTAAAAATCACTAATTTGTCAATTCATATCCATATAATCAATGCCTGATTAATCATGAATCAATGAATTTTTAGCAATGTTTTATTTGTTTGGCTATAAAACAGCCCTCAAGGCACCTAGAGATCCCACATTTACAGGGAAGCCACCTCTGACTCTCCTCTACAATTCCATGTGTGGTGAAGATTGGGTTTCAGATGTCCATGTTATACAACCACAACTACCCCCCCTCCCAGAAAGTTGTCCCCAGGCACCTAGAGACACAAACATCACAAAGAAGCTTCTCCTCTACAGACCCTCAAAGTCTGGTAAAGATAGGGTTTCTGCAAGCCAGCTGCTAAAGGGCACTATCTTGGGGAGATACACTTTGTGGGTGTATAACTTGGATGTTTGAAACCTAATCTTTACCAAACACAAATGGTTTGTAGAGGAGTGTTAGAGGACACTTCCCTGCAAATATGGTGTCTCTATATGCTTTGGGGGGCATTTTATAGGGTTCTTAAATTAAAAAAATCAATTGATACATTGGTTGCTGTGGGTTTTTCGGACTCTTCGGCCGTGTTCTGAAGGTTCAGAACACGGCCAAAGAGACCGAAAAACCCACAGCAACCATTAGATCCCAGCCGTGAAAGCCTTCACGAATAAACTGATACACTGATTCATCAGAAAAAACACAAATTTGTAATTTGTTATTCGTCAACGTTGACGAATCATGAATCAAAATGAATCACCATTTTTCTGATTCGCGCTCATGTCTAACGAGGATCTTTAATGAAACATGCAAGCTCCCATTCTCTCTCAAATAATGTTCCCTCTTGCGGTCGAAAATGTAGGTTAAGGAAGAAGGGAGGAGGCTAGTGGGGGAAATGGATCACTCTCTGTAGAAAGATGCTTCTCAGTCACCTGTCATGGCTTTGGTAGCCAGAGGACAGAATCCTATTGCAAAATATTTCACATACAAGGGAAATTGTGCAAGCTGTTTTTGCAGTTTTCTATCTGTTCTAACAACCAAATGTGCAATTAAGCAAGCAACAGAAAACCAGAATGATCATTTACACTAATTATGCAATATTTGGGTTTATGCTATATAAACCCAACAAGATTTTTGCCACTGGTTTTTTTTCCAGATCAAAACATTAAATTGTCATAACATTTTTAATCATCATAATTTAGAATTACAGAAGGGAGCCTATGGATCATTTTAAAATGATATGAAGAGCATTTAAAGTCTATATAAAGGTGCAACTTCAAAACAGGAAAAATGTGAAATGATCTGCTGTGAAGTTGTACTCAGGACGTTGCTTTAAATGCAGTCTAGCAGATCACACTGCAGTCAGCAGAGAGAGCAGAGGAAATTGCTAATCTGTACTGTACTTGTTAGCACCTTATTAAGATAGCTGTACTGCAGCTGTTCAGATTTACAGGAGGCATGGCTACAGCAGAGCTACCTTAACAAGCTGCAAACAATTTCATCCTTTGCCAAATTCCTCCTCATTTGCTTTCCACCCCAACCCCTTCTAGAATCTTTATCCCAAGAGCTGGCACCAAGCCTTAAAAGAAAACCTCAGAAAATTGTTTACAGATAAAGGAGTGCTTGGTTGAGGAAAACTGATACCCCCAAGAGTTTCTCTTTGTTTTCTCTCTCTCCACTTTAAACTAGAAAGCTAGAGTGTCAGCTTCTGATTGCCCATTGCATCAGCTCAAATAGTCAAACCACCAGAACATATGCAAATACATTCAACCGGGGGGGGGGGGGAGTAGAAGCCACAGCAGCAGAGGAATATAGTATGGATTGGAAGGAAAAACTCTTTGTTGATTTGCCTTGACTTATATGTTGTGTAGTCAATGGAAAATAATGCAAAACTGACTATCTCAATTCCAGAGAATTTCCTGCATGATTTGTCAATACAGTCACCATGTAAGACAGTTTAATATAAGAAAATGAACAGAGGGCAGTAAACCAGAACCCAATTTGGTCCCTAAAATTATGAACAACCCAAATGTAAACTAAGATAAGTAAATGTATTAGCAATGGCAAGCGGCCAAAATACAGCCCAAACCTCCTTAAAGTATTATAAAAGGACGAAGAGAAAGGTGAAAATAGAGTAACTAAACAAGATGATCTATCTGTAAGGCGATTAAATGATGGTTTTGAATACAGAGGTCAATTTTAAGAAATTCTATACACTGTCCAAAGACAATGGGCCCAATTCTCCAAAGGAGTTACAGTTCTGTGCTAGTGCAGTGTTTCCTATCAAATCAAGTCACACCTACTACTATAAAATGTCTGATGTCTGACAGAGTTTGAAACCAGCTACCCCTGTTTGTTGCTTTACAAGACCAAGATTCTGTCTGTGTGAAATATGGCTAAGGCACAATTTGCTTATACTCCATAACAGTGTTCGATATGCACAATTGACTCTGTAACAAATTGATTCTTGCTACATGGCAAGCTGCTTTTCTCCACATTTGTTCTGCTGGCCAGCTGCTCCCCCGCCCCCCCAAATATTTCCTAATGCTGCTATAAGGGAATGCCTTGAATACTACTGTAGATATACTCTATCCACAGAGTATCCACTTTTATTATTTCATATGGAGTATAATGTTTGAATGGACTGAAAATGCAGGAAATGGTGGGGAGGCATCCCAAACTGAATGAAACAGGGAGAGGAAGAACCTGTACTTGGAATGAAATGAAAGATGGAAGAGGGAAGGGAAAACCCCAGCTCCAATCAGTTTTAAAAACAGAGTGACACAGGGACGAGGAGAAAACCCTTCTTCAAACAGAAAGGCAGAAAAAGCAGGGCTAGTCCAGGGTCAAGGCTCACAGCATGTCCTGCTGCCAGGGCTATCTCAGACAAGCACCTACAGAAGCATGGAGAGAAAGATGCAATTGACCTCTTGGGATGCTACCCAACACACCTGGTGCACCAGACGAAATAGTAGGAAAGGGGCTAGTCACACAAGATAGCCAGAAACAACACCAGCCACAACAATCAGCTGAGCCGCACAAGAAGCAGGTTACTTGTACCTGCTTGTATTACTTGTATTCCTCTTCTGGTGAGTGAGAGGGTGTGTGGGCTATCCACTCCTCCTAGGCCAATACCCTTTTCAAAGTAGGGAGACCAAAATGCTGTTCCTGTGGAGCTCCTGTGTAATCTATAGGCTGCCCTGTTCAAAGCAATTGGTCTTCTTTTGGCACAATACCCTGCATAAGCTCCACCTCTGGTATGGGGTTGTAACCTGCATTTAGACCTGGGCCACTAGCACATGGAACATGAGGTGTTCCACCAAACAAGATAATCTTCTTTCAGCCTCTGGGTTCTGGGTATGTTCGGCTAAGTCTTTGGGGTCAGGGAAACAAATAGCTAATTACGTAAATATCTAATTGCTTTGTGTCATTAAAACAAAATATACAGTATAGTCAAATGCAATGACAACAGACCTGTGTTATCTATGGTCAGACCAGAACTTAGAAACATTACTCTTTTAGACAGCAATTGGGATTCCAGGAACTGCAGTATTCAAAACTTGATGTTCCCAGGCTTTGGGACAGACAGTGTCCTAGATGTTAAGGACACTAAGAACTGACAAGGGGCTGCCTTTAAATAGTGTTTAGAAACCTACAAAATGATGCAGCCAGACTGCTGACTGGGGCTGGTTGCAGGGAACATGTAACTCTCCTGTAACAACATCACTGGCTGCCAGTCTAAGAAACAATCTGAAGCAGTTTATAGTACAGTGGTGCCTCGCATAGCGACGATAATCGGTGCAGCAAAAATCGCTGCAAAGCAATTTCATCGTTATGCGATATTAAAAATCCCATAGGAATACACTGAAACCCCTTCAATGTGTTCCTATGGGCTTCAGACTCACCTATAAGCGAAAATCCTCCATACGACGGCCATTTTCGCTGCCTGATAAGCGAGGAATCCATCCCAGAAAACAGCGGGCAGCCATTTTTTTTTACCCGGCAGCCATTTTGGAACCGCCGATCAGCTGTTAAAAATCATCGCTTTGTGATGATTGGTAAGCGAAACAGGGTACCGATCATCGCAAAGCAATTTTCCCCATTTAAAATACCGCAATGCGATCGCAAAAGTTAATTGATATGCAAATTCATCGTTAAATGGGGCACCCGTTAAATCCTGTGTTGCTTGGATTTGGGTTGTCTCAAGGACCAAATGTCTTATATGAACCTCCTTGGCTCTTCAGATCTTATGAGGATGGCTTTCTCTTTGTTTTAACACCCTCACAGCAACATTTGGTGAAGATGTGAGGCAAGACCCTTTTTGGTGAACAATTCCAAGCAAAGATCTGTCTTTTCAGGCAGATTTTTAGCAACGTAGGCAAGACTGTTAAACAAGGAGTTATGATGCAAGATGCTATATATGTTGTTGTGTTTTCAAGCATTATAAAATCTTTTGAACTGGTAACAAAGTAATATTTTAAATATTAGTGTATGTTCACTTATTTTTGTGATATTATAATTTATGATGATTTTAGTTGCATTTGTTCTTTCATTATCTGTGAGTCATCTTGGGTGTGAAGAAGGTGGCACAGAAATGACAACAGTAATAATAATAATAACTGTTACCATGACAAGCTTTTAATGAACATTCAGAGAAAGTCTACTGCTGTAAACTCAATGTTGTCTAAACTAGAACAACAACTAGTTTTTATGTTCTTATGAGCTGTCTTCCTTGCATATTTACATCCCTGCTGTGTTGATCCACATCTTGCAGTTTGAGGTTTTCCAACTGAAACGACAGAACATTTACACACGTGTGCACTTTTGCCTTTATTACAAAGCAAGTTACCCTTTAATGCTACTGTTATCGGTATGCCGTCACTCTCTTCCTCCATTTTCTTTCAAAGTTTTCCCACCACCATTGACAAGATCAAACATGTGCCACAGTTTCTAGAACAGCCTCCTACACAGTAGCCTTGACCTCAAATGGGATCTGGTTTCCACAGCTTCTGCTGCTAATTTCAGTTTGATTTTCTTGCTTTCTGTGCCTTCAGCTAAAGAGGCAAACACAGTTACATGTCTAGAAAATGTTTTAAAATAAAACATGGATTCTGGGTTAACTACAAAGCTCATTAACTCAGATTTTATACGGTTCTTAAGACCACACATCTAAGAACACGTAGAAAGTTCTCATTGATTTAAAAACAAATTATTTCCCAAAATGCTTTAAATCCAATTGTTTGCCCAAAGAGAGTCAATCCAGAAAATCAATAGAGACTTGGTTTGCATATATCAATATTTATGTAAGCTCTATTGATTCAATAGGTCTTCTCTCATTAGGGCTATTAACTGGATTTAGGCCAGTCTATTTAAGGCAGAGATGCATTATTTATGGAAAAGTAGATTCATTAAAAAACTGCTTGGAGTACTCACACTGAATTACCCCATGTTTTCTTTCTCTACAAAAGCCATTTTTTAAAATGTGGAAGTAGCCTACCTATAGACTTTCAGATGTTGTTGGGGCAATATCCTTGACTACCAGTTATGTTGATTGGGGACTGATGGGAATTAGAGTCCTAGAACACCTGGAGGGCCACATGTCTCTCCTACACTTTATGGTAAAATTATATCAGGGCCATTTCCTTATTTAAAATAATACTTTTTTAAAAAAATGAGTGGCACTGGAATATGTTCTAGTGAGCCTATGGTAGGGCATGGAACATGAGAATGAGTATGTCAGAAGACTATTAGAAAAATTTCTCAAGGACAGAAAGGTCATTTTTTTTCTGGCTACAAGAATGGGGCACTGAACACAAACAGATACAAACCTGGTAATGCAATTTATTTTCTTGAAACCATCTCAGATGTAATGGCATTACAGTACTTCAATTCAAATATACTTTAATCCAAAATATTATGAAGGTCCAGTTGATGTAATGGATGTATTATTTTGCACCTGTTGTTTCTTGTTTTCTCTGTGTCCTAAATGGTAACATTAACTATAAACAAAGATTGCATGAGAGAAAGTACAGCTGTGGGAGCATCCACAGTTGTGCTTTGTAGAGCATTGTTCCAACTGTCATGAACCTAAAATGATATCCTGTTGTAAAATGATTGTCATGCTTCAGGTTTCAGATTCCTGTTTAAGACCCAAATTACCTTCCTCACAGCAAGATGGCCAACACAAAGAAGTTGGCTTCAGCATGAATGCAATTTAGAAATTGATTCTGATTGCATTTTATGGTGTACAGCTGCTGAGCAACTTTCATCATGCATATGCCATGGCTCTTGAGACAAGTAAATAAACCATTGCTACAGCCAAGCCTTCAAGAATTTCTTCTTTCCCTCTTAACAGAAAAATAGGTTGTTGGGAATGCAATTTTTCATTATTCTTAAGACATTCAGAGCTGCGTATACTTCACTGGGCAAGGTGCCAACAAGTGTCAAACCTGCCTCAGTAGAAATCTCTGGCAAAAGAACTGCCCAGAAGGGTGAAAGCTTTAAAAGACTGGTACAAAAACAGAGAAGGGTCAGAATTGTACCTGGAATGACTTATGCCTATGACGGCAATGGCGAACCTGTGGCACGTGTGCCACAGCTGACACAGAGTGTGGGCACGCGAGCCATAAGTCACCATTGAGAAATACTTACCTGTCCTCCAATCCTGGAATTTGACACTCCCTTCTGCTGGTGTAGTGGTCCAGCGCAGGAGTGCAATGGTGACCATTACCGGTCTAGCCCAATGGGGGATTGGAGGACCGGTAAGTATTTCTTTGTTAATACTGCCCAAAGGGGAAAAAAAAACACACAAGCCTTTAACCTTTGCAGTGCATGAGCAGTTGATTTTTCTAAACTAAAACCTCAGCATTCGGGTTTTAATTGCAGTGTTGGCACTTTGAAATAAATAAGTTGATTTTCTGTTGCAGTTTGGGCACTCGGGCTCAAAAAGGTTCACCATCACTGGCCTATGACATGGCCTATGAGCCATAATGTTGTGCTTGTTTCAAAGATGGGCTTCTGTCCAGCAGCTAGAAGCATGTAAAGGAGGAAACTGCACACACAGAAACAGATGTGCTTTGTGTCTGCTCATTTGATAATCTGAGGGATCAAGATTCTAAATGAACTCTTTACAATGAGGTCTTCCTTAACAGTGACCGTAATTATAAAGTTTCCCTACATTTAATGATGTACCTGTATCTACCTAGTGGCAGGGCGAGGAGGCAGGTCATTCTGCATAGACCAGTTTTTCTTTTGTTCAAAATAAGACTTTCCCCCAACCTCCTTGAATGGTATTAAAGCCAGAGAAAGTAAGGATGGTAAGGATGTGAATATTCTCACTATGGAACTGAGAAAAGGAATTTATGATGTTAAAAAACTGAAATACAAATGACTGTAAAAAGGACAGAAAAGTAAAATAGTTTCTATAGCCTAAGAAATATTTTCATAGGGTTAAAAATATTTCAATTTTGTATCACACAGCTTTTCCCCCCAATCTGACAGCTTCATTTAACTCAGTGGTTCTTAACCTTTTTGAAAGAAATGCCCCCTTGAGCCATTGAGGAAGTTATCATTGCCCCCCTCCCCACGGCGATTTCTTTTTCTTTCTTTCTTTCTTTCTTTCTTTCTTTCTTTCTTTCTTTCTTTCTTTCTTTCTTTCTTTCTTTCTTTCTTTCTTTCTTTCTTTCTTTCTTACTTACTTACTTATTTAAGACACTATCAAACGCAGAGCTCAGCCTGTGCCCTGGTTTAACCAAGGCCTTCGAGCGATGAAGCGGCTTAGGAGAAGGCTAGAGCGTAGGTGGAGGAAGAACCCGATGGATTACAATTGGATAGCTGTCAGGGTCACAACTAGCCTGTACCTGACTAAGGTAAAGGCTGCTTGTCGTACATATTTTGCTAACTGGATAAGCGAAGCATCAATCAGCAGGCGGAGTTATTCCGTATAGTGTGCAACCTATCTGGAATTGGTCTGAGTGATGGGCCTCCCCCTAGTTTTTCACCGGACCAATTTGCAGCATTTTAAAAATCTAAAGTGGAGGCCATCCGCCAGGAGCTCTCTCCTTTTTTGAATACAGTGAGTTGAGCTGAGATGTCCAGCCCAGTGACTTTTGATCTCTTTCAGCCTGTGACGCCGGATAATGTGGACAAAGTGCTTGATCGCTGTTGGGCCACCACCTCCTCCCTTGACCCGTGCCCGGCCTGGCTAATCAAAGCAGCCAAGCCGATAACAACAGAATGGGCCACAGCAATAATAAATGGGTCTTTCCTTGAGGGCAGGTTCCCACCTGCCCTCAAGGAGACACTCATTAGGCCCATAAGAAAGAAACTTAACATGGTGGTGGACGAAATTGGCAATTATAGGCCCGTCACCAATGTTTCATCAGCAAAGTGGTTGAGAGGGTGGTGGCTGACCAGCTTCAGGCGCATTTGGATGAAACAGATGCCCTGGATCCGTTTCAGTCGGGCTTCAGGCCACGCCACAGTACAGAGACAGCACTGGTCGCCCTGTACGATGACCTGTTGAGGGAGGCTAACAGGGTAAAACATCTCTGTTGGTCCTCCTCGACATCTCGGCAGCCTTCGATACTGTTGAGCACGGTATCCTCCTGGGGAGGCTCTCTGAGTTGGGAAGTGGTGGTTTGCCATTTGCCTGGCTCCGTTCCTTCTTGGAGGACCGCCCCCAGAGAGTACAGCTTGGGGAGAGTGTTTCAGCCCCGTGGAGTCTCAATTGTGGGGTTCCACAGGGGTCAAATATCTCCCCAATGCTGTTTAACATCTATATGAGGCCGCTGGGAGGGGTCATCCGGAGGTGTGGCGCTCGATGTCATCAGTATGCTGATGATACTCAGCTCTACATCTCCTTTTTACCAACTGCAGGTGATGCTGTCCTGTCCCTCTAGCGCTGCCTGGGGACTGTACTACAATGGATGCAGGAAAATGGTCTGAGGCCCCCCTACCACCCCCCTTCTGTTCCTTCGCCCCCACTCGCTGCCCCTTTTCGTTCTACCACCCCCCTGAAAAATGAAATTGCCCCCTGGGGGGCATTATTGCTCATGTTAAGAACCACTGATTTAACTCACAGAGTTGCTGTATTGATAAAGCGGGAAGAGAGCCACATACACCTTTTCTTGAGCTAACTGGAGGGAAGGCAAATAATAAATGAACAGTAATAATACTCTGAACAGCTACCCAGGACAGGATCTGCAACCAGAACATGGAACTCTACCTCTGCTCAACAAAGAAGGCACCACACTGAGGGCTTCCTCTTCCTTTACTCACTAGGTAATACTCTGATTCAGCTCTATTGATTTTTTCCCCCTTGTGTGGCTTTTTTGATATCAGGATTACCATGTTTCAACAAAACATGGTACTTCAACAAAAGGCAATGGAAGGTACACTGTGTGACTGTCATCACTGTATCTATAGAGATGGAGGAAACCTATTGACTACAATCTCTGCAATACAATCTGATACCAATATGTCTCCAGCTGGTTTGCAAGTCTGCAGCTTCCAGTATGGGAATTCACTTTAATTACAGATCATAGCCTCAGGAACTATGATTTTTTGAGATTTCTGCTTCTCCTGCCCCCCAATTTTTAGACTGTAGAAGTGTCCTGCAGGACTCAAAAAATCACCTGCTTTTAGTATTTTATGAGCGGTGGTAAATGAAGGCAACTCACTTTCTGGAGCAGCCCATCTGCAGCCCTCTCTTCCCACATTGTTGCAGGGCAAATCATCATCACTTTGGTGGGCTGCACTCCTGCCTGCTCCCTGCTAAGGTATTTGCTGCAGCCAGCCAGCAGCTAGCAAAGTTCTCTAGATGTTTCACCTTCCTCCTTCCTCACCCTGAGAAAGATACTTCCTCAGAGCAATTCACTTGGGAAGATGTGATCTCAGCAACTGCCTGTGGGAAACTAATGGTGATAGAAGATCTTAAAGGCTGCCATTCCTGCAATGGCTCATGTCTACAGAGTCCTGAGTGTGGCGCTGTTAATGGAGCATATTTGTGAAGCATCAGAAAAAAGAGGGGGACAGGAATTCAGGAGAAGAGGTGGCAGCTAGCCTTCCTGTCTCTGGTTGTACCTGCCTTGTCTGGATAATGGTTCTCCTGGCTCAATTTACTTGTAAATTTTAATTTACAGACACACATACTCAGCTTCGGTGAACTGAAAATTAGTAAACAGTGGCAGAAATACTCTTCAAGTTGTCATGATATAAGATAATGTCTGCAGATCTGCCAGGATTACACAACAGATCATACAGTTCACAGTGTGGTTGAACAGATCAAGTCATGGTTGTGCAATCAGTTGTGCAGTTCATGTCAGGACCGTTGTGCAACATGCACGCAAAAGTGTCTCATGGATATTACTTCCATCCTACCACACTGTGTTCTACCAATCTGCAACTTCATGTTACATGTGTGGTTGTGCAACAGCCTTTCAGCCACTATTTCAACCCATTAGAGTACTTCTAATCCAGAGGCACACCCATGTACACGGAACCATTTGGGGGAAGACATTATCAGACAAACACAGTTAATTTACTATCTACTGAGGATGGGGTGGGGAGGAAGTTTGTTACTGGATGTACAAATGGAACATATCATGAACCACAGTGTGTGCAGAATTCCATTTTTGTTACTCAGTTGGAATAAACTGCAATTGAAAAGTTAATAGGTGTTATTTAAAATAAAGCTGTAATTAGCAACTGTATCAGCTCAGCACAGGTGATGCATATTTACCTACAGAAATAAAACAACCATAAACTAACCTCTCCTAATGAGAAATGTTAAATCTCCCCAGTGAGAAAATCTGTCTAATTAAAAGGATAGTCTCCAGGTGTGTTCCTGCTCAAGTTACTCAATTAAAAATATGTTTCAATACACAGATATGATTTTAATGCATGCTAGAGTGATATGGTACTAGTGTCTCACAAGAAACAGAAGTTAATTGAAATTATTTGTGCTTAGTTTCCACTCTTCATGAATGTGATTATTCAGCAAATTTCAATTGTATTTCTGGTTAGCATCTTTATTGCGAGAGACTCAGGAAAGCTGGTATTTTATCTATAAAGGAGGCAAGCAAAACTATTTTAATTTGCAGCTCACTGATTTTTCAACCAGTGGGGCACACCTCCTCTATGAGGGCTGCACATCAGGGTTTCAGGAAAAGCATGTTCTCTCTTTCTCTGTGTCTGTCTGACTGTCTGTCTGTCTCCCTTCTTCACAGATTGCTACCTTATCGTGGCAAAAGGGCTTGAGTAATTCAGAGAAGCTATGGGCTATGCCGTGCAGGAACACCCAAGACGGGCAGGTCATAGTGGAGAGTTCTGACTAAACACAATCCACCTGGAGCAGGAACTGGCAAGCCACTCCACTATCTTTGCCAAGAAAACTCCATGGACAGAAACAAAAGGCTAAAAGATATGACGCTGGAAGGTGAGCCCCTCAGTCAGAAGGCGTCCAACATAATGAGGAAGAGTGGAGGACAAGTAGCTCCAAAGCTAATGAAGTGGTTGGGCCAAAGCCAAAAAGACGCTCAGCTGCGGATGCGCCTGGAAGTGAAAGGAAAGTCCGATGTTGCAAAGAAAAATACTGCATAGGAACCTGGAATGTAAGATCTATGAACCTTGAAAAAGCTGGATACAGGAGACGGCAAGAATAAACATTGACATCCTGGGCGTCAGTGAACTAAAATGGACAGGAATGGGCGGATTCAATTCAGATGATTATCATAGCTACTATTGTGGGCAAGAATCCCATAGAAGAAATGGAGTAGCCCTCACAGTCAACAAAAGAGTGGGAAAAGCTGTAATGGTATACAATCTCAAAAATGACAGAATGATTTCAATACGAATCCAAGGCAGATCTTTCAACATCACAGTTATCCAAGTTTATGCACCAACCACTGATGCGGAAAAGGCTGAAATTGACCAGTTCTATGAAGACTTACAACACCTTCCAGAACTGACACCAAAGAAAGATGTTCTTGACATTATAGGGGACTGAAATGCTAAAGTACGGAGTCAAGAGATAAAAGGAACAACAAGCAAGTTTGGCCTTGGAATTCTAAACGAAGCAGGGCAAAGCCTAATAGAGTTATGTCAACAGAACAAGCTAGTCATCCCAAACATTCTTTTCCAACGACACAAGAGGTGACTCTACACATGGACATCACCAGATGGGCAATACCAAAATCAGATTGATTATATCTCACTGCAGCCAAAGATGGAGAAGCTCGATACAGTCAGCAAAAATAAGACCTGGAGCTGATTGTGGCTCTGATCATCAGCTTCTTATAGCAAAACGCAAGCTTAGACTGAAGAAAGTAGGAAAAACCACTCGGGTAGTCAGGTATAATCCAAACAAAATCCCTTATGAATACACAGTGGAAGTGAAGAACAGATTTAAGGAACTAGATTTGGTAGACAGAGTGCCTGAAGAACTATGGATGGAAGCTAGTAACACTGTACAGGAGGCAGCAACAAAAACCACCCCAAAGAAAAGGAAATGCAAGAAAGCAAAGTGGCTGTCCAACGAGGCCTTACATCCCCTTTCTAGTCACAACTTTGTTGTTATTCTTGCTTTGATCTACAACACGCCTTACACATGCTCCCACATTCCTGTCCTGGGAGATTTGCTGAACTTTCAGGCATGGCAGGTGACAGGATTCTTCTTCAATTAAAAGGATGATCCTGAGAAACTAGAGTCAGTGGCAACTCAGGCATCATGAACTGGCATATTTTGGACAATGTTTGGGCAAAATATGCTGCGGCCAGTCGCCCCCGACACAGGGCCTTCTGCTTGCTTCATGGCTACAAGAGGTTTGCTTTTCAGTTTTGATTTCAGGACCACTGCCTTCCTTGGAACAGGGTACAAGCTTTTATAGTCCAACTGGAAGACCAATCAGCTAATGACTGGCTGGTTTAATTGGCAGGCTAATCAACTACAGATTTAATTAACTGTCAAAGATTAATTTTAATCAAAGAGAACAAGTTTCAATTGGAGAGGGGGCTGCAATGAAACAGCTCACTTTCTTCTTTCTTTAGGGGAGAGGTAGGTAATGGTAGCTCTTTAAACTTTGGACTGCAAATCCCATGATAATGGAAACTGTAGTTTAAAAAAATCTAGAAGGCCACAGTTGGCCACCTTGTTTTAGACCATAGTGGTTTGTCAGGTTACTGAAATAGCAACTGAGGAATATTATGGACAGGTTTTACTTATTTCCACCAGTGATAGGTATTTATTATTATTAAGTTTGTTAACAAGCAACTTTATTTCCTTTAAAATTGCCTTACTGAAAACCCTAAGTATAGGACTTTTTTCATCCATTACAACAAAAGCTTCTTTTCTGCAGCTTCTGTTTTACCATAAGTGCAAATTGTTTGCCCTGGTCAGTTCATGTGTTGCTATTTTGTATTTTAAGGGAAAGAAAAGGTACCAGAAAAATTGGATGATAAATTGAAATAGGTTTTGACACAGAATATAAAACACATTAATAACAGAAAGTACTTAATTTTTTAAAAAATTACAAACATAAATGAACCCTTCTTTAGATATTATGACTCTATGAAGGTTAATGTAGCTATACACACAGATATCGCTATGTATATGTGTGAAATGGAACATACCAAAATGGAGCTCACCATTATGCTGGTGTTTCTCTCACCACATCAATGCAGTGTGCACAGTGTGTCATATGTAGAGGTCATTCTACAGCTATCATTAAGCAGAAGGAATTAACACTAAAGCTACAATAGTGGTGGCAGATTACTTCTACTGGGATCTATACCAATAGTAACTGCATGTCTATCTCTACATCTGCTGGACAGATAGGTTAAAAAGACTGCCAACAATTAATTGTACCACCAGCCAGTAAAGCATATCTAAATCTTCTGAAACCATTACTTTCTTAATATTGCAAATCTCCAGGACACCACTGCAATTTATCACCTACCTAGGTAAAACATATACACTGTTTTTGTCAAGTGATAATAAAAGCAACTGCAGATTAGAATCTTGTCATGCTTTATTACTGTTGTGCAGAAACTGATTAGTTGTGTATATTTTCATGCAAGAGTTTGCTCTCCCAGGTGCAGAGAGTAAACCTTGCTCTTATATAGTGGCTCAAATCCTGTTGTACAGCATCACGTTCATAACTTAAAGATATGCAACCTGTTGTTAAATCTGCACCAAGGTGGTGGTGGTATCCAAGAAGCAGTTCCACAGTCAGTTGTGCAGTCAGGATGTGGTCAATTGAACAATTCGTTGTATACTCCACTGTGCAACCAGACAAACAGATTGCCTGGGCTAACTCCCTGTAAACTTCCCCAGGTGTAACTTTATACCAACTGTAATGCAATTTCAGCCAAACAGTAAGTTTGTTCTTTATGTGAGGCTGCTTAATACCATTGAACCCATTGCTCTTTTTGTGGGAATGGCTTAATATCCTAAGAGTATAGCTGGTTTTGTTTTTTGTTTTGGTATGAGGCAATCAAATAATATTGATCAATGTCACATTTATTCCTCTTTTTATTGCTGTGGATGGCTAGGGGATTTTCTAGCTTGTTCATTTTAAACCACTACAAGTTTTTCATATGAAATGTGTACTGAACACCATTGGAGATTAACAATTCAAAACTTAGGCGGCACTGCCAGTTAGGTATTCTTGTGCTTTGGGAAGCCATTCTCACTCTCAGAGGGTGCAATGAGAGCAGTAAGACTTGTGACATAAGAAAATTAAACCACACAGATGTTTAGCAATTTTCATCCAGGGGATATAGAATCACAGAATCAAACGATCACTGAGCTGGAAGGGGCCTATAAGTTCATCAAGTCCAACCTTCTGCTCAACACACAAGTCCAAGTCAAAGCAGAGCTGACAGATGTTTGTCCAACTTTCTCTTGAATGTCTCCAGGATTCAGCTCACCTTATCTAGGCACTTCCCTTATCTAGGCATTTATTTAACAATTTTTCTTCTTCTCTCCCCTGGGTAGGATACATAAGACTTTTTTATTGTAAAACCTAGTCTTTTCTTTGCCTGTCATCTGGATGCAACTATAACTTTAAAAAAACCGAATAAAATATTTTGACTGTAATTTTAAAATATTTTTAATACTTATGATTTGACTCAAGTATGAAATTGCTTACAGGGTATATTTCTGGGCTGAGTGAAGAAGGAAAACTAAGGCAAAGGAGGCACCAAGAACAATTTTTCTTGGAAGTCTGGTATTATAAATCTGGATTGCTGAATTTGTATAATACTATGCTTTTCCTATGTTTTGCTTATAAACGTTATAAATCTTTGTTTTGTTTTGTGGGGTTTTTCATAGTTAAGAAATCAATATTAAGTCTTTGTCTCAAGAGTGATCCTTGAATATTTCACACGAAAACCTGTACTTTGGTAAAAAGAAAAGCGGTACTTTGTTTTGTTTTTGTTGCTGCTGCAAACAGACTACCACAACCATCTTGCTGAAAATCATTTTGGAAACGGCATTTATAAAGCCTTAACAGGGCGTCAGAAAAAAAGGGGGTGGGAGATCTGAACACAATGAAATTAGGGTTGGCAAAATACCAATGGGCATATTTTAGCTGAACCTGTTCATAAATGATATTTATGAAGTTCAGGACTGTATGAAGCTTTGAATTTAGCGAAGAACCTGAAATTTTACAAAGGGACTGGAAAATGACTTGTATTCAAATTGTTATGCAATCATTCTATCTTTAGCTTTAGATAAAGTGGTGGAAATGTTTTATGGCCATTTAATTTGGTAACTGGGTCATATAAAAGCAGATGATGCACAGAATCCAGAAGAAGGAGATGCACAGAAACAATAACAATGTCCCAAGAGATAGGCAAAATAAATACGAATTTTGTAGAAAATTGGTGACACCACAACACAAGCCTGCTAAATATATTTTGTTGCTATTTCTAGTTTTCTTGATTTCAGTAGAACCTACCACTAAGGATTTATGTAAAGTGTCAGAGCAATAGGTGACTGAAAAGCTCACCGAGTACCTGATCCTGTAAGACAGAACACACAGAGTGATTGAATAAATAGATCTGAGGAAGGAAGTGTTGTTGTAGGTGCTGGAATTAATATAACCTTATGGGACTCACCAGACACATGACGGGTTGGAACTACAGCAGCTGCTGACACTGCCAGTCCCTTATTAGTGTTCCTCAGGAACTGTGCAATTTTCTAAAGTCAACAGGCAATTACATCTCCTTCCGTATCTCTCTCTATAAAAAATGCTGCAAATTCTTACTGGTGTCATCTTCTTGGTAAGTGATGAGCAAGGCATTAATTATAGTTAATTTTCTTTTTTAAACTCGTGCTGTTTTTTATTATTTTCCTATATGGGGCAATATTTTACAAATTGCATTGATCTGCTGTCTTATGGGAGCCGTTTTGTTGTTTTTAAATGTTCCTGACTAACACTACAATAAACAAACTGCGTGGGAGAGAAGAGCAATGGGAGATTGCTGCGGCTGCTGAATGGCATTTTTAAATTGTCAGATCTGGAGGCCACTCAAGTATGTGGAAGGAGCAAATAGAAGGCACTGCTGTGCATGCTAAAACCAAGGTCTGCAGCCATGGCCTGAAAAATACAACCCTGTTGTGTTCTCTTGTGGCATATGAAAGAATAAACGTGTAGCAAGATTGAAAGAGTAACCTTCTGAGGGACTGCAGCTATCAAAAAGGCAAATGCAAATCACAAACCATGAATTTGAATTGATTTGTATCTGGTTTTTAGAACTGCTCTGAAGAGTACAGAACTATGCACAGGCAATTCAAAGATTAGAGAGAGAAGGAAAGAGAGGTGGATCATCAGGAGATGTGTACCATGATTAGCTACCCAATTTAAACTCCTCTGATGATTGGTTAAATCCAGGTTAATCAAAGAAGTTCCTATATATGCACAAAATGGCTTAAACTGAGGATTACAAACAATATACACCATGAAGGTGGTTTTTTTTAAATGAAAAGATCATTTGCAAAAGCAAAAAAAAAACATTCCAAGACAATTTCTTTCATATTTTCTTTGCAGGTTTTTCCTCCAGCTATTGTATTCTGGTCTCTTCCAATTTTCTTCTTCATCACAGATAATCCCAGCCAATCAGGGACCAGGTATTACGTATCATGATATGACGCCATGCAGACAATACAATTTGGTTTCAATGGATTCTAGAACATAGCAGGTTTAGTAGAAAACAGAAGGAGAAATCTATTGAACTATTTCCAGAATGGAAAGCAGTGGTTCCCTACATCCCTCTCAAAATCACTTCAGAACTGTGACGGATGCTTTTATGAGTCACTGATAAGATTTATTCCAGGCAAGAAAGATGAGAAACAGAGACTTACTGCTTGTTGTGAGGTTACTTTCCCCGGTCTGTGGAAGAGGATCTGCATCCTGGATGACTTGTAATACTCCAACTGTCCGGACAGGTGGATCCAAAGCTACGGAGCTCTCATTCACAGTTATGTCACTAGCTCCTGTAATTTGATTGGTTGGTGGCCCTCCTATAGAAGCTTCAAAATCTGGAGGGATGTCATCTACACAATCTGCATTTGGCTGATGGGAATGAGAAAGAGAAGACTCATGGAAAAGGGAAGGAACAAAGATTCTGAAATGAAGTGTTTAGATTTGAATCACTGGGGGGAAGTTTGCTCCAGAAAAACTACATTCATAGCTCAGAGGCTTAGGTCTCTGATGGAGATGCTAGAGGCTGTGAGTTAAATTCCCCACTATACTTCCTTGACAGGGGCCGGACTCAATGATCCACAGAGTTCCTTCCAGCACTGCAGTTCAAAGGTTATTATTATTTACTTGCAATTCCACCTATCGGCTGAAATTATGTTGCTGAACTTATGCCTGGCAGAAGAGCAATGATGTCGCAGGCAGTGGGTAATTTTTCACAATTAAAAGCTTTCTAATTCTGTCCTGTGGTTTTTCCAACTCCCACGTACGAAGCCACAGGATGGAAGGAAGATGTCTTTAATTGCTGAAAATCACCATAACTGGACAATGTTACCAGCTATAGGATTATTAATTACCAAAAAATCACCCTTCAACATCACCACCTTTCTGCAGATGGACGTTCTGCAACATTTCAGCCGCTAACTAGTTATAGATTTCCAAGGGTGTATTTTGGTTTCTTTTTAAACAGAAGTACATATCTGGAGAACCTGTATTGGTCTGCATATTCTGTTGAGAATAATTACGTGGTTACGTGGAATTGGATAACTTGCCATGGAGCAAGCAGTGATCCTCTGGAAGAAAATCTGTCCTTGACTTGAATAACAGTCGTGTGTGCACAAGCAGTGTGGTCTTATGTTGCTAAGCTGATGGGGACTTGTGCAGAGTGGAAGCTTAACATGCTACTGACCATTATCTCTCAAACAGTTATCCTGACTTGGAAATTCCTTTTAGTATTTCTCCTTTGGACCATTCCCTCACACCAGCTAATATCATCATGGATAAAATGTGTCTTCCCATCTTCCTTCAAAACACATGCATGGCCTGTGACTGGGATTAATACTTAATATGGACCTTTATTCCTGGGGGGAAATGCAGATGCCTTATACAGCAACAGCCACTTTGTACTTAATTCAAATCCACAAGGCATCTTAGCCATGCAAATTTGCATTTATAAAAAGGCGAATTACATAAGATTTCAGATAAATCACAATTTATTTGAAATGTGATCTAATTAGTTGACCCAAAACATTTTGTTTCTCAAGGCGAAGGGCAAAATGACATCTCTCCTTTCTCCCCAAGTTTCATCTACAGAAGCCAATCAGACTACTCGTAGCAGTTGAATCTTATTTCAACCATGGTGACAAGAGAGTGTTCTCCCCTCCAACTAAGGGCAACAAAATAGTTCAGGGGATACAGACAGATCATGGAGTAAATGCAGTTAGTCCATTGTATACATTTCGAGACATATCAACATAGGAGCCCCACTCTACCTAAAGGTAGGGCTAGCCCTAGAATTAACAAAAAAACTGAGCCTTCTAAAAGACTTATAGGATATATATATAAGGCAAAGTTACTAGGGATTTGGCATTTTCTGCATTCTAGACAGCTCAATGGTCTAGGTATCTGGCTGCAGAGCCAGAGGTTGGGAGTTCAATTCCCCGTGGTGCCTCCTGTGAATAGAGCCAGCCTGTGTGGCTTTGGGCAAGTTTATTTATTTATTTATTTATTTATTTAATTTATATGCCGCCCACTCTACCCAAAGTTGCAGAGTCCTAAGGTGACCCCAGAAGAAGGGAAGCCACAGGATTTCAGCCATCATTCTAATTGTTTCATACCACTTTAACTGTCATGGTTCCATTCCAAGGACTTGCGAGATTTATGGTATAATGTGCTTTAAAACTCTGCTACAGAGTTTTAATCTACCCCTCTGAACTACAATACCCAAGATACCACGAATGCCTATCTGCACTACAAAATGAAATTCAAACAATGCTAAATTCCAAGCTCCCCACTGGAAAGGAGGTACCTTTTAAGTATTTCACCTAAATACAAATCTTAGGATTCCTTAGGATAGAACCATGATTATTAAATTGATATGAAACTAATATATACATGCCATATTTCAGGTGTTTCATAGTCTCTGAACTGTGGCAGAGGCATAAAATCAGACTCTCTCTTATTAATAATAACACCAAGAGTCTCATGGAGATTTCTACATATGAGGCTAAATAAAATAAAACAAAAGAAAATAATTGTGTGCTGTCAATTCTGACTTATGGCAACCTTCAGGGTTCTCCCATGTATACAAGTACTTAGATGTGCTTTATCCATTCCTTTTTCTGAGTGTGTTCTCAGAGCTTATAGCTTGCTCAAGGCCAGCACAGCTTGGCTCTTCATCTGGGAGGCACAGAGGGGAAGTGAACACCCAAACCCTTAGGTCAGGTGCTCCGGCTCCAGCAAATTATCCAGCCAGTTTACGAGTACCGTTTATTCTAAATGCCACATGTGAGGGCAGTGGTCTTGGAACACCCAGATTTAATATTTACCATTGTTATATACTTGCTTCTTCACTATAAAGAAAATGGGATGACTGTGTGAGACAAGATAATTTTAAAATAATCTAGCTTACCGGAATCCCTAGTGCTTTTAAGATGTTCATTTTACACATGGGGCATGTGCGATGATCCAGTAGCCATGGATCTACACAAGATTTGTGAAAGAGATGCCTACAAGGAGAGGAAAAAAAATCACATTTAGTTCAACTCTCTCTGTATAAGCTTTGAATATTTTTTATCTCCCAAAGTTGAAGATGAGAAAGCAATTTTGAATGATGCTCAGAACAGTTTTACAGCATAAAATCTATACAGCTGAAGGCATATCTGTGCAGGAAAGATTTCTGCCAAAAGTAATGAGTGAAAGCCTGTGCTAAAAAAATAGAACTCTTTAGATATCATATATTTTAGATGGTGAAGCCTGGTATGTGATTTGGCATGCTAGAGGAACATCTTAGATAATAGAAACCAGAAACAAAGAAGTATGTATCCAGTCACGGTAGACTTATTGTCCTTGGGACTAATCTGAAGCAGCATGAATAACTAACTGTGTGACTGTGAAAGTAATAATAGACCAAATGTGGATATAAAACACTCAACTCATGTTTACCTCAGAAAAGCAAACTATTCTTTTGGAATTCACTGCAAAAAGAATTATCTTTGTTGTAATTATCAACTATTTGTTGATGGTCCATCATAAAATCTGATGCACACATATAAATGAATATATTACTTGCACAAAACATATCAAGTGACTGGCCAGGAATCCAGATGCTGGAGGCCTATGTAGCAGAAAACCTAAGGAAACTTTTGGAAAGGTTCCAATTTTGAATTTTAACCAAGCAGTCAAGTCTTTGATTTCAGTTCATCACAAAATCTCTTTCCTGCAGACACGCACAATTTGATAGGCCAACAACTGCCAACAAACCAGAATATACAACAAATCATTTCCTTCCTTATGAACCTGGCTAAGGCATGCCATCAAACTCCAGGGTTCTCATTAGAGATGGGGGGTTAGGCAGGGGGAGGGAGGATTAGTCTTCCTCCACGACGTCCGAGTGGCTAGCTTAGCGGGAAGAGAGCGGGGCTCCGGAACTGATTGGAAAGATGAGCGAGGCTGCTGTCAGACATGTGAGTGGATGGTCTGGCCCCAGGGGCCCACGCCTCATTAAGTCCAGCTGCACGGGGATATTCGTATATACTAATACCTCCATCTCTAATTCTCATCCATAGGTGATGAACCAACACCACCCCTGCCTAGAACACCAGCTGCCTTTGCTCCTCTTACTTATCTGGCCACAAAAGCTCAGTTGGTGGGGATGAGAAACAGCCCTTCCTGTGGTGGCATTTAAACCTTGAAATGCCTCCCAAATATGGGCTCTATATTAAATCTGCTTTTAACACCATTAACTCCCAGTTTAAGGCTATCATATTAATGTCTTATTTTTTATGTTTTATTGCTTGTTGCTTCCATGTTCCATTTGACTTTAATTTTGGTATGATTCATATATTGACTGTAGGTTACCTTATACAGTATTCATTTTTATCATTGGAAAGTGGGATATAAATGTTCAAAGAAAGGACCAAAGGAAGAAGCATTTAAAATATTTTGGAACTTTTCATTAGTAGTATAACCTTCCAAAACAAGCATTACAACTTTTAAAAATCAACACTCATATACCCACAATGGTTCAAGAATGTACTGTATATACTGCACAGTCTGTAAAATCATACTAGAAAGTCTTCCTTTGCTTTACATTCAAGCACAGCAAACTGTATCTAGTCACTGAATAGTCTGAATAATGTTTCACAGATAATGGCTGCTTAGAATTGCACTTTACAGCCTTATTTGGCTATGCCAGTGATCCTTAGCTTCAAAAGAAGGCTACTCATGCTGAGTTACTCCAACTCAACAGCTGTCAAGTTCACGTCTGTGTGCATTTCAAAAAACTAAATGCAATTAGATTACAATCACAGCAACTAAATTCTGGCTTGCTTAAGTGAATCGGAGCTTTGCCCTTTGAATTAATCATGTGGTTTGTTAATCTCAGAATAACTTCGAATAAACTTTCGACACCTTAAATGTAAATTGTCTGGATTAGAATTTTTTAATTATTATGTGATTAATTTTTCTATTATGCTTAATCATAAAACAAAACTAAAACACAGGCATACTCTTCTCCCGTAAACAACAACAAAAAGTTGGGGAGGGGGCACAGTATAGTAGGAATAATAAAAGAAAGCCTCAAAGTCTGGGGGGAGGGAGAAATCTAAACTTACACTTCAGTGAAAGATGATTAAATTGGTCTAGTTAAGTGTCCATATGTTAGTCGTCATCTATATGCCACATATTCAGATTGAAAGAATTATAAGGTCCACAGTCCATTGATTTATAGATGGTGAGCTTTTATCCTTCCAGTGCCAATAGCTTAACAACCACAGTGGGGCTGAGAACCCAAAACACAAATCTGTTTCAGGCTCATCTGGTTTCAAATGAAAATAGTTCCAAGTTTCTTAGGACATCTCCCTGGCATTTCTGTGTTTGTTTTCTATTCACACAACATATCTGAGTTCTTATTAGTGTCTGGAAAAAAAAAGGATAAGGATTGCTGCCACTACTCCAAATCGATTATACAGTACAGTATGTTCCATATGGATAGAACCAATGCACATATAAGCCAGGCGTGTGTAGGCTCTGTATGCACAATTAGAAACACTGCAAAATACTAGATCCCAGAACAAAAGAAAAGAATACATTGCATGTATGTCTACACACATGCAAACCCTATGTGGACAATGACCTATATCTGATGTCATTGCACTAGTCACTAGTGAGTGCACATTTTCAGAACAAAGCAATACCTGATAACAGAGAAAACTTTGTTGTGCACCTGGGTTTGCAAGCAGTTGCACAACTGGTTTATAATTGTGGAATCCAGCACAGCTGCATAAGTGAGGATTTTCACTCTTCTAGCATTATACTGGATTCAGGTCTGAGCCTATCAGTATAGGAAGGCTGTTCAAAATGGACAGGGCTTGGCTGTGAGGAAGAGACAACTTTGAGACCCCATGGCATATTATATACAGTATTATTATAAGAAACAAGGATACAGGAACACACCAGAGCAAGTTGCTTGAGAAAGGTTCCATTGGAACACAACCCCCTCTGTAATCCTTTCTAATGGGATTCCACTGGCAAGCCTGGATGAGCTTGATGAATTGGTCCTAGGACTAAAGGTACGTCATAGAAAAATTTCCACCTGCTGTTTCATATGCAATTGCCATGTGAGGTAGACAAACGTGGATCTAGCAATTCCTGATAAATGCACAAGGATTTGTTCTTTGAATGGACTCTGGGAGGTTTGGATTTAGAAGAGGAATATATGCAATTTACATTGAGGATTAATAATTTATCCTTATTAAACCTTTAACTATTGCATCTGGTCTATGTTTCAGAAATATATATATATTTCATGGTAGGACACAAATAGACCAAATAGATCAGTGAGGATTTTTTAAACCAATACCTCCATAAGTTCCACTGATTTAATAGGCCTACTCTAGTTGTGACTTACTACTGAATTTCAGCCACTAATCACATCCTTGAGCTGGAGTCAAACATTTCATTCCTCTGACAAACTCTCCCAATGAAACAAAGGGATCTTTGGATTTAGCAAAACTATGCTGAAGCACAGGATAATGTGAAGAGTTTACAAATATCATGGGTCAACAAAATTTACCCACTTCCAATTATAAGCCTCTGTAAATTTGGTTTCTGTAGCTATTTGACCTCTGAACACTACCACTGGTCAGAATTCTGTCCAGTTGAACTGCTTTCACGACAGTCTGTTGCATCAGTGCCTCAGCATTTTAGGAGCCTATGTAAAGAGCCATCCAAGCTCTCCTCACACAATCAGAAGCTTTTTAGCTCAGGTCATCTTCTGAACAGCAGGACAAGTGACTGAGCAGAACTATGCCTGCAGAGTTTTACACCCCATCACCATTCAGTAGGACTCCAACCTAGTAGGCATCCTTCAGTCTCGAAAGACTATGGTAGCGTACTCTGTATGGAGGACTTGGAACAGCGTCTAGTGTGGCTGAGGAGGCCAATTCGAGAGTGACAATCCCTTCCACACTGGAGACAAATCCAATCTGTCCCCTGTCCAGCTCCCTGGTTTTGCTTCCTTTGTGACTTTCTCTTTGCCTCAGCCTGCTGGACAAGGGTCTCTTCAAATTGGGAGAGGCCGTGATGTACTGCCTGCCTCCAGGCTGAACGATCAGATGTCAGAGTTTCCCATTTGTTGAGGTCTATTCCTAAGGCCTTCAGATCCCGCTTGCAGATATCCTTGTATCGCAGCTGTGATCTCCCTCTGGGGCGATTTCCCTGCACTAATTCTCAACCACTGTAATTACTTCCATTCCATCAAAGATTATATAAAGAATATTTGAATTTTAAGGGATAACAAATATATCTATAAATACAGATACATATATGCATACATGTGCAAGTATACATGTCCACATGTATACCACATACATTTATATGATATGTGTGGATGAATATATACACAGAATATTTTTCAGCCTGTAAAGAATATCAAAGGAAGTAACTACACAATTAGAATCAGGAAATTATACTTTTATGGTTGAACAGACTCACCTGCAGGGCAAGATTCTGACAACATCATTTGGTTTGTAACCCTCAATACACACTGCGCAGTTATCAAAATCAGGCTCAGTTTCCTATGTTAAAAAAATTGAAATTGAAAATTTAAAAATCTCCAAAAACACCAAAGCTGAAAGAAATAGATGTATATCACAACAGAAAATACATTTTTATTGAGAATGTTTGATGTAGTTCATTGCAGGTAGGACAGATAAAAACCAAGATTTTTTAAAAATAAAATTGATTTAAATCGTGATCAACTTAAATGAAATACACCCTGATTGCCATCACCCACATGCAAAGAGATGCCACTAAGACACAGCAGAGCCCTATTTAGTTTTCTTCCTCAAGGCATACACACACAATCTGTCAAAATGTTGGGTCCTTATAGAAATTAGAGGCCACTATGCACCTTCCTTGTGCAGCCTTTTGCACTATTTACTCTATGTCCTTCCAAATGTCACTTGTGACAGCCACCCGCGCAACAGGTACTGGTTTATTTTTTATCCTTCTGCCCATAGCATATATTTCTTAACACAGAAAATGGCTAAAATCCAGTACTAATCTGCAACTAAGGTAAAACCCACTGAATGAGTGGGGTTCTGATAAGTCAACTACACCACAGGTTCCAATGATTCAATGGGCCTCATCGAGTTGCAATATAGATGTCAATCTATGTATTTTTTTTTTTACCAAAAGAAGATATTTGGCAGACATTTTTTTACCTTATCTCCTTTCCTTATCGTTCTGACTTGCAGTTTGCTGATTGCCTTTTTTGCAGCATCTCCAAGACGGCGCTGAAAATGCAAAATATCACTCTTTACTACAAAAAAAGCACAGCTTCATTGAGGTGGTCTCATGGGATTCTGTAATACAAGTTTTATAATGAAAGGTCATGTTAAATTGAATAAAGAAGAGGTAAATAAACACAAGCTACCAGAATCAGGGAAGTCACTTCAGGGAACAGACCTGAGAATGAAACATGAATCAAGTTACATGATTTTCAGTAATTTTACAAAGTTCAATCTTGTGCAATTAAAAAAAAGGAAAGAAAGAGAGGAAAAGTTTCAATTTTTGTCTATCGGCAAAATAATTATTTTAGTGCTTTACATATTTGTAAAATAGTGTTTTTATGTCAATCTATTGATTAGAAATGTACAAGGGCCTGAAGTACACTTACACACATAGAAATAACATTTGAGGAAGAAGCCTGATGGATGCATGCAGATCAAGCTGACCATTTATGACATACATCTGGATTTCATATAGCTGGGAAGAGTTTCAAGTATTATTTGAGTTTATGTATTAAAATATTTATATTCCATGTTTCATAACAATACCATTTCAAGGCACCTTGCAATATAAAGCCAAGAAATAGGAAAATAAATATTAAAAAAGAAGCAGCAACACCAACAGTCTGGAGCAACACAGAATCATATCCTTTGCAGCATCTTAGAAAGTCCTAAATACATTTTTGTTTATAGCTAGAAAACCAGATGCAAAAAAGCACAATGGACTTCCCCCGGGAGAGAGTTTACACAACAACATGGACAAATTGTCCTGAGTTCAAACCCATTTGTGCTAAATATACCCTTCGCCCAGTTTGGATCAATATTTTTAACATGTTTGAACTCCCTCCTTGGGAGAAATTCTAAATTTACTTCCTGCCAAATGTGTGCCATAACTACAGACCAGTTAACTGTTCCTTGTGCAAACAGTCTTTAGTAAGAGAGAAAAAAAATGTACCAGAGAAAAACTGAATCCTGCACCTGTACACAATAAGCAAAATGCTGGGATTTTCTGGAGTTCATAATTTACTCTGCTTTTGGCAGTCATGGGAAGAACAAGGAACATCAAGGGACTGAAAATTCCCTTTCTGGTCAACAGGAATCTCACTTGATGAACCCTTTGGCTTTAGTTGGCAGTGCCATAACAAGTTATAAGAACATGGGTCACATGATACTATGAAGAGATTCTCAGGATAAGGAATATTAGTGCAAACAGACGCATGGTCTAGTAAAGCAGAGGAGAGCCATGTGTAGACTACAGGCCTCTGTGGCTCCTGGACTATCTCACTACCACCACAGGAGAAAAAAAGTATTATTCTTATAATAGCTTACTTATTTCCAAGCATTGCTTCTGCATGGGGGCAGACAAAAAGGTCAAGCCTAAAAAATAGGTGTCACGTTCTAAACATTTGTGGGTGATAGATAGGACATGTTTGCAAAATCAGTTTTTATTTTTATTTTTTTAATTTCGGGAAGCAAATTAGCAGTTTGTGGCAACTGCTTTAAATTGGTAACCAAAGATTTTGGAATTATTCCAGTTACAGATTTTAGTACGGGAGGAAGATGACCTAATCTTGCTTCCAAATCCTTTATATTTCTTGATGTAATATTTGCTATTCTGCAATTTTTGTACGTTTCCGTACTTTTGAACTTGTTTGCTGATGGAACTTCAACAAGGTTATGTTTTTCTTTGCTGTTTATCAATAAGTATAACATTTAGCTTATTAAAATCACAATAACTTACTTGTCCAAGTATAGTTTTGTGAGTTTATTTTCTAAAACTGCAGATGGCTGGAATTTATAATATGGAGGAAAAGATGTGAGTAATTCATAAGATTAAATCAGTGTCTGAAAGGATGTTTGCAACTTGGTTACATCTGCACATATATTGATGCTAGCTTAGCACATATGATATGATGATTTATTTCTTTGGATCCATGCCAGGCCCTACATATATCACTTATTCCTTGCTTCACAATTATTTTCTGATAGTATCTAATGCAAAGAACTTGGTCTTGAATTGCACATATGAATTCCTCAGCTTCAGTCTGAAGACAACCTAATTTAAGCCACAGTTTGATTAATGCTCATTAACATTTTTATTTTGCAGGTAGCTGGGATGATGTTAATGTAATGGTTTCCCAATCATGAATTTCTGTGCTGTGAGACTTCCACTAAAGTAGACTGCCTAGTTGCAATACTGTTAGTCCTTCATAATTTTGCACTATCATATGAAGAAGTGTAACTGTGCTCCCTTGGAAGTGGTTTCGAAGTTTGATAATATTTCATCTGTACAGAGATTCTAGAGACTGACAAGTGCACACTTGCCTATGTTCCATCACGATCACAATCTGTTAAAAACAAGGAATATTATGCTACCAGATGCTTGAAGGAGTGACAATTTCCCTCTAAAGCAAAATGTGTGCACAGAGCCTTTCTTTAGTAAAATTTCAAATCACATTTGGTTTTTTTGGGGAAAAAACCAAGATTCTGTATTTTCAGCAGCAATGAGACTCACAGCAATTTCTATGTGTAAGTGTCCAAACTGACATTTGGATCGGTGAAGTCTTGGTATAGAGCCACAACCTTCTTGGAATATGCAGGTAGTAGTGTATTCAACACCTGGTGGCAGACTATGTGGTGAGACAATTTATGTTACCTGGAGTGCCATCATGGAAAAAATGGTGGAATATAAACATTAAAAAGTCAGCACTGTTTTAGGACATCAACTAGAACTATGGAATATCACACAGACCCTTTCGTATTACTCACAATAGCAGATAAAAACTGTAAATGACAATGAATGTTATTATGCCTTCTCCAGAGTGCTACAGAATTGGAATACAGTGGACCCTTGACTTACAGATGGCTCGACTTACAGACTTTTCGAGTTACAGACTTCTCTGGCCACAAAATTTAGATTCGACTTGCAGCCGGAGAATCGACTTACAGACCAGAAAAAAACCAAAATGGAACAAAAATAGAATAAAAACCACTGGTTATGGGATTAATCGGTTTTCAATGCATTGTAGGTCAATGGAGATTCAACCTACAGACTTTTCGACTTGCAGCCACTGTTCCAATATGGATTAATTCCGTAAGTAGAGGGTCCACTGTATTCTGAAATAAAGTACATCAATGTGTCTTGTAAGATTGGAATGCTTTGGGATAAATTTGCCCTACCTAACAGTTTCTAGAATCACTGACATTTTTGTCTGTTATAATGAAAACAACAGAGTCCTGTGGCACCTCTACTACTAATACATTTTATTACTCCATAAGCTTTGTTCATCAGCTGCAAGGAGTCAGAAATGAAAGAACAAAAGCTGGAGACAAGAACAGCCACATTGTTCTAGTGGGCACACGTTTGTGCTTGTTCTTTTACATTATGTTATTTATTATTTTCTAACATAATTTTTTTCTGGTTTTAGCCAAGTGAGCTACCTCACTTACAACACCACACCACACTAGAGGACTGAGACACACATGCTAGGTAGTAACTACATGCTAATTTTACACCATCCATGCATGGGCAAAGCAATATACAGTATACATTTATTATCTGCCTGTAGATGGGAGAATCATGGTGAAAATTACACCACATATTTTTGCATCTGCATTCTGGAACATGATCCTGTCTTCACACATCTATTTCCATTTGCTTTTTGTTTGTTTTCTTAGGGTATCGTTCCAGATTTCAACAAGGGGTGGCAATGGTGGCAGTGGCGAAACACTTATAATCGAGATAAAATTACAAAATAGGAAATACTTTGAGAACATCTATTGCACTTATCTTCCTTTTAAAAACCATGAACCACAACAAGCCTATCATCGTAGGCTTATTTAATTTATTCAGTATCAGCCTGCAGGCCCGTTTAATGAAGCATTGAGACTTTAGAAAACACTGAATTTATAGAGTGGCTACTTAACACATCAGTAAAAAAAAGAGGACAAAAGAGAATTTGCATACAAGTGCATATGCTCATACACACATAGAGATGCAAAATTAGAAGTAAGAAATTATTGTTATAATTTAAACAGAATGAAAGTACATCTCATCCAAATAGGGCGAGTCTATGGCCAGATGAACTTTGTGTTTGCAGAGTCTGTTGTTCAGGTGCTCACTGTGGTTGGACTTCAAAGTCATTCTTAAGGTTATTTCTAAATCAAATTTGGTCTGTCAGGGTCTTCAAATAGAGGACATATTAAAAAAGAGGACTACCCCATGGTAGTTCTTCGGAGAACCATCTTCTGTAAAAGAGGTCATGTGACTACTCCCTCAATAGACACATATATGATTCCATCTGAAGGACAGGCGTATGCACCAACTTCAACTGGAACCACATTTTAAGATTCAAGGGTGCTGACCTACTTGAACACACATTTATTATTTGTGATATGGGGTGGATGGGTGCGTCTTCCAGTCTTTACTATGGCAGCCTCATTTGCACAGATCTCCACCAATAAACTCACTGGGAACTGATGTAAGTTTTACCTGGGCACGCTCAACATTAATGCCCACAAATCTGTAAGAACATATGCTTCCAAGAACTCCTTAGGAGGGAGATAGCAAACCGAGTATTTAAAGGTAGTATTTGATTGCAACATGCCCATCATTATTAACCTTGTAAGCACTTAATCTCAAATCTTTTTCATAAGGCTTATGCTACATAGAGGGAAGGATAAGACAAGAGTAAAGCATTACTTGTAAAACATTACTTGTTTTAAAATAGTGTTTGGCTGCTGTTAAAATGATGCATTAGCTACTAGGGAAAATAAAACACTAGATTAAAAATCAGTCGATATTCTTTTATCTGTTTATTTTCCCTTTATCTTCCTCTCATTCAAATTAAATGCTGGCACAGCCATTGCCTTGGTGTGTGTTTTCTTATCCTGAGAGAAAAAAAGGAAAAACGTAATCCAAACACACAGAAAATGGGCTTCTTCCTCTCAGCCTCATGTTGTACGACGACCACACACTGCTATCTATTTGGAGTTGCAAAACAACAGTGGATAGCTTTCAGCCTTATGGATTTACTTGGCCTTTATTTTTGACAGTAACATGTAAAAAAAATCAGTGTTGAGCAAATAAACATATGATTAAAGAATTATGCCCAGGAATATGCTTTCAGTATCAGAAATGATCTGTTCCTAGTGCTTCCTAACAAATACCAACTTCTGGATACTCAAACCTTCTTCAATTTAGCACTGTAATTTACGGTAGTTTCTTCATTTTAGTACTGTAATTTACGGTCTTTCTTCATTTTAGCACTGTAATTAGGGTATCTATGTATGTGGGAGTAGCCTGTTGTCCCTGTTGTTACACAATTTAAAGTCAGAAATATCTACAGAAACTTTCTACTGAAAACCACACAGAAATGTGTTGATAGATACAAATCAGCCTGTTGCACCTTTTGATGTCAAACCTTCAGACCATAACCTGTATTCAGCAATGTCAGAATTCCTGTTTTGAGATGGCAGATTTGAAATAACTATGTTGATTGAAAATTTCAGAATGAAAACAAAGAGGAACAAATTATTTATAATTCTTCTGTAAGATTAAATTGTAAACTACAGCTACTAACAACAATGGTATAAAATGCAGCAGCAAACTGGCACTAAGTAAGAATCCTGTTACTTACATACAATGACTTGGCATTTGACACACAATGTAAGTATTTATTATGTGTCAAATGCCAAGACATTGTATGTAAGTAACAGGATTCTGGCGGAACACTTTAGCGGTAAAGTGTTCTAGGGAAACAGAGGGGCGGCCATGTTAGCCTATACTCTTCCGGGGCAAAACTAACATTCATACACATGCAGGAAGTGTTATCTGTGTGTGCTGGAGGGAACATGGAGTGTAAAAGCATTGTGTGAACATTTCACATTCCCCTTCCTTCCTGTGTGTATAAAATGTATGTTGGTAGCTTCGATGCCACTGTCCAACCATCTCATCCTGTCGTCGCCTTCTCCTCTTGCCTTCACACTTTCCCAACATCAGGGTCTTTTCCAGGGAGTCTTCTCTTCTCATGAGATGGCCAAAGAATTGAAGCCTCAACTTCAGGACTTGTCCTTCCAGTGAGCACTCAGGGTTGATTTCCTTCAAAATGGATAGGTTTGTTCTCCTTGCAGTACAGGGGACTCTCAAGAGTCTCCTCCAGCACCACAATTCAAAAGCATCAATTCTTCGGCGGTCAGCCTTCTTTATGCTCCAGCTCTCACTTCCATACATCACGACAGGAAAAACCATAGCTTTGACTATGCAGACCTTTGTTGGCAAGGTGATGTCTCTGCTTTTCAAGATGCTGTCTAGGTTTGTCATCGCTTTCCTCCCAAGAAGCAGGTGACTTTTAATTTCGTGGCTGCTGTCACCATCTGCAGTGATCCTGGAACCCAAAAAAGTAAAATCTGTCACTGCCTCCATATCTTCCCCTTCTATTTGCCAGGAGGTGATGGGACCAGTGGCCATGATCTTAGTTTTTTTGATGTTGAGCTTCAGACTGTTTTTTGCGCTCCGCTCTTTCACTCTCATTAAGAGGTTCTTTAATTCCTCCTCACTTTCTGCCATCAGAGTGGCATCATCTGCATATCGGATATTGTTGATATTTCTTCTAGCAGTCTTAATTCCGGCTTGGGATTCCTCCAGTCTGGCCTTTTGCACAATGTATTCTGCATATAAATTAAGCCGGGGGATAATATACAGTCTTGTCGTACTCTTTTCCCAATTTTGAACCAATCAGTAGTTCCATATCCAGTTCTAACTGTTGCTGCCTGTCCCACGTATAGGTTTCTCAGGAGGTAGATAAGGTGGTCAGGCACTGCCATTTCTTTAAGGACTTGCCATAGTTTGCTGTAGTCCACACAATCAAAAGCTTTTGCATAGTCAATGAAGCAGAAGTAGATGTTTTTCTGGAACTCTCTAGCTTTCTCCATAATCTAGCGCATGTTAGCAATTTGTACAACAATCTACATTTATTCAAATAAAGTCATGTCATCTTCTGGTTCCTCCACAATGGTGGAGGACGGGGTTTCACTTAACTACGGCTTATTTTTGGGGTAGGGCTTATATTACAAGCATCCTGAAAAATCCTACTATGGCTTATTTTCAGGTTAGGTCTTATTTTTGGGAAAACAGGGTAGCAGTGATTGTACAATGCCCACAGAATATATCAGGAATTGTACTATAGAAGAATAGCACCTCTGTGTAAGAATTTGGAACAACAAACATGTCCAGGAAAGCCAGGCAGCTAAATTTCCACAACAAATGGGTTCAGCAGAAGAAACTGAAAATCAATGTTCATCAGAGTCAAAGACCATACACTAGGCACTGGTAACTACTGACGTTTTTACAGTCTTGTACGCTGCCTGTTGTTTGAGTGACTGGCAGGGCCTTTTCTGGGCTGGAGTGACTGTTAATCTATCTAGCACCACCCAATTGTTTCTTCCAGACTCTGAAATCAAAGCAAGCTCCACCTCTCTGCTAAATTGTCTCTTTCCCTCCCTTTAGTCAGTTGGAAATCAGTTTGTTTGTTTGTTGTTGATCTGTTTCACAATTGTAAGTAATGAAATGCTTTTTATTCTTTCTCTTACAAATATCTCAGAGTGAGTTACTGAGATGATAGGAAAACCAGTTAATGATTAAGGGTGGACTATCTGGGGAACTTGAAGCTATGCTCCTCTTTGAGTCTAGCATGAAGGAATTTTACCAGAAATCCCAAACTCTGCAACAATTACATGATGCTGTAATCAATGTTCAGCAGATCATATTGGTAAAAATATTTTATATTTTTTAAAAATTACATTCACCAAATTCATTAAATGTAGTTGACAGTCAACAAGGTGTTGAAGAAACAAAAAGGGACATAAATGTTGATGGATTAAATATTCTACAGGGATCTTGATCACAAACAGATCATCAGTGGGAATGATTCAATATGGGATGCAAACCAACTGCAATCTGTTCTTGAAAACATATAGTTCTGCCAGAAAGTTAAGAGAAAATGTTCTATCACACTCCAAGAAAACAATAAATTTTTCTGATTGCTGTAGAGAAGTGAAGGTCATTTTTCAAAGTATCATCCATCTTCATTCAACTGGGTAATTAACAGCCTCTCAGCATTTTCTGTCCACTCTAGTTGTGTATATTCAGACACATTAAAAGAAATTTCTAGAGAATTTGACTCACCTTAGTCATTGTGTTCTGGTGGCCTATCAAAGACTGGGTCTAACTCATGTTGGATACATTGTTGGGACTTTGCAATACTATGCCTGGACATGTTACTGTCATTAAATATTGACCCAAGTGTATCTGTGCATGCAGCCTGTAACAATGACTTCAATGAAGAGACTCTTTTTTCCTTTATTAAAGAAACACTATTATGCAGTCTTACTGTGCAATGTACAGTGAAAAAACCTGATGGCCAGAACAGCCATTGACTGCAAATCAATGTAATGATAATACATTAATTGCTGCTTATGAAAATGGATGAAATCCAGTTGTGTTAAATTATACCATGCAAGACCAAGATGTGGTCTTTTATTTCTAATTAAATATTTCCAATCCTCCTCCCTAAGTTCTGAGGCCTCCCGAGGAAGCCTTTGTATGGGAGGGGGAGGAATTTTTATTGTCACTGGTCCTACAGCCAATTGCAGGCAGTTATTTTCAGATATATCTCAGCCAACTGCAAGCAGTTATTTTCAGACATATTTCAGACTTATCTCTGTCCCAAGGCCCCACAGGCTTCCCCAAGACAGAAGGTATCCCTAGAAAGCGTTAGCACCTGGAGAGGGGGCAGTCAGAAACTTCTAATTAGCAATAAAAAGACTGTGGGTGATGATGTCATCAGCCTTGTACAGCATAATTTTATACAAATGAATTCCAGCCAGTATATCTAGACGTAGAATAATGTAAAAATATGAATGAAATCATATTATTCATCACAGAATGAGACATCCTGACATACTGATCTTAGAACTGGGAAATGCTTTTATTTATCATGTGGAGTTAGGGCTGTTGTCCTGAAGTTAAACCACATGGTAAGTCTATACTCTCATTTTCACCAAGTATGTAGGATCTATAAAACAGGGACCACACCCCCCCCAAAAAAACAGTTCAGATATCGTATTTGCCAGTGTACAAGGCGACTGGCAGTATAAGACGACCCCCCAACATTTCCACTCAAAATATAGAGTGGACGGCTCTGCTGCAGCGCCACCGCCGGCTGCCCGGGGCTCTGCCTGGGCCCACCCTGGAAGTTCATGGCCGGTGGCGAGGAGGGCGAGGAAGAGGGGGAGGAGGAAGAGGGGAAACGGCCAGGCGGGCAGTGGGTGGGCGGGCGAGCGAGCGAGCAGCTGGCTCAGCAGTGAGAGGGCGAGGAAGAGGGGAAGCGGCTGGGTGGGTGGCGGGAGGAGGAGGAGGAGGAAAAGGGGAAGCGGGCGGGTGGCGGGCGAGCAAGCACGCCGCTGGCTCAGTGGTGCGGGGTGGCGGGCAGCCCAGCGGCGGGCTCTGGCCGCTCAGGCATGGCCGGCTCTGCTTCCCTTCCTCCATCCGGACCAACTGCCTGCTTGCCCGCCTGCCTTTCTCCACGGCCAGCGCGGCCCCGCGTCACTCAACGGTGGCAGCGGCTCCTTCCTGGCCCAAATGAAGTGCACCCGGCATACAAGACAACCCCCCCCTACTTGGAGGCATGTTTTTGGGGCCAAAAAAGTCATCTTGTATGCCGGCAAATATGATATGTTTCTTGCTCAAAGCTTCTATGCCAGTTCTTGGGCCATGATAGCAGACAGGCCTGTTTCTTTCTAGCTAGGCAGAAAAACTGGAGCTCAGTTCCTCTAGAGTTTACATGGAAGGATATGAACGTAATATTAAATTTTAATTACAACCAAATCTGTAGTCTAGAATAAGGTGGTACAGTTGTGCCCCGCTTTACGATTACCCCGTTTAACGACGAATCCGCCTGACGGTGAGGTTTTTGCAATCACTTTTGCAATTGTAAAACGATGGGGTTTTTCTGCTTTGCGATGATCGGTTCCCTGCTTCGGGAACCAATTTTCACTTTATGACGATCAAAAACAGCTGATTGTCGGGTTTCAAAATGGCCACCGGCTGAAGAAAATGCCCCCCCCCGCTGTGCTTAGGGACGAATTCCTCGCTGCACAGGCATGGAAAATGGCCGCCCCTATCTTCGCTGGACGGTGAGTTTTCAGCCCATTGGAACGCATTGAATGGGTTTCAATGCATTTCAATGGCCTTTTTTATTTCGCTTTACAACGTTTTCGCTCTACAGCGATTTTGCTGGAACGGATTAACGTCGTCAAGCGAGGCACCACTGTACATTTAAATATTCAGATATGGTGTGAATTTCTAGATAGAAAAGAGGAATTGTACTCAGGGTATGGATTTAATTTATAACCTGCCCTTCCTCAGGATTCCCATTTCCCCAATTTATCCCAGCAACAGATCTGTGACATTCGTCAAGATGAAGAGGAATGCCTGCCCAAGGTTGTCAGTCAGTTTTATGGCTCAGTGGGAAGTAGAACCTGGGAACTTCCAAGTCCCAGCCCAACATTTTCTAACTCATATACCACATGAGCTCTCAGCTCTATTTACAAGCTTACCTTTAAGTATGTGTGGCGGAGCCTATCCGTCTCCAGATCACAACACGTCCACAATGAAAAGAAGAATGTTTGCCTCAGGCTTCATGTTCATAAATATCTTTCACATCTGATGAGAAGAACTATGCTTGACTGAGAGCATTTTTGGCAGGAGGCTGCCTCAAAAACAAACTAGAAAGTTCTGTGCCCTATCCTGATCTTAAAAAGTACCTTTTGAATTAAGCAGTCTCAATCTGGTTCAAAGTCTGGTGTGTCAGGTTTCCCCTCTTAATTAACAATCAAAGCCCCTAAAGAACGTCATGAGGTTGGAGTGGTTTAGCTATTAGATCTTCTATTCACTGTTTTAAATGTCTGAGCTTCTGAAAAGCCTCAAGATAATTTCAGCTGAACCCAACGGTTAGTCCCAACTAAAACTAGATCTAGTGAATCAACAGAACTCATCTAAGTATTCACTTAACAAGTCACATTCATTCAGTGACTCCATTATATTTGGGATTAACAATTAGATTCATCCCCTTACTATTTGATTTGAATATATTTTATATGTGGCCCTGAAATATTTAAATGCTACGCTGACCTTTATGTTATTTCTATTTGTTTGAGGTTAGAGATAATGTATTTTTCAGTCCATGAATATCCAGAGAGTTCAACTGAGGCTGTGATTTCTTCTCATATCCAATCTATAATACTGAGAAAGAATATAATTGTTCACAGACTTTCAAGAACTTCTTAACAAAAATAAAATAAAATGGAAATTGCTGCATATGCTATACAGGGTGAATCCCTAACTAAGTGGAGACCTAAAGGCAGATAGCTACCTGCTGAGCTTGGAAAAGTTATATTTTTGGAATAGAACTCCCACAATATCCCACACAATAAGGCCAGTATAGAATTCAAAGTAATGTAGGTATTTTTCCAAGCTCTATGTATGGACATACACTTCATTCAATGTTCTAGGAACTGCATAGGGATTAGGTGTAAAGCTGGCAGTGCATCAATGCTGGAGTTTGAACAGATAGGCATGAACCCACTTTTCTCTATGTGTGTTCGATATATTTGCAATGGCAAGGGATATTTGTATAACATTCTGGTGGGCACAGAAGCTTTATTCAAGTGTCTAAGATAGGATTAACTCGAACACATGAAGAAAAGGAGAAGGGCAGTTGTGCCCTTTCCACCATCACTTTCCTGTGATGGATAAGATCTGATTAAAAAAAAAGTCTCGTGCATTTGGAGACCCTGCACATGGTCTGGAATCCCTAAGAATCAATAATTCTGGTGGAGGTATAGTGAAGCCAGGGTTTGTGAGATCACAAATTCAGGATTTTTAGGGCAACAAGGACTATGACATCACCTACCACATCTATGAAGTTTCTCTGTGTTTTCTCAGCTTAGCTGCAATCCTTACAATTGCAAGCAGAGAAATAGATTTTCCCAATAATAGTATATCATTGCAAGCTATCCCTGCTGTAATGCAAAGTATCTGAGAGTGGTTTGGTCTTGAATGTGCAATTAACTTAATAAAAGCTCTGTTCTGTATTTCATGGTGGACTGATCTAATAACATCATGTGCCATCAACAGCTACCCATTTCAGGGTTTTCTAGGTACAGAATACTTAGAAGTGGTTTACCATTTGCTTTTTCTGGGAGCATCTTTGGACTGTGTAGCTTTCCCAAGGCCACAAACGTTGTCACATTAGAAGACCAAAAGTCCCAACCTCTCGTTCCACAGCCAGATACCTAAACCACTGAGCTATTCATCCAGCTCAGGACTGAACTAGCTGACTGTATTTTCAGACTCTCTTTACTGGGGTGGCTGGCTGGCTTGCTATGAGGACTGTTGTGATAAGCACCTGTACTTCCAAACTGACGCTACATTGTTGGTTTCTGATCACACAGAGAAGCTGCACACATAGAAGGTGCTCTCCCTTTCACATTGTGACTCTCCTCATAAGAAAGTTGATGAAGAATTGTGGAGTTCTCCTGCTCTCTTCCCTCATGAATTTAGTAAAGCTGCACCTGATAAGGATAACTGAACATCCCCCCCCCCAGGATTCCCACAAAGATTTATAGACCTCCCAGGCAAAAAACTGATTCTATGATTTGTAATAACTGACATTGTCCCAGTAAAGGGTTAATCCCAGAACAAAACCAGAAAACCACTAGATAAACTTGGGCAAACTCATCTGGGCACTTCTTTATAAGCGTCTTCATTGCTGCAATAATTCCAATCAATTCCAAAAGTTGTTAATTATGTACAAGATCTGTGTATTTACCTCATTTCTAGGTTCCGTAGGAAAAACATAAAATCAAAAAATATTAACATGTGACTGTTCAGAAGCCACTGGCATGTTGCTTTATCTTGCAAAAATCCTTACAGCTATAAACAAAGCTGTAGGTACAAATACTTAAAAATAGGAGAAGTGAACTTAAGATGTACGTGAATACCAAAGACAGGAGCAGGAGTGCTGAAATACAGAAGCATTTCTATCAAGAGTATATACTCTTTAGAGAGAGAAAAGGAACAATAATGGCTATATCTCCATAATACTTCAAGGTTCTTAAGAATAAAATTATAAAAAGCAAAAGTCTTACAACTTTCAGTGAAAGGCATGAAAAATTATTTAAACTTTTAGAAGTAAAATATTGTATATAGAGTAAAAAGCATTATTTCGCTCTAAGCATGATGTTAACACAGAGAAAAACATTTTCTCTAAAAAGGGAAAAGCTCACCCAGCCTCTCCAGCCAAAGCCTAAGGAGGAAACTCTAGCATCTTGCTACTGCACTGCTACATCCATCTTCTTTGGATAAGCTGTGTCCACTCGATGAAAACAAAATTTATGTCCTTTCCGCTCCCTTTGGACAAAATGTATCTCCATTATAAAGCAGTGTGTAAAAGCTTCCTATTTATAACCTAGTACCACATCAGAAATCAAAATGAACTTCCTCAAGAGTGTAAACATTCTTAGCCAATGAGAAGCTCAGATGCTGAAGGACGCAGGATCTGCCCATCTCAGACCCACAGAAGTCTAGCTTCTTCAAGCTCCTAGATTTGCTGCTTCAAGGTCAGAGTTAAATTCCCACTTCCTGGAGCTTGTGCTTGTTAAAATGATGTCATTTACTGACAATACAATACGTTGCATGTTATTTCCATTAATACTACAGAATATATACTATTTTATACTCTTTTTACAAACAATATTACTATTAACTATGAAGCCGAAGCCCTATAAAATAAATGGCACGTTCATTTCTCTTCTCTACTTACTTGTCATTAAACAAACTGCTTAAAATAACATTCATCCTTTTCTCCTTTTTTACACTATTATGTAAAAGATTCTATTGTGCACTATATTGTTATTTTTATTTATTTAACCCAGATTTCCACATCTATTTTATGATACCTCTTTGCTAATTCACATTGTAGGTAAAACACAACACACCCAAAAAATGCACTACATTTTTTCTGTATTTGTCGCTGTGTTACATAATGTAAACACTCAGTTGTTTACTTTTTCATGCAAAAACTGGCACATACAGAATGAGGTACTTCTGCCTTGATATTTTATCAGCTCTATGTTCCAAAACGTGGGTGTTTTGGTTTTGTAATATAAACTAGTTTATATTACATTTTTGGAAAAGACATAAGCCAGGGAGCAGTGTGTGTAAGAGGTGGTAATGTACAGTATTTGAAAATGCTGCAATCCAGAGCTCAGACAGTTCAGTTCTAGAAGCTCATCAGGTCTAGAACACCTGATGAAGATGCTGCTGAAAATGGGATAGTAACAGGATTGCTTGCTGTTAAGTGCTTGAGTCTTTTTTTTTTTTTTTTGCCTTAAGTTATCCATATAACACACTTGTTAGTAATTAGAGGTCTAGAGCCCAGGGCCTTAATGTGAATAAAATTTTGCATTTATATTATAAAACTTTTTAAACAACAGTTTTTATGTTTAAAATCTACTGCATTCATTGCATCAACTGTCTTATTTGTTTGTTAGAAAAATACAAGCTAACTTCTTTTTTTTTGTATGCTAGTCAACTCCTTTCCATTCGCTAAATGTCAAATATTTGCTTCTTATTAATGAAGACAACCACACAGTTTTATTTAAACCTCAATCAACTACAGTGGGTCTGAAAAAATTAAACAACTATCACATAAACCTTTTCACAGAGCTTGGGAATGTTGTGTTCTCAACATCGTCCAGCCAGTACAAAGCACTGCCCATGCCGGCAAGCTGGCTAGCTGGAGCACGCTGGGAGTGGTAGTCCAAACATTTATAAGCTCTGCTGTTTAGTGCTGGAAGCCAGGTGGTGGTGGAATCAGTGTGCCTCAGGAAAACTACTCACCTGATTTCTGTCTCTGGCATTTGCATATCTGAACCTCTGGATATAGTAGAAGACAAGCCAGGCCAAGGAGATGATCATCAGCACAATGAAGGAGATGGAAACGAAGACTACAGAGGTCCGGCTGACATACTTCTGCAGGTTTCGTGTCCCAATTGTTATGTGCATCATCACAGTAATATTCCGCTCTAGCAGGCTCACTATCTCTTTCCCCTTTGGCTCAGGGATCATTATTGCTACAACGTCATCCGTACCTGTCAGAGTGGAAAAAGAAAGAAAGAAACTACTGAAAAAAAAAACAGATACAAAAACTGTTCTCAAAGACAGCTCTAATTTGACTGGAAAGAGTTACACCATCCTTACTTGCTCTTTCATAGGACCAGCCCATGTCATTTGTTTCCTCAGCCCTCTTGCTCACCATGGCTCCTCTAACTGCTGCAAACCACTATCAGGTCAGACAGTAGCATGACAGGACCGGACAACAGATGCTGAATGTAAGCCCCTAACGTTTTGTGTGGCTTCCTCCAAGTGTGGAAGACTTCACTTAAATTTCAGAAGACATGGCCTGTTGAGACTGGGGGAGGTCTACGAAAGGCACACTGCCATTGCCATTGAGGGTCTGTGCAAGGACACTGCCAATCCAGTGCTCCAGTGTAGCTTGAGGTTGGCTATTGAGTGCCTGACTCTGCATCAACCACCACTGTCCCTGCCTCCCTCCTGAATTTGGAGCAGCTTTTCCAGATAGATGCTCTCTAGATTCCTTGGAGCCCTCAGCACTGGCAATGCTGGGAAGCTCAAGTGGTAGCTGCAATCCAAAAGTCTGGAAGGCACCACAATGGGAAAAGATGGTCCAGATTAGAGGTGTGCAAAGTGCTACCTATGATCCCTCACCATTTTTTCTTGCCTTTTGGGGGATGCTGCAGGCCATAATAGATCATGGGGTAGAAATCTGGCCCCTTATCCCTTTTAACTTGCTCACACCTGTTCTAGACTCTAGTATGTTGCAGAGGCCCAAGATCTTACTGCCAGCAGTTCCCAGGCTGGGAGAGTTATGGAATGTCCATCTTTTTGTAATAAGAAGGCCTTGCAGGACTCATTTTCCTTGGCTGTCTGTTTCCAGAGCGTGCAATGTTTCTGAAGGAAACTCTTCCCCAGAACAAGAGTATCTTTGAAAAATGTGAACAAGCCTTACTGATACCTAACCTCCTTTTGCTGAGATTTTAAAACTTTTGAGCCAACCAGTGCAAATATGTTAATTTGGATGTAAATTATGTTGAAGTTAAATATCTATTTTATTTCTAATTCTATACTTACTCTATTGGATATCAAATTGCACAGCAATGATCCAGGCAGAATGCAGCAAATCTCTCTCCTGGGATAAGGCTGTCCATGGACAAAGGGAGACTACACTATGCATATTTTCTTAATACCCTTTTAATGATATTTCCTGTGCAGTGTTTTTCTGGCCATACAGGCATGCTTCCTTGACATGTACCTTTATTCACATCTAATCTAATTGGGAAAGAACTGAACAGTGAAATTCCATAGAGAAATACGGAAACAACAGTATCACAATTTGGGCTGTTGGATTATAATATGAATAAATCCTGCCTCACTTTGATTCAACATGGGTTCTTGCTATTCTCCACAAAATAAGGATGGTATTCACTACTGCAGTTTCTCAGTCTTGAGACGTTCATAATACACATACTAAAATTGCTGTAATTTTGTCTTGAGTTCAAACTTGAGTGTTATTAGATTGGATCCAGACAAATTTAGTTGCATTTTGTTCATTGAAATCCATTCTGCTGATTTCAACAGAAGTTCAGTTATGCTAACTTAAACATGGATCCAACCTCTTGTGATGTCATGGTAAAATACACCACAAAGAAGATGGAATACTTATATTAGGATATACAGTATATGGAAGGAAAGTTGTTACTGTACAGACTTTGTAAAAAGGAAAAGATAAGTCTGTCAACATGTCAAATCAAATAAATCCTCAAAAGAAGGGCTCACATCTAGTTAATGACTGTCCTTCCAAATGCATTCGCGCTCTTATTTTAAAGCTGGTGAAAGCCACAATCTCATCCTTATATAACCTACTTGAATGGGCACAACTGTATAACAACTCCAGGTTAGGAGTCTTGTTTCTCTATGCAGACTCCTCCCCCTCCTTGCCTTGCTGTATGTCTAAATAAAGAATCCTGCCCAGATGTGCCAGGCTACTGAAGAAATCCAAAATCGCCATCGGAATAAACTTTGTACAGTAGCTCAGCTTGAATACTTTGCTCTTGGAAATCCTCTTCCCCACTCCCCAGAAACATCTTCTCGTGACTAGAGATGAACCTAAGCTGTGATGTCCTGTGAAGAGTGTTGGACTGAGGGTGGGAAGACCTAAGATCCAGTCTCCCACTTATAATTAGGGACATAATAAGGATCACTACGGGAAACCACTAGGAACTGTAACCCACTTAAGTGAGCACAGAAACAAGTGAACACATCTGCTACTTCTGCACATTACAGAGATAAGATGGTTTTCCCTTCATTGGCTGAAGGGATAATTCAGCGAGTTACACATCTGGCTGCAGATCCATAGGCTGGATGTTTGATTCCCCACTGTGCCTCCTAAGAGAACAGCCAGCTTGTGTAGCCTTGGGTAAACTGCCCAATCTCATAGTGCCCCCAGGAGAAGAGAATGGTATGTACAGTATATGTATTTATACTTTAAAAAATTGACTTGATGAAACAAAATTACTATTTTCACTTCATTCTCCTTACAGTGATATCAAGCAGAATTGGAAGATAGGAGCACCTCTTATTATTGGACAAGATGTCACTGCAAATTGCTGAGAGGAGAGGTTTAGCTGCAATATTATCCCACCGATCTTGTTCCAATTTTGGCAAAAACACAATCACTGGGAGGAAAAACATGTTTTACCTTCACTCTGCACTCAGTGATTGCACCAGAAATGAAGGCACATGGGACATATGAAGCCCTGAATGCTACCTGGCAGCATGCCTCTCCCTCAGGTCTACCACCCATTCTACCCGCATCTCCCAATCTTTGATGCTCTAGGGAGGCCGGGAAGCCTACACTAGGAACTGGGCCTTCTCAGTAGTGGCCACCTCATTATGGAATTCATTACCACAATTCCACCTAGCATTAAGACAACAAATTAAAACACAACTTTTTAGTCAAAGCTTTGACAACCTTCTACCTATTTAATTATTTGATAGTTTGATTTTTGTTTAAAATAGCTGTTGCTATCTCAGGGTATGGTCTTGTACGTTTGTGACACAAGGGGGTTATAGAGGCAGGTGTTCTTTCCCCCCCCCCCAATGTAAACTGACAAGAGCAGTGGCCTCCCACTAGATGTGCAGGGTAGAAGTTTAATAAATAAATGAAAATAATAATAATAAAATAAATACATCCTCTCTCCCTCTCTTTTCCAGCACTCCTGGTTCCGCATGGAAAGAGAATGTATCAGGAGAGCTGGCCTCATGTACCTGTTTCCCAGAGAAAGTGGGCTCCTACAAAGCCAGTTTTCTCAGAAAATAGGGCATGCAAGGATACGTCTTCTTATACTCTTTGTGTGGTGGCAGTGTGGGGAGGTACAATTATTATTCAACACTCTCATGTGCCTATTTGGGGTTTTTGCTAGGATGGCATAGAAAACATGGGTTGCTCAACTTTTCTGTAGATGGAAAGTCAGCTAAAACAATAGAAGATGGAACACACAAGACGAATTTTCTAAAAGGCATAATAATATATTTAGGAAGAAATATCAGTGATTTCTCACATTGTTTGCCTTAGCTCTAACACTTAGGAAGGCTCCCCAGTCTGAAGACTGGATTATATCCAAGATCCAAATGAAAGGAAGGAAAAAAATTAAACAAAGACCTATGCTTACATTCCATCTCTTATTAAAATGTTTGTAAGTTTCAAGATTCAATTACATTACATACAGAAAGGCACAGCTTGTGGGAAGTCTATTTGAACAGCAGGAGACGGGAGACTGACTAACAGCTCACGAATGCCAAGCTACATTCATATTTGACCGCTCATATATAAAGCTATTATTTAAGATCAAACACTATGCAGGTATCATGAGCATACAAAATATCTAATTGTAAATCACACTTTGCATTTGCTATGTCTTCAGGAGTAACAACACAGCTTCAGTTCGCTCTATTGCTTAAATCGTTCTTTTCTTCTTCTATTTCTGGATGACATTAATGCAGAATTTGCCATGAATTTTTAAGCAGATGACAGGATGAATCACACTGAATCATGAATCAAAGGTGTCAAGCGCCAATGAATGGGTAGTCTCTGCAATTGTCTTTTCACTAAAAGTTTGATTTTTCCATTTTTCTTTATTATTTAATAATCATAAGAAAAATTCACAAGATCTTGGCAAGAAGCAAGGTCACTAATAACTTGATTGCTGAAAGACTCTGCATTTGAGCTAAAAGCCTGCGAGATGTGCCAGTGGCTTCTGAATGGTTATTTTGTCTTTGATTTTGGATTACCAGAGCTCTGGGTAATTCTATAAACTTGTTGATGTATTTGACTACGAGTGCTACAGAATTAACTGGCCAGCATCTTCCATGCTGGTCCTGGCTTCTTTATCCTCCACACACTGAACTGTGACAGTCATGTGACAGAGGACAACTGAATAGAATTTTCTATGCATATGACCAGAATGTACCTTTAGATTTTCCTGATGAACTCAGAAGCAATTGGAGACTGAGAGATGGTGAACCGACTTGCAAGGACTCATCCTTCTACTTACTTACCAGTCATTGTAAATTCAAACAAATACTTGAACAAAGTTTATAGTGATTCAATTCTTTAAAAACCTGCAGATTATGAATGTGGTACATCATGCTTCAGTACCCACAATTCAAAACACTTAATGATATTATCATAGAGGTATATTACACTGCATAGCTTTTACCCCAAACTAACTAGAATTAACTATGATCAAGTCCTGTGGAAGCGACTGAGCGACTGAAATGGTTTCAGGAATGCCTAATTTAAGCTCCCCCCCCCAAGTATCTTGACTAACCTTTCCTGGATGAGGCCAAGATGTATAAAGGTATCTGTTATATGATCACATATGGGTAAGCTCACATAAGAATCACCATGCCTGCCATCACAAAACCACAAAGATAGCTTCAAAATGCATTGAACTGAAGAAAAAATATTATTTGAAGAGTTTCAAGTATCCTTGCACAGGTTCAGGAGCTTGCTTCATTAATGCTCTGTTGATTCTTGGATCAGCCTCTAAATGAAATGTGATATTACTAACACAATGCAGAAGGAGACGCTGCCAATTATCTGACATAGTAAGAGAGCTATGATTTAACTGAAATATCAAGTGGCAGCTGCTCTCAATGATCTTGTGAACAACCTCATGAGTGTTACTTGCCAACTGGCCTGCATTTATTTTTATTAGCAGAGAAGGAAGAGTTTCTGAGTTGGACTACAACTCCGAGGACCCGACGACAGTTTCTGAGGAGCCACATGTTGGCAAAATTAAAGGGGGAAAAGAAAACGAAGGGGAAAAGCAAAATATCATAGCACTTCTAAATGCTAACAATTTTTCATCTTTTGCAGATCAAAATCTACATCTTTAGATACAAGAGTGCAAATACATGTGCCCTGTATATATTACAAGGTGGTGAGACTCAAGTCTAAGTAAGGATACAAATAATAGACAAAGTGACAAAGGTTCATTAACACGGAGTTTGGAATATCAAACTGTTAATTAGTAGATCCTAGATAGGATTCTACAGAATCTCAAGAAATAATTAAAAATGCAGCCCAAGAAAGTAACTTTTCCCTACACAAACTGAAAGATAAAGAAATAGATCCCCCTTCCCACCCTGCCACTGCATTCATTTTTTAAACATTCAGGCTGAAAGCCAGTAGCAGAACTTTTTTTTAAAATGTAAGACTGATGATATCATCAGCCTTTCATAGCGTAAGCTCTGCTACTGGATTTTAGCCTTTGTGCCTTTAAGTTGCACTGCATCTTCAAGCTACCATTTGAAAGTCAGCATAAAATGTCATACAAAACGTAGAACATGGCCTAAAATCTTAACCATATAATATACTGTATAAAGTTAAGCAGCTACTGAAGCTAGACAGGCAAACCAATTTTGTTAATTACACCAAACAGGAGTTATAATTTGACTCCTAAAGGACAGTAGCCATGGCAACTATCCTTTTGGGTCTGGGAAGGGAACATTCAGGATAGCATCATGGAGAAGGCCTTCCATTATCCATTTATGTGACCGAACCAACTGAAACAACTTTCAAAAGCAGGGTCTCAGTTTACCTATCATCTCCTTGCCCCATAATAATAATAATAATAATAAAAATCACTTCCTACTTAGCATAGGCTACTGGCTATACAAAAACCTAAATGATTCTCCCTCCACAAAACAAAATTTATCTTTGACGGGATATAACATCATCCTTTTTGCCAAAAACTATCTGGAAATAGATGCACTTTTTTCATTTTGAATGAATTTATCAAAAACAGAGATTGCCATGCAGGCATTTTTAGACTGCAACAAGTCTAGCAACTTTGCGAAAAATACATGATGTCATCTCCCTCTCTAAAACACAATTCAAGCTCATTAACAAATCTGTTAACTACAAAGGTTTTGTCTAAGTTTCAGTTCTGATAGATCCCCATCAATATACTGATCCTGTTATCTTGTCTTTACAGGTCATGTTGGTTACAACACTGCAATTTTCACTAACTACAGAATCAAAGAATCTATCAAAGAATCTATGTTCTGGAAGGGACTCTAAGGGTAATGGTGCCCAATGCGCTTCTAAAGCAGAGAATGTACACCAGAAGTCTCCTTGTTAGATGGCCATCCAACCTCTGTTTAAAAACCTTCTACAATGGAATGTCCACTAACTTGCCTAATTCACTGAACTATCCCGTCAGCCAATGAAGAGAAGCAGTATACTCCATTCCATCTTGAAGTTCCTCCTAAAGCTTAGTTGACATTGCCTTTATTGTAATTTGAACCCACTGGTGCAGCTCCTATCCACTAGAGCCACCGAAAACAATATTTTTAAATCTTCTACACGACCACCCTTCAAATATTTAAAGAAGGCCATCTCATCATCTCTCTTCTCTCCTCTGTTCATACCCAACTTCTACTATTATTTACAACCTTGTTCACTCTCCAGTGGACATACTCCAGCTTCTCAAGATCCTTCTTAAATCTAGTGTCCAAAACTGGGCACTGTGTTTCAAGTGATGTCTGACCAAAAGAGAATAGATTGGAATGGTTATTTCCCTTAATCTGGACATGATGCCTCTACTGATGCAGTCAAGTACTGCATTAGGGTTGGCTTGTTTTGATTCATGTTTAGCCTGCAATTTACTAAAACTTTTAGATGCTTTCCACATGTTCTGCTGCAAGCCAGCTGTCACAGGCCAAGAGGCAAAAGTTAATCTGTGTTACAGATATGAATCTTGCCTCTGATCAGTAAGAAACGTGGAGGGGAGGAAAGCACTGAGATATTTGCATCATCACATTCTTGTTCTCAAATCAAGCAAAATCCCCTCCAATAGTTCTTTAGTTGTTGGACAAAGCAAGGGACGTAGAAAACATCAGTATCCCAAAGCAAGGCAAGTGAGTGTTGTATGGGAAAATGGAGTCGGAAGATTGGCCAGAGGTCTGGAGATCTGGCCCATGGAATGGAGATTCCACACACTGGCTTTAGAGCACTTGCATGGGAAGGGATGCATATTGACTCACAGTGCCCATATGCTGTTTTCCTGTCAGAGTTGACAACACACCCAACGAGACTCAAGACAAGAAAGTAGAAGTGTTCTGCTTATATACCACCCTATAGTATTTAAACCACTCTCTGGGCAGTTTACAATTTAATTATGCAGGTGACACATTGCACACACATACGTACACACAGAGAGACAGGTACTCAGTTTACTGACTTTGGAAGGATGGAAGACTGAGTCAACCTTGGGCCAGCTATCTCAGTCCAGGATCGAATTCAGGTTGTGACTGCTGAAGTCTTCTGACTTCAGAGTCTTGACTGCTGTACTGCAGTTTAACCACTATGCACAAGGCTCCTAGACTCCAGGGAAAGAAGTGCCTTTGGCGCTCCTGCTCACTTGTTCTAGTTACTATTCATTGTATTGGTACCTGTTTTTATTACTTAGATTTCCACACATAATTTATTCTTGTCATATAAAGTGATACATTTCCATACACAGATATGATTATAGTCACTCTTGCACACAGTTTGTTTCATGTGCACTAATGTAAATATTCCTATGAATTTTAAAAAAAACACCCTAATGTTAACACAATACTGATTATATAGGCCGACACTGACAATTTATGTGTCATTTACATCAGTGGTCCCCAACCTTTACCAAACTGCAGACTGGTTGGGGGAGTGGGGTCTGTGCGTGGGGGAGCAAGCACCCCCCGCGTTCGTGGGTGGATGGATGTACTCACACGCATGCGTGGATAGGCGTGGTGCGCTCACGGGTAAGCGGGGCATGCTCATGTGTGCCAGTGGGCAGGCTGTGCGTGCATGTGGACATGCGTGGGGGGAATGCATGCAGGGGGCAGATCTGCCACCATGGCCTGGTCCTGCCACAGATGGAGGTTTACAGTTATGTAAACTGGGATTTACATAACTGGTGGAACTGTGTTAGCCTAAATTAAAAAATCCCCCAAATCTAGCCCACATCTGCAGTTGCTTGGGTTATCTATTCTAAATACAGTATGTTTCCTTCTATCATTCTAAATAAAGCAATGTAAATCTTTGTTCATTTCATTCTTGCTAGTAAGAATGAAAAATACTGTATATACTTTTTCTTCTGCAAGATTTGAGTTTTTTGTGCATTTTTTCCTTTTGGCACCTTTTTGCAAAAAAAACAACAAAAAACCAGAAGCACTTGCGCAAAGATTGTATTTTACACAAAAGTTTGTATTTTTAAGAAAAATAAATGTTTGCGGAAAGCAAGCTTTTTGCACAAAATATTTTTTTCTGCAACACATTTTTTTTTCTGAGAAAAATAATCTTTTCACTCTGATTCCAGTTGAATAGTCCTATAGTTATTGAATTATTTTTTCCATTTTGACTCCCTTTTTTTGGTAAAGACAAGAAAAACTATGAATATTTACATTCTCCTTACCCACATATAAGAGTCTACTGAAACTGAAACTGTTGCTAATCTATTTATGTTTTGAGTGCAGAATCAGATTTTGAGGAAAGCACATGCTGGTCACGGGGGTTGTAGTTTTAAAAAAAATACTGCAACATTAATGTTTTGTTGAGTCAAAGTTTATTTAAATGCAACTCATGATCAGTTTATACACCCATCAGGTTTCTGAAGCTAATGCAGGACTACTTATTACAGTATCAACAAATAGAACAAAACAGAACAGACCTGCTGACCTATCTAGTATACTATCCTGCTTCCCACACTGGCATACTTCACAGATTCTTCAGAGAAGTCCCAGATCAGACACTGAACACAGTAGCTGTCTTTAGCAACTGGCACTTGTGGTCCTTTAATTCTGAAGGAAGAATTTAGTCATTATGAGTCCTGTGGTGGGGTGGTTAAACTGCAGTAATTGAGTCAAACTTCTGCGTATGACCTGAATTCAGTCCCAACAGATTTCAGATAACTAGCTCAAGGTTGATTCTGCCTTCCATCCTTCTGAGGTTGGTAAAATGAGCAGCCAGCTTGCTGGAGGATAAAATGTTGTTTGCATAATTATGTTGTGAAGTGCCCAAAGAGTGTTTTAGCACAATGGATGGTGGTATACACATTTAAAACAAAACAAAACACATTATAACTAGTACCCCATGATAGCCTTATCATCCAGGAGTTTGTAGGGGCCCCTCCCACCTTTAAAACCCTCTAGATGACTTATCATCACCACATTGTATGGTATAATGATATTTACGACAGAGAGTGATGATTATTCAAGAAATATTTAATGGTGAACATTTAGAGCCAGGGCTGGAAATCAGTGTAGGCATCAAGTTTAAGATATGAGAATGAGGGTGTAAAACAGGAGTGGACAACTGTGGCTCTCCATATGCTTTTGGAAAGCAACCCACAACCTCTCACTATTGCCTGTGCTATGGTCTGCTGATAGGAATTGTAGGTTAAATGCCTGCTGGTTACAGCTGATGGGAAGTATAGACCAGGAACATAAACAGTGCCCCTGTCAGCCACCCCTAATGTAAAGAGGATACTGAATTGTATCTCCAGTTTCTTTTTAATCTATTTGTTTCAAATAAATGTGTTGCAAAAACTCTGAGCAGTGTAATCATTATCAATATCAGTGTTTTGTTTTATTTCTTCTGTGAAATGTTGGAACTATTTCTCTCCTTTAAAACACACACGTGCATGTGTGCATGCCCCTACCATGCATGCCGACACATGCACACATGCATGCCCACTACTTTTTACTTTGTCCTTCTACCCATCTGTATCTCTAGCTTTTGAGTACCTGTACCATCTGTGCACATAACTTTTGAAAGACAATATATTTATACTAAATACATTTAGAAGAGCCACAAATTTGTATCAAAAGCACTAATGCAGCCAATGATGATACCCTTTGGCCACAAAATGAGACTCCACTGCAAAAGCATAACAGTTTAATAGGATAATTAAAGCCAATGGAGCTTGAGCGCTTTCTTTCTCTGTTTTAAACTCTGATCATGTAATGGCTGATAATTAATAAGAAGCAATTAAAATGAGAATCTTCTCTGCAGATACTAGCTGAATAATATAGACATTCACTGAACTTGGTTCAATGCTACTTAGGACTCCTTTCAAACTTCCGATCAGATAAGAGAACAGATACAGCTACTGTACTTCCAAACAGAGCACAAAGTAAACTAGTGTTTGCCACTGTTTGCCAAGAAATTTCTCCTATGTTGCTCTAATCAGTATCCATTCTGCCAAAGCCCCCTGTGTATACAGCACAGAACTCGCTGGCTTTCTTTAATCGTATGCGGACACTGCGACAAAGAGAAAATTTGACCACTGGAAGGATTTCATTTTGGTGCTTGACTCCCCCACTTTTCATGATAAGACTTTTCAATCTATCCATCAAAAGTTGAGCTTAACAATACCAAATTAATCTTAACAGTCTTCTTTATTTTTGCTAAATTTAAAATGCAGCAAAACATTTAGGCATGGACAACCCTATCATTATACCATTAAAAGCTTTCCAAATGCTGTATTTTGACTTTCTGCAGCACTTTATTTCTCAATTGCTGGCAGGTTATCCTGAGTAATTTACTGAAGGCTGCCAGTACTATGTATCTATATCTATATCTTAATCCATGAACAGCTTTAATGAATCTTACTGAATTCTACTCCAGGCTTAAACTTTTGAGATTCTGCACTGATTGTACACATTGTTGTAGAAGTTTAATTCAATCTCTAAGAACATATTTGTCAGCCACAGGACAGAAACAGGACCATTCCCTACACATTCCCCCCATAAAAAGTTCCTGCTACAAACCCCCAAAATAGTAAGCCGAGTGCAGTACAACATGTTAGAAAAATCGTTAGATAATCAAAAGATGTAACAGTTGATATGAAAAATATAGAGAGAGCATACACACTGTGTGGTTTGCTCTACAGCAGGGGCAAACAAACCCTGGCCCTCCAGATGCTGTTGACCTGCAACGTCCGTCAGACCTAGCTAGCATAACCAGTGCTGAAAGATACTGGAAATTCAATTCCAGCAAAACCTGGAGAGCTGCGTTTTGCAACCCTTGTTCCAAGATGGATCAGCAAAGTCCAGCTCTGTTTTTTGCAGCCCCAGCCTCTCCCAAAAAGAAAAAAGGAAAAAGAAAAAGAAAAAGATTTAGGACAAAGCTGATACTTTCTGCAGCAGGAAGCCTTCAGAAGTGGCCATTTTGCACGAAAACAGAATGTAGGCTCTCCGCAAAACTCCTCCCCCACAACCATATGTGGACCTCTGAACATTTTGTTTGTTCATTTCTAGGGCTGATGTGACCCGTGGTGCCTACTGGAAGCAGAAAACAGGCGACATTGCCCAGACCTACTCTGTAATGCCAAGACATCAGTCTGGAGAGCCAGAGAACTCAGACATAGGGCCTGTTCTCACTGCCAGAACACACCGGCAGAGGGACTGGTTGTTTTGGGGATTCAGGCTAAAGTCATATGGACTTTAGCCTGAATCTAAAACTTCTGGGGAAGTGTGTGCGTCCTCATTCTGTTGCTGCTGCCGCCTCAGGCTCCCTACTGCCACTGCTACTGCCGTCTCCATCTCCCATCAGGTGGGTCCAACAGGGGAGCAGCGGTGGGGAGAATGGAAAGAGACAGGAGAGGGAGGAGAGGCAAAGGGGCAAGGGAGGGGGTGGGAAGGTGCAATGTGCCTGAGGACAGGCTAGTGAGCAAAAGTGGCCGCTGGGTGAGTGAGAGGGCAAGGGTGGCGGCGGTGGGGAGAATGGACAAGGAGGCGTAGGAGGTGCTGATATTTGTGCAAATATACATATACGTACATTTGTGTATGCTTATGTGTATATGAATTTTTCTTATTTGCTAATAAAGAGCAGAATGTGATATTTGCATAGAGTGTGTTTAACCAATCAGATTATATCTATGGTCAACCAGGCTGCGATAAAAGGCACTGTCCACCAGGAATCTGATATAGAGGCATTGATAGTTATAGGGATCCAATATGAGATAGGGCTGACAGGGAATCTTACGATATGTGCCTCAGACACTCAGACTAAAATGTAAATGTAACTGATAATATATTAAGCTGCTTCCAGCTACAATATGCCAATTCTGCTACTTTACAGTTATAATTAATTTATTATAATCAAAACCTAACATAAAAGGAGGATGAGAGGAAAAGCAGCAGGAGGTGAAAATGTGAGGGTGTGGGGACAAGTGCCTGAGGGGCAGACGGGTGGGCAAGAGGGTGTGCAAGTGAGGGGGGTGACTGGGTGGGCGACTAGGTGGGTGGCCAGGTGGTTAAAGAGCTTTTTCAGCAAGCCTGGAATATTTGTGGTTTTCCTGTTTTTTTCCTGTCAGCAGGAATTTTTTTAAAAAGTGGATGGGGTATTCACATATGCAGAATTTATTTCAATGAATCGATTACGTATCTACCCCAAAATAAATGAACCTCTAGCAGGGGAGCAGAAAAACTCACTCCCTTGGCACAATGCCCCATACATGCATGTACCTCTAAAATTTGAATCTTTTTTAAAAAAAGTGAACCTGGTACAATAGTGGCTGGGGGTTGTCAGTAGGATCAAGCCCTAAAACGCACAAAATGTGTGGACTGCAGAACTATTTGAAAGCAGCATTCAAACTATATTTGATCCACTTTTCAAAGAAAGCAGAGTACAATGTTCAAGAAAGGATTACCTACTTCTGCTAGTCACTGCACAAAAAGCACTTTATATATTAACAATATAAAGTAAAGAATCATGCATCCGTAAAAGAAGCAAGATGAAAAATGCAATTTCAATTATCCGTTTCGGTAATGGGAACATGTAGCTTTCCAGATGTTTTTGGACTGCAGCTACCAACAGCCACAAATTCCCATTATATTCTAACCTATTCTGGATAACATATGCTACGTTACCAATATGCATCTCAATTTGTACCATAGTAAGATAAAATACTGATTCCATTAAAAGATGACATAGATATTCTAAAAATTGAAGTCAAAACCGTCCTTTGAATGTAAACTTCCTTTCTAGAAATATGAGAATCACCAGTACCTTTGATGTCATATCAGGATAGCTCAGAGACATAAACAGAGAGTTTTGCTATCTTAATTTGAGGAGAACAAAGACCTGTCTTATCTGAGAAAATAGAAAGACTGCAAGGTTTTTAAAATAATTTTATGAATTGACACTAGCTTAGAAGAAAAATAAATACTAATATAAAAAGCACATTTAACACCTCCAGTTCTTCAAAGAGTTTAAAGAAAGCTTTTATCATTGAAATATGCACTTTGGGATACAAGTTATGTCAAAATTGTGGTCCTAGGTTTACAACACCAATGATGAAACCGTGATGCCACCAGATAGGACACACAGTGCGGGATCAAAGCTTTACCATAGCTGTTTCCTTCTCTGGGTCTGACTGTCTAACCAATTCTCACTGCTATACATTTTCACTGATGATGCATAAATTTTGGAACTGGCAACCAAATTATTTTTTTAGTGCTCATAGCCTGCTCTTAAACTCTTCCCCACTTCACTTCGATTAAGGCCTTTCCTTTCCTTCAAACATACCTGTAACAGATTGCTCTGTCTCCCAAGCCCTACACTTATCAGTGCAGTGATTATCTTTGAAAGAGATGATGATCATTTGGTGTCAGGTTGCCATGTGAAGAAGATGACTATTTGTCCATCTTCTTCACATGGCAGCCTGAAACCTTAACTGTATCCATGTTCTTCTTGTGCAGCACTTGACAAATATGTTTCAGGACTTTGACAGACTTCAACAGAGATCCACAGAAGCCACCATGTGCTCACCAATGGATCTACAGTGGTTTTCAAAATTATATCTATACTTCTTCCAAGAAGCTCAAGCTGGCATACAACTCTGCATTCCCCACTTTTATTCTTACAACTATTCTTTTGGATCCATCATTGCAAGATAATGACTGACCTACAAAGAACCTTGGCTAAACCAGAGAGTTCAGGAATTATTTGTAGAGATGATGAGGATCTAATGATGTCACTCATTTTTAAAAGGTAACAAATGGTAAAGTTGTTACTTATTTCCATGTATTTACTTTGTCACTTTTCCTCATTAATTTCCGGGGGGGGGGGGATGGTTTTCAGAAGCATTCTGGAGAGAACTTGCTCAACTACTGTATATGGCCATAATTTTTTTTTTTGCTTTGTTTTATAAGGTGAATATTTTTCCATCAAGAAACTAAAAGGCAATCAAAAAGAAATGGCCAAGGATAAAGGAAACTGCAAGTATCCCATTTGAATCAATGGAAATTACAGAGCAGTTGACTCACCAAATGCCCAGTGATTCAATGGGCCAACTCTAGTGAGACTTACTATGTTAAGCAATATGATTTCAGCCAATGAGTTACATAACAAATTATTTTAACTGGCACCCCAAAAGAAGAAAGTTCAATTTCCACTGAGAAGAGCCAGCCTACTGATAACCAGAGCATGTCACTTCTGCTTCACAGCATCCATGATCAATGAAAAGCAGCACAGGGTATGTTTTGCCCCAATATGTTACATTGGTTAGAACAACAACAAAGACAGCCCAGGCAAAAAGCAACAGGTTTATTGGGATATTGTCTCTTCTTGTTTAAAAAAACTACATGGCAAATGGCTAAAATTTGGCAGTATTGCTTAAAGCAGTACAGGTGACAGTGACATGGGATGCCTATATTAGAGGTCTTGTTTTACTTGGGTTCTGCAACAAGGCACAATGTTGGAGAACTAAAATGTTACTCATTGGTACATGAAGGTTAAAAAAAAGTAAGTTTCCAATATCTGGGCTGAGCGGAGATTCCAATCTTAGACTTTCTTTCCTTGTCCAACCTCTATTATTATCACACCACATTATAGCTGGTTACACATGCGTGTTTTGTGTGTGAGCTGCTGATTTTTCTCTTCCAGTATTAACATCTCACATGGAATATCACTGCAGAGGTTGCAACAACCTTGGGTGGCCATGAAGATCAGAAGCAAGGGATTACTGCCTCAAGAGTGAGTTGAAATGCTCTCAGGTATGGTGCTTCAGACCCTGACTTGCCACTAAAGTGGTGCCTCACAAGACGAACGCCTCATGGCACGAAAAATCCACTAGACGAATGGGTCTGGCTAGGGTTTAGGTGCCTCGCAAGATGAATGTTCCTATGGCCCTGCTTCGCAAGACAAAGCAGGGCCCGTTTTGCTGTGGGGGGCATTCCCCCAGCACTGCTTTCAGAGGTCGCCCTTTCAGAGGTCCCCCACCAGTCTTACCAGCACCATCGGAGCCCGGACCCAGCAGGGAGGCGGCAGCCATTTTGTTCTTTTCTCAGCTCCCGCCCCCCTCCCCGTCTCACAGCTGATCGGCGCTGGGTCTTAGAGGCTTCCCCAGGCTTGCCCAGCACCGAAAAAGAGCTGGAAATAAAAAATTGTGCTTTCCCCCTGCCCCCGGGGAAGCTTCTGAAAGCCGTGGGGGGGCTGGGGGGAGCTATTTCCAGTTCTTTTTTGGTGCTGGGCAAGCCCAGGGAAAGCTTTTAAGACCCAGCACCAATCAGCTGTGAGGCGGGGAGGGAGCAGAGAAGAGCAAAATATGGCTGCTGCCTCCCTGCTGGCTCTCAGCTGTTTAGCGCTCTTTTTCCTGCTTTTCGGGGCTACCAAGGCACTGTGAGGAGCCAGGCTCAGTCTACAGTACCTGGTAAGTGACTTTATTTTACTTTTTTTTTCTTTTTGGACTCCCCCCCCATAGGAGCGGATTAATTAAATTTCAATGCATTCCTATGGGAAACTGTGCCTCACAAGACGAACTTTTTGCTAGACGGCATTAACTGTGGAACGGATTAATTTCGTCTTGCGAGGCACCACTGTAAAGTAAAGTAGACTCGGTGTCCTGAGATATTTGGCAACAGTAGCTGATCCTACTGAGGAGCATGTTTCGCTGCCTTTAACACTGTGACTGCTTTGTTCAACATTATGGATAGAGAAGGGATACCATGTTAGCAGAGTGCTGATTATCTTTCTTTTAGTAGCAGCAAACTGCAGTAAAATGAAAAAGTAGAAATCCTACTGTGCAAACAGGGTACACAAAGATGTAATGAAGTTTGAGAGAGTAAACAACTTCAAAAATATTGATAATTTTTAAAGAAAAAAAGATACAGATAGGAGGCAAATGAACAGACTTCTAAAATAAGAAATAAAACTTAACTTCTGATCATTCCTTATATTTCCTAAAGTCAAACTAAACAAATTTGAGGAATCTTGCACATGTCTCCAATACTGTTTCAACAGCAAGGTGTGTAAAAAAGCTCTTAGGATAACCTGAGTCTTGAAGGGGGCAAAAGCAGTTAAAAAACAACAACTCTTCACTCTAGATTCTCAAATTTAAAACAAATGTCTGCTCACAAAAGCAAAAGAAATGAAGGTCATCTAACACAGTGGACCTCAACCTTGGGCCTCCAGAGGTTCTTGGACTACAACTCCCAGAAGCCTTCACCACCACCTCTGCTGGCCAAGATTTCTGGGAGTTGAAGTCCAAGAACATCTGGAGGCCCAAGGTTGGGGACCACTGATCTAACAGGTATCATGCTGAGCCTGTCAATTATCTACTAGGCTAGACTTACATAATATGGCAAAAATGGCTACTGTGCAGCACTTGAACTTCATGAGGAATGGCTGGTTTCATCTAATAGAAAGCTTCATTCTATTTTTCATCATGGAATTGGAAAAATGTTTGATATGCATGCAGAGGCTGCAAATAAGTAGCTACTAACTATAGTTATTTGAGAAGTGGGAGGTGTTTTGCCATACGACATTGGGTGGGGGGACACATACACCACAAAACAGCAAGAACAAATTCCTTGATACTCCATTCCAAACTCTATGTCTCCAAGCAACATCCTCTTTTAATACCTCAGCAAAGAATTAGAAACACACTTCTTTCTTCTTGGAAATCAGGTTTCAGGGAAAACAACACAAACAGCAGAATCAGAATCAAGAACTTAAACAACAGACAATTCAGTGCAAATTATTTTCTTGTTTTACTATTTATCATAAGACAAACAAATTGTGAGGTCTGTGGTGATAGCTCAGCTAATGTTGCCTAATTTCCCACCTAGTTCTTGCTGTAGTTGTGTAAAAAAAGTTGCAGCATAATGTAACACTTTAAAATTCTATGGGTCTCTTTATTCACTTAAATAGCTATTGATGAACGTTGCAAAATGAATCCTGCAAATTTCACAAAATGAGTATCTTCTTATTCTGTTATATAACAGACAACTTGAGTGATTTTAACAACAATAAATGGAATTATTTTCAAGCTGCAAGTCCACTTCTGGAAAAGAAATCCAATCTCTCTAGAACTATCTTATATTGTTTCCCTAATAAATTTTAGCCTATCTCTTGGGCAGCTCTTGATGGCATACACCTAAATGTAATTCGCAGTTGTATTAATAAGAAAACGCAGTGACTTGTGTACCATGAAACAAGCTCTAAACAAATTTTACTTGGATTTAGCTTTATTTTTAGTATGAGTTCTTCTGTGGTGCCTTGTTGCTCTTTCAAAGCAATTTCGTATTTCCTCTGGAGCAAAGAATTCAAATATGTAAAGAAAATATCCATGGCTGTCAAAGTAGTCCATTGACATGGGGCCTGAATTTACTGTCATTTTCTTGTTACTTTCATCCTTACCACATCAGCATCCCCTGCTAGGTCATCTATTCATGCCTGATCAACACTTAGGCAAACACAGGTTTCTTTACTGCATGTAACAGCGGTAAGTACAGCAAGCATTGATTCCTGCAATTGCAGCAACTGGAAAGAGTATTCAGGTGTCAAACAAATCAGAGCCAATGTGGTATGACTTTTTGCCAGCAATGCTGCTACCATAACAACACAGAAATTCATCCTGAATTAAGCCTCTTTTGGTATCACTGTTATGTTGAGATCAACACAGCTCTGAAAAATCACAGTGGCAAATTCTTGGGATTGGATTATTAATCTCTGCTTGAGTTTAGTAATCTTATTGAAAATGGTGAGTACAATAGATTTAGAGACCGCTGTCAACCGTGGATAGCTCAGTGGTTTAGGTATTTGACTACAGAACCTCCCCACTGTGTTTCCTGGGAAAAGAGCCAGCCTGGGTGACCTTGGGAAAGCTGCACAGTCCCAAGATGCCCCCAGAAGAAGAGAATAGTAAAACACTTCTGTGTATTCTTTATCTAGAAAACCCTGGAAAGGGTTGCCATAAGTCAGAATTGACCTGACAACACACAATTATTATTATTATTATCAACCATTTGGTAGTGTCTGTGTTTTTCTTGTATTTTCAAAATTGTATGCCTAAGCTATTTTCTTTTTCTTTTTCTGTTTGCTACAATCATAAGTTGCCATGTGGTCGCCCATTAAGATACTAACCAGATACACATCTCTTTAGCTTTAGCCAGGAAGTTGCACTGTGTGCTTTATCTTTAGACAAATGCCAGTTGACTCGGCTCATCTTAGATAACATTAAGAAGTCCAACATTTCTGACTCTTGTTTTGGATAGGGGGCACTGCTCTTTAAAAAGAAAAAAAATCTGGAAACATCTCTTCTGAACGACAACTGAGATTTAAACTGCATAGAAGAAAGTGTTAACATGTGGTTAAAACCTATGAACTCAAAAATATGGCCAATACGAGGGCACACCTCAAACACCACAGGTCAAATCCATTCTTGTTTCTTAAAAAAAATAGATCTGCATGAAGAAAATGATTTCTGATATGCAGTCTTTCTACAGAAGAAGGCACAAAATAAAGCTTTTGTGGTACATACTATACCCTTCTAAATATTGGTTTATTTCATTTGTATAATTATTCTATATCTCTCTAAACACCTTTTAAAAAACCACAATATTTTGTGAAATACATTTTTGTGAAATGTGGTAGCAATAAGAAAATGGAAGCAGCTGGAACAAATCAATGAGACAGGTAGATATTATTATGTCTGTTTTTACCAGCACTTGAATATAAGTGTGAATATTAGAATCCGAAGTTATGTTTTTAAGGGGAAAAAATGAATCTTTCTTAAATAAAAAGTAACAATTAATATGTCATATTGATTCTTAGTTGATGCCAATAACAGCAAACCTCAAATTCATTTTTAAAAACACATCAAGGATGGAGAAACTTAGCTGTAAGCAAGCAATAATGCACTTTATAATTGTTGACTAAGGGATAACAAAATAGATAATATACAACTTGCTTTATTATAAAATTCAGCATTTCTTATAAAACAATATAAAACAAATACTATAAAAAAGCATTTGAAAAATCAACAGGAACAAGAAAAGCCAAGTTTCAAGTCTCCTTGAATCAGAACAACTAATTCTGCCAACATGAGCTCATTGTATGTATCCACTGCTTATAAATAAAGAGATTCCCATGTCCTCTTACACTCCTGAAGTAGAGCCACACTTCCCAGTTATTTTAAGGCTTAGGGTGCTTTAATACAATTTGACCTTAAAGCAAAATGCAGTTTATGTTCTCACAATCTGGTGGTGCAGGCACAATCACAGAGAGGACAGAAGTGAGGAAAGGAGTACGCCTCTGGCTCCCAGCCATTAGTACAGGAACAAAAGAGATCCAAACAGTGGGCTGGGGAAGGAAGGACACAATCACATGACTGTACAAACCATGCAGCATTCACACATGTTTGGCTAAGACATCTTTTCATGTGAACAGCAACTGGCACAAAGGCCTTGGGCCAGAAGGCACTGTTGGAGGTCTAAGACCAAGATGAGGAGCAGCAGGTAGGAACCAACAACCAAAATAATGATGGCAGGGAGGGGCAGGAACAAGGTGGCAGCAAAAGGGATATCTGGTGGAGGGTTCAGCAACAGAGTTGCCATTCCTCAGCTGGTGAGTAGCTATGGTTCAGCCCCCGGATGTTCCGTGGTTTGTCAACAAGTCAGAAGCATTTCTTGTGCCACCTCACGGTCACTAAATGCTCAGCAAGATTGGAACTATCCCTAAGCCTAGAAGGTCTTCTTATCAGCATTCTGGTGGTAATCACAGAATAATAATGAAGTTCAAAGGGTCCTATAAGGCCATTGAGTCCAACCCCCTGATGCAGGGCATGCGCCGGACATGATATTGCAAAGGGAGTTTTCATTCATGCACTTAAGTGGGGGAGACAACTCAATGCAAATAGCATCTCAGTTACTCCTATTTCACCAGAATGGATGAATACAGGTCCCCAATTGCCTTCATCTAAGAACCATAAATACTTGAGCCCTTTTAGAGTATATTATTGGAGATCTTTGCTTCCCAGTATATAAATTCTACAATATATCTTAAGTTAAAGTTCCCACTCCCACTTTGCAAAACTCATCTCTCCTACATCTACTTCTCTCTTCTTTCCTTTTCATTAATCATCAGACCATAGTTCCACCTTGTTTTATAATTGTGTACACTGGCTGACAGCATCCTTCCAGCAATGTAATTATATAACCAGAAATATATTTCACCATGTTCAGTAATAAATAGGCTTAGGATTTCAGCTTAAATAATATCCATTTTAATGTAAGTACAATTTAGAAACTGTAGCAGAATGTATCAGTTTAGAACAGTGTTTTCCAACTTGGGCATCATGATCCCAAAGGGGTCACAAAGTATTTTGTGGGTCACCTTATATGCGTTGAAGCTTTCATTAAATAATTTCTTCCCTGAACTTTTGGAGCAGGATAAGTTTGCACATATATGTATGTATGAGAAACAGGCCCTTTGGGGGAGAAACAAACCTTCTGAGAAGGGATGACTTTACCCTATTAAAATGCCTTTTTATGCAAATTTGGCAGGTTACTTGGCTATTATAATGGAGGTCATGACTCAAAAAAGGTTGAAAACCACTGGTTTAGAGGATACCAAGTGAAACCAGTCATGGGATTAGTCATTGTGGCAGTTGATTAGTCTTGTCTAAAAATTTGACCAAGAGTTTGTATCAATTGTTTTCTTGCACATTTCCAGATGGCTACTTAAATGAAGTTTAATGTGATGCGTAGCCTTTATAACACTTGGTAGCATTTAAATATGCAGCCTCCCCTCTTGTGTTTTGAATCTCATGTCTCTTCTCAGCTTTTAGAATTATTTTGAGATTAACAAAGTACAAAGTCTCTCTTGGTGCCACTAATTAGGGTGGTCACTAATGTACCTTTTTTTTTGCATTTTCCATGCTTTCGAACCGCTAGATTGGCGGGAGCTGGGACATGCGACAGGGGCCCACTCCGACGCATGGATTCAATCTTACGACTGCAGCTCTAAATCAAATTACAGATTTGGAATTCCAATTACAGTGGAAGGAGTGTGAACAAGCAACCTGGATACCTTTGTTGAGTCTGCTACCCAGCAGCTGACTGTGGATGAGCAACTCCAAAGTACCTAATATTCATCTTATGCAGTTCTTCATCTTTTAATCAAAATTGGGCTGGATAGCCCTTCAAATAAAGGACACCTTCAAAAAGACAACTGTACTCTGGCATTCCTTCTGGAAAAAAACACACCAGACTATCGTCTGTAGAAGAGGAGAGGACACGTATCTATCCAGAGAGAGAGAGAGAGAGAGAGAGAGAGAGAGAGAGAGAGAGAGAGAGAGAGAGAGAGAGATGTCTATTACAACACACTGCAACTATCCTCTCTCTATTTTTTCCAACACATTTTCTGTGACAAGAGGGAAAAGCAGAAAAAGTCATGAAGAAATAGAATAGTGGCTCAATGGAAGATGATGATGTCTCAACTTCCTAGTATCACTTGGTGAGTGAGGCAGTACAGTTGCACAATAAACCCTTGTCTGGAAACACCCCTTGGATGAACAACCGGAAGCCCTTTCTCTTTTGGTCTCCATGTCTTTCAAGACATAACAGATGCCATACAAAAGCCAATCATTATGCAGCAACTTAGGGAAAGCCTGAAGCCTCTGTTATTTATTGTTAACCCTTATAGAAAATATTCACAACCTATATGATGCTTACATAAAGGTCAAGTAAATAAAGAGGTCAAAGCAAATACACTGATTGAAATCAAACATAAATATTCAAAGTTTATATTAAAAAAATACTTATTTGGCACAGTAGGGAGGCTAATCTAGAGAGCCACATTTTAACCACAAGACAGTTTTGTCTTCAATAAAAGCTTATTTGAAATGTTTCTACCCTATGCCCTTGGGGGAAAAACGGACACACAAATCAACAGCACATGTTCACACTAAAAGATAAAGCCAAGTTTCAGATGATTTCTGACAGACCCTAAACACGAGCTGGACTATACAGACATACCATTTTTAAAAAGCAAGCTTTGTTTGGAGACTCATGGGGAAATGACAAGCAATTATCTTCAAGTCAGCTGCACCCAAGCCTCAGAGCTTAAGAATGTAATCCAGAACCACAGCTGTCCCACAGTGAACAGAATGCCTCTATACATTTTGGTGTGGAGTACCAGAACATTATAAACATTCTGCTTAATTCCTTTAAAACATGAATAAGCAACATGGAGCCCTCCAGATGCTGTCAGATTACAGCCCACTGCATTCCTCACCATTTCCTATACAGTACTGTCTAGGGATGATGGGAGTTGTGTTCCAATAACATCTGGAAGCTCAGACTTTGCCTGTCCCAATTTAAAGTGTTTCTAGGTCACCTTTCAGAGAATATACCCACCCAAGGTAGCTTACATGGCCAAAAAAACCCCACAAAAAACAATAAAGCCCTATAGTAAAAAATAGCCCAATACTGTAATAAAACAGCAAAAATTAAGTGCATCAATGAATACCAGTAGTAAAAAAAATCTATTTGATGGAGCAGTATAATTTAAAATTAATCTTCAAATGCAAGCAAAGTCCTATATAATAAACTAAGGAAAAATCCACAGAAAATAAGCAAGTTTTCAGGGTTTCTTAAAAGCTTGTCAAAACAGCACCTCCTCCCATAGCTGCGGAGCCACTGAAAAGGCTGCTCTAATATTATGTGCTTATTCCCACTGTGTACACTGGAGATGGAGGACAGATATTGTCCAATACACATACATACAAACATATTAAAATACACCAAGGTTTCTTTTCTAAATAAATCTTAACCTGGAATTTCAAAGACAGACAGAGGCAGGGATAAGTCAAGGAGAGTTCTGTTTCAAAACAGAAACATCCTGATATCCAGTCTGGTACCTGACTGCTAGTCATTAAAAATACAGCATCCAACCCATTAGATTTGCCTCCTCATCCAAAGGCCTCAAGTTATCTTGGACTACAACTTCTACCCTCCCACCCCCTGGCCATGTTTTCCAGAGGTAATTGGGAGTTGTGGCCTGACACAGGTGGAGAGCTTCAGGTGAGGGGAGACTGAGTTAGACTGTGACATAATCATGCTCATTAATGGTTGTAACTTAGATGGCAAATGCTGGTCATTCAGGTCCACAAACACAAAGTTTTACCTTTCAGCTATCTCAGGGAACCTGAGCAGCATCAGTACTCTGACTGGGTTAACAGAGATGGGCTACCTTTTAGTGGAATTCCATCATAACATTACTATTGCCAGTAGCAATCAAAATGAGATGGCTGGGTATGAAGAGAATCACAACAGCCCCCTCTGGAAAGGTGGCAGGACAAGAAACATTTCTATTAAAGTCATGAATGGTTTTAAAATAAAAATCTGCCATCACTACTTCTCATACTTTAAGCACACTGTACTTATATTCATGTATCATCTTTCCATATGTTACTGGTCTTTAATGCAACTGATGAAATTAACATGGGGGACAAGTATGCTTCCATATCTACTGATTTTCTTCATAAGAACTCTAAATATGAACTTGAACAAAATGAGTTAAAAATGCCCCACTATTTAACATAAAAGTGGCAGGATTGCTTGAAGGCTTCCGCATGCATGAGAAAGACTAGCACATGGCAGGGAAGTGTGATGTGTCTAAACCAGCCTCCTGGTTTCTGAGCAGGTTTACTACGTACAAAGGCACTGTACATAGAAAATCCCCCAAAGAGATTAACTTGCACATGAATCATGGTCAAAAACAGTAAAAACACTGCAAACCAGACTAATGTTCCCTCATTGTTTCTGTTGAAAAAATGGCATTTTTGATCAAGTACAAGTTGAGTCTAGATGGAAGTTGATCACAATTTAGTTCAACTGGAGACAATGAGAATTTAAGATATTCAATTATTTCACAATTTCAGTGGGAGTCATGACTAACTAATGTCTTCTAAATCTAATGCTGTGTATGGAATCATTACAAAACAGAACAAAAGTTCACATTTTTTGCAAGCTTATTGAATGGTGCATTAATGGAAAGACTCCTGAAGTCATTTTTAATCTGTAACACAAAAGTGGAAAGATAATGAAGGAGGCAATACCCGCAGTTTATCACAAAACGTTTAAGTGAGACCAAAATACATTTTTCCTTAATTCTGAAAGGGAAATGAGGAAATAGTTAATAGGGTAGAAACTTGGGTGAAGAGGAAATGAATCCATTAACAATATACTGAAATTAAAACCTACCAGTCTGTGAAAGGAAAGCATTCAATGAAAACAGAGGTCCCATATTTTAAACAAAGCTATTTGTAAATAGTTCTTTTAAATGTACTTAAAATGCACCAAAACCAGACACACACCAGACAAACTGCTAGACAGTTTTATCAAGCAGAAAATAGAAGACATTCCAAGCCCAGCTGTGCCATGTTCTGAAAAAAATTAACAAATGGGCAAATTCAGTATTATAATAAACCACAAGTTTTGTAATATTAATCTCCTTTTCTTACAATATTTCAAGGAATTATATCTATGTATCTATAGTTGGGGTGAAGTGGGGAAACTTTAGTTTTTCTAATTGAATTTCTAGCGGTTTTACGAGTTATAAAAAAGCAATACAAAGAAATAAAGATGATCCCACAGAGAAGAGATTTAAATAACAAAGCACCATCTAGTAAAAATTCAGGAAACTATAAGAGAACCAGCTGTTCATTGTCAAAATTTCAACTGGGCAGCATATTTAATGTTTGATTTATACACATTAATAGTGGTGTAGTGGTGCGGATTAAACCGCAGAAGCCTCTGTGCTGTAAGGTCTGTAGATCTTCAGCTGTAAGTTCGAATCTATGTGACGGAGTGAGCGCCCGTCGCTTGTCCCAGCTCCTGCCAACCTAGCGGTTCAAAAGCATGCAAATGCAAGCAGATAAATAGGGACCACCTCGGTGGGAAGGTAACAGCGTTCCGTGTCTAAGTCGCACTGGCCACGTGACCATGGAAGATTGTCTTTGGACAAAATGCTGGCTCTATGGCTTGGATACGGGGATGCGCACCGCCCCCTAGAGTCGAACACGACTGGACAAAAATTGTCAAGGGGAACCTTTACCTTTAGTGCTCTTATAAAAATATCCACACGAAAGCTGTTTCATGAAAAGGTGTGGCATTGCCATTGAGTTTTCAATGATTTACTCCATGGCATTGCAAACCTGAGCATCTTCAGCAGTAACATGACTGCAAACAAATAAATTAGCCAAACTTTGAGGGACTGGATCATTTAATACTGTACAGACAGGTATATGGTATGAATGACCAGCATTAACTTCAAATAATCCAATTATGAGTAGAAGTATCATTTAGAAACCTACTTCGCCATCCAAAAAAACAGTGGGAAGCACAGCGCTAGAAATAGGTTCCACTCATAATTTTCTCAGCTAAGATTTACAGCGGCATCCAAATAATCTTTCGTTTTCTGAATGAACTGATTAGAAGCAATGTGCCCAGAATCCAATAAAAGACAAGGTATTACATTTTTAGATTAATGCTTGGGCTTTTACCAGAATTTATTATTAACTATGGACTAATAAAATAGAAAACTGCTATGAAATCTTTCCCAGAAAATGACAGGAAGTTCTGCTATTGTGGACAGCTCTAAAAGTTAGTCATTTTTATATATCCAGCCATCTGTGGGAACACTACATTGTACTATTTTCACTCATCATGCATCCTAAAGCAAAAGGTACCTCCGTTCCAAAAATAGCATGATGCAATTCGTACCCATCTTAGCTATTAGATTATTAGGAACGTACCAAGTCATCTCTGCACTTTGCCTATAGTGAAATGTCATCCCTCCTGCCCACTTCATTCCAGTCCTTTTCCTGTACCCTTAAAAGCAGAGGGACACATGCACGAGATCAAGCTTAAACCTGTGACAGAAAAAGCACTCCTTTATTTCTAACACATTAGGCTGCTGTAAGAGCAGTTTATACCCGTAACATATCAGTGGACTGGTAAATCAAAGGACTAAAACTATATAACTCAAAGAAAATAAACATTTTCCTAACAGTTTTGAGCTTTTAAACATTGTCTTCGACTAATATATATATGCTGCCGTGGGTCCTTTTTAAGGAGAAAAGCATAGTAAAAATATTTTCAATAAACAATAAATAAATAATCACAGCATTAAAACAACTTCTCTCCACTTTATTTACCTTCATTTAACAACAAAGCAAATAAATACAGTACTATAAAATAATTCTGTTTTAATTTTTTAAAAAAATATTGACATGTTTCTTTTTCAGCTATGGCCTTCATGGAGACCATTCATTTTCATGTTTTTATATGAGTGCAGCATCCCTAAAACATCTAGTCTGAAAAGCTGAACTGATTCATAAGTTCAGTCCTGTGTGTGTGTGTGTGTGTTTAGTCGTTTAGTCGTGTCCGACTCTTCGTGACCCCATGGACCAGAGCACGCCAGGCCCTCCTGTCTTCTACTGCCTCCCGGACTTGTGTCAGGTTCATGTTGGTTGCTTCGCAGACACTGTCCAGTTCAGTCCTATCTTTGGTCAAAATGGCAAAACCACTTTCTGAAAATGTTACTGCCTAGGTTTGTAAGTACCATTTTCGGTGGCTGTCTTGCGAGGAATCCATCCCAGAAAACACCGGGGAACCATTTTATTTACCCGGTGGCCATTTTGAAACCGCCGATCAGCTGTAGAAAAATCGTCGTTTTGCAAAGAATCAGTTCGCAAAACAGGGAACCAATCATCGCAAAGCAAAACAAGCCCATTTAGATCATTGTTTTGCGATCGCAAAAGCGATTGCAAAAATGTCGTCGTAATGCGGTTTCGTCATAATGTGGGGCAATCGTAATGCGAGGCACCACTGTATGCCACACCATGTGTACAAAAGAAGATATGGCAAATGAATGAGATTACTCTATTGAAGTAGCCCACTTCTGGACAAAACAGTCTAAACATTTTAATTTGTTTTAATTTTATCTACATTTCACATATGTCCATAATTTTATATTGTGCAATGCTCTGACATGAATAAAGAAAGATCACAATCTTTGGTACAAAAAGTCTTTCCCACCCCTAACTCCATATTATTGATGTAACATATATAACTGATAACTGATCATAACGCTTCGTGTCTCAGATGCAATGGGCTAAGTCCCCTCCCCAAATGTATATCATAATAAATCTGTTAATCTTTACAGGTATTACAAGATTCTTTGCAGTTTCTGTTATAACAGAAGTGCATGCCTTTCCTTGTGGGATTTTTGTGAGCATAGAAAAATAAATACTGTATTCTTTAACCATTAACATATATTTAGAGGAGTTGTATTATTTTTAAAAAAGCATAAAATTATCTCATCTTTGGGAGGCCTGCTAAATCGTACATCAAAATACTGTAAGAAATTATGGTAAGGTTGATTTATTGGCTATTTGGGATCTTTAGATAAAAGCACCCTGCTCTTTACACAATGTACAGAGTGTACTATATAACAAGGAACAAAAGACAGGATGGAGAATAAATCACATACTGTTCTGAACATTTGGGTAATTGCCTATAAAAATATCATTACAGTAACGTGGCTAGAAAAAGATCAATGGGAGCACATTTGTTACATGTTAGAAGTAGGTGTTTCATCATCCTTAAATATTGGTGTAGGATATTAATGTGAATACCCAGTGTGGTGCAGCAGACAAGAGTCACGGACTAGCACTCAGAAGATGTAGGTCCAAATCCTCAAGAAGTCATGGAAACTCATGGAAAAGCCACTCTTTAAATATCCCACTTATCTTGAAAGCCTTGTTAAGGTTGCTGTAAATCAGTTCCAACTTGACAGCACATAGCATAAAAAGAAGAAAAAATTAGCAAATGTGACTTAACCGTAAATGACATTACAACCCTATGCAAATAGGCAAAATAATCCTGAGGAGGAGTTGTGAGATTGAATAGAAGATCACCTCTAAAGCCTTCCTTAACCTGATGTCCTCCAGATATACTGGACAATTCCCCAAATCTTCTAGCCAGCATAACATGGTGTAAGATTCTGTGATTTGTACTCCAACAAATATATACGGGCTCGAGACAGGAAAGACTAACCAATGCTTCCAGGTCAAGGCACCCGTGTATGTATGTGTGTGTGAATGCTTTTGTAAGTGCATACACACACATGATCCTACCTTTTCCATAATGGTGCTTTCTCATTGTGGTGGTTCTATTCTCCTTCAGTGGTTTCAGTGAGAATGGAAATATATGTCAGTTGCAAGTGAGAGTAGGTAATCCCACACTTGTCAGGTGAATTAAGGTGATTTGGATCCAACAGATGGAAGACTGCGCCTGTCTTGTCCTGAGAAGCCAAAGTTTCTAGGCTTTGTATTGGGTGAAAAAACAGCCATTTACAGTTCTCTGCCCAAGAAGGGGAACTCTATGCTAAATAACATAGTTTGGGACCACGTCTCTCTCAAATTGTTAGCTCTTCCTATTCAATTTTTTGAAATCAAATCTACTCACAGAAAAGCCTTCCAGAATTTCCTCCAACAACATTTTCAAACTTTGGAAAAATGCACACAAAATAAATGCTGCTTTCAATAAAAATAAAATCTGTACTGAATTGGCACAGAAAGGACCTGGAGGAGAAAAAAGGTAGAAGTTCACACAGACGTGACAGTTTTGCCCATGGCTACTCCAGGCATTTCAAGGTATTTGGGGCTAAGGACAGGGAAGACAAACCCCTTTCCACCATTCCTAATGGAAGAATTCTATTACCAGGTATCCCCCACTGACTTTCACCCACAATAATTATTTATTTTTGGATGAACATGCTGGAGTATAAAATAATGAATGCACTTTTTCATACATGTGAAATTAGGAATCACTTAGTTCAACGTGAGGATGTTTTGGCCTACAGCTCTACCCAGCATGACTACCACTCAGGAATATTTTGAAGGCTGTGTTTCAGAATGTGTAGAGAGCCAAAAATCCCTTTATCTCTGATTTCCTGTTTTGTTTTGTTTCTGCAATGCACTCAAAATGTACACTAATGATTTTACACTGAAATACAAACAAATCTTGCCAGTGGACTGCAAGTCATGTTATGTTTGGCAATGAAAACATTCCTCAAGTTAGTGTAATGACAAGTCTTTTAAAACAAAGGAAGCTTGTCTCCCAGTAATACCCTAACTGAAGTACTTTTCAGTCATAACTTATAAGTCAAACTGAACAAACAAAGCCCTAACAATTTTGTCACACAAATAAACAAAAATCCCACCTTCACATAATTCATGGAAAGCCTTTGATGCATTATGAAATATGACCATGTGGATCTGCCACAACTGAATGACAGGACTATATATGAACAGAAGATGATTTCAATTAAAATTTTTAGCTTGATACATCCACCTGTTGGTTGAAGAAGCAGTTCTATGTGTAGAAATTGTTATGAGCAACCAATTACTGATTTTTCTAGTAACATTAACTAATTATGACTGATTTAGAATTGTCTCAAGCTGTCATTGTAATTGCCATCTGTCTGATAAACCTACTTATTCTGAGTATAGTGGTGCCTCGCTTAACGATTACCTCGTTAAACGATGAAACTGCTTGACAATGAAGTTTTTGCGATCTCTTTTGCGATCGCAAAACGATATTTAGATAGGGAAATTTCACTTGACGATGATCAGTTCCCTGCTTTGGGGACCGATTTTCGCTTTGCGACGATCAGCAAATAGCTGATCGTCGGGTTTCAAAATGGCCCCCCGCTGTGTTTTAGGACGGATTCCTCGCTTTACAGGCACCGAAAATGGCCGCCCCTATGGAGGATCTTCGCTGGATGCTGAGGTATTTATCCCATTGGAACGCATTGAACCGGTTTCAATGCATTTCAATGGGCTTTTTCGTTTTGCTTGACGAGGATTTCACTTAACAGCGATTTCAACGGAATGAATTATCCTCGTCAAGAGAGGCACCACTGTACCTTGTATTTATTTTATCTTTTGATATCACACTGTGTATTTTATGATGCTTTTGTGTCTTCTTTCAACAAACATCCGATCTCAGAGAAGGAATTAGGAAATAACTCAGTTTGGTTCAGTATAGCTTATGACTATGCAAAAGCCTTTGACTGTGTGGACCACAGCAAACTATGGCAAGTCCTTAAAGAAATGGGGGTGCCTGACCACCTATCTATCTCCTGAGAAATCTATATGTGGGACAAGAAGCAACAGTTAGAACTAGACATGGAACAACTGATTGGTTCAAAATTGGGAAAGGAGTACGACAAGGCTGTATATTGTCTTCCTGTTTATTTAACTTATATGCAGAATACATCATGTGAAAGGTGGGCCTCGATGAATCCCAAACCGGAATTAAGATTGCCGGAAGAAATATCAACAACCTCAGATATGCAGATGATACCACTCTGATGGCAGAAAGTGAGGAGGAATTAAAGAACCTCTTAATGAGGGTGAAAGAGAAGAGCACAAAAAATGGTCTGAAGCTCAACATAAAAAAAAAAAACTAAGATCATGGCCACTGGTCCCATCACCTCCTGGCAAATAGAAGGGGAAGATATGGAGGCAGTGACAGATGTTACTTTCTTGGGCTCCATGATCACTGTAGATGGTGACAGCAGCCACAAAATTAAAAACACTTGCTTCTAGGGAGGAAAGCGATGACAAACCTAGACAACATCCTAAAAAGCAGAGACATCGCCTTGCCGACAAAAGTCTGCATAGTCAGAGCTATGGTTTTTCCAGTAGCGATGTATGGAAGGGAGAGTTGGACCATAAAGAAGGCTGACTGCCAAAGAATTGATGCTTCTGAATTGTGGTGCTGGAGGAGACTCTTGAGAGTCTCCTGGACTGCAAAGAGAACAACCCTATCCATTCTGAAGGAAATCAACCCCAAGTGCTCACTCAAAGGACAGATTCTGAAGCTGAGGCTCCAATACTCTGGCCATCTCATGAGAAGAGACAACTCCCTGGAAAAGACCCTGATGTTGGGAAAGTGTGAAGGCAAGAGGAGAAGGGGACGATGGAGGGCGAGATGGTTGGACAGTGTCACTGAAGCTACCAACATGAATTTGAGCAAACTCCAGGAGGCAGTGGAAGACAAGAGGGCCTGGCGTGCTCTGGTCCATGGGGTCACGAAGAGTCGGACATGACTTAATGACTAAACAACAACAAGCTTATGTATCAGCTCAATCAAAAAGGAAATTAAAAACTTCACCCTAGGTGCCAAATATAAAGCATAATTTAGGACTGGAAAATCCTGAATAAATTGTCCAAAATGCCATCCCAGGATGCTAATATCACTGGTTTATGTAATAGTGAGAAGAGCCAGACAAGCTACTCTTTGGCAGTGCCAGATGGGAGATGATGCCTTCAGAGGAACTGATCCAGGAGCTACTCCCATTTTTAGCAAAGCTGCCCATGGCTTTTCAGAAGTGCTTCTCCAGCCAACACAGAATTACTCCTAAATACAATTATGCCTAGATCATTTTTCTTTGGTTTGGCAGGGAATTCTCATGTGCTGTCATGCATATTTGAACAAATAAATGCATTTTTATACCACCGTTTTAGACAGACAATGACTTTTAAATCAGTTTGAGAGCCAGTGTGATGTACTGTACTGCTAGAAATGTTAGACTAGGACACAGGAGATTTGGCCTCAGATTCCCCACTTGCCAGGAAACGTCTTTGATGACCTTGGGCCAGTCATAGTCTCTTAGTCTGACCTATCTTACAGGATTGTTGTGAGGATAAGGTGGAAAGAGGAGATGCAGGGCTCACTGGAGGAAATGCAGCGACTAAATTAATAAAAACAAACTTTAGAACACAATTCTACTTTGCTTTTTACTTGAGTCTCAAGAGCCATCCACTGGAAACTGGTGCAAAAGACATGAACCGAGTATGGAAGAATTCTGACCCTAGGGATTTGTTCTGAGTATCAAAACTACATTCACAGCCCTTTCAACAAAAATTCACTTCTGTCAGCTTCAGCTGTATAATGTGAGGAAGATGTCACTTGGTTGTTGCCACTGCTAAACAATTGGGACTCATAAATCCACTTCAAATCACTCAGAAATCTACTAGAAACATACTATTTTAGTTTGTTTTCACCTGTTTGTATTTTCCAGCTTTGTCAATCTTCTTTATCCTGCCCTTGATTCCTTTTAAAAAAAAACTGTTGGTGGGAATGGCAACAACTCCCAAAGCTAAGGAACAAAACTGTCCCTTGAACCTAGTAGTCTAACATCTACACTGTTTTGATTTCTAAATTGCTACACATAATTCCAATCTTACCAGTGTATAACCAAAACAAAGGTTAGTCAAAACCCATAAGATTTAGATGTACCCAAGAGTCCTCATTAGCAAGTCAATTAAAGAGTGGTAGCACAAGCTGCTGTCATACACATAAGCATCAATTACAGAACTGCACTACTGACAGGGAACCAGTCTCCCCATATTTACTTCCAGCTATCTTTAAACAGTTACATTATGTACACAAATATATATCTTGAGCATTATTGTTCCTGGTGTTTCTGCTGGAAGCTTTTCTTCTTCTTTTTCCATTTCTTGCTTCTCTGTAATCATTTCTTTCTTTCTGTTTTAATTTAATAAAATATTTTGCTAAAGAATGGGTATTTGCCCAAAACAAACAACAATAACACCACCTACCAGAAAATGCAAAGCATAGTCGTATGGTGGCTAAAAATGTGTTGGGCAGGTTCTGTCTGCACAATAGGAATGAAGTCATGATCAGTGGCAGACTGCTTCTTATTAATGACAACCTTTTTCAGTTTTGGGGGGACATATCACTTTGAGTCATTGCATGCTAGCCATGCATAACTGAGAGTCAAAAAATGTTGCTCTTTAATTAATGGCAATCTGCCTCTGAAGACAATACCATTCCCTTAGGACAAAACTACAAAATAGATACTGTAATTCTGATTCTTTTGTCTAGCACTCTGCCAGTGACACTGAAAGCTGCCCAGCTCTAAAGTATTGGTGACTGTCCAGAATAAGATGCCGTGCAGTACCTATCTTGTGCTAAAGGTCCCTGCCTAATTAGTGAAATTTTCCAACATTTTGGAGTGAACATGGCAAGCCGTTAATTGAATATTTTAAATATTTGGCAATAACAACTTCTACATTTCTTTCACTAAATAAGGCTATATTCACTTCTCAGGTAAATCACTCTTTAATCCAGAATTCTATATCAAGGTTACAGGTTTTCTAGTCTTCTCTGCATCTCAAAGTGACCTATTTCCAAAATCAGGGATTCCCACATTAGTTATACAGCCAACATCACAGAACCAGTAACCTTCTCCTATCTTAATTATGTATTTTCCCCAGTAAGTTGAAAAAATTTGTATAATTTTTCCAAGGAAAAAGAACTTCAAAATGAATGAAAAATCTTGCAAATGTTCAACAACATTCTTTAGTGATTCAGATAGTTGCTATCTCAAATTATACTGGTCTACAATTTTTTAGAAGTTGTCTGCTTCAGAGATAAAATGTGCTATTATTATGTATTTTGATGTGCTGAATTCAAAGATGGCTATTAAAACAACTGATTGGTTACTGTTTCCAAGATAAGCTACAGATCAAACCTGGGACATTATAAGTGCATGGACTGTATCATGGAGAATGTAATCCCCACAGTTATGCACTATGCTGTCATTGTTTAACAAACAATAATGCCAAAGTGTTTTCATATAGTTAGCATAGTCTCTATCTTCTGTTTGCTTGATCTTAAAATCTATTTGTTTTCTTGAATTTTTTTTTTATTTATAAAGCTACATCCCCCAGTTTATCAGGGTTTAAAATGTGATACAACAAAGCCAGCTTTTTGGCCTAAGTCTTACTGGTACTCTCAGCCATCAGCTTTAGACAGTGCAGTTAATTTTAGCAACCTATTTATCTCCATATATTTTATTTTCAGCCAGTAAAAGATTGAAATGCCATGTATTGAGAACATACAAGACTGAAGTCCAACCTCAGTCCTCATGATCAGTATGCTCCATAATTTCTCTCCAAAAGCATTGTGAGATTAGGCAATACTGTATTAGGAATAAAGTATGCATAAAACAAGAGTATAAATGGTGTGAGGTGGGACCCATACAATCTTTTAAATGCCTTACTTCAGAATGTACATCCAGTGACTATGAAGTATAGTACATTTGAGGTATAGACTGGTAGATTTACCACATCCATAGGCCAAAATATCCATAGACTTTTCCTCTTCATTGAGAAGAATTCACTGAATTCTCAAAATCTACTGATTTAAATGACATCCCTGCTTTGAAATCCTGGAAGAATCATTCCATTCTTCACATAGACAGGTGTTTGTATACATAAAACAAATAGCCCAAAAAACCCCTCCCCACAATCTCTGCACTTGTGTGGTTACGTTAATCTCTTCAGAATAGGAATTAATCTGATGTAAATGCATGTCTTCATTTGCTATCAACTCAAATTGCTCTAATCGGCAGTACTTTACTCTCTCTCTCTCTCCCCCCCCTCCCCTATGGCAATCCCTCCCCTTCATTCCAGCAATCAACTAAAGTGAGGAGACAGGATCTTTTTATGGCAAGGAAATGAGCGTATTGGCATTCTGACAGCAGAGCTTAATCTGGAATTAAAACCTGAACATCGCTGAAATTTTGCTCCCTCTTTTAGTGGTATTCCCTTCCCCCTCCATTCTATGAAACTTTTCACTTGAAGAAGCAGCCCCCATTTTGCACAAAAGCTGTCACCATGGATGACATTCCAACGCTTAGTCTTGTTTTGGTTTAGGTTTTTTTGTTGTTGTTCAGATGAGCTGTGAACATACTGATGTCAAACATTTGCTTTCCTAAAATAGCACTACACATAGCTTAGAAGGGCAGAAGGTCACCACCGCAATAATACCACAAAGGGCCCACAGAACTGCTTTATGATTGCAGCAGGAGCCTGAATTCAGACAAGCTACAGATGTCTTTAGAAGCTGCAGGCAAAAGTTGGAAGGAATGCAAGGAGTGGAGCTGGAAATTAGAACTAAATTCTAAAACGGTCACATCAATTATATCTTGGAATAGAATATATTTCTCAATAATATATAAATTGAGAAATTTAAAAACTAATAAAATTATTATAATTATGCATGTAGGAGTGCATACAAAGGAGGTATGCAATCTTGGTCCAAAAGGTGTTTTCCCCTCCCCCTTCCACTATCCTCCTTAAGAATTTGAAACCCATGTAGTTTAATCCATTCCTGCACAATGGCTTTAAACCATGGTACAACAGTAAAATTAATGCAGTCATGCCAGGAAATGTGGAGCAGACTAATTTTAGTGGGACACACTTAATTGTCATCTCACACACTCATCCAAACTACAGTAATTGGAATGGAAACAGAATTTAATTGGAGTTCTTGTTCATCCCAAATGAAAAGCAATTCCACAGCATTAAAATCTGACAGGGTGATATGTTGGGAATGCTGAATTTGCTACTACATTAGGGAGAACATTTCACAGCATGCTGTTAATGGGTTCCTACAAGCTTGTTGTTTTGCTGTTTTCACTGGACATTTTGAGCTCATTCTCTGGCAATTAATAAAAAAATGTACAAGTTATTACAGGATCATATTTTGAAAAATCATGCTATGATTTCTACTGGTTTTGATACGTCAGAATGAAGGAATCGCTGACGGTGTATGGAAAACATATACATTGTCTAGTGCACTAGAACAAAACGGGAAAATAAAAAGTCCCCAGGCTGTTCTCAGCTTCTTCAAACACACATCTCTGCAGAAGCACATTGTAATACACAAAAGCTCACATTAAAATAACTCCATTAGTCTTTAAAGTGCCTTCACATTTGGGGGAGGGGTTGCACATGATGAAACAGACTGACACAATTACCTCACTGAAAACTTCAGATACATAGAACCCGATAAAATTTCCTTTAATTACATATCTTAAGCAGAACTGAAACAGAATTCAAGCCAGGGGATTCTGGGACAGATAGTCCAAAAATTAAAGTTGCCAACCTCAGCAGGCACTCAAAGGAGACAAACATTAAGAAACAACGTTATAATATCTCAAGAACTGTCTTCTGTGGACAGCTCCATGAAAAATGCATCCTACCAATGAAGCTGAGATCACACATTTCCTTCAGCTCCCTGGAGTTCCTTATCATACTCTGCTATATATTTCTGATTGCCTTTTAAAACAGAGATTAAGATGGTGCAGACAAAAATGCATTTCCAGATGCAAGTGCTTTTAGTCTACTGCTTCTTCATTTATTCTGGTCTTGCCTCTTCCTTTCACCGCAGCTTTCAGAAATCCTCTTAGCCTCAAGCCTTCTTTAAAAGTTGGAACAACCTCAGTTTCTGAAAAAGTATGAAGGACTGCAGAATTCTACAATCCCCTCTTCTTTGTGCACTAAAACTGAGAACCCAAACAAAGCAGCTTTCATGCCATGGCAATGTAAGAGAAGTAGAGGATGAAATAGGACAGATGAAGTTCTAGAATTTTTAACCTACCAGGATTCTTTTCAACATATTTTAAACACACACATATCCCTTTTGTGACTAACTCCAGTTTACTGCCACCAACTTCCAAGATTCTATTTTAACTTGTATGGCTTTTTCAAATATTGTCCCCTATACTTGCTTTTCTTTAAAAAAATTAAAAAATAAATCCCCAGTGTTGTATCTTTCTGATTTGTGCACACCCTATTTGGAGTGTGGACTAGCTCTGTAATTTGTACTACATACCATTTCATTAGCTGACTTTCCTGGCAGCAAAAAGATGAAGCAGAGAGTTGCCAAGAGGCCTGTGAAGAGCTAGGGAAACGATGCAGAACAACATACATGGTTTGCCAGCAACAAGCGTCCAACCACAGGGAAATAAGTCGCCCCCCCTAGTCGGATGGACTTTTATTATTATTTATGCAGCATTGTTTGTGCACATGGCATTTTACACAGCACTGTAGGCAAAGGCACCTAAATTCAAATTATAGCCCAAATTAAAGCAGGTCCATTGAATCAATGTTGGTATAAAGCCTACCAGTTTAATGGGTTTGCTTTAGTTGGGGCTAGCAATTTGGTTTTAGACAATGTAGGAAGGGCTGAACATGAGCTGCATGTTTATTTAAAATGTACAATGAGTAACAAAGATTATGCCTACCAGCATAGTATTATGGCATTGTGCAACTTGTGTAGGCATTCTCATGGCAGGTGAAGGGTGTATTTTCTTGATGCAGATCACTGATTGTTCAAGGCAATGTTTGTGGAAGTGGTACACTCCCACATTACTATTCTGAAAGGACCTTCTGTTCAGTCTACGCTTAAAAAGGTACTGTACTGACCTATGGCACTAAGCCAGAGATAGGGAATCTGTGACTTGTCAAATGTTGTTGGATCTCAGTATCCATCATCCCTGCCCATTGATTGGAACTGAGAAGGCTGCAATCTCACAGCGTTTACCAAAATGTATAAATATCTCAATATATTTCTTCATATATTACATTTGCAACTCATCTCTCCTACAGTGTTCTCATAGATTTCCTTCTCCTCAATTTAATAACAATAATATGAGGCAAGCCAGACAGAGCAGTGAATCCTTGAACCTGGATAGCCTATATCCTAGTCTAACACTCTAATTCCTACACCATGCTGTTCTCAAAAAGGGGGAAAGAACCAGAGATTTAAAAACTTAGCATGTCAGAGAAAGCAGAATGGACAGAAACATTACTCTGAGCAAACAATTTTTTTGCTTTCATATTCCACCTTTCACTTTTGCAGATCCCAGGATGGCTTAAAATATGAATTTAAAATTAGGAGCCACTAAAAAACACTATGGTAAATTACAGTATTTAAAGCATTATCAAGTAAGTTATCACATTAAAACAAACACAGACTTAACACAACTTTAAAACTCTTCAAACACAACAAAAGGGAACAGTACAATGCTTACATTTTTCTACAGTCAATCAGTAGACAAGGGAATATCTACATAAAAAGTCTGCCTCTCAGTGGAATGACAGCAGGGAGGGGACCAGCCTAGCCTTTCGCAGGAGGGAGTGCTATGGCCTGCGAAGAGCATCTTTCATGTCCTCACCTAACAGGCCCATGGGGGTGTTAGGACAGAAATAAAGAACCCTTTTGAAGATCTCTTGTTACAGTCAGGTTCATAAGGGAGACGGGATCTTTCAGATGCTTCAACCCAAGCCAGAGAGTTCTTCAAAGGTCATAGCCAGAACTTTGAATTGTGCTTAGAAACAGATCAGTAGCCAGTGCAACTGTTGTATCAAATAATTTCCATGCTCGCTATACACCATCTCTGATCAACAGCCTGGTATTTTGGAGACACCAGAGATTCTGAACACTTTAGACAGACCAAGAAAGTTTGGTCAGTAAGGCTAAGTGGTGCAATCAGACACCTGATCAGACACACCACTGAAATGCAACCCAACATCTTGTAACTTAGTGGCAATTAGCTTCAGGAAGTTACGTGAAACCTTACACAAATACTAACATGATTTGGACCATTATGTTGAAGCTGGTTCCGTTGTTTACTTTGAAACAGAAAATGGAAAAAGGCAGTCCTTCTTTTCTCTAGCCTCCAACAGGGACATACTGAATGAGTCAAATTCCATCTAAGTATTTCCATATTCCTTCAATGCAGATGATCAAGAGAGTGACAAAAATAGATTATATGTTTATGCATCACAGATGCCAAATGCAGTGACTGCATGATGCTTTTACCAATTGAAGAGGAATGTAGGGTAATATGAAGCAGTGCACTAGAGATTAAGCTCTCTAAAGCTTACAATGTAGCTCCTTCTTAATTATTTCATTCTGCAAAGCAAATTACTATTTCCCTTATTATTACAGTGTACAATGTAACAGTCGTTCTCTTTCTTTCTCTCTTTTCAGCCTGGAAAATCCAGCTTTTGGAATGTGGCAAGACTGGAACATTCATAGTCAATGCAATTGTTCCACCACGACTAGATAGGCGGGATATAAATTAAATAAATAATAATAATAATAACACTGTGTAACGGTAACATTCTATAATGTGACTAGGCATCTAATATGTATATGCTTAGTTTAAAGAATGCCACATCTACTGGGGCTAGCACTGCCCTCCAATGCAAAATGTTAAACTCACCTGCTGCAGTTTGGTTACGTCTCCACATGTCATTTTTTGACAGACCTACTAGACTTAAAACAAGTCACTGAACATTTTGTGCATCTTCAAAACATATTTATATTTGAACAAGGAATGGAGACATAGGGAAATGCCAGCATTATAGTGGAGGGGACCGTCCTGAAACCGAAGTCTTGTTGATCTCTGCTTTGGGTTATCTGATGATAGATAACTGTTTCCCTTTCCATTATTTATTAATTAAAATATTTGTGTATGTGTGTGTTCTGTGCTGTTAAGTTTTATTTTTAATTTTATAAGTTATTTATTTATAAGTCTGGCTTATAAGTCACAACTTACAGCAATCCTATTAGGGCTTTCAAGCTAAGTGATTTAAGGAGTGATTTTACCAGATCCGCTCCCCTGGGAAGTTTCCATGGTCAAGTGAGGATTCAGACCATGTTCTCCAGAACCCTAGCCCATCACTCTATCCATTACACCACACTGGGAATCCTAAAATAGTTAGGATATATGCACCAGTCATATTTAGGGTGGTTTAGGTATCTGGTTGTAGAGCCAGAGGTTAGCAGTTCAATTCCCCATTGTGCCTCCTGCAAGTAGAGCCACGCCATGTAGTCATAAGAAAGCTGCACAATCCCCAGGAGAAAGGACTCGTAAACCATTTCTGAGTATTCTCTACCTAAAACACCCTGGAAGAGGTTGCCATAAGTCACAATTGACCTGACTGCACACAAAATTATTATATCATGTCCTATATCCAGAAACCTCAGAGTATGACAAAGACAACAGAAATAAGTTAAAGAAAGTACAAACCAATCTAAACAATTTAAAACAGCTCTAGGGATTTATGAAGATAAATTATTCTTGAGTTTATAGAGACTAAAACAAAGGGAAAATAAAACTCACTATTCAACAAAACAAAACCGGGTCCCCTATGCTTAGGTGAACAGGCAAGTCTTAACTTGGTACATAAATGACACCAACACTGGCATCAGTCTCACCTCCAAGACTGGTGGTTCGCTCCCCATTATGGCCCCACAAAGAAATCTGAATCTCTGCTAGTTTGGCTAGAAACACTGTAAACGCATACTGTGAGTACAGAAAGATTCAACAAAAGAAAAAGCGCACCGGTGCAGAATTTGATACAGAGGACAATTTCATATGTGAGTTGTCTCACATTATTAATAAACCATTACATCTTTAAAATAATACTTTGTTCACATATTTCCTTACTTTCTAGTACCTCAGCACTGACATTTCACTGAAACCAGTTTTCCCTCACAGCTGCACCGAGAAACCTCTCAGAACAGGTTCCAAGTTGTCATAAAAACTGGAAAATAGGATATCATGGTTTTGGTTACTCTTTTGAAACCCAGGCTTGTTAGTTAATGCCTAGGATGAACAGGCCAGGAGAGGGGAAAGAACATGCCCATTAATCAGGAACCAAATCATCTGTGCTTTATTGCTGTGAGAAAGGAATCTCCAAGGCCAGAACCTACTCATTGGTACAGCAATGCTTCCCAATCTTGGGTCCCCCAGTGTTTTTTTTTATTATTATTATTATTATTATTATTATTATTATTATTATTATTATTATTATTATTATTATTATTATTATTATTATTATTATCATCATCATCATCATCATCATCATCATCATCATCATCATCATCATCATCTTATAACAAACAACATTCAAAGGAATACAGATACAGGGGAACAAAAGGAAAACACAGGGAAGTGTACAATAATACAGTATATAGTATAGTCATGCCCCGCATTACGTTGAAACCGCATTACAACATTTTTGCGATCGCTTTTGCGATCGCAAAACGATGATTTGAATGGGCTTGTTTCGCTTTGCGATGATCGATTCCCTGCTTCAGCAACCGATTCTTCGCAAAAACGACGATTTTCCAACAGCTGATCGGCTGTTTCAAAATGGCTGCCGGGTAAATAAAATGGCTCCCCGCTGTTTTCTGGGATGGATTCCTTGCTGCACAGGCACCGAAAATGGCTGCCCTATGGAGGATCTTCGCTGGACAGTGGGTTTCTAGCCCACTGGAACGCTTTGAAGGGGTTTCAATGAATTTCAGTGGGCTTTTTATTTTCGCATTATGATGTTTTCGTTCTACAGTGATTTCGCTGGAACGAATTAACGTCGTAATGCAAGGCACCACTGTATAGTCTTGGCTCCATGGCTGTGTTACAATACTGAAATCCATAACCTATGCTCTATTTTCTACTCATGTTTGTTCTTATTATGTCAATTTTTTTTTTGTTTTTGGTTTGTTTGTTTGTAATTCAGTTTAAGTCCTGATACTGTACCAAAGTTTTTAATTGTGGATATTAATTCTCTAATCGATTCCTCCAAGTTTTCTAGCAATAGCACCAAGTCATCAGCATAAGCTTGTAGTTTGTATTCCTCTCCTTTTATTATCAACCCCCTGATTCTGGAATTTTGCCTTATTTGTCTGTTTAATATTTCTAGTGTTAAGATAAAAAGTAAAGGTGATAAGGGGCATCCTTGTCTTGTGCCTTGTTCAGTTTGGATCTCCTCCGAGATTTGGCTGTTGACCTTAACTCTTGCTTTTGTTGTGAATAAACTGACTCCACTGCCTGAAAGAAACTTCCTTGAAAGCCCATCATCTTTAATTGGTTGAGCATAAAGTTCCATTCATATTATCAAAGGCCTTCTCTGCATTTAAAACGATTAGCATCATTTGCTTTTCTGGATGGGCTTCATAGTACTCCAATATATCTATTACTGTATGTATCTTTATGTATCATTAGAATTAGGACCTTTTTCAGCCTGTTAGCCAAAATCAAGGGGAAAATCTTATAATCCACATTTAACAGGGAAACTGGTCTGTAATTCTTAATTTGATTCCTTTGAGTTCCTGTGTTATGTATTAGAGATATATGGGCTTCTTTCCATGACTCAGGTATTTTTCCACCTGTCTCAATAGCTTCTAACCATTTTTTGAAACATGGGATCAGTTTTTCCCAGAAAGCTTTATAGTATTCTGCCAGTAATTCATCTGGTCCAGGCGTCTTGCTGTTTTTCTCTTTTTTCCATGCTTCCATGATCTCATTCATTGCTATAGGATTGTTTACATTTTTTAACTGTTGATCTGATAACTTCCATGAGAGGGTTCTTTTGAAGAATCTTTTTTGTTGCTGCAAAGGTATTTCTTTTTTCTTGTACAAATTGTCATAAAATTTCCGGGCTATTTCTTTAATTTTTTCCTATTTGAAGCTTTCCTCCCCTTCCTTATTTAAAAGCAAGCTGATCATTGAGTTTTCTCTTTCTTTTTTAATCTTACATGCGAGCCATCTTCCTGGCTTATTCCCATTTTTATATCTAAAATACAAATATAAACATGTATTTTATATTTACTATTTTTAGTACAGTATTTGTTTGATCCTTTTTAATACAGTGGACCCTCGACTTACAGATGGCTCAACTTACAGACGTTTCAAGTTACAGACTTCTCTGGCCGCAAAATACAGGTTCGACTTGCAGCTGGAGAATCGACCTACAAACCAGAAAAAACCCAAAATGGAACAAAAATGGAACAAAAACGGCTGGTTATGGGATTAATCGGTTTTCAATGCATTGCAGGTCAATGGAGACTCGACCTGCAGCTACCATTCAAATATGGATTAATTCTGGAAGTAGAGGGTTCACTGTATTTTTAGTATTTCTGTACTTTCTGTGTTTAGTGTTAAATGTTGTCTTAATTATGTTAGCTGCCTTGGTTTTTATTAAAACAGGGTAAAATATTTTAAATTAATAAATATATACATTTAAAAAAAACAATGAAATTTCAGAATAGTAAGCCATGTAACCTGTCTAAACTATACAAGGATTATTTGTTTCAAGATCAGTTCAAACATATGCAGAAATATATCTATATCATCTTTTGTCCATGCAAACCCCAAACAGTGGGAATCTGTCCTTATTATTTCTTAACAAAGACATTACACCACTGTTATGATATCCTAAAACAGATCTCAACAGAATTAAAGTAGAAGAAAGATTATGCCACACTGTCTTGATTATTGCTGTGATGATATCAGAAATACGTTATCAAAGAACATGAGACCAAAGGGATACGAATGCATGAGCTATAAAGATAGAATCTTTAAATAATCAACTACTTTATGAATGTAGTCCCAGACAAGTGAAGCACTTGAAATTAAGGCTACAAAATGTGTGCTCTATCATCTCATTCAAAAATCTGCTTTTAAATGTGCGTCTAGGCTATTCCATAGGGTTCTCAAAGCCTTGTAACCAATGAAAATGACTGGTAATCATAAATTCTTAGCAATATTTCCAGCCTCCATCAGAATAATGCTATTATAGTGTGTCAGCTTTAATCTATGGGTGACATTACACATGGCACTAATGAAATTATTACACTTGCTTTGTTTTTGCTTGAACTTCTAGAGATAACAAGGAGTCTGCTGTGGCACACTGATATGTGTGCATTTCCTTCAAAGTCCCCCAACCTCTCTGTCAACTTGGAAATGGCTATCTAGCAGTTTCCTCATGGATCCTATTCTGTATATTGATGGGATACAACTTCCCCCTTAAGCTGGGGAAGTTTACGTCTTCAATTCTGATCCAATTAAACAGGTCCTCCACTTCCTCTGAAATCTATGCTATATACATAAACCTAACAATAATTAAGATAGACATGGGGTCCCTTCCAGCTCTACAATTCTGTGAGTCTTGTCTTGCGTACAAGACTACCATAGCATTCCCTCAACTGTATATATACTGGCTCACAGAGCTTAAGAAGCGTTGATGTAGCTCACCACAACATGCTTTTTCAAAATGGCCTGAACTTAAATCTTCCTGTACATTTGGTTCACAAGGTTCCAGTTTTCAGCATCCTGATACTTTGCTTTCATAGCACTGAAATTTCTGGATGGAAACCAGACCTTGAAAAAACTGTAGAAAATTAAGGGTGGGGATAAGCAATCTAGGTTAACAAATATTACACATGTGCTTAAATCGAAATAAAAGGGCTAAATCCATGCTAGTTACGATTAGAGTAGCCCTGCTGAAATTAATGGCATTTACTTTGCCTGCGATTTACAAGTCTGCATGATTTGCAGTGCCTCTAATCTAGGATTTAGCCCAAAGTCGCTACTTAACTGCAGAAATATGTAACTCCTACAAATGTTAACTTAGGCAACAAGTAATGCATGAAGTACTTAAACATTCGTGCACTGATCCATTTTTACAGAAAAAAGGTTCCCCAAACATAGTTTCATTATTGCAAATGAACACAGACAGTTTTTGTAAGGGGCATCGTTAATATCCATTCTGTCACCCTAGATACAAATATATGATACATACACTGTGTTTCCCCGAAAATAAGACAGGGTCTTATATTAATTATTGCTCAAAAAAAAAATAAAAAAAAAATCAGGGCCTATTTTCAGGGGATGTTTTATTTTTTTCATGCACAACAATCTACAGTACATTTATTCAAATACAGTTATGTCATCTTCTTCTAGTTGCTGCATAATGGTGGAGGGCGGAGTTCCACTTAACTGGGACTTATTTTTGGGGTAGGGCTTATATTACCAGGATCCTGAAAAATCATAGAGCTTATTTTCAGAGAAACAGTATATAACACAACACATATTTTGCCTTCCATGGCATTTTTAACCTTGCTACTGACAAGGGAGTTTCCTAGTACTTACCAACTGAAGAACAACTGCTTTGTGTTTTTGGCAGCATGGTGGCTCCATCCCATTTTCAATGTGTTCATACCTTGCAGAACCCCAGCCTTTAGACTGGAACATGATTTTGAAGGCCAATTAGTTTTAAAAGGCATCTGTATCACCATTTTTTCCATCAGTACTCCATACATCTGCCAGCAGTAGGGAAAAAATACTAGAGGAATCAGAGAAACTAAACCACAAGCACACATTCCAGTGGCCTTAAGATCATACGCATTCAGAACAGGCATGATTTTGGCATACAAACACACAAGGTTTAGAATCTTACGCTTCAGCTTTCATCGGGGCCTGAGGGGTGCACACATATGGCCAACAGACTCACTGATTAATCTGGTTAGCAGCCATTGCTTGCTTTGTTTCTTTGTCTACAGATTTTTACATTTGTTAGATTCCCAAGGATCCATTCTACTGAACATCATCCTCTCATGCAATCCTTTTTCTAGAAATTCCCTCCTTCTGTATTGTTCAGTAAAGAATGGTGCAAAAAGCTATATTGCTATCTGCTTGCCACCTCAGAGATTATATATACGTATTCTCTTCCCAGGGTACTGAACTTGAGTTTGGAAGGGGGGCTTATGGTTTCGAATTGTTCTCATGTCAACTGATCTCTCACCATATTGGGCCCATGCCAGATTTGTATACATGGAAGCTTTCAGCACTTTCCTCAAGCAACACAGGGGTAAAAAAAAACATTTCCTTTAGTCCTTATGGATCTTTGAAGAGGTTCCAACTGCTGACATCTTCATTTCAAATCAAAACCACTAAGAACTGGAAAAGGGATTGTCATGTAATTTTCCACCTTGTTACAAAAACATTTCCTCATAAATAAAGACAAATGAAGAAAGTGGGCCTTCAGAACCATGTATTTAATAGGCTGGGGAATTAACTGCATGATGCTCTCAAGTGTTGTACATTTTACCAAGGAACACTGTCTTTGTTTTCACAAAAGATCTGTGACCATGCTCTAAAAGGAAAATGCAAAAAGATTTATTACATCAACATGCCATAGACCTGAGAAACTACAGGTCAGGAAGTTTAACATCTATTCTGGATAATCTGACAGAAATAATAATTTTATAGCAGATAAAATTATTAAGCACATGGAAGAACAAGTTTTGCTAAGGAAGAGTTCTCTAGCACTAGCTGTTTAAAGTTATCTGATCATCAAAGAGCATGTAGGTGGTGTGATTGAACAGATGCTATATACCTGCTTATGAATAAATCCCCCCACTGAAAACTTCTAAGCAAACTTAGCAGAAAATCTGTACATATTGCATGCATTATGTATGTATGGGATGACTGTCCAAAAGCTAACTGGCTTCAAGGTATCAATAAAATTCTATATTAATGAGTGGTAAGTCATTATGGACGCTTCCGTACTGGTGTCCATTCGTTAAATACTAACATCCAATATTTGGAACCATTATTATGCTGAAATCCTGTTCATTTGTACTTAAAAGAAAGTCAGTGTGCTGAGTGCTACTCTTTGCAGAAGAAAACTATTCGGACAGTGGAATTATGTTTTATAAATAGATGGAATCTAGTCAATTCAAACACAATAATATTGTTGCATTGCATTTATATGCAGTACAGTTATCTGGGTAGAAACATATCACCAGCACTATAAATCCTCCTCCATCACAGAAAGAAATAGGAAATCAGACAAGGGTGGTAGCAATGGAATGCCTGAAATTCCCAAGTGTGATGGGACTGCACAAAACATTTCTAATGCTATGATTTCTGGCTACATATTTATAAACAGGTCATAAATAATCCATTTACTTTGACTCTTTATTTTCACTTTGTCTTTCATCTGTCCTCCCATCTTCCTTTGCCCACAAGATCAAGAAGACTGTAATGACATTAACTTAGGCACTTTGAGGATGTAGCTCTGAAATTGCTAGACAGCTCAGTTGTTTCAGTATCTGACTGCGCAACCACAGGGCGGGAGTTCAATTCCCCACTGTACCTCCTTGACAGGGGCTGGACTCGATGATCCACAGGGTCCCTTCCAACTCTGCAGTCGTCATTTAGTCATTTAGTCGTGTCCGACTCTTCGTGACCCCATGAACCAGAGAACGCCAGGCCCTCCTATCCTCCACTGCCTCCCGTACAGTAGTTGTGTCAAATTCATGTTGGTTGCTTCGCAGACACTGTCCAGCCATCTCATCCTCTGTCGTCCCTGTCTCCTCTTGCTGTCACACTTTCCTAACATCAAGGGCTTTTCCAAGGAGTCTTCTCTTCTCATGAGATGACCAAAGTATTGGAGGCTCAGCTTCAGGATCTGTCCCTCCAGTGAGCATTCAGGGTTGATTTCCTTTAGAATGGATAGGTTTGTTCTCCTTGCAGTCCTGGGGACTCTCAAGAGCCTTGTCCAGCACCACAATTCAAAGGCATCAATTCTTCGGCGGTCAGCTTTCTTTATGGTCCAGCTATCACTTCCATACGTCATGACAGGAAAAACCATAGCTTTGACTATTTGGACTTTTGTTGGCAAGGTGATGTCTCTGCTCTTTAAGATGCTGTCAAGGTTTGCCATCACTTTCCTCCCAAGAAGCAGGCATCTTTTAATTTCGTGGCTGCTGTCTCCATCTGCAGTGATCATGGAGCCCAAGAAAGTAACATCTGTCACTGCCTCCATATCTTCCCCTTCTATTTCCCAGGAGGTGATGGGACCAGTGGCCATGATCTTAGTTTTTTTGATGTTGAGCTTCAGACCATTTTTTGCACTCTCCTCTTTCACCCTCATTACAAGGTTCTTTAATTCCTCCTCACTTTCTGCCATCAGAGTGGTATCATCTGCATATCGGAGGTTGTTGATATTTCTTCCGGCAATCTTAATTCCGGTTTGGGATTCCTCCAGTCCAGCCTTCCGCATGATGTATTCTGCATATAAGTTAAATAAGCTGGGGGACAATATACAGCCTTGTCGTACTCCTTTCCCAATTTTGAACCAATCAGTTGTTCCATATCCAGTTCTAACTGTTGCTTCCTGTCCCACATATAGGTTTCTCAGGAGATAGACAAGGTGGTCAGGCACTCCCACTTCTTTAAGGACTTACCATAGTTTGCTGTGGTCCACACAACCAAAGGCTTTTGCATAGTCAATGAAGCAGAAGTAGATATTTTTCTGGAACTCTCTGGCTTTTTCCATAATCCAGCACATGTTAGCAATTTGGTCTCTAGTTCCTCTGCCCCTTCAAAATCCAGCTTGTACTTCTTGGAGTTCTCGGTCCACATACTGCTGAAGCCTAACTAGCAGGATTTTGAGCATAACCTTGCTAGCGTGTGAAATGAGTGCAATTGTACGGTAGTTGGAGCATTCTTTGGCACTGCCTTTCTTTGGGATTGGGATGTAGACTGATCTTTTCCAATCCTCTGGCCACTGCCGAGTTTTCCAAACTTGCTGGCATATTGAATGTAGCACCTTAACAGCATCATCTCTTAAGATTTTAAATAGTTCAACTGGAATGTCATCACCTCCACTGGCCTTGTTGTTAGCCAGGCTTTCCAAGGCCCACTTGACTACACTCTCCAGGATGTCTGGCTCAAGGTCAGCAACTATATTGTCTGGGTTGTCCGGGATATCCAAATCTTTCTGATATAATTCCTCTGTGTATTCTTGCCACCTCTTCTTGATGTCTTCTGCTTCTGTTAGGTCCCTCCCATTTTTGTCCTTTATCATGTCCATCTTTGCACAAAATGTTCCTCTAATATCTCCAATTTTCCTGAACAGATCTCTGGTTTTTCCTTTTCTGTTATTCTCCTCTATTTCCTTGCATTGTTCATTTAAGAAGGCCCTCTTGTCTCTCCTTGCTATTCTTTGGAAGTCTGCATTCAATTTTCTGTAGCTTTCCCTATTTCCCTTGTATTTTGTTTCCCTTCTCCTCTCTGCTATTTCTAAGGCCTCGTTGGACAGTCACTTTGCTTTCTTGCATTTCGTTTTCTTTGAGATGGTTTTTGTTGCTGCGTCCTGTACAATGTTACGAGCCTCTGTCCAAAATTCTTCAGGCACTCTGTCCACCAAATCGAGTTCCTTAAATCTGTTCTTTACTTCCACTGTGTATTCATAAGGGATTTGGTTTAGATTATACCTGAGTAGCCCAGTGGTTTTTCCTCCTCTCTTCAGTCTAAGCTTGCATTTTGCTATGAGAAGCTGATGATCAGAGCCGCAGTCAGCTCCAGGTCTTGTTTTTGCTGACTGTATAGAGCTTCTCCATCTTTGGCTGCAGAGAATATAATCAATCTGATTTCGATATTGCCCATCTGGTGATTGCCAGGTATAGAGTCACCTCTTGTGTTGTTGGAAAAGAGTGTGATGACCAGCTTGTTCTCTTGACAAAACTCTATTAGCCTTTGCCCTGCTTCGTTCTGAACTTCAAGGCCAAACTTCTCTGTTGTTCCTTTTATCTCCTGGCTCCCTACTTTAGTGAACTCTGCAGTACTAAGATGATAATGATTATATAATAACTTGGCTTGGGCTTTCCTTCTATCTCCAGAGCAAAGTTATGTATGCTGTTCATTGCATTCCTGATATTTATAAGTCACCCACTCCACAAAGCTGAAAGTATTCCCTGCTTTGTTGCAAGGCACATCATACTTCTGACCATATACATTTCAGAAGGCTCACAAAACAGACTGACAATCAAGTTTCTGTCTTAAATATTCCTAAACCTGGTAAATTTAGAACCTTACATGAAAACAATTTAGTCTGCAACCTATTTTCATATACTCACAAATAATCCCCCTTGAATTTAATGGTAGCTATTCACAAGTAAATACAAGTAAATACATAAAAGATTGCTCTATTAAATAATAATAATAATAATAATATTAAAGTTATCAACAAGAATCACAGATTTAAATCTAGTTTCTTGTTTAATAGCATTCCTGAATAAGCATTTATATTGATTGGTTTCTATAACAAATACAACATATCTTTTTGCAACTAAATAGAGCCTTTATACTATCTAGGATCTTAATTCAAAAAATTTGATCATGCAGCCCACATGCCTTTTGCACTACAATTCATGACTTCTGATGTTATATTATTCAGAATGTATGGCATAAAGAGTCGTATTTTTGCTCCTGGTTCATTCTTTTACAAAAAAAAGAAAGCTTTAATTCAGTATGCTTGACCAAAAGGTCACAGATTCAGTTACCACATAAATTAAAATGTCTAAACAATATCATTTTACAGGGCACTTATGTAACGGAAGCTTGGGAATCAGGGAATCAAATTTAAATTCCAAATGCTAGTTCTTGTAAACTATTACTACACAAAATTTAATTTAAAACAGCAGCTTGTAGAGCTAAAAAAAAGTAATAAACGGGGTGGATAAAAATCAATGCTTTTTTAAAAAAATCAAAATGATGTAAATCAACTCTATAAAATAGTTAAGTTAAAAATGTTTTTTAAAATTTAAATTAAAAAAATTCAATTTTTTATATTTATATCAAATCCACTCTGGTAAACATAACTAAAATCATACAATAAAAACACCATTTAAAAAAGGTTAAAAAGGCAGGAAGGAAGCATAGCATATAATATATCCATATGTTACAGACAAGAAAGAAGAGAAGAGCAGTACATTTTCAAAGAGCAAAATTTGAAAAGGAAACTTTCCCCTGCCTTTGAAGGTCAGCAACAGAGAGGCACTGTATAAATGTCTCTTGGGAAAGTATGTCACAGCACCAAGGTATATCTGTCCAGCCCAGGAACAGAAGGAGTAGAATAGATGTTATTTTTGCAATCCAAGGAAAAAGCTCTTGGTAGAAGTTAACATAGCCTCCACATAAGACAGGAACCACAGCACAACTTCCTCAGAAAATCTCATACACTGAAAGTCCCTGAGAGAGTCAGGATCTTCAAAAGGTCTGTTCTAGTAGGGACTAACAATTCTAGTAGAGATTAACAATTTGATTTGGCCTTTAGTTCTTACAGTGAAGTATGAGCCCATCCAAAGTAGAGATACTGTATGTCCAGTCCAGAGATAGGAATGTCCCTCTTTCGGCACTGTTATCCTGCAGCCTTCAGTCCCAAAGGAACCATAATGAAAAATGGATCCAGATCATAAAGTCTTTGCTAAGCATGGAACAGACTTTAAAAGCTACCATCCTCTAAAGTACCTTTTCCAAAAGCCCAACAGGAAACATAGGAGATAGTTATCTTATTACATAGCCCAACTTTGTTCTCCCCCCCCCTTTTGATTTTTTCTTAGAAAAGATGGCTAATCACTGTTTCCTCAGAAGCTGGTGATGAAGATAACATAAAAGGCCAATTTTACAAGGATGAACAAAGTCTCATGGCAAGCCTTTAGAGATGGCTTCCTGTAATAATGATAATGCCTGGATCTAGCCTAAATCTTTCAACTAATTTATCGTTTAAACTTATTTAACAGAGGAATTTAATGGAAATTGCAAATGATTGTTGTAGAAATATAAAAGCAGTCATGGAAGGTTGAATAAGAAAAAAATATTTCTAAAAGAATCCACCAAGGATCCTCAAATGAATTTACAATTTTTGTTTTAATTTCAGTGATGTGAATTGCTTTTACTAGCTGTTCTACATGGAGTACATCATGTTGTGTCCACAGTATTCAAAGCAATGGTCTCTACACTCAAGGCAAAATGAAAAGAGCACACTGCTTCTGCAGCAGTTTCACCACTACTAAAAAGGAAACTGCAATGAGACCTGAAATGCTAATCAACAATTAAGACAGCCCACAGGTGGATAAAATCTCAAGAGTGAAGAAGCACCCGTGATTGAGTGGATGAAAACAAACAAACAAAAAAAATTTTTTAAAGGAGGCTACAAAACGTAGTAGACATCACACGGTTAGCTGTTCGTCAATGACAGAATGTATTATCTCTTTAGATATTCTAAACAATGGCCAGCTGTCAGGGATGCTTCAGCTGTGGACTCCTACTCTGACTGGGGATTGTACCAGATGACTATTGATGTTAATTCCAACTCAACAATCCTAAGAAGGAATTTATGACATCTGGTAGATCCAAAACTGAAAAAGGAGATATGTTCTCACAAGAATTTTTCCAAAATTCAGGTACCAAATCTAAGTAAACACGGAAGTCATGCCTTACTACTTGTAACAACAGTCTTCAGTGAAGTCCAATTATGTGCCTCAGACAGACAGGAAATTTAAGGCAAAAGACTGAAGGTGTGATGCCCCAAAAAGAGGTAAGTGTTATATGTTCTAAATGCGATCTGTGTTCTATAAGTGTTTACAATTCGTGTCTTTATGTGGAATCTACTCTGAGTACAAAATTAATTTGGTATTCTCAGTCTGGAAAGAACAGGCACCTAAACATAAGGAAGAGGCTATAGCACATATTAATATAATCAATTTATATTGGAAAGAAATCTCATGGGAGATTTTTCTTTCTTCCTCTATTGACCCTACCAAGATGCATTCTAAATTATACAGACAAAACAACTTTGAGAATATGGTAATCTAGGAAGCACACACCATTGCAGAATTAACTATGACAACCACCATCCTGGTTATTTAGGAAAAGATGGTTTGATTATCTAAATATGGTTTTGCTAATTCCTATAAGCTCTGGGCACTTCACCTGGCAGGCAGGCAAGAGACAATACTGCAACAAATCAGGCTTGAGCAGCACTGAAATGATGATGTATTTGAGAGCAGATTTAATTCATGTAGCTCTGCTTGCAAAGTTCTCAGCAAGCAAAATATTCCAGATAGTCCATAAACTAAAAAAGAGTGCAACATTAAAGAAGTTGGAGAAGCATAGTTCCTAATGGAATTAAGGACTTTCGTATTAGATGTAAGCCTAAATATATAGCTGCAGATTGTGAAACACACTTAAATACACTTAAAAGAACCAGAAATAGATTAGAATGAAAAGTCACAAATCATGGCTGAAGTGGAGCACCTGACTCAGAAATAAGAATGGCTATGAGAAGATAACCTTTTCTTACAGCTGCTCCTGATCTCTCAAACATATTTAAGAAACTAGCTAAACATGAGTGTCACTCAGCTATCCAACTGTGTTAACCATGTCACTGTTTATTGATTTTTTTAATTGTTTTGATGTAATTGGTGTTTAAATGCCAATGCAAACCATTCCAGGATAAATATTTGTAAACAGAACATGTAGAACATTTCAAATAAATACAATAAATTGGAAGGAAAGTAAAAACAAAGCTCAATAACAGAAGAACAAGAAATCATGACAAGTAATGAGCTTCTAAACACATTGTTTTCCTCTCTGATAAGGACCTAACTTCGGTGCTCGAAATGTTGAGTTGATCTATTAGAATTTCATGTGACATATCTGACTGTCCTTTCACTGGACCTAAGGCTTTTCAATTGTCCAACAGTGTGTCATAGGCTAAACTCAGGAAATGGCACAGTGGCCAAATTCAAATTTGGGAAAGCAATAAAATAAAATAAAATAAAAATTTGGAAAGGCTCTCAGAGTCCTCATTCCATCAGTGGGCAGAGCTAATGGCATTATGCATGGTCAAAGCAAAGAGCATGAAGTCAGATGCAATTCTTACCAATTTGGCAGTTTCGTAGAATCGTTGTAGGGTTGGAAGGGACCTTGGAGGTCTTCTAATCCAACCCCCTGCCCAAGGCAGGAGACCTCTTACCATCCTGAACCTCATACTATCCCGGACAGATGGCCGTCCAATCTTTTCTTGAAAACCTCCAGCGATGGGGCAAGCTGTTCCACAGCTTAATAGTTCTCGTCATCAGGAAATTCCTCCTTATTTCCAGGCTGGATCTCCCTCTGATGAGTTTCCACCAAACTTCCCCATCCAACGTATAAAACAAAGCTCAGTTCCATGCAAGAATGTATCAGGCTGTGAAGCACTGCTCAGTTCCTTGCAATATTTCCCCAGATTTCAAAGCATAGTTTAGATCTATGCAACAACCACCCAGCGTTTTAATTCCCTCTTATCTCTGATTAGTGACTGGAAAAGAACAAGCAAAAAAAGTTTGCTGTCTCTTATCCATGGGCCAGAAGCTTTGCATCCTAGAATAGCAGATACTACACTGTTACTGTAATGTGTACCTGGACAATAATGTCTGCAACTGCCTGAGGCCAGACAAGTAGCCATTATGTTGTTTATCAAGGGAAAAAAGTGCTGTTGCACAACACAGCCATATCCTACTCCAGCCCACATTTAGCAAAATCGGATGCCAGTGATTAATCTTTGGGTGTATTTAAGGATGCACTGCAGTAACAGAAACAAAATACCCAAAGAAGTATAGATTTTATAGAATGAATGAATGAATGAATGAATGAATGAATGAATGAATGAATGAATGAATGAATGAAATAAATAAATAAATAAATTTTTAAAAAAGAAAGTGTAATATCTCAGTAAAGAAAACATTCTTTAAGGGATAAAAATAAAGCAAGATGGGTGTGTGGATATAGAAACAGATATTCTTACAGGCATCATCTATAGAAAGATAAAATAGGACCAGCTCAGATTACTGTGTGAGGCTTCATAAATCAGAGCACATAACCAGGAGCCAGGAGAACAGCCAGGTTTCCTGCAGCTTGCTGGCTTATACCAATCCAGAGCCCTCTGTTAGATCCAAACTGAGAAACTCTAGTTTAACCGTGGTAAAAATAAACTAGCAAAATGACCCAAAATCAAGTAAGATCACATTTAGACATTAACAGAGAACTGTAAGTGCCTATGGATGTGACAATCATCTAGAGTCCCACGGAAACCGGCCTTACCAAGCATGAACTTCAAGCTGATGCATACTGCTCAATCACTCCCACCAGCAAGAACAGTAAGAGGGAGTAATTTTCTTTGGCCATATACATAATTTTGGTAATTCCTTCCCCCCCCCCAATAATGACATTTGAGTCTAGCAGGGAGTCAGATCTCTGACTTGTCCTAAACAACCAGAGTATTGTTCTCCAGTTTTCAAACTTCTGCTTATCATGAGGGGAAATAAACCAGCAATATAGTTTCTTGCAAGGATCGTGCATTTCAATAAGAAAAACCATGAATAAAGTCTTTAGTCACTGTGAACTCTCCTGAATTCTGGATTGTTGTGTCCACAGATGGCCTGTGCCTTGTGCCAGGTTCTTCAGCAGAAGCCAATGCATAATGCGATAGATGGTTTTAAAAAATGTTCAACTTGAATTGTTACTCACAGCTTTCTATATCATGGTTCATGAACCCTCAAGCGATCATCCAAACCCAAGCCTGCAGGTGCAACAACAGCTTTGTTTTCCTTCTAGATCAGGGGTTCAAAGATTCTGTGAACTGCTTCCCCCCCCTTTTTTTTTCTTAAACTATACTACATCCAGAACCTTGTATCTATTTTTATGCAGAGGGAGTCAACAGCTTCTCAAATTGATCCATGATCTTAAATGAATAAATAAACTTAAGAATGACTGCTATAAGTATTATCAGAGACGTTCTTTAACAAAGCTACATGAGATTAGGAGAACATAAAGAAGCCTTTAAAACAGCAAAGACTTTGATCATGGGAGATTTTAATTACTCAGCTATTGAGTGGAATAGGAATGCGACACAGAATCTAAGAGGGAAAATCTTTCTTACCCTGCTTCTCTCTCTAATGGCCCCCAAATTGATTTCTATTTAACAAAACTAAAGTACTGTACTTTATGACTTGGTTTTGGAAACTACCCAAGTGCAAAGTCATTTGGCAATTATAGGGTTGAAATTCTTTGTAGATTTTGGGACAGTCCTACTGCTCAGAATAGACTGAAATGTTAACACACCTGTTGCATGCAGTATAAAAACCAGGGAAACTGGTACTTATTAAAATAATAGGAATATACAACTACATTCTGATGAAATTCAGTTTTTTCTGAATAATGTAAGAATGAATTGAAAGAGTGCATATCAAGATACTCTAGAGCCATTTTTAAAGTTACAAAATGCTCTCATATACAGTGGTGCCTCGCTTAACGATTGCCCCGCTCTACGACAAAATCACGGTACGATTAGGTTTTTGCGATTGCAGAAACGATCACAAAATAAGGTTTTAAATGGGTTTTTTCGTTTAACGATGATCGGTTCCCTGCTTTGGGGACCGATTTTCGCTTTGCGACGATTAGCAAACAGCTGATCATCGGGTTTCAAAATGGCCACTGGCTTTGAAAATGGCCCCCCGCTGTGTTTTTGGATGGATTCCTTGCTTTACAGGCAGCGAAAATGGAGGATCTTCGCTGGGCGATGAGTTTTCAGCCCACTGGAACGCATTAAGGGGGTTTCAATGCATTTCAATGGGCTTTTTAATTTCACTTTACGACCTTTTCGCTGTACAGCGATTTTGCTGGAATGAATTAACGTCATTAAGCGAGGCACCACTGTACAATTGAATTATGAATTGAAATATGAATTATTATTAATATTCAAGGAGGATCTGTAAAATATTACATGCTGTACTTCAGATTCTTCTTGAAATAAGAGCAGAGAAGTCTTCACTGAAAATGAAAATTCCTGACAAAATTCCTCTTGATTAATTGGTTTCCTAGAACTCAGGATATTGATCTGTTTTTTCATTGTTACAATCATATTAGATAATGACCGGGGGGGGGGGGGGGAGAAGCAGTAGGTTCATGTTTTGTAGAAGCAACACTATTGTACAATGCGAATTTTCTTCCTTTCAAGTGTTTCTTTTTATGAGAACAATCATGTTTCAAATTTGTCATAGCTAAACAACTAACTAATGATCAGCCATGAGTTTATCTTCTAATTAACCAACAGCAGCATTGCTAGAATAGCCACAAAGAAATAGTATAAGACAGCTGCAGTTATTCTGAAAATGCTCCAAAAATTTAGAATCAAAATGCTTCTTAGGAATTTAATCTAAAACAATGACAACAGATTATCAATACTGATAGGAAGTTGTTTAAGAAACTGACCAACAAGAGATCCCAAAAACAAAAGAAAAATTTGCATCTGTCTGTAGTCAGGGGTCGCGAGTTTGATTTGTCACTGGGACTCTAAGAAGAAGGAAAAGTTTGTACAGCTTTGAGCAAAGTGCACAGTCCCAGAGCGGTGCCAGAAGAGATGGGAAATCATTTCTGAGTACTCTATACCGAGAAAACTCTGGAAAAAGTTGCCATAAGCTAGAATTGACCCCACAGCACATAACCAAGAGTACAAAATCAGGAATAGAGAGAAGATATACTGGGATCCACCAGTAGGTCACAGATTTAATCACAACAGTTCATGCTGGACTTGCAGTTCTCTAATGATAGGAACATTTTAAAAGCTTTTCCTTGCGCTTAAAAAAAAGATTGTTGCAAAAGAACACTTGGAGAAAAAACAAGTGTGGATGTTGTGTGAAAAGGCTTGAGCTTTGTTCTTGCACGGATCACAAATTCCTCGGATGAATCTGCAATCAGAGGTTCCTGTTCCTTAATTATTAGTGTATGCCTATCTACCTAAGCCACTGTTTTGCACATGGCTGATAGGCGTGAAGGGTCTACTTAAACAATAAAGTATGTAGAAGGCTGCATAACACTGAGTCACACAACATTATCAATTTAACCAAGTACCATCAATTTCGGGTGGTAGTACCTGTCCAGAATTTTGCCCAGGATTTTTTCCCCAGCTTTGCATGGAGATGCCCTCCAAACATCAGCCAGATCTGTCCCTGCTTAGACAACACTGGCTGTGTTCAGGATTGTATGCTGGTATATAAACTGATCATCCAAGCCTTAAATCTACTCAGTGCTGCATTAAATAATTCCAAGTAGAAGCATATGACATAAGAACTATCATAGCAGATTACTTAAAAAAACTTTTTGGCACAAATTATACAAAACTGCACACTCCCAAACTTGCCCACTACCCTTTCCTGTGCTCAATTCCTGCCCTCCCATTCCCCTTAATTTGTTATCTAGCAATTTTGCTAACAGAGAAGAAATGAAAGGTATGCTTTGAAGTAAGTAGTATGAAACCACTAGTACATACCCAACACAGATAGTACTTCTCTAACAGTGAGATGGAATTACACAAATTAATGGGTCTTTTACGTATCTCATTTCAATAAATCAATGAGTGTATTGTGCCCTTCAGCAGTGAATAATCAGCAACCTAATGTAGATGAAAAGGGCAGAAAAACACCTTGTCAAGACTGAATACTGCCTTTGTGTAGCATGACCATGCAAGAGTTACTGGAATATGGAAAATGCACTTGAGCCATTATTTCATCATAAGGGGAGTACTTCTCATGAGGAGTTCAAAGACAAGCAGAGAGATTGAAAGAAAGAGGAGGAGAGAAAGAGGCACACACGCACCGCCAAATTAATTAGGTTAAGTGTTCCCTTCCTTACTTCTGGACACTGAGTCTGTTTTTTTCTTGTGAAATTTGCTTTCACAGCTTTTAAGCAGCTAAGTTTTTTTTCTGCTTCTTCTGACAGGATTCCAAATTCTAATGGTAGTGTATTGCAAGAGCTGTCATGAAACTTTATATGCACAAATTGAACCAGGGTTAATATACAACTTTATTTTTCAGGTATCTTTTTGATGCTTTAAATACTTACTAGGCTAGATCAGTGGATGACTACAGCAACAGTACATCAGGATAAGATCTCCAAGAACTACAAAATGGGGCAATTGAATACGGACACAATTCAAATGTTTGTAAATCTACTGTCACATCAACTGATGTTCTGTGCAGATCAAAAACTCATTCAGTGGGCAAATGTCCCACATTTCCAAACTGTAAAATCAGAAATAAAATTTATCTGATTACTACTTGAATGTTAGCATCACACAATGCCTGGAGGGGTCAGCAAGGGATGAAATTTTGAAGCTATTACCTGAAATGGCACAAAAATCAACATTTTCTACATGCGCAGTTTTTTCTTGGCCTTGTCCAAAGCAACAATGAAGAAAAATATCTAGCTTACTTCAAACATAAGAGGTAATGCAAGACAGATATAAGCACAATGATAACATACAAAGGAGACATAATTTTTCACTGTACTGTTAAAAAATACTTCTAAGATGCAGATTCTGTTCCATCACTGCTGAACATCATTCTGCTTCTACTTGTTCCTGCAATTAATTTGGCCTTAGATTAAAGCACTACAATAGTTCAGTACGTGCTTGGCATGGTTGCTTCTCTATGTCCCTGCCACATGCACAGGGTGAAAATCAATAATCCCACATTGAAAGATTAACGGGACTGCAGCTACAGGTCAAAAAAAGGGGGACACACGGAGTACTACTATAGCATACAGCACAATCCAATTTTCAGCTGGATATGATGCATCTTCCAATTCATGATTTTGACTTCACAATTTCTCAATGCTGACTAACAGGCAGGCAAGACAAAGGCAGAATTTGTACTTTAAGTAGTAAAAAGGAAATTACCAAATCCAACCAATCTGTGAAATCTCAGTTAACAAACTGTACAAATTATATTTTATTAAGATATTCAGTATCTGGGGTAATATTAGAGTAGAACTTGATTCAGGATAATGATTCAGGATCTGTGGCTCATAGTGACCCTTGTATTTTTTTAAAGTTTCTTTTTCAAATAGCCAGCCCAATTAAATAGCTGGACAAGAGTGATCAAGTGTGTTTGTATTATAATACATGAATATCCAGCAACTGGCAGACTGCAACGCAAAGGATTTAAGACTTTGTTTTAAAATACACTTCAGAAATATTTCAATAGCCTCCACTTAACTCCACATGCCCCTGTCTCATATCAAAATGTCTGTTATATACAGATAGGCGGTAGAACATTGACTATCTAACCAGAAATAGGAAAAATACAACTCCCAGAATATCCAAACCAGCATAGCCCTAGCTATGGTAGTCTGGCATTAATAATCTCAAAAATTAATTTTCCCCATCTCTGGCATTTAGACTGCTTGAGCATCTAGACTACCTTGCTTGAGTTGTGCTCAGGCAACAGTACCGACTGAATATACACAATGATGCTAACTTGTTTTGTGGTTGGTCAAAAAGGTAACAAAAGAGAAAAATGCAAAGAATAATACTGGAAATCTCAGTTTGCATATGAAGAGCAGCAGCAGATCATACACTCAGTCTGCAATACGTTATAGGTCAAATCAAAAGAATTAAAAAAAATCAGGGAGCAAGTGGTGTCCAATATTTTGGAGATCTCTTGACCAAAGTGGACAACATTGAGCTAGATGAAAAAACAATTTGACCTATTTTAATACAGCTTCCTATATTCCATGGGACAGTCTTCTAGAAATACACACATGCAAAATAATACCATACATATCTGTAACAAAAACTAACAAAAAACAAACACTCTTGTGGCACCTTTAAGACAAACAGATTTATTTCAGAATACTACAAAATTTTAAATATTACAATCCAGGGATGGGGACTTGAGTAGTGGGATTCGCTGTCAAGCTGGTCTTAAATTGCACCAGTGACTCAACTTCGACACTACAGTGGTGCTTCGCTTAACGATTACCTCATTAAACGACTAATCGGCTTTACGATGAGGTTTTTGCGAACCTTGAAATTTGTACAATATAAATAATACAAACACAAGAAGTTAGAACCCCCCTATAAAATTTCAGGTATATTAGACTGAATTTTAAACTAGGCAAAGAAATGAACATACTGTACAGTGGGGTCTCGACTTACGAACTTAATCCGTATTGGAAGGCAGTTCTCAGGTCGAAAAGTTCTTAAGTCGAAACTGCATTTCTCATAGGAATGCATTGAAAACCATTTAATCCGTATCTGCTCTTTTCGTCCATAGAAACTAATGGGAAGCTGCTATTCCACCTTCTGCCACTAGAGGGGGATATTTTTTTCTTTTTTCCTTTTAACCTAAGATGACTTAGCTTTAAAAAAAAGGAAAAAAAAGAGTTTGTAACTCGAATCTAAGTTCATAAGTCGAGTCCATATATTCCTATGAGAGCGGTTCATAAGTTGAAACGTTCGTATGTCGAGCCGTTCGTAAGTCGAGACCTCACTGTACTGACTTTTTCGGGGAGATCTCAAAAGGTGAAAGTTCACATAAAATAAATCCCTTACCCTTCAATGTGCCATACATTTTTGTTTTAATTTGCTTTTGTTATACAGTGGTTCCTCGCTTAACGACGATAATCCGTTCCAGGAAAATTGCCGTTAAGTGAAAATATCATAAAACGAAATTAAAAACCCCATCGAAACGCATTGAAACCCGTTCAATGCATTCCAATCGGGTAAAAACTCACTGTCCAGTGAAGATCCTCCATAAGGCGGCCATTTTCGCTGCGTGTATAGCGAGGAATCCGTCCCTAAGCACAGCGGGGAGCCATTTTAAGCACCCGGTGGCCATTTTGAAAACCCGATGATCAGCTGTTTTTTATCGTTATAAAGCAAAAATCGGTTCCTGAAGCAGGGAACCGATCGTGCTAAGCGCAATTCCCCATTTAGACCATCGTTTTGCGATCGCAAAAAGATCGTTGTAAAGTGGATTTATTGTGATGCGGGGCAATCGTTAAGCGAGGCACCACTGTATAGTACTTACAAGACTATATAGTCTTACAGTACAAGAAGTACTGTTGTTTCCAAAGACTACTTAAAGAGTTCAAGCAAGCACACATAACCAGACTTTTCACAGCTTTAAAAGAAGTAAAAGGGATTGTAACTCAGATCCTCTATTTTGCCTACAGAAAAGTCCCACATTCACTCCCTGGTGTCTCTTAATAGGGCTAGACAAGTAACTGCCATTCACTGTTGACAATATTGGTCTAGAGTGGTGGTTCCCAAACTTTTTTTTGGCGTCATGACCATTTTTATTATCGTCAAATAACCTGTGACCCCCTTTGGCACATTTGTATAAAAAGGCATTTTTAATAGAGGAAAGTCCTCCCCTAAAAAAAAGCCTGTTCCTCTTATATACACATACAAAAGTGTGCTGCTAACTTTACACACTAATTTTAACATCCTGCTCTGAAAGGTAAAGGAAGAAATTATTTAAGAAGGGCTACAACTTATATAAGGTAACCCCCCCCCTAAAAACCACTCTGAAACCCCCATAGGTGTTGCAACCTCCAGGTTGGGAAACAACTGTTTTATAAAATAAAATAAAATAGAGGAACCAATGGTCTGACTCAATGTATGGTGCGTTTCTGTGTTAGCCTTCATGAACACCATTAAGGTGGTGATCATTAATAATGTAAGACTAGAAGCACAAACGCTTTAAGAGAACAGGCATCACACATGCAGCCATGCAAAATACCAATAAAAATTCATCGGAGTGCAAGCAAATTATAATCACTTGTGGTAGAACAATCCATAGTATTCCAACAGTTTTTAACAATGTGTGTTTGTATCTACATTAGTTTAAAACCTATAAACCACTATTATACCATATCAAACTTGTTGTCCCCTTATGTGAACTTCCTCGTACTATTAATAAGGAAACACTTGCAAAAACACAACTGTGAAGCAGACAGGAACATTTGCCTGTGATTTCAAGATCACACCAACTCTCTTTTTTGAAAGTGATGAAACGGTATCATAGATCATGAACCTCACCTCAATATTCATATGCAGTATCAGTTCACTTCAACTTAAGCAGCCTAACAAAGCATGCAAGATTATACCTTAAAAGGTTTACTGAAGCACTGAGCACTTAGTACAGCTGCCATTTCTCAGCTACATGAATCCAGTAGATGCAAATTATGTATGATCAATTAGCTTACAAATATGAACATGAAGCATCTATGCCAATATTTCTTATTTGTGTTATTTCCAACAGGATCATTACCTTAGTACCCAGATAGGTACCACAATCAGAGGAGAAAAAACAATAGATTTCCTGTCCATTTCTTTCATTATAGGAAAGAAGTGGGTCTTGCATTAGCATTAAATCTTAGATCAAGTTTATTCTGTTATAGTGTTGGCTAGAGATTCGGCACAGGACAATTCCCAGTTCAGTAATTACTTTCTTTTCCTTTATTAACATGCTTAAATTCAACAGGTTACCCCTTCTAAACTAACATCATGGAGCAGTATGATAGAGAAGAGTAGCAAGGTAAATACAGTGCTGCCTCTACTTATGAACTTAATCTGTCCCAGAATATGTTCTTGAGTCAAAACGTTCATAAGTCGAATCAACATTTCCCATAGGAATGCACTGAAAACCAATTAATCCGTTCCGGCTGTTTTTTTGTTTGCATGTAGAGGCACCATTTGTAAATTGAAGCATTAGTTCCCATAGGAACTAATGCAAAACCAGTTACTCCATCCTCTACCAATAGGGGGAGATTTAAAAAAAAACCCTAAGATGACATAGGTTAAAAAAAGAGCAGGAAAGGAAGGAGGAAGGTAACAATGGGGAAGAATTTTACACCAACATGTTTTAAACCAAACACCTTTTAAACCAAACCAAACACCTGGGGAGCATAGAGAGAGAAGACAATGGGGGGGGGAGAGAGACTTGAGTCTAAACTCCATTTTAGAGCAAACCAGTCAGCACAGCCCCTTGCGGAAAGGGTCTGCAAGACCCATCAGAACACAGAAACATAACCCCCCACCTAGCCAAAACCCAAGCTGCAAAGGAAGCATGCAGGAACCAATACAAATGCACAGAAAACAAACGGAGCGGATCAGAAATGCACAGAAACAAAGGGACAAGGTTGGAAATGCACAGAAATCAAAGGAAAAAGCAAGAGAAGCATGCAGGAACCACTGCAAAAACAAACAGAGCAGATCAGAAAAGCACAGAGAACAAAGGGACAAGGTTGGAAATGCAAAGAGAAAAAAGCAAAAAGCATGCAAGACACATCAAAAATGGGGGAACCCCCCAAAAAGCAACCAACCCCCCCCAAGACCCATCGGAAATGGGAGGAAACAAAAAAACAACCCCCCCAAGGCCCATCAGAAATGGGGAAAAACACTCCAAAAACAACGCCCCCATCGGAAATGGGGGGAACAAAAAAAAAACCAACCCCCCCAAGACCCATCACAGCACAGAAACATAACCCCCCCCCAGCCGAAAACCATGCTGCAAAAATACCCAGAACAGTTTTTAAAAAGTATAAAGCTGCACCTTACCTTAGCAGGCAGCCTCTTCAGATCCCACACTCTCTAACTGCCCAAGTGAGACAGCTACAAAGAAGCATCCTCGGGGCCACCTACAGTTAGCAATTTGAATTTCCTGCCTTTTTCCCCTGCCTTTTTCTGTTCGTAAGTGGACGCTCTGGTCGCAGGTAGATACAAAATTTTACGGCCGGAGCTGTTCATAAGTCAAAATGTTTGTATGTAGGGGTGTTTTCTAAACTGTGGTACAGTTTAGAAAACATACATTTTTGATTATGACTCATAAAATACCCTAGGTTATAACAAATAAAATAAAATTTAAAACTCTTCCAAGTAGAGATGCACACAAACTGGTCTGGAGCTTCCCCAGTCCTGCCTCCTCCAGTGGATGCCCATTCAGAGGCAGCACCCTGGCTTCCTTGCCCTACCTTCTCCAGCATGATAAAGAGTTGTAACGTGATGCTGTATTAAAAGGGGTGGCCTGTTGGATTTAAACCAGCTGTTCATGCCCATTTCTACTTCCACGTTCTGGCTCAGAACACAAAAATGCTACAAATGGGGCAATTCTTCCTGTCTTGCTGCCATTAGGTAAGCTACCTCTTTAACCCTAAGTCTTTCGGTTAATACAGACCAAAAACAAGTTCATTTGCCACACAGAGGGCAATGGGGAAGAATTTCCAGGTCAAATAGAACTACAGTGGTGACCCGCATAGCGACGTTAATCCGTTCCAGGATTAACGTCGCTATCCGGATTCGTCGTTATGCGGGGGGGAAACCCCATAGGAACGCATTAAACTCCGTTTAATGCGTTCCTATTGGGGAAAAACTCACCACTATGCGGGGAATCCTCCATCCGGCCGCTATTTTTGCCGCCCAGTAAGCGAGGGCAGGGAGCGAAAACGCTGCGGGCGGCCATTTTGTTGACCTGGCTGCCATTATGGAACTGCTGATCAGCTGTTCCCAAAACATCGCAATGCGAAGATCAGTAAGCAAAACGCTTACCGATCACCGCAATGCGATGTTTTGCCTATTAAAACATTGCAATGCGATCGCATTAGCGATCGCAAAAACGCATCGCTATACGGATTTGGCGTTAAACGGTGCGCTCGTTAAGCAAGGCACCACTGTACAACAAAGTATATGCATAAGCATTAACACAAACAGGAGATGGACGCCAGATGTGAGGCCTTCCCTTGTAGCAAAGACCATGAACACGCAAGTGACATGACAATGAGAATGTAACAGCAGTCTTCCCCAACCTAAGACCCTTGAGATATGTTAGACTGTAGTTCCCACCATCTTTAGCCAGCAAGGCCAGTGGGCTTGCTGAATGGATGACAGGGGCTGTTGTCCATCACGTTTCAAGGATGGCAAGATGGGGAAGGATGGCTTCAAACATATTTACCAGAAACTAGAGCGCTGAAACAAAGGCAGTTAAGAGATCAGAGAAATGATTTCCTTGCAGCGAGCAATTATTCATCAGATCATTGGCACAGTGATCTAACTATATACAAAGAAAAGAGGACCCCAGCACGCTCTTTTAGCAACAATTTTCCTTTTTAATCTCTGCATGTCCTTCTTTTACATTGTTTTACTAGCACTTTTTACAATTCTGCATTTCACACATAGCATTATTGCTAGAGTAGCCACACTTACCTTCCACTCCTACCCATCTGATAAATTTATGAATCATAAAAGCCAAGGTTAAAAAGTACATTTTCTTGCTTCAGACAACACGCACACTGATACCTCCTTAACACTGCCAAATATTCTTGCCAACAACTTGACAAAGTAGGAATTTAGCGAAGTTGTCTTCCCCTCCCTGTCCCTCATTTTTCCCTGGAACAAACAGATGGCTGGACCTTGTTGTGTCTATAGTTTCCGATTGTCATTCTTACTCAAGAGAGAGAATAAAGGTATTGTTTAGTGCCCTGACTGGGGCAGGAACCATTGGCATTCCAGATATTTTAGACTATAATTTGGACCATGAGAAACCATTATCGCTGGAAATATGATCTGGGACTTCTGGTAGTTGAAAGCCAAAATATCTGGAAGGCCACATGCTGCCCACCCTGCCCCAGGCCTCCTCTGACTAAGGCTGACAGGTTTCACGACACTGAATGCTGCCAACCTAGGTATCCTAGATTGAGGGGTTCATACTCATGGCTTCAGGACATGCCATTTGATTGTGCCTAGAACCAGCCTTGCCTTTTTCCTTATTTTGTATGCTGCAAAACTGTACTGTTCTGGACTTCACACATTGGCCTTTCGATTCACCACTGGATTTCTGTATTACAGTGGTGCCTCGCTAGACGGTTACCCCGCATGACAGTTTTTTCGCGATCGTGATGTTTACATAGGAAAAAACCGCTTTACGATGACCGGTTCCCTGCTTCGGGAACTGGTTTTTCATTTGACAATCAAAACAGCTGATCACCGGGTCTTCAAAATGGCTGCCCCCTGTGTAAAATGGCTCCCCGCTGTGTTTTGGGATGGATTCCTCGCTATACAGGGAGCAGAAAATGGCCGCCCTATGGAGGATCTTCGCTAGACGCTGAGGTATTTCGCCCATTGGAACGCATTGAACGGTTTTCAATGCATTTCAATGGGCTTTTTAATTTTGCTTGACGAGGATTTCGCTCTACAGCGATTTCGCTGGAACAGATTATCCTCGTCAAGTGAGGCACCACTGTATCTACTTGACGTACAAACATATAGCTCATTTGGCAACTGTTGCTGAGGGGGCTGCTCCTGGGTCTCAAGCTTCCTTTCATTCTTAAATCCCAGAGAATGAGACAGTATTGACTTGGCTACATTAACTGTTACATAGGTGAAAAGCCTGGTTTTAAATCCATAAATTTCTAATAAGACAAAGAAAATGGAAGAGTCTTCTTCACCATAAACCTTAACTACAGTTCTGTTCAAAATTATTCAACCCCCACTGAAATTGAATGTTTTGGCCATTTTGACATTGATTTTGATCATTCAGTCATCTTGCTTACATTTACATGAAAGAGGCACTTGTAGGTCAGAGAAATATAACCTTAAGTTTATAATGAAATAACCACAAATGTCTTTTCTGTGCTCACATCATTATTAGTTTTTATTCAACCCCCAAGTGACATTCAATCTTAGTACTTAGTACAACATCCTTTTACAGTTATAACAGCTTTTAAACGTGAAGCATAGCTTGACACAAGTGTCTTGCAGCGATCTACGGGTATCTTCGCCCATTCTTCATGGGCAAAAGCCTCCAGTTCAGTCAAATTCTTAGGCTTGCGCACTGCAACTGCTTTCTTTAAATCCCACCAGAGGTTCTCAATTGGATTTAAGTCTGGTGACTGCGATGGCCACTCCAAAATGTTCCAGCCTTTCCTCTGCAACCATGCTCTAGTGGACTTGGAGGTATGCTTGGGATCATTGTCCTGTTGAAAGGTCCAACGTCTCCCAAGCCTCAGGTGTGTGACGGACTTTATCACATTTTCAACCAATATCTCCTGGTACTGAAGAGAATTCATGGTACCTTGTACACGCTGAAGCTTCCCTGTACCTGCAGAAGCAAAACAGCCCCAAAGCATTATTGACCCTCCGCCATGCTTCACAGTAGGCAAGGTGTTCTTTTCGTCATATGCCTTGTTCTTCCTCCTCCAAACATAGCGTTGATCCATGGGCCCAAACAGTTCTAATTTTGTTTCATCAGTCCACAGAACACTATCCCACAACTTTTGTGGTTTGCCCACATGACTTTTGGCATACTGCAGTCGACTCTTCTTATTCTTGGGAGACAGCCTGGGGGTTCTGGCATGGAGACCTTCATTACGCAGTGTGCGCCTTATTGTCTGAGCTGAAACTTCTATACCCACATCTGACAAATCTTTTTTCAGTTCCTCAGCAGTCACACGGGGACTTTTCACCACTCTACGCTTTAGGTAGCGCACAGCAGTCGAAGCCAGCATCTTCTTTCTTCCACGACCAGGTAACATTTCAACAGTGCCCTTTGCCTTGAATTTGCGAATGATGCTTCCTGTGGTGTCTCTTGGTATGTTTAACTTCTTTGCAATCTTCTTATAGCCATTGCCCTTCCTGTGAAGACAAATCACCTCTTCTCTTGTCTTCCTGGACCATTCTCTTGACTTCACCATGTTTGTAACCACACCAGTAAATGTCTAGAAGGAGCTGAGTATCACAGTCATTTTAAAGCTGCCTAATTGGTGCTTATTATGCTTGATTGGTGCTCAGTGACATCCACAGGTGTTTTCAATACCTGATCGAAAACACCTGAATGAACCTCTCTTCTTCAGAGTGGTAGTCTTTAAGGGGTTGAATAATTGTGGCAATGAAGAAACCACAAAAGAAACATTTACTACTGTATTACATAAACAATTGATGTTATTTTAGTTGCATTTGGTTCTTTAAAACGTCCTTGTGGGATTTCATTCTGAATACAATTCCAAATGTACACTATAGTCCCTAAACCCCTTTACAGCATTGGGGGTTGAATAATTTTGAACACAACTGTATCTGCTGAAATGTCTCTCCCTCACTACATTAGTCCTGTTCTATGGGTTGCTATGTCAAAGGAGGTAAAGAAAACACCAGAAATCATGCTTTTTCCTGTGGCCCCTACTTTATCGAATGGGCTGTCTGTAGAAGGGCATCAGGCCTCTTTCCTCTCATCCCTTAAGAGGATACTGAAGACATTTTTCCTTCAGGAAGCATTTAAGCCGCCCCGAGTAGACGTTGTCTAGAGGGGCGGGGTAAAAATCAAATAAATAAATAAATAAATAAATAAATAAATAAATAAATAAATAAATAAATAAATTTAAGGGCATCCTCCCTTAAGTGCCTCTTTATATGTGCTCCCTGGAATCCACCATCATGTGGGGCTTTATTTGATATAGGTATGTTTATCTTATTGGTTCTGTTAGGCAGTTGGGGTTATTGTTTATTTTATCTTTGTAAACTGCTTAGAGTAGTGTCCCACAATGTCAGCAGTAAACAAACAAACAAGCAAACAAACAAGCAAAATAAATAAATAAATAAATAAATAAATAAATAAATAAATAAATAAATAAATAAATAAATAAATAAATAAAATCTTGCGAAACAACCCAAATTGAAAGAAATATATACCTGCTTTTGCCTGGTCACAAAGTTTCATAAAGTTGTAGTAAGGGGGAAATATGTTCAGTCCTTCATGTTATGAGATAAGATACCAACAGTGTTCTTAAATCCATTGCCTCTCCCGAAGAGAACTTTCAGCACAACTATGAGATTGTTCAAGCCTAATTAGCTACCCATTTCATGCCCAAGAGGAATGTGGTTTATGAGAAGGCCGGCTTCTATCAAAGAGCTAAGAAGCCTGGAGAAACTGTTGAGTCATTTGTTAAGGTCTTCTGTGAACAGACTGCATACTGTGAGTTTCTGACTTTAAAAAATAGAAAAGAGAGAAAGGAATACCTTAAACGTGTGGCTGGATTTCTAGATAATGAACTTTCTGAGGAAAATACAGCTAATACAGGATTTTGTCCTTCACAGAAACATGGAGACATCAGGCAATGTAAGTACAGTATTGCAAAAGCCCAGATTGGGGTAGGGTGGGGGAGAGAATTTGGGAATTACTTGAAGAAAGTAACCTATAGCTCACAAGATACTAGGAAGTGAGTCATTTTGAAAAGAGCAAACTCAGTCCCACTGCCTCAGCAAAAGATCAAGCCAAGACAAAGCGGTCCAGCCACTGTATAGCACTCTGTAGCAAAATAATAATAATAATAATAATAATAATAATAATAATAATAATAATAATAATAATAATAATAATAATAATAATAATAATAATAATAATAATAATAATAATAATAATAATAATAATAATAATAATAATAATAATAATAATAATAATAATAATAATAATAAATGAAGGAGGAGGAGGAGGAGGAGGAGGAGGAGGAGAGAGAGAGAGAGAGAGAGAGAGAGAGAGAAATGGGGGAGAGGGAGAGAGAGAAAATAAACAAAAGGGGGGAGGAACATGTTAAGTCAAAATCTATATAACTTCCAGCAATTAATTTCGTTTTCTCTAACTGGAACTAACAATTGGATTTAAGTCCCTGCTATAAAGTCCTACAATGTTAGTGAAATGAACGTTCTAATATGAAAAACAAACTATACTTGTATTCCACAAATTGGGGTTGGGGAGGGATCCTAGATCTTAGCTACCAAGGTTATTGGGTGCAACCAAATGCTAAGACAGAGCAAAGCATACAGCATGGTGACCTAGATCTGCAACTGACATGAAATTCTATCCTGTGATAATTACAGAAGTTGTCAATCAATGCCATGGGAAGAACTCCAGATCGCTGTACCTTTCCCTCATACAGCTTGGAAAAGAGCACCATTTGGCCTATGTGAACTGAAAGGTGAACACTATTTGATTATTCTGCACTACTGTTCAAGATATGATATATTCTTACCTAATATTCCCATTGTTGATCATATGAAGAATACTAATCTTTGCTTTGATGTTTCATATTAACACGGGTGATGATACAACCCAAATTTGCAATAGGAGAAATCTAATTATTCTGTACATCTTGCAAATTACGCAGTATTACCACTAGTCCCTCCCACATTGCCCTCCAGCAAGCAGTGAGAAAGAACAGGATAGACCAGTGGTGGCGAACCTACAGCATGCATGCCACAGCTGGCACGCAAAGACCTCTTCCTGGGCATACAAACAGAGCGCTACCCCACCCCCTGCAGCCGATCCTGAAACTATACGATTGTAAGCCACCTATCCCTGCTACTTTCCTTGGTTGTGGCACTTGTAAATCAGTTCTTTTACAGATCGGAGATAAGGCTGCTTTATTGTTTTCCGTTGTAGAACAGCCCGGCGCAGTCCATCTGGCTTGTGAATTACTACAGCGATGCCTCGCAAGATGAAAATAATTGGTTCCATGAGTCATTTCCTATTGTGAAAATTTCATCTTGCAAAGTGTGGTTTCCCATAGGAATGCATTGAAATTTAATTAATGCGTTCCTATTCGTCTTATGAAGCACGACCATAGAAAAATTGTCCTGCGAGTCACCAAAAAAATTGCAAAACGTTTTCATCTTGTGGGTTTTTCGTTGTGTGAAGCATTTGTCTTGCGAGGCATCACTGTACTACCCCCAGAGGTGACTGAAAGCAGGAGGGAAAGCTCTAATTAAGGCAGAGAGGGACAGTGGATTCATCAAGCTTGTGTAAATGTAAGATTGTAGAAAACTGAGGGAGGGAGGGGGGTGTATGTGAGAGAGAGACTGACTTTCATAAAACCATGAAAAAAGGACATGACTGCAAGGAGAGAAAGCTCCAATTAAGGGGGGAAGGAAGGTGCAAGAGAGGGGCTGGGTGGTTTCATCAAGCTTGTTTAAATGTAACAAGAGGTAACGGACATACTGAACTGAAGTAACTGATTGTTGAAAAATTAGGTGTGTGTGTGAGAGAGAGAGAGAGAGAGAGAGAGGGAACACATAGAGAGAGAGAGAGACTTGGCTCTTTCATAAAACCATGAAAAAAGAAACCTTACAAATTTAATCTCCACTGCATTTAGCTCTGTAGTTTCTGCTGAGAACAGCAAATACTTCAAGATTCTGTTTAGACGCTGAATTTGTATTGGGTAGAACCGGAATATTTAGAAGAGTCTTGCTAACACCAAACACCTAGTAAAAGACAACCGACACACCTGGGACTGGATGTCTGAAGTGTGTAACAATTGTGTTTCCCTATTCTCATCCCCAAAGCAGGCAAGAGTATCATAGGTTATTCCCCAAATCTGAATCCCTGTCTCTCTGCTCCTCTCTATGACCTACATGCAACACTAGAGAAAATAGTGTGAAGAGATGACAAAGAACAGCACAGTTGCTAGTTCCAAAAATGAAATCCTTAAAGTGTGGAATTCTCTGCCAAATAATTTTAAGTCAATGAAAGTACTTGGGATTGCTCTTCTTACTTTGTTTGGGTCATCTTATGCTTGTGGTGGCGCTGCAGGTTAAACTGCTGAAGCCTCTGTGCTGCAAGAAGACCTGCAGTCGTTAGATCGAATCCACGCGACAGAGTGAGCCCCCATCACTTGTCCCAGTTCCCGCCAACCTAACAGTTCGAAAGCATGCAAAATGCAAAAATGCGAGTAGATAAATAGGTACCACCTCGGTGGGAAGGTAAACGGCGTTCCGTGTCTAGTCACGCTGGCCATGTGACCATGGAGGATTGTCTGTGGACAAACGCTAGCTCTATGGGTTGGAAACGGAGATGAGCACCACCACCTAGAATTGAACACAACTGGACAAAATTGTCAATGGGAACCTTTACTTTTATGCTGTGAGCAGCTGTTTTCAGCTTTGAATTATATCAAATCTGATACCAGAAACAGACTGACAGATGACATGAGAGCTGCATATATTGCTCTCAAACTAACAGCGTATGAGCTGCATACATACATCAAAAATCACAATAATTGTGCAAATAATTGTGCAAAAGCATGCCAAGTTGAGTATCCCTTATCAAAAAATACATGCACATAATTATTTTTAAAGTTTGTATAAATTACCTGGCTTCGGGCTATGTGTACAATGTATTACTTTAATATTTTTTTTCCATTTACTAGAGTTAATGGTTATTTTTCAATAAAAAAGTGTATCATTGAAAGTTCTATTATTATGTTTTTCTTTGAAGACAAAAGGTGTTGATTAGTTCAGACAACTGTATGAGTTGTTTTTTCTAATCTAAAACCTCACTGTTAGAGATTTAATTGCAGTGTTGGCACTTCGAAAGAAATAATTTGGTTTTGTGTTGCCGTTTGGGCACTTGGGCTCAAAAAAGTTCGCCATCACTAGGACAGACTATAAAGAAAATCTTCTACCAGAACAACTCACATATTGTCCTTTTAAACAGCATTAGTCATTGCTGCATATACCCTGTTTCCCTGAAAATAAGCCCTAACCTGAAAATAAGCCCTAGTATGATTTTTCAGGATGCTTGTAAAATAAACCCTACCCCCAAAATAAGCTCCAGTTAAGTGATACTCCGCCCTCCACCATTGTGCAGCATTGTGCAGCAACCAGATGACATGATTGTATTTGAATCAATGTAGATTGTTGTATATGAAAACAATAAAACATCCCCTGAAAATAAGCCCGAATGCATTTTTGGAGCTTTACAGATTTTGACCAGCACCTTAAATGGAGCACAGAAAGTAATAGGGAGTCAATGAAGGTGTACCAAGACTAGGGATATGTGTTCATATCTGGTGGAAACTGTAATCAGTCTGACCTGCTAAAGTTTCTGTACTGACTTCAAGGGCAACCCTATGTAGAGAGTGCTATTTTAGAGATTACCAATGAATGAACCACTGTTAGGCATTTCCTATCCAGACAGGGGCGCAGGTGGACAATTAACTGAAGTTGATAAAAGGCATCATTAGCCACAGCAGATATTTGCACCTCTGTAGAGGTGAGCCCAAGAGTACCCCCAGACTGTGAACCCTATCCTTCAGGGGAAGTGTAACTCCATTGAAACCAGGTAAATATTTCTCTAACTGGTCTGATGATCCTCCCAACAACAGGATCTCTATCCTATCTGGAATATGAAGCCCCCATGTCTAATCAGCTCCTCTGTAAGTTCCACTGATTCAATAGGCCCACTCCAGTTGTGACTTTCAGCTGGATTTCAGCCAATATGCCAGGGCTAGTATCAGTGAAAAATCTATAACAGGACGAACCTAAATGGAACAATACTGTACCAGGAATGGTGTAGTTTACTTGGTTTACTTGGAAGGCTATCTAGATAACACAGGTATATAAGGTTTAGAGATGTGCTAAATACTTCTTATAAAAGAAGTATTTAGCACATCTCTAAAACATGTTTACAATATGTTAAGACTAACACAGTGACATTCCAGTTCCTCACTGATAACCAGTAAGAAGCATTTGATCTTCATCTTCAGACTCCATTTCCGAGTGAAACACATGTGCCCCTCCAAATGTTGCTGGACTACAACTTCCATCAACCCTGGTCTGCACAGATGATAGTGAGGGATGATGTGAGTTGCTGACCAAGAATACTTTTCAACCTATATGTTCCTATCCCTGCTTTAGCTGAATTCCCCAACAGCAAGTTCCTTACTGGGGCGATCTTCAATCAGATGGAGGCACAAGAAAAAAGGATTAAATCATCAGGTCCCAATCCTAGCACACCTACATTGCTGTCTAACTAACAATATTCAGACATGTTCAGTGCAGACACACATTTATCATGTCAGACCTGTGAATTCTGTGCCCGTTACAAGTCTCTTCTGCTCACCAGCCTATGCACAATCCAGGCTTTAAAATAAAGTGACCCAGGAGAGCTACCCCTTTTTTCAACCTAAAAGCACAGCTTCCCCAAATGAGCTAAATGGCAGTCAGGATGGTGCTGTAACAAAGTTGGTTCAATGGAGTGGCCTATAATGTCTTATGGGCCATGAAGTAGATTCTCATTTATGGTGACCCTGATAGGGTTTCCAAGGTATGTGAGACATTTAAGAAATGTTTTTTAACATTGCAGCTCTTAGTGAGCCTCCGAGACACAACAGGGATTTGAATCCAAATCTCTTGAGTCCTACTGTGATTTTCTATCCACCACACTACAACGGCTTTCAATAGCACAAGACATAAAGCCTTTGGTTCAAGCCCTCTTTTGTTCTTGGGAATACAGTGGGGTCTTGACTTACGAACGGCCCGAGTTACGAACATTTTGACTTACGAACCGCTCTCATAGGAAAATATTGACTTGACTCTCTCTCCCATGCCCCTTTACATGCACCACAGCCACTTTGTAGGGCAACTGGACTGCTGCTAGCAAAGACTTGACCTCAGCCAAGTGCTTAATGTCCTCCCCCTCTGCAGTTTTGTATCCCCTATTTCTCCAGAGCCCCCCAAACGCGTGGAGAATTCCAAAAGCATAACGGGAATCAATGAAAATATTTACCTTTTGTTTAGTGGCCAATTCCAGTGCTCTAGTGAGAGCGATTAATTCAGCCTTTTGGGCAGAGGTGCCTGGTGGAAGGGGACGAGCCTCTACAACAGAGGGCTCAGTCACCACCGCACATCCTGCCATGCGTATGCCATCCCGAACCAGGCTACTCCCATCCACGAAGAATGGTAAGGGGGAATCCGAGAGATCTTTCCGACTAGAGTATTCTGTTTCAATGGTATGAATGCAGTCATGTAAGACTGGTGTGCAATCTGTGGAGGGGGAAGGGAGTAAGGTGGCGGGGTTGAGGCATGAGCTGGTGACAAGCCGTAAATCAGGGCTGTCCAGGAGCTGCGCTTGATATTTACTGATGCGCGCGTTTGAAAGCCAGAGGCCTCCCTTTTGCTCCAAAACTGTAGTCACCGCGTGCGGGACATGTATGGTAACTAGGGCGCCTAGAGAGTTTGAGTTACAAACTGAAAAAAACACGTGGGAGGCAGGGAAAGTGCAAAATTGAACTTTCAGTTAACTGTTGGCCAGTGAAAAGGGTGCCTGTCTGCTTCCTCACTCCTCCCAGCGTTTAGAGAGTGGATTGGGAGACAGTCTTCAGACTGCCTGGTACTGTACTGCCTGGACTGTCTTTTCCCTGCCTTCCCTGAACCTTTCTTGACCTAAGAAAAAAAGAAACAAAATATCCCCCTCTAGTGGTCGAAGGCGGAATAGCAGCTTCCCATTAGTTTCTATGGACGGAAAAGAGCAGATACGGATCAAATGGTTTTCAATGCATTCCTATGGGAAATGCAGATTTGACTTGAGAACTTTTTGACTTGAGAACCGTCTTCCAATACAGATTAAGTTCGCAAGTCAAGACCCCACTGTACAATACTGTAGTGGCTTCCTTTGGCTGAACAGTGAATTCATCATGGGTAAGAGGAGATTCTGAAAAGAAATCTTAAAATCCCAGAATGAAGTAATGCTTAGGGATGGATGGGTTCTACCTACATTCGCTGGGGAAAAGGCCTAAACTGGAAATCTCTGAGGCTCAGTTCTGCACAAGTTTCCTGTTCCTGTGCCCAGTTAGCCGGAAGCTTGAGCAGAGATAGGCCTAGCTAAACTCCAAAGCCTTCCAATCTAGGTATCTATATGGTGTCTGCAAAATAGATAGAGCTGGCTGGATAGCTCAGTGAGTTAGGTATCTTGCTGCAGAGCCAGAGGTTTGGAAGTTCACTTCCCCCACTGTGCATCGCAGAAGAGCCAGCCTGTGTGGCCTGGGCAAGCTACACAATCCAAAGATGTCTCAGAAGAAGGAAATGGCAAATCACTTCTTAGAAGAAAACTCTAAAAAAGGTTGCCGTAAATCAGAATTTACTTGAAGCCACACCATTATTATTATTACTGTTGTTGTAAGTAGAATTCCCAGAACGGAGAATGATGGTACATGAAATCCAGAAAATCTAAAAATCCCATCCCTAGTCATGATATAGCCTAAAGGAATTTTTCAGCCTAAAACTCAGAAATGTGAGCATAAATAGCTGGGATCCAAAATATCTTTGGTGTGTTGGAGAAGAAGGGGGGAAGGCAAGATTGCACCAATTTTCCTGGCAAACTGAAATCCTTCAAACCATGACCACTTTAGAGGGCCTCTAGAATGTAAGAACAATTTACAACTCCCCAGCTGGGAAGGGAAAATACTGGTCTACCTGATGCTATAAAACATACAATTCTTATGTTATGTGCCATCTAGCTAGAACCAAATTAATAGCAACCCTAATATGATTTCCAAGAGATGTGGCATGTTAAAGGAGTACATAGTTTTGCTCTCCCCCTGAGTTTCCATGCCTGAGCGAGGATTCAGACCTAGGTCTCCTAAGTCCCACTACACCACGCTGGGTACACAATACAGGAATGATAAGCTGGCCTGCCTTAACACCATTCTTGTAAGGACTACTGAAATAATGTGAGGTACTTCTACATACTGTACTATCCATGTTAAGTATTATTTCAAATCAAAATACTGCATGTGCCCATAAAACACCAAGCAGAAAAAACTTCAAACTTAAAAATAAGCATCCAAAAAAGCTGTGAAGTTGTGAGTTTAAGGAAGATGCCCAATATAAACAAATACAACAGAAACACTGTTTACAAGGCAACTTACAAGACGTCACTAGGAAAATATTTCTTTACCTTGAGATTTTAACACCATGTGCTGTTATTATTGTCATTGCAAAGAGTTCCCCGATTTTTTAAAAAGGAACACATTTGGACAAATAGGAAAATTAGTGCATACTGAAGATAAAACCCAACATACTAATTGAACTGATATCTGTTTCATAAAAACTTTCCCATTCCTTGTGAAAGTGCAGAGATCCATACCAACAGTACCAATCCAAACATACTGATGCCTCAACCTCATCATTCATTTACCAAATAACAGACAGCAGTCATCTGAAGATAAATCCTTATGGCACACACACAAAAGTTTTCATAATATCAAGAGATCCCTAGAAGCCATCCAAACAAATACACATTGTTTTAGAAGTGTATATGTTGTGCTTTGCCAGCCCCTTGGCAAAAAGCACACAGAGTGGTTTCCCACAGAAAACAGATGAAAAAGATCTAACCACTGAAGGTATAAAGTTGCCTGGGCAGAAAAGAAGCGGGGAGGGGGGGAGGTAGAAGTAAACATACCTATCACACCCATGTGCAAAATCCAAAACAAAACAAAAAAACAGTGGTGTGTGATACCTTTACTAGACCACTAAAATAGCATAAACAGGTGAGCTTTCAATATCATTTCCTTCATAAGGTTGGGCATTAGAGTGCTTGGGATTGGGGAGGGGACAGAAAATCCCTCAAATCATCCAGGTTAGATGTCTGAGCTTCAGGATATGTTCAGTAGCTGTTGCATCATGTACTGTAGGCTGCCTTCCTTTCCACATGGTTGCCTTCCCCAATACAATGCCCTCCGAATCTGCTGAACTACAACTCTCATAAATGAATCGTAGTTCAACATGGCTGGAAAGCACTAGGGTGGCAAGGCCTGCTTTACTGCACACCTTTAATAAACCAACCCTGTGCATATTGACTTGGAAAGAACTCCTAATAATTTCAGTGTAACTTACACTTTGCATAAGATCATGGTAGTTAAAAGAAAATAAATATGTCGCTGCTAATCTCAGCTTTAAACTCCTTTCCAACCTATTTACTTAAGTTGCAAGCAAGCCTAAAGTCAAGTTAGTGGCACTTACTTCAAAGAAATCATCTCTGCTACTGTGTTAAAAATTGGCATGAAACGTAGGACTACATTAAAGAAATGCATACAGTTCAAATTAGTAAGTGACATTTGATTTGGTATAAAAGGGTTTTTTTCTGAAATGAAAAGCAGCCAGTACTCTATAATCTAGGAGCCCGCCAAAAACAAACAAACAAGAGCAAGTTGTAAACAAATGTGGCAGTTGTTTTTTTTACACCTATTGTTTCCTTAGTTTGATACGGAATTAAAAACACAACACTTTCATCAAATACAGTAAACTGTTTCTCATCCATGTTATTTTGCAGTCTTTTCCCTCCCCGCTTCACAACAACTGGACTATTGCTGCAAGCACTATCACATATGTTATAAAGTGTACAGAATGCAATGCTGCCTTAGACTGAGCAACAGCAACAATAAACTGCATTTGTAAATTACATGAAATTAGACAATAATCCATGCCACAGAGTTTTATATATTATTACTAAGCCAGCATTTCCCCAAGTGAAGTTTTGTAGCAGTAATTAACCTAATTGCCTTTCTGGCAGCCTGATTCCTTATTTCTCAACACAACTGATCCACAAGGAGGGAAAAGGCAGCCAAAGGAGGCACCAAATGCTTACACCATTGCCAACCTGCACAGAAACAACAAATCCACGGGAGTTTAGGAGCTGTCCCAAATCTCCAGAACTTTCAAACTCTCCCAGCCAAATGGACAGTCATTGTTTTATCAGCTCACTGCTTTATCATTTAGAGCCTTACTGCCGTCTGCAGCAGAGCTAGAAAAAAAAAACAGGGGTCGATGGATCTAGTATGTGGTAAGTGAACTGTGTGGAGCTGGGGGTAGCAGCAGAGAAGAAATATTTAAATTCTGGGGAACAACTAAAGATGGATTTTGGTCTTTGGTGAAGACTTCCACTGTTATAGGTCAGGAATAGGCAAATTTAGCGAGGCCGCAAAATCCATCAGCCTTACTAGGCAGCAGAGTCAATAATGAAGGCTGATGACTTGGAGAGGGCCAAAAGTTGCTCAGCCCCGGACAGAAAGCTCAGTCGACACAACCATTCCTGCTTCAATCATTACAGAGGAACACAGCCAAACATCTGGTTTCCTTAAACTGGAAAGACCACTGAAAGGCACACCTGGCACAGCCATTGAAAAGGCTGAGAGTGACACAAAGTGAGAAGATGTGGACATGCCCCCCCTGCTGACATTCCATTCTCCAGCTACTGCAAGATGCACACCATCATTCCACTTACATCCCTTCCTTGCACCCCCTATTCCAAGGGTCTTCTTCCCATCAACTGTCAATACCCTGTCCTCTCTCTATTCATTCCCGCTTGGCTCTTCTGAACTTCCTATCATCTCCTCCATGCCTGCTGCACCCTACCACCTGCAGCTACTTACTCCCTTGCCTTCTCCTCTCTCCTTCCCTGCTCTGCTCGCATTTAAAATCTCCCCGGCCTCCAAGGCCATTCCTGCGTCAAGGCATTCAGAGGTTAGCTGCCCCCTCTCATGGTCACTAGACCTCCCATTCCCCTGTGTCAGGAAGCCTCCCCTTTTGCAGCAAAACTACTCAAGGAACGGCAGGACCCCAACTCTCCTCCTGGTGAGTCAAGCAAGCGCCCAGCACTCCTCGCCTGTTTTTCACAAGAATGATCTCATGATATTAAGCATGGCCACGGCTCGGGCTATTAATAACATCCCCGGGGGACTGGGTGGCATGAGCCTGGAAAGGTGCTGTCCGGAAGGGAGATCCTCTCATATGCATGCGTGTGCAATTAATGGAGCGGGCGGGCGGGCGGGCGGGGGGAGGGCAGAGCAGGCGGCTTTGCCTGCCGACTTACCCGCGGGGGGCATGGTGCTGGTCTCGTTGGCGTTGTTGGTGCCCGTGTTGTAGATGACCACCGCCGAGGCGTTCTGCGAAGCGGCGTGTCGGATCTTATCCTTGAACGTGCAATTCCCCTTGGGGATCAGCGCGATCCAGATTTTGCCGGGCCCCGGCACGGCGAACCGGGCGTTAGGGTCGCAGGCTTGCCGATCGGCGGCCGTCGAGGTCATCACCACCTGCCCCCAGACATCGTGCTTGGGCGACTGATCCCCGTAGCGGCCGCACTCGGTCTTCTCGCTGCGCAGTTCGCCTCCGCCGCCGCCGCCGCCGCCGGGATCCGGGTAAGTGATGTTCACGAAGGCCGTGTACCACTCCTCTTTTTCGGCCACCGTGAAATCCAGGCACAGCAGATGCACGAAACAAAAGGAAAGCAGCCATGTTGAGAGAGCCAGACTGCGGCACGCTTGGATCACAGACATTGCCATCTTTGCCTTCTGCTCCTGCTCCTGCTCCCGCCGCCGTCCGCCCCCCCCTGTGCGCGTGTCTGCATGTGGAGGGGCGCGCGCGCAGACAGGCGGGCGGGCGCGCGAGAGAGCCCGGGCGCGCGTGTGGAGCAGGATGGACGTGTGTGTCGGGGCACGCCAACCCTCCCTGAGTGGCTGCAGACGCGCGGGCGCCTCACCTTTACAACCCGGCCGGCATTTCCAGCCGCTTTTTTTTTTCTGGAGACGGTTGTGTTATTTTGGTTCCTTCGTTTCCCTCGGCCTTTCTTTCTTTCTTTCTTCTCCCCCGCCCGCTTTCCTTCTTTCTCGGCTCTTCCCACAGCCGCTCCCTGTGCCCGAGAAAGGCGGGCGGCTGAGCTGGCGCGCGCAGCCAAAGGGGTGCCTTTCAATCCCAGCAAGGCTTCTCCAAGCAGGCGCTGCCAGCAAAGGGAGCCGCCGCCGCCGCCGCCGCCTCCTGATGCCGGCTGGAAGAAAAGCCCCAAAGAGAGTTGGATCTACGGCGGCCTCGAGCGGGGCTGTTGCTGCTCCTGTTCCTGCTCTTGACCTCTCCCATTCTCCCCCTCCAACCCTGCCCGGCTAGGTTTACACAGCCTACTCTTTCGCCAGCGGAAATATTTGGTGCGGGGGGGGGGGAGGAGGAGAGAGGCGGGTGGAAAAGGAGGGAAAGAGGCGTTTAGGGCTGGAAGGAAGGGGGTGGTCATGCGCAGGAGGAGCTTGGATTATGCTCCGAGGAGCTCCCGCTGCTCCTCCGCTTTTTTCAGGGGCTTCTCGGGTTTGGAAAGCCGGGAACGACCCCTCCCGGTAGACAGAGAGAACGCATTTATGCTCAGGGCTAGAGGAGAGTTTGATGAGGGAAGGTGCCTGAAAATACAGACAAGAGGACTTTTGTCCTTAAATAGGAGAGGGCTCACACGTTCACCTTCAAATACTCCAGCATTGTCTGTTGGTTAGCAGTGAGGGCTGGTCAAGAAAGGGCAAAGGGACACTGCTTCACCTCAGGTGGGGGATACTCCCAACAAGTCTATGCCTGTCTGCTTCTTTCCTAGAGGCAGAGGATCAGGGCCTGTGTGCTGCTCCTGTTGATTATCCAGCTTCACATTCTGTGTGACAAAGAGTAGAGCGAGAGAAGAGAGAAGCAGCAAACAGGTAGAATATTTCTAATGGGGGGGGGGTAGCCAGGTGGAGTGGCAAGGTGTATATTTTGTTCCTACTGCTTAGCTGACTTGAGTATTGAATTGAAGAGGGGAGAGTTTGGAGGAGGTTAGCATGTGGACATGTGTTCTTTTTTTTCCTTGCAAGTCTCTGTGTGTGCATGTCTGTGAATAGCTACTTTTTGTCTCTGGCTCTCTACCTGCCCTCTGGCCCACCAACTGCAATTGCACCAACAGAGCTAGCCCTAACCATTTTGATGTCTGAGGTGGGGCAATATTAGTTACCTTGAATTGGCAGTTGTGTTTAGACATGGAATATTTGTATTTGAATATTGGCATCACAGGTATCTGGGAAAACCAGACCCTCCTCCCTGAATTGGCAAGTCCACTTACTGCTCACCGCACACAACCAGCGTAGTTCTCGTCGCACCAAACCAGGAAGCAGCCTGGCCAGCGTTTCCCTGCACAGCCAACCACTCTGGTGAGGAGGCAGGATGCTGAGTCTCCCTGCTCAGCTGTTGAGCGGTCGGTTGGCTGTGCAAGAAGACAGGGAAGTGCCCCTTCCTGGATTGGTGGAATGAGAACAACAACGGCTGTGTGTGCCATGCAGCGAGCAGTAAGTGGACCTGCTGGTGCAGGGGGGTCTGTTTTCCCAGGCACCTGTGGTGCTAATATTGATACTGTATTTGTGTTTCCAGGGTTACAAATATGAATATCCCATGGGATCCAGGGATACAAATATGAATATCTAGAAAATTGTAGAAATGCCTTTCCAAACCTTGCTATGACATAACTGATGGAACAGGAAGGGGGGAGGGCGTTGGAGGGGGCAGCCATTGAGGTGGTGCTGGGTAGGGGAAGGAATGGTGGTGGGGGTAGAACATGCCCGCGTGGGAGAAGAGAGGTTAGATATCTTACATCTATCCCCTCTTCTAGTCCTACCTCCAACCAAATGGTATCAGGTGACCATATCAGCAAACCCTCGAGCCACACGGTGCTGTTGATGAACGCCAGGTCAGTACAAAACAAAACTGCCCTCATCCATGATGTAATTCTGGATGAGGGGGCTGACCTGGCGTGCATTACTGAGACCTGGGTGGGAGAGGAAGGTGGTGTCCCCCTCTCCCAGCTGTGTCCTCCTGGGTACTCAGTCCAGCACCAGTGTCGCTCAGAGGGTCGGGGAGGGGGAGTTGCTATAGTCTATAGGAGTTCTATCTCCTTGACCAGGCTTCCTATCCCTTTGAGAGGAGGTCTTGAGGGCCTGTATTGTGTGTTGGGCTCACAAGACAGATTAGGGATTCTGTTGGTGTACCGCCCACCCTGCTGCGTACCAACAATCTCCCTACCTGAGCTGACGGAGGCAGTCTCGGACCTGGTGTTGAGGACTCCCAGGCTGCTGGTGCTGGGGGACCTCAACATCCATGCTGAGGCTGCCTTGACTGGGGCAGCTCAGGACTTCATGGCCGCCATGACAACCATGGGGCTGTCTCAATGTGTCATCGGCCCGACACATGAGAAGGGCCACACCTTGGACCTGGTTTTCTCAACGGGACTGGAAGGTGGTGGTTTGGATGTGGAGGGGCTGGTCGTGACCCCATTGTCATGGTCAGACCACTTCCTGGTCAAGTTCAGTCTATTAGCGTCTTCTTCCCTCTGCAAGGGTGGGGGATCGATTAAGATGATCCGCCCCCGGAGACTAATGGATCCGGATGGTTTCCTGAATGCTCTGGGGGAGTATCCGTCTGATATGGTTGGCGCTCCTGTCGAAGCTCAGGTCACCCTATGGAATAGGGAGATGACCCGGGCGGTTGACACGATTGCGCCTAAGCGCCCTCTCCCTGCTCGCCGAGCCCAGACAGCTCCCTGGTATACTTCTGAACTGCGGGCGATGAAGCAAGAGGGGAGACGGCTAGAGCGCAGGTGGAGGAAGTCCCGCTGGGAATCCGATCGAACACCACTTAGAGCCCATTATCGGGCCTATTTCGTGGCAATACGGCTGGCGAAACGGCAATATTTCTCCAGCCGTATTGCTTCCTCAGAATGTCGTCCAGCAGAGCTGTTTCGGGTGGTCCGGGATCTTCTTCAACCGGGAAACCCGGTGGAGGTCCCGGACTGCTCATCAGCTCGCTGTGATGAGTTTGCTATTCATTTTGAGGAAAAAATCGCTCAGATTCGCAGTGGGCTGGACTCCACTGTTACTGCAAAATCGGAAGATGTGTCCAGTGTGCCGTGCTTAGGTCAAACTTTAATGGATGAGTTTCAATTGTTGAGACCCAAGGATGTGGACAGGGTGCTTGGATCTGTCCGTTCTACCACCACGCCGCTCGACCCTTGCCCATCTTGGCTAATTGGAAGATCTGCCAGGGGGGTTCGCACTTGGGTCCAGGAGGCCGTGAACGCCTCTCTGAGAGAGGGAGTGGTCCCTACCGCCTTGAAAGAGGCGGTAATTCGACCACTCCTTAAAAAGCCTAACCTGGACCCAAGGCTGGTGGTCAACTACCGACCAGTGGCGAACCTCCCTTATTTGGGCAAGGTGTTGGAGCGGGTTGTGGCCGGGCAACTCCAGGCGCTGCTGGATGAAACGGATTTTCTGGATCCATTTCAATCGGGTTTCAGGCCGGGTTTTGGTACAGAGACAGCCTTGGTCGCCCTGTATGATGACCTTTGCCGGGAGAGAGACAGGGGGAGTGTGACCCTGTTGATACTCCTGGACCTCTCAGCGGCTTTCGACACCATCGACCATGGTGTCCTTCTGGATAGGCTGGCTGGGTTAGGAGTTGGGGGCACTGTTTTACGGTGGTTCCGCTCCTTCCTAGCTGACCGTATCCAGAGGGTGGTGCTGGGGGACAGTTGCTCTGCCCCATGGCATTTATGTCATGGGGTTCCTCAGGGCTCGATACTGTCCCCCATGCTGTTTAACATCTACATGAAACCGCTGGGAGAGGTCATCAGGAGGTTTGGGCTGAGGAGTCAGCAATATGCTGACGACACTCAGCTCTACCTCTCGTTTTCCACCAATCCAGGTGAGGCGGTTTCTGTGCTGAACTCGTGTCTGGACCTGATAATGGACTGGATGAGGGTTAATAAATTGAAACTCAATCCAGACAAGACGGAAGTGCTGTTAGTGGGTGCTTCGCCGGACAGGTTGGAGGGCCACTTCCCTGTCCTGAATGGGGTTACAATCCCCCTAAGGGACAGGGTCCGCAGCTTAGGGGTGCTCCTGGACCCCAGTCTAACACTGGAAGCCCAGGTGGACTCGGTGGCCAGGGGCGCCTTCCTCCAGCTGCGGAAACTATACCAGCTACGGCCCTACCTGGACGAGCGGAGTCTCATGACAGTTACACATGCACTGGTAACATCTCGTATTGATTATTGCAATGCGCTCTACGTGGGGCTGCCTTTGAAGACGGTCCGGCGACTGCAACTGGTCCAGAATCGAGCTGCGCGGCTGGTGAGTGGTGGGGCCGCCAGAGAGCACATCAAGCCGATTCTGTATAATTTACACTGGTTACCAGTTGCTGTCCGGGCCCAATTCAAAGTGCTTGTTTTGACATATAAAGCCCTAAACGGCTTGGGCCCTGGATACTTGAAGGACCGCCTCCTTCCATATGAGCCTACCCGGCTGTTAAGATCTAGCCAGGGGGCCCTTTTGAAAGAGCCATCCCTCAAGGAGGTAAGAGGGATGGCTTGTAGACAAAGGGCCTTCTCGGCAGCTGCCCCCAGACTATGGAACGCCCTCCCAACTGAAATTCGCCTGGCGCCGACACTGATGATATTTCGGTGCCAGGTCAAAACCTTCCTGTTCCAGAAGGCTTTTAATTGAAATAACATCAACTGTGGGTCTTAATGATGGCAATTTTAATTGTATTTTTAATTGTATTTTAATTGTATTTTAACTGTATTTTGATCATTTTATTTTATCGCATTGAATTTTAATTGTTGTAAGCCGCCCAGAGACCTTTGGGTAGAGTGGGCGGCATATAAATTAAATAAATAAATAAATAAATAAATAAATAACTCGACAAGAATAACAAAGTATATATCCATTCCCAGCTTTGTCAGCTTGACACAGTCACATCACTTTGATTAATGGGAAGATTGTCCCTGGCCATTGGTCATCACTGAGTAGAGTCTAGAGATGAAAACTCTTTGCTTTATGCAAAGCACAATTCAAAACACCCAGTTCTACATTTAGTGGTAGTAGAATGGAGTGCACAACTCTGAACGCATATAGGCTCTGAATTTTGCTTTGTGGAGACAGGACCCTGCTAGAAGGCAATTAATACAGCAGAAAGAGGGCTAATCTATGATTTTTAGGCCTAGATGAGAACACACAAACTGATGTTAGTGATTACTGTTGAGTAGTATAGGGCAAAGTTTTTTTTTCATGGCCAAAAGTTCCACCTCTAGTCTCAAGTGATATAGTCCCTTTTAACTTAATCTTTTACCACTTAATTCTGTTACATATTGTTAGACCAAAGCACAAGGAGTCCTGTATTACATATGTATCTATTCCAGCTTGTCCAGAGCTGAATCACTCTTTTGTTATCGTTTCATTTTCTTTCAGTAACCATTCATGTAGGTTTTCATTTATGAAAAGAAAAGAATCTTGTAATGCAACATTTATAATGTTATTGTCAGATTAGAGTGTGAGACCTGAACAGTTTAAATAGGAAGTCTGTGTTCATCACAACTTGCATTTATCCCTAAAAGGGTTAATTCGAGTATGAAAATAGATAGCCAGATGAATTTTCACATGATTGAAAATGGTTTGTCGTCGTTTAGTTGTGTTCGACTCTTCGTGACCCCATGGACCAGAGCACACCAGGCCCTCCTATCTTCCACAGCTTCCCGTAGTTGTGTCAAATTCATATTGGTAGCTTCAATGACACTGTCCAACCACCTCATCCTCTGTCGTCCCCTTCTCCTCTTGCCGTCACACTTTCCTAACATCAAGGTCTTTTCCAAGGAGTCTTCTCTTCTCATGAGATGGCCAAAGTACTGGAGCCTCAGCTTCAGGATCTGTCATTCCAGTGAGCATTCAGAGTTGATTTCCTTTAGAATTGATAGGTTTGTTCTCCTTGCAGTCCGGGTTTTGAAAATAGTTATGAAGGTACACGTCTTTCCATCGCTGGAATATTTCCAGGCAACCTCTGCTTGTCTAATTCTACAAACTTTATTCATCTACTTTGCCACTATGTTTCATAAGCCATACTTCAGAGTTTATCATTTATTTATTTAAAATATTTTTACCCCACTTTTCTCCTTTAAAAGGACCCAAGGTGGCCTACATAATTAAAAAACAACATTTAAAGAGTTGTTGAAAACCTTAAACTTTGTGAGATGTTACATGTACATTTCAATTACATAGAAATCATTCATACAGCTGTGGAAAATCTGTAGACACAAATGATTAAAATATATGAAAACTATACTTAAGTTGCAGGTGAATATTAAGTCAGATTTCAGTTCAAAATACTGAAGAATAAAAAAAAATACAACAAACATAGCAAAAAATAAGAGGATCGATAGGATCTCTTCCAGCTCTGCAATTCTAAGATGACGATGATTCATGTTTTAATTACATTCTAAAAATGCAGGAACTTGTAGCCCAAAAAGGCTTAGTCAAAAAGCAGGGAATACCTCTGTAATATACATAATTTAAAAAGTAAAAAATTACCTGTATAGCTATAAGAAATATTTAGCCTTTAGCATATTCAGGCCTTCCCTCCAGCCAACTCTTGATTTTTTTCTTACTTTTCCTTTTTATCTTTACTGCTGTTCTTGTTTGATTATTATGTATTTGTCTATGTTTTATTATTTGATTTTATATTTGGAAGCCGCCTAGAGTGGTCCGGTGGGCCAGATAGGCGGGGTATAAATTAAATAAATAAATAAATAAATAAATATTACTAGGCACACAATAAAAAATATTTTAAATGCTCACCCAGTCAAACCAGTTTGAATCTTTGGAGGAAAATCCATGTTGTCCCCATCTTTTTCTGAGGTGCTTTTTCTGTAGCAGCTGCTACACACTGCTCTTTGATGCCTGGTGCCCAGTATCTTTGTTGTTGATATCCCATGTATGTGTCTCTTGCTGATTTCTATACATGCTCAGAAAAAAATTAATGGCAGTTTCTATTGCTTTTTGTGGGATGGCAAAGTATGACTCATAAATTATGAGGCTAGCAAGTTGCCACTATAGCAGATAATAGCCTCTATTTTGACTAAATGGGTCCCTGTATCCATGGAAATGGTCAACTGGTCCCATAGTAATTTACTAGCTAGGCAAAATGCCATGAGCATAAAGTGTTGGTGAACTAATTTGGTCAGGTACTAATTTTCCTATCCTCATTTTAGGACTCTTTGAGTTTTTCTCTCAATTGATTTGTATTTCTTATCATTTGTTTAATCCACACTCATGTGTTAGGTTATAATGAAAGGGATTCCTTTTGTGTTATTTTACATTGACATTGCTTTTAGATTTGGCTAGAGAGCTGGTTATTTTGCAATGACTTTTAATAAGCTGCTGTTTAAACATCATTCTTAAAGCACATTATCACACCAGATATGTCAATCAGCTCATCAGTGCAAGTCTGAGTTACCACACAGTGGTAAAGTCTATTACTTAGCATAGTGAATCACCCTAGAATAGGCTCATTGAATCAACTGAAATTTAGTGAGTAAGCACCTTTGTAAGTTTCATTAATTCAGATGCCCCCACTCTAAGAATTTACTGTGCTAAAGTTTCCATTAGAGTAGGCCCATTTGAGTCAATAGAGTTGACTCACCTGTTTCCCATTGATACAATGGACCTACTCTGGTGTAATTTACTACACTAAGCAATACAGTAGGATATTGGCCAGTAACTAAAATGATGTTGCTCAGTATAGTAAGCCACAATTAGAGTAGGTCTATTAAATCAAAGGGACCAATATAGGAGTTGACTCAGCAAATCACCCCTGGTTCAATAAACCTACTCTTTCAGTGATTTATTACATTAAGCAACAAGGTTTTAGCCAACAACTGTTTTTAAAATTAGGATAATAATTCCTGCCAGTATCTTCTACATGTCAAATGGTTACAATCCTTACCCATCCAAATATGAATACATAAGTTTGCCAAACTGAGAAATAATACTTTGTGTAATGAATAAGACTGACAATGTTGATGAAAGCTTATGCTATAATAAATATATTAATCTTTAAGCTACTACAAGACCTTTAGGAGTTTCTTCCCTCCAACAAAGTCACAAATGTAATTGAATATAATTAATTATTACTCCATGATCTTTGTTCTATGCTGATAATTCTGAGAAACAAACTAGCCCTATTCACTAATTCTTATCTAGAAACTCATGCAAAGAGGAGAGCATTCTAGGCTTGCTCCCCATTCCCCTCAATTCTGTTACATTCATGTGCACAGGAACAAGTCTGAAGTGGGGATTTGCTGTCCATGGATACTCTCCATACGAGTGGGGATCCTGATTTTCCAGCGTCCATCTTGCATGGAGAACTCCCACAGATAACGCAGCCTTCCATTTCCTAATTTATCATCATGTATAGAAGAGTGGGCTAAAAAGCTTCTTTCTTCACATACATGGATATGAGTAACTCAATAATACTAATCTCTCTCCCGTCATAATTTGTTTTGTTTTTCTCGAAACATCTATACTTGTGGTAATGTTGCTTTTGCATGAATGTACTCCCTTCTTTTTAACAGGGCCAGTGGCGGGTCTGTTCACAACCCCTCCCTAGTTTACAAGAGAAATGTCCGAAGTCTGGCACGTGCTGGCCTGACACAAAAAAGTGAGAGAGCAAAGACTATGTGCATTTCATTTCATGCTGGTTTAATAGAACTGTATCACCATATGCATTTATTTTAAAAGGATGCAATGAAACAAACACAGCTTATGTGAAAAAGAGCTGGTGTGAACACATTCCAGGTGTTACAGGTCTGAAACGAGCCTCCCATATGAAGCATCACCAGTCAGTGGAGCCAAAGTAGGCAGTATGTGGTCCTCCAGGTGTTGGATTATAACTCCCAGCAATCTTTACTATGGCCTTTGCCAGTTAGGGCTGATGGAAAGTACAGCCCGATTGGAGGATCAAGAGAGGTTGCCTACTGCAGTAGAGTTTTCTCCTTGCCTGCTATCACCTTTAGTACAATAATCTTCCATGCAGATATTTCACTCATTCATTCGCGAATCACACAGTGTTTAAGTTATCTTGCAATGGCTGCGTGAACCAGCTCTTTGAGAGAAGCATCCATCCACTCAATCCGTCAGATGCAGAGCTTGCACTTTTCTCCTGTTAGTCAGAGACTGTAGGTGGCAAAATTAATGATTTCAGCTGATCAACCTCCCAAGTATGTTATGGAACTCTTCTCCATCCACCCACTCACCCACCTAAATATACAATAAGATAGATACTTGCATCTTTTAGTATTAAAAAGTGCTTGTAGGAACATAATGGATGTAGGATTAGTTTCATCTGTTGTTCTGTGTCATCAAATCAGAACCAATTTATAGTGACCCTAATAGGGATTTCAAGGCACGTGTGATGTTTAAGGAGTGGTTTTACTAGTTCTACTCCCCTAGTGAGTTTTCATGGCCAAGTGGGGATTCGAACCTTGTTCTCCAGAGCCCTAGTCTGTCAATCTATCCACTGCATCACACTGGAAATCAGTTTCTTCTACTGGGCAGTCACCTAAAGTTTTAAACTATTGCTGATTTGTCTAGTCTGTTCCTCTTGGTATGATATTTAATCTTTAGCACCATCTTTGATCTGGGTGCTTGATAAGTAAGATTACCGGTACTCCAAATGCACAGTTAGCTGTCTCCATATTTATACATGCAGATGTATTGAGCTCAAATGTTTATTTAGATGTCATCTGGAATGTACTGTCTGGTGATACCATGATTGAAGTTTTAATTTCTGAAAAAATCATTATCTTAGAAGTGTTTTTAGATTTTTCCCCATTTTTAGATTGTTCATACACACTGTAAAAATTGTGGTTTACAGTTGTAAATGTAGTTTTTGTATAAAAAAAACTAAGTTTATCTTTATGTTATATGTAAACTGCCCAGAGTAGACATGTTCTAGATGGGCGGTATATAAATCTAATAAGTAAGTAAGTAAGTAAGTAAGTAAGTAAGTAAGTAAGTAAGTAAGTAAGTAAGTAAGTAAGTAAGTAAGTAAGTAAGTAAGTAAGTAAGTAAGTAAGTAAGTAAGTAAGTAGGAAATTGCATTATAGACTCTGCTTGGAAGAAGATGTTCTGTTTTAAAACAAAAGGCAAAAGAGGCTTTTAAATTGTGAAATACATGATTCAACTGCAAGTAAAGTGTGTCATTATAGATATAGTCCAACTACCATGAAACACTAATGAGTCCTGTTGAATTCAGTGCAGAATGTAGGCTTTAACTGTTGTAGATGAAATCAATGGGCTTTCCAATGTTGCTTGTATTGTGTCTGATAGGATTTTTTAGAGTAAGATATATTACATAGGGCATACTCTGGATAAAATATTGCCTACTGGACAATTATTTTCTGTTCCATGAAATAATGATCTGATTCAGACATAATACTAAAGCCATACTTTAGCGAATAAACCTGTTGCCACCTCTGTCTCTGTCATGGCTGTGAGAAAGTGATTGGGAGGATCTTATTGTTTTCAGTTAGTTTCAGTTTCCTATTGCTTTTGTGGTTAGTTTAAAGCAGGAGTGGGGTCTGCCTGTCCTCGGGACAAATCTGGCCCTCCTAGGATTCCAAGCTAGCTGTGCTAATGGCCATACCTCCAGTTCCACAGCATTGGTTCCACAACTTTTTGTACCACATTTTCCCCTTCAAAAGGTTAAAAGGCTTAATAAGAGGAAGAGCTTTAAGATAAATGTTACTGTTATTTTCAGTCCTGTACTCTTTTTTTGCCTTTTCTCTCCATACTCTTGTTGTGGAATATGGATGACAACTTATTGAGTTTGGTCCCGGAGTGAAAGAAGAGCTCCCAACTTGGTTTAAACTGTGGTTCATCCAAGCAGTCCAGGTTCAGAAACCATACTTTCATATTGTCATATTTAGAGACAATACTGTTTAAATCGGAATCAGGGAACTAAAGACCACATGCAGGTTACAAAGATGGGGTGGAGAGGGAGATGGGCAGGGCACAGAATCTATAACTACTCTTAATTTTGAGTCCATGCGTAGCCAGCTTTGACCACAGAGATGTGGTCCTCTATGAATAGTTTCCAAGAGCTTGCAGAAATTATTATTTGGACTGCAGCTGCCTGGATCTCTTCTAAGAATCGTGGACCAAAAACACAATTTCCCTAAGCTTTGCATCAGAGCATATAGCCTTTAATAAGGAAAAGTCCTCTTGAGTAATAATTATGTATCGTTGATTCTGTTCTGACTTATAGCAATCTTTTCCAGGGTTTTCTAGGTATAAAGGACTCAGTCTCTTCTCTTGGACTGACCAGCTTGCCTAAGACTGCACAGGCTGGTTTTTCTCTTACAAAGCAGCACGGTGAGAAATTCAAGTACCAACCAGTGCTCCAGTTCACTGAGCTATCCAGGCAGCTAAAAGGCCCCTTATTCCTAGTTTAAATGGACCATAGTTTATGCTTGTTGTGGTCCATTGCCTTTATGAGTACACTTGCCTAGGATCTGATTGTTTTCCAGTGGCACAACTTATTCACTTTCCCCTCCAAAACAGATTTCAGTACCCATTTGTGACTGAAATTGATAGTGACCTTTGTATTTCCTGCATCTGGTGTTTTCAATTTTTGAAGGCTTTCAAGGGTTTTGGAAAAAAAAACTTGGCACTTGCAGCAGACCTTCTGAAACACAAAGCAGAAAAAAAGCTGCAGGCTAACAAACCTGGCCTTTCTTTGCTGTATTAAACCATTCTCTGTGACACCTTGTGCATCTCATGTGATGCAGATGGCCAAAACCAGAACAAAACCAGCACCAATATTTGTTGACAGTTTGTTTTTCACTAAAATGGAAAGTACTGTTTCTTGGAAGAAAGGAAATGTCTGGCCATGGAAAGGTCTCTTCTGACAGTTGTAAATGATGAATGTTTCCATTACAGCTTTGCTTAAATTTCAGCAAGCATTACACAAAATTCACTCTCAGAGCTGGTAAAGATTATTCACCTTGCCACAACTTAAGTCAACATTTTCCTCAATCAGCAGTCACTCTTGTTTCATGTGATATCACATATACTCTGGATTCCATCTAGTTTGCAGCCCAGAAAGCCCTATACATTCTACAAGGTACCTATGAGGAGAGGGAGCACAGATGACTGTGCTAGCTCCATCCCCTCCATTAGGGGATGATTGTTCCAAAATATTCTTCTATACATGTTAGCTGTCTGTGCCATTTAGAAACCTAATTTCCCACAATGTTTGTTTATCAACTCTCCCCATTGCAGCTGAAATCAACAAAAGGAAGAAACAGCAACCTCTTGTCTTGCCCTTTTATTTAAAGAAAAGAGAGAATGTCTAACAGGGACACAACCTTTCCAAGGTAGTAACATTTCCAGAGACACATTTAACTGGAAAAAAACAGGCGAAAGGGTTATATGATCTGAAGAGAAATCATAGTATGTAATTGTATGATATTCGAAATTTGGCCTAAAAAGCTGGAGTATTCACTAAATAAGGCTGCTTTACAACAAATTATATGTATATATGTGTATATGTATGTGTGTATATAAAAATATCTTATTAATTTATATATATATTAATTTAATATATATATTAAAATGTTTAAATTAATAAGATATTTTTAAAAGCGCATTGGCTGTGCAATCCTGTAAGTATCTGTTCTGAAGAATGTTCCTTTCGAATTCAGTGGTACTTACTCCTAGGTAAGTCTGCATAGCAGGCAAAGGGAACCTCTGACCTCTTAGCAAGATATGGCCTGTGGATGAAGTCCATAGCCAGCTTCTTTTCCAGGAGAGAAAATCCTTATCCCATTGATCAGAAATAAGCCGTCTTTTTTCCTACACCCCTATTATATATTATTTGCTTGTTTTCAAAGCCTTATACAGAGTGGCATTTCCCCTTGCTTGCAGCTGTGAAAAGGAAGATTTATACTCCCAGCCTCCTTGAACATTTAACTCTCGAGTCTGTAAAAAAAGAAAAGAAAAAAAAAGACCCTCTGTGCTGCAATCAGGCTTTCCAAATGCCAACATTGGTGCCAGTGGAGGATTCCAAAAAGTTTAATGGCTGCACAGGAAAAGAGCATTATGGGAAAGGGTTCACTTGCTAGGAGAGGAGAGGCTAATCTTTTCTGAATTGTGTGGCCAGTCTTGCCAAATCCGCAATCAGGCTTTTAAAAAGCATCAGTGGTTGCCAGTAGAGAATTATTATAAAATTTTAATTGACATGCTGCAGAGGCAATTTGTGAAGGGGGTTTCTGTGGAAGGAAGTGCTAGACCTCCTTGAATACAGGGGGAGGGGAAGGCCTCCAACATTAATAACATGCTGCAAGCTGGATGCATATGTGCTTGAGATTAAGCTTTACTGGCGGTATCAGCACTTCTGAGCAAATGTGCAAAAGACACCTTTAGAAGAATAGGTTCTCTGGTTGTTAGTAGCTGTGTCATAATCCTTGATATATTCAAATGATTAATAAAATGTTTTATCCAATTTTACAAATCCATATTATTTCCTCTTTTTGTTTTGCAACCCTGATTTGAACTGAAATCACATTTGATTCTTCATCTCTCTCGCCTCATTGTATGAATGTAAGTTGACCTTACTTACATTCAGAGTGCTACCTTTGGAATTCTTATTTGTTCACTAATACAATAAGCATATATCATAATATTTCAGGTATTCCTCGCTGTCTTGCCTATGAAACAATCTTTCTTATAATTTGTTTTTATAAATCGTGGGAGTTTCATAGAATATTCTCACAGAACTTTTAATGTTTTTTTTTTCAAATCAGAATTTTAGTTTATGATTGAAAGTCCTATGGCAACTTTAAAGATTTTTTTTTTGCTAACCTTTCTAAAGAAAAATTACTTGATGTCTGTAGGTTGAGATAATTGCAATGCACTACCTTGCTTGTCTACTTAGAAATAAGATGCACTGGGTTCAGTGGGAATTACCCCCAGGTGAATGCACAAGATTGCAACCTAAAATGCATTTGGCCTCTATCCTGTTCAAGATTCAGGCACATAAACCTTGAATAACAGAAGAGGCTGCAATAATCTCAAGCATACTCACATGCCTGATCATGTGACCCAGCGGGATTGTTGTGGAAGCTTCTGCAATTGCAAGGAAGCATATGAAACTGGTCTATGAATTTTGACACTCATAGCTATTGACAATTTTTTCCCTGACTAAAGATAGCTGTGTTTTTGTTTAAAGCTGAGAAGATTTACAGGGAGATCTGTATCACGTGATTCCATCCCTCTGTTTCCAAACATTCAAGACCATGTGCTTAATCATACTATTTGTGCCGTCAGAGTTGGTGCAGGGAACATCTGGTCTAATCTGACTCACAGAGCATTAGAATGTCGCTCTCCGAGGGTCAGAGAGTCTATTCATAGAGCCAACAGTTTCACTGCCTATACTGGCTCGGGGACATCAGAAGCTGAGATAGCAAATAATTCCACGAGAAAGCAAATGATTCCATGCTGTTTTTTAGTCCATGGGAAGTCAAATTGATTAGTCTCGAGGCAACATGGGGAGAGGCTCTTGATAATCAATTGTGCTTTCTATGTGAGTAAAAATAGCAAGGAACATTGTTTATTTTGAGACCACTTGGCTTTATTTCTTTTAAGCTGAACTCTGTGGTTAGGGTCCCAACATAAGACATGGTGCAGACACTACCGAATAAGTACTGGTAGTTACTGTCCTGTAGTCACATTACAAATGGCACTGTGAATCACAGTGCCTTCCCTAGCTGGGGGAAATAACTGATTATTTCCAGCACAGTGTAAAGGCTGCAGTATTGTGGCATTCCCAAAAGAGAAGTACATTTGTCATATTATAGCGCAGTCACCTGCAAAGGCCCAAAGTGTTATTTAAAAAGCACCCATTCTCTACTCACATGAGAAGCAAGCAAACCATAACTGATCAATCTCTTTGGAACACAGCGGAGTATTAGCAAAGGTAATTTCCTGCTGTTTCAGGTGACTGGCCTTAATTATGTTATGCCCATTTTTATTTCAAAATTTTGAATCTGAAAGCCAAATTGTTCCATGGTCTACAGAATACCACATTATGGAATAAAGCAACTGTGAAAATGCCCCTGAGAATGGAACATTGTTAAGTAATGAGATCGTTATCCACCACAATGTGAACATCAAAATGATGACTGCTTTACAATCAGTTGCATGCATCAGGCCATGTGAAAACTGGAAATACGAATTTGACGTTTCTGATAGTCTTGGCTATGAAGGAAAGGAAAGTCTCACATAATAGGAATCATCAGCAAACTGGGGGATGAATACCCCCAATTTTTTTACTGTTAGTCAATGAGGAGGAAAATGCTTCCACCGTTCAAGATGTAGCCACTGAGAAATGAAAACAAATCACCTGCCTGTGCTCTATTTGATAAAAACATTTCTGAATGTTTCCGGACGAAGGAGACCTGGAACTAGTCAAACGGTATTGTGCAGCCATTTGGTCTTTTCCTCATTAATAGCTCTGGAAAGAAATGGAAGATGCAATAGAGAAATATAGGAGAAATATAGGAGGCTAATAAGTAGAAGATAAAGTTGGCTGGAGGCAAAGAGCTGTACAAGGAAAGCCACATCTGGAGATACACACATATAGATCTAGCTATCAATAGATACAGAAAGAGAAACACACACATTTAATTTTTGAAAAATTATTTTACTATGTAATATTATGCACTTCTATACAGCCAGCTCACCATTAATGAGTTGGATTCAGATTTATACATAAAATGGGATTTATTTGAAGAGGTTTATTTTAAAGAGGGACGTGGTGGCGCAGAGGGACGTGGTGGCGCTGTGGGCTAAACCGCAGAAGCCTGTGCTGCAGGGTCAGAAGACCAGCAGTCGTAAGATCGAATCCACGTGACGGAGTGAGCTTCCGAAGGTAAAATGGCATTCCCCAGTCACGCTGGCCACGTGACAACGGAAACTTGTCTTCAGACAAGCGCTGGCTCTACGGCTTGAAAAACAGGATGAGCACAGCCCCCTAGAGTCGGACACAACTGGACTAAAAATATCAAGGGGAACCTTTACCTTTACCTATTTTAAAGTCTGTATCCAAGTCAGTGGCTGAAATTCTGTTGTGTAGTAAAACAAAAGGCACACTTTCTAGTGGCAAATTGCCATAGGGACTGTTTGTGCATACTGCATAAGCATAATCTGTTAGACACTGAATTGTATGACTTGGCATGGAAAATATAATATTTATGGCGAGTCCATAACTTGTCGTAATTAACTGCTAAAAGTCATTCTTTTTGCATAACTGCACAACAGGCTTTTGGCCGATGGTTTCAAAATACATTTTTATTTGGAAAACGAATAGAGTAGCCGTTCTAGCAAAGGATCAATTTCTGTTGCGTAGTGCTTTTTCTTCCTTCCTACCTACCTACAGCGAAGCTATCATCCACCCTTAGGTCTTAAATTTTACTACATCATGAGATGTTCACGTCCCAGCTTGGTTGATTTCACAATTGTGTTATTTTGTATGGAACAAGGGGAAATATCAAAGTTGTAAAATTGGAGAAAATAGACCCCTTATTATGACTATAGTACATACAGGCGTCCTCAAAGACATTTCATGGGAAATTCCTTGGATTCTGTGAGCTAGCCATGAAGTCTTTTCAATATTAAAATTTTCTAACAAAATTTATCCCATGTTTTCTTGAAGGATTTCATGGCCAGGATCCGATAGTTGTTGCAGGTTTTTCATGCTGTTTGGCTGTGTTGTGGAGGTTTTTCTTCGTAACATTTTGCCAGTCTCCGTGGCTGGCATCTTCAGAGGACAGGGGTTAGAACTCTGTTTGTGTTTTGGTGTAGTGTGTGGGATAGTTGAGTTTTTGTAATGGTGGGATCAGCTTTTTGTCCTTTTCAGGAGATTGGGTGATTATGGTGATCAGGGTGTTTTTTTTATGGGTGTATTGTTGTGATAAGGGGGTAAATGAACTGTCACTGTGATTGCTGGGAATTCTACTGAACCACAAAAATGGTTGGGTAGAGTTCATTGTGGCTTTGTGGCTGGGTAGAGTTTGTTGATTTTTTTGCAGGCTGTATTTTCAGTGCAGGGAGCCAGGCTTTGTTGAGTTTTAGACTTCTTTTTTGTTGAAGCTGTGCTGATGTTTGTGGATTTTAATGGCTTCCCTGTGTAGTCTAACATAATGATTGCTGGTGTTATCCCAGCAATTTATCCCAGTTTCTCCAGGTATTACTATCACTTTCTTAATCTAATTTTCTTTATCTAATACACACGGGGGAGGGAGCTCCATACTCTAATAAAACAGAATAAAAACTATTTCTGCTGCCACTAAAAAAAAAATCACAGCCCGCAGGACTATGCAACAGGAGGAAACCACACAAATGTCCACTCACCAGAAAGTGAAACCAATCATTTGATTTAAAACAAATATTTCTCAAGAGTTTATACAGTGCTGTTGGCATCCTGTCTCCCCACATATACTATGGCCTCCTGGAAGGCATAACTTTTTATCAACGATGTGACTGTTGGAGGGATTTGGAATTTGCTTACTGTGTTCCATTTTTGGTGCTAGAGAAAGTATGGAAGGATCTGCCCAGTCTCATGTGCTCCCCTGGAAAAGGAAAAATGACTTTTTTTCCAGGAAACAAAAAACTTTTACTTACAGTTAATGTCTTTCTTCCTTTTTTTCTGCCTGAGTTAAAGCGACCTTGGCAGTAGGCTAACCAAACCTTGGCAGATAGCATACTAGTGTTTTTGAAAGCTAAATTTTGGTACTGTCGGAAAGATAAATTATGCTAAACTCAAGGTAACCACTGGAGGGAGCTCTTGCTCCATAATAGGTTTCTTAAGGTACTGTCCTGAATTTCCCAATCTCCTTTCTGTTTTTCAGGAGCCCACTGGACTTACAGAGGCCATTTGTCTACCTTTAGCTAACAAGTTAACCCTAGTTCACATTAAGATTTTTTTGGGGGGGGGAAATTATTGTAAGGAAGATGCCTCTTAATAAAAAGTCTGTCCTTAAATCACTTTATTGTAAAAAGACATGACTTCACGTTTTGTTAAGTTTCTGAGATGCCGTTCCATGACAATCTGCTTATGCCAAAATATTGGGACACCTGTGGAAAAAGACCTCTGTTAGTGAAGGCAATCTCCCCAAATTTATGGCCAGGAAACATCTTGTCATTTGTTCCAACAGCTAGTGGGATGTAGCAGCTACCGTTGATTTGAGAGATGCAGGTTCAAATCCTACCCACCCCGTTATTGAACCATGACACCTTCAGGCAGTCATCCTCAGCCTGGCCTACTGCACAGGCTTTCTGTGACGATAAAGTGAAAGCCACCCTGAGATTGTTGGAGAAATTACTGACTGAATCATGTCCCTGCTTTGTAAACAGATGTTTGCAAGTATAACGGTGAAAATTAGAGATGGGGATAGTCTTATTCATAAACAAATATGTTTACAAATATGAATATCCCCATCCCATTTGCACCTAATGAGAGTCCAGAACTGGCCTGTCCACTTATGCATCCCAGAGCCATGAAGGTCATGTTCTTCCCCACTAATTGCAGCAGTAGCTCTGCTGTCTCCCTGCTCAGCTGGCCATTCCAGGCAGAGGGCAGGAGGACAAGTCTCCCTGTATGGCTGCTGAGTGGCCAGCTGAGCAGGGAGACAGTAGAGCTACTGCTGCAATTGGCAGGAAGAACAGGACCTTTGTGGAGCCAGGATGTGTGAATGATATGTAAGAAATGGAGATCACACAATGGATTGTAGACATATACAGCAGGAATGAGGAATATGTACAGTATCTAGAGGCTGGATGAGGCCTGTATCGTTTTCCTATTCAGCCTATAACCTTTTGTGGCTGTCTGTTGGTCAGTGATAAGATGTTATTAAAACTTTGGAAAGCTGATCTCTGGTTTGCAGTCCAGAAATCTAGGATATGACACTAAGTTGTGCTTTGCAGCCCAGAAGGCTGTTGCCTGGAACTGAGCTGTGCTTTGCAGCGCAGGAAACTATTACCTGGAAATCTAAAAGACAAGTAGTGAATAATGGATGTCTTTTCCTATATTGTTTCCTAAGGTGACTGATGCCCCCAGCTAAACCCAGATTCCTAAAATGATTCTGCACAGCCCCTTTTGGCATGTGCAGGACTCTCTCCTGATGGGAAGGGATAGAAAGAAGCCAACCTCCACATATGTCCTTTACCACACACATTTATTGCTATGTTTTGTTGCTGAGCATCAAAACGTGCTATGAGCGCACTTCCTTTATCAGCAGTTTAGAAGGGTGTATCCTTCATGAATGTGTGGGCCTCAACAGTATGACTTAACATCATATGCTCAGCACTGATCCCAGTGAAAGCATTTTTAACATTATACTTGCAAACATCTGGATATAAGTTATGGGCACAATCCAGCCAACTTTGATAGTGGAACACTGCATTTATGTACCTACAATAAAATAATCAGATCGAGTTCAAATACATTGAGTTCACTGAGCTTCATTACTCTGTTTGCTTTTGTATTGTAACAGGAAGACCAGGAGAGATGAGCATCTTCCAGAAAGAAAACTTTTCATCAAATAAATAGTGGCATAGCTTTTAAGGTCACGCTGCAGAGCAAATCACATTTGATGGATCCTGCCTTAAAGGTCACATAGTAAGGTACACTTGTTACCTATTTTATGGTACAGTACAGCTTCCCAGCTCTAAGCTTCCTGAATGCTGAAAGAAGAAAACCATCATTTGTATACTATCATCAGACAAAAGAAAAGGGGGAAAAGTGAACTTAATTACACCTGAGTCACAATCAAGATCAGCTGCTTTCATAGTTTTGTTCAAACTGAGATTTGCAATAGTTTATGACATTTTGTAATGTTTGAGAGCATGACACTGAGAAGCATGAATGATGCCTCATTATCCTCTGATTATGTTATAGTCCATCTATCTGGCCATGGATTTACATATGTGTAAAGGGGCTTTGATCCATAGGCAAGCAAATTTTAAAAAATCAAAGGGAAAGTGTGAGGAAGGAATGTGACACCCTCTAGATACAAGACTATTGGCTGTGGCTGGTGGGATTTGCATTCCAGCCATTTCTGGAGGGCCACATGTTCCCAAACCCTGATAGGGAGAAAACTCAAAACAAAACTGGTAGAAGTGGGGATTTCCCATGATGCGTATGCGGATCCTTGATTAGCAGCAACTGTGTAAAACCTTCCTGTGGTTATCAGTACAGTATCATAAAGCACAAACACATAGAAGAGGAAGCAGGATAGGTTACCTCAAAGGCCAGAAACTTGTTAGTTACATCCATTGGTATAACGCAATTGGTGTAAATCTCAGCTGTGAATTGCTGCAATTTAAGAAGTGAGCATAGGCACTGGTTGTTGTATTCCAGTTCCGTGACCTGGCACTCAACAGCAGATGCCTAAGCTGACTTCTTAACATGCTGCAGTTCACAGCTGTGATTTACACCAATGGAATTACACCAACATATTTTTCCCCCAGTTGGTTTCTGGTTAATGTTTTCCACAGATAATATGATATCTTTTTCCAGAGTGCAGTTTATCAGGATTCGCCTATCTTCTGCATGCCAAACAAACTCATCTAGAAGGGAAATAATGTTACTTGATGCTTGTGATTCAGTTAATACCCAGTGCATTGTTTAAATTTAATCTTCAGCTTTGCTGATATGGAAATTGCAGTATTATTGAAGCAACAAATGAGACGTGCTTTGACTAAGGACAAGTAGTTCACTACGTGTCTACCAGTCTGTTAGGGATGAGCAAGAGTGGCTATCTGAATGTTTTTGAACTGAAACTTGCACAGTCCCTCACTAACTGGGGCTGAAGGGATTTGTAGGCCAAAAACATCCAGAAAGCCACAGTTACCTAAACCTGGTTTATAGAGATGGATAAAAACAATTGCTTTTAGATCTCCCAAAGGGTAACCTGATACCACTATGCCTCAAGCTGATCTTCAAACCTGCAGCCTCCGTTTTGCAGTTTTAGTGTAACTTCAAATTCCCATCTGGACAGGAAGATTTTTGAACTTTGCTATTTCGATCCATCATTCCTCAGATGATGTGAAATACCCAGCCTCAGGAAGGATTCTGAATGACATAAAAGTCCACCATCTAAATATTTTAATGATATCTTTATATACAATCATGTGTTAGGAATAGAGAGAACCCCACTCCATAAACTGAAGAGTGAACAGATAGAAATGGGCTAAATTAGACTTAATTAAGTATGTTGTAGGGTGTCAAAGTTGCTCTTTTCTTTTTAAAGCCTATAGTTATTGCTTCAAGGGCAAACCACTAAGAGTATTATTATTCACATAAATCTGATAGAAAACCCATCACATTTCTCCAGAACCTTGCTTGCTGAAGTGAACGTTGGATTGCTGCAGTCTGAAAATGGCATCATCAGCAAGTTAGCTTCTACAGTTATACCTATTCATTTTCTGTGTATGTGTACATACATTCTGTGTACATACACTCTCAATTGCTGAAATAATGCAGCATGGCTGAAGACTTCCTAGTACAACTGAGGCAAATTTTCAGCATCAGTATATAGTTGAAGAAAAGAAAACAATACTAAAAACTAAAGTTTTCAAATAAAAGACAAGAAAAAAGGGGGATGCTGCAGGGTAGCATAAATGGGAGGGACATGGCACCCTGCTTTAAAGCACTTGAATAATAAGCTTGATTGGGCAGGTAGTGTAAGCATGGTCACAAGTTTAGTTCTCTTAAAGTAGCATTAATTTGCCCAAATGTCACACTTGATTTTGGAGGAAAAGGAGATAATCAGCAATAGGTGGTGGCAGTAAGAAGAGGCATGGAAGCAACGAAGAGCAATCCCTCTTCCTTCCTTTTCCCCTGCAGCAGAGGTTGTGGGGTGGGAGAGAAAACCACTGGATGACCTTGGAAGTCTCCATCTTTTTTTCAGCCCAGCGTTCCTCACAGATAGTTCTGAATAGAAAGTGGGTAGGAGGAAAGTTTTGTCACCACATTGATTGAACTCAAAGGAGGAAGCGGGAGGGATACAAAATCTAGCAAGCAATTCCAGAACGTTGCATTTACTAATCATGTGCAACAGGCATTTAAAGTGCAGTTTTTTGCCCTCACACAGCAAAAAATATGCACTCACCACTACAACATGCTTAGTTCTCTACCCTCCTATGTCAGGAAATTTCTGGAAGTATTCATTTCTATGTTCCATTTCTATCTTCTCTTTTTTTCCTCCCCTGAGTTCAGTCCAAGTGGTGTACATGGCTCTCCTCTGCTGCCTACTCTTCATTTTACTCTCACAACAACCCTGTGAAGTAGATCAGGCTGTACAAGAAAGTGACACTTCCAAGATCAATCCATGGTAGATTAGTACCTGGATCTTCCAGGTCCCAGTTCAACATTCACCAAGACACTATGCTTTACTTTTATTTATTTTTTATTTTATTTAATTTATATCCCGCCTATCTAGTCGCGGTGGACTACTCTAGGCGGCCAGTTGAGTACTACTCTCAGTTCCTTATCGGTCATACTACTGGGGAGAGGCAGACCCATTGACTTTAATAGTCTTTAAGCTCATTACACAAAAGCTGTCCTGCTGGACCATATCTAGAGGGTGAAGAATTACACCTCCCACCCAAGGGTGCTGTTGAGAGGTCAGTACCCCTCCTTCAGGCATTTTTTTCGCTGGAAAACTCCGTCTCCTTGAAATTGAAGGCTAAAGGCTGCCCTGTCAAAAAAAGACTGGAATGGGGGAAACGGTTTTTCCATGGTCCACTTCAACTGCAAAGCCCCTGGTAAGAAGGTCAGAGAGCTTTTAAACTAACACGGCATACTTTCTAAACACAGGAAAAACTTGTTTACTTCTCACTCCCTTTTAAGGAGCCCCCGCCTACATCCCCCACCCCCAATCTCTTGGAATGGTAACAGAAAGGAACCCTTTCCTGCGACTAAGGGCAAAAGAGAGGGAGGAAGCGCCAACAACTGCTGTTACAGAGTATGCGCAGGTCTTTCGCACATGCGCGCTGGTAACTAGTGGCTTTCCCCCCCCCCCCCAGACGAGCAAATCACAGGACCCGCCGGCCGGGCTCGCGTGTCCCTCTTCCGGGTGGCTGGTGAGTCGTGGTCGGTCCGGTGGAGCGGCTCGAGGTGAGCGGGAGGTGGAGCGCGCGGCGGAATCAGGGCGCCTCAGCTGTTGCGCCGCGTGGCTTTTCATGAAATGGAGCGGGGGGGGGGGAAATGCAAGGCAGGAGCCCCGTGGGTAGATGTCGGCGGCGGCGTGGGGGTGGAGAAGGGGGTGCAGGGGTGCACCGCCGTGTACCTCTCGGGAGAGGCAGTTGGAACAAAAGCCTTTGGCGCCCCGCAGGTGCGAAGTTATTGTTGGGAGGGCGGCTCTTACAGCTGTCTCGCAGCTAGGATGGTTCGTCGGTCGGTCCTCCAAATGGGATTGGACAAGTTGTTTTCAAAATACCTGTTTGAACTTTTTTTTTCCTTCCCCCCCCCCCCCCCCGCAATCCTCTTTCTCCTCTTGTCGGAAGTTTTTCGTATTTAGATGTCGATCTTTTTATCATGCCCGTACAGTACTATTTGGTTTAGAGCGCAGTGATGAGTCGGCTAGGCCTGCGGAGAAACCAATCGAGACTTTGCTGGAACGGGTTGATCAGGTTTGGAAATCACATGCGGGTTTGCTTACAAGCTTGATGGGAGGATAGGCTTTTTATTTTGTGAAGCGAGCAGAGCTAAATTCTTTTGCCTGCTTCTGAATCTGTAAAGGTCTATATCAGGAACTAGGATACGATCCAAAAACCCCAGCGGTTCTGCTCTGAAGTCTGCAAATTATACGGTTATTTGTTTGCTTGCTTATGTGAGCCAAATCAATAAGTAGCATAAACTTGTGGAAAGTTTGGTAAAATTATGGCAACTAGAAAAATAACAGAAGCAGAGAATGGAAGAGTTCGAAACTTTTTGAAACTGCTGACATCTGGGTTAGAGTTTGAAACATAGGAAGCAACCTTATAAAGAATCACCTACTCATTGACCTCTTACACTCTACTCTGGCTGGCAGAAGCTCTGCAGTGTTCCAGACAGGAATTTATTCTGCAGGACTATTCAGAGAAATAGTCCTATTTCAGAGAAATAGTTTTCTTGGGAGGAAAGCGATGACAAATCTTGACAGCATCTTGAAAAGCAGAGACATCACCTTGCCAACAAAAGTCCGAATAGTCAAAGCTATGGTTTTTCCTGTCGTGATGTATGGAAGTGAGAGCTGGACCATAAAGAAAGCAGACCGCCGAAGAATTGATGCCTTTGAATTGTGGTGCTGGAGGAGACTCTTGAGAATCCCCTGGACTGCAAGGAGAACAAACCTATCAGTTCTAAAGGAAATCAACCCTGAATGCTCACTTGAAGGACAGATCCTGAAGCTGAGGCTCCAGTACTTTGGCCATCTCATGAGAAGAAAAGAGTCCTTGGAAAAAACCTTGATGTTAGGAAGGTGTGATGGCAAAAGGAGAAGGGGACGACCGAGGATGAGATGGCTGGACAGTGTCTGCGAAGCAACCAACATGAACCTGACACAACTCCGGGAGGCAGTAGAAGACAGGAGGGCCTGGCGTGCTCTGGTCCATGGGGTCACGAAGAGTCGGACACGACTAAACGACTAAACACACACACATTCAGAGAAAACAGGCATTGAATGTCAGTCCTTTTGGTTTGCAAAGCATATTACTGTATTACTAGTGAGTTGTTGTCTCTTAGTGTTTATTTGCACAGGGGCTGACCTTGATGCCTTACTATACTATTCAAATAAAGTACCTCTCTCTTGATTCTGTGTGCTCTTGTTGTGAAATACACTCTAACTAAAATGGCCTGAGGATGCCTTCCCTCCTAATCTCGATTTTATAGAATGTTTAGCAATAGTACCTCCAGAGTGTCATATATAAAGTTACAATTAATAATGTGCAATATCTGGTATTTAGCAATCACTATATGTTCAGGGACAGTCTCAGTGTTTTACATGTAATAGCCTACCATCCCTCTCTCAAAACAGTTGGGCCCACCTTGTGGTAGAAACAGCCTGTTTTTCCAAAGAAATACATTTGTTTAGAAGCATTTCTTAGTAGGTAGGGTCAGTAGGAGATGACATGGGGATTTATTTATTTATTTATTTATTTATTTATTGGACTTATATACCGCCCCATAGCGCTACAAGCACTCTCCGGGCGGTTTACAATTTAATTATACAGGCTACACATTGTGAAAGATCACATTCCTAATAATTGTTACAAAAGACTTGTGTTCCTCCTAGACTATTTTTGCATACCTACAGTGATTAACAGTACAGTAACTGCTATGGGGTACAGTTTTGATGGAAAGTCACTTGTTGTATTGGTAATCCGGTAACTGTAAATGTGTTGGGTCTTTCTGTGAAGTGGGATGAGCAACATAAACACAAGAAACTTCCTGTAGCTTCATTTCTATGATTCCGGGAGAATCAGAGGTAGACGTTTCACTTCCCCAGAATTTAGATTTGTGGTGAAGGCTACTTGCTTCATTAATAAGGTGTGCATTCCTATAAATTAAAAATGTTGATGGTGGCTTTCTATATTATGACTTTGGGACTACCACATTCAAAGCAAGCACTGCACTTTTCCAGTAGACACTATCCTTAATGGAGAAGGCTGGGAAATGACATTTTTATGGTGGTACCTGAACACTTGTCAAAAGGCTCTTAAGTCTTCTTTTTGCAATATGTCTCTGTTGCTGATTGTTGACTATTTCTTAAGAGTATATGTCCAAGATTGTATCAGTTAGTCTGAACAAATTGGTTGTGTAGGTGTTCTGATCAAAAGTGTATCTACACTATATCGTTGTATCTTTTTAATATCACTTTAACTGCCATAGCAGCCGTAGCTGTATCATCTCTTGGAAACTTTGTGGTGAGGTGCTGTTGTAAGTCAGGGAAGTGCATGAGGACTGGCTAGCAGAGAAGTCCAAGTACTTCACTAAGCTAGAAATAGCAGGACTGCACAAGATGGAATGATGTCAGAACGATAACAATCTGCTATAACTGTGTAGTGCCAACAAACTAAATATCAGGGATCAGACTTCTACAAGAATGCAGGTGGAAGGAAATTATCATAAAAAGAACCACGTAAAATATATCACATAAGGAATACCATGGTTCACATTTATGCAAATAAATTGAAAACTGTCAGGGGTGGACATTGTTAACTATCCATTTACCTGGTACAGTATGTTGCTGTTGAAATTTATTATAATCAATGAGCTACATGGTAAATAATGAATGAAATCCTGTTGCACAACTCCACCTGCACATTTATATAATGCCACGACCCAGAGGGATATGCTGGCACTGCGGGTTAAACCGCTGAAGCCTCTGCTGCAAGGTCAGAAGACCAGCAGTCGTAAGATCGAATCCACGCGACGGAGTGAGCCCTTGTTGCTTGTCTCAGCTGCCGCCAACCTAGCGGTTCAAAAGCATGCAAAAATGCAAGTAGATAAATAGGTACCACCTCAGTGGGAAGGTAAATGGCGTTCTGTGTCTAGTCACACTCGCCACATGACCACGGAGGATTGTCTGTGGAGAAATGCTAGCTCTATGGCTTGGAAACGGAGATGAGCACCGCTGCCTAGAGTCGGACACAACTGGACAAAATTGTCAAGGGGAATCTTTATCTTTACCTTACTGCTGATGGCATCATCACAATGCGTGAGCCTTGCAGAAGGATTTCAGCCATTGTAGGCTTTGTTTTTTTTTCACAAAAGGCCTCCAGAAACTATAGAGCAGACTCATATATAATTTAACAGTTTGTGTTGTACCTGTTGCAATATCTTTGCTTAAAAGCAGTATAAATCTGACAAAGTGTATAATATGGACAAACTGAGGTACAGTAATTCATATCATGATGTCTACACATCGTTGAAATGCCATGATTTTTACTATATGAGGGATGTGCTACAGAATATGGAGAATATTATTCTCGCTTCTAATATATCGAATTTGACTTAGAATTTATTTCAATACTAGTAATATAGAGCTTCGTAGCATATACTCTCCAGTGGTCAAAGTATTTCATGGAGATTCTCAGTAATTCCTCCAAAAGTTTTGTGAGGAAGGCCAGTATATTCCTATCACATAAATGAAGTTATTGCACAAATTATTTTGCTTTCCCTGTTTATGACTGAAGTTCCCATTCTGATGTCTCATCTGACTCACAGCTTGTGCTGTTAATCAGTAGCTTGCTAAAACAGATGAGGGACTAGAGAATGCTGACATTTTATTGAGTTTTACATTGCAGTTGTACAATTGAAAACATGCTTAGTAATAGGCATCCTTCAGTCTCGAGAGACTATGGTAACTTGCTCTGTATGGAGGTCTTGGAACAGCATTTAGTGTGGCTGAGAAGGCCAATTTGAGAGTGACAATCTTTTCCACACTGAAGACAACTACAATCGAGTGGTCCTGAGGGACTAGATAGGCGGGATATAAAATAAATAAATAAATAAATAAATCTGTCCCCTGTCCAGCTCCCTGGTTTTGCTGGTTTCGGGACTGCCTCTTTGCCTCGGCCTGCTGGACAAGTGTCTCTTCAAACTGTGAGAGGCCATGATGCACTGTCTGCCTCCAGGCTGAACGCTTGGATGTCAAGGCTTCCCATCTGTTGAGGTCCATTCCTAAGGCCTTCAGATCCCACTTGCAGATGTCCTTGTATCGCAGCTGTGGTCTCCCTCTGGGGCGATTTCCCTGCACTAATTCTCCATACAGGAGCCATTCTCACGACATGCCCACAACATACACGGTGCTGTTTCAGTAATGTATACATGCTAAAAATTCCAGCTTGTTCTAGGACTACTCTATTTGGGACATTGTCCTGCCAGGTGATACCAAAAATGCGTCGGAGACAACACATATGGAACGTATTCAGCTTTCTCTCCTGCCGTGCAGATAGGGTCCAGGACTCAATACAATACAGGAGTGTGCTCAGGACACAGGCTCTATAGACCTGGATTTTGGTGTATGCCATCAGCTTCTTATTCCAAATTACTTTAAATGTTTATTACAAATGTTTCTCATATTGGCAGATGTATTGACTGGATAGGAATACCATGCTTCACATTTTTGTTAGTTGCCTTGCTTTGAGCACAATTTTAATAAGCACTTGTTCTTCCTTGCCTTTAATTCAGCATTACACTAGCAACTGACTGCCAGTTTGACTGAGATTTCTTCACCTCCTTTCACCTTCTGTGGTGGCCTAAGAGAAGATGGTTGAAGGGGGGGGGTGTCAAAGTAGTCTCATTGGTGGAAGTATGCTGTTAAATTTGGGCTCTTTTTTAAAAAAGATGCATAAATAAATTACAAGTAACAACACAAGTATACAGACACCTTATAAAATAACAATAAAAATCAGAATATGTGGTACATAAACATAAGTATAATTTCAGTATTATATTGAAATTATGATATATTATTCAGTTCTCTAGCTATATTCAGTTGTTCATCCCAATTAAAGCAGATGCACAAAAGATGCATATGTGTGTGCGCCATTGATTCAAAAGATTGCTTTAACTGGGACTAACAATTGGATTTAGCTCAATTTCTGGTTAACAAAAGAAATCTCATAACTTGACACTCCACTGTTTTAGATTGAGATATGTGGAGCTAACTGTTAACTGTCAACACTGTAATTATTTTGCCCTTGCCTTTTCTCTGCACTCTTATATATAATTAGTCAATTTAATCCATTGTGATATAATTCCATAGTTTAGTTAGGGACATTTTTGCATCTTTCAAGAAGAGATTTTAGCAGCAACCAATAGAAAAGCTAACTGAAGTTCATAATATTTGTACAATCCTCTGAGTGTGTGACAGAGGAAAGAATTCCAGACTATAGTGTTGCTTACAGTCTATACACAGGGACGTGGTGGCTCTGCGGGTTAAACCGCAGAAGCCTCTGTGCTGCAAGATCAGAAGACCAGCCGTCATAAGATCGGATCCACGCAACGAGGTGAGCTCCCGTTGCCTGTCCCAGCTCCTGCCAACCTAGCTGTTCGAAAGCATGTAAAAATGCGAGTAGATAAATAGGTACCACCTATTTATCTAACAGCGTTGTGTGTCTAGTTGCACTGGCCATGTGACCACAGAAATGGTCTTCGGACAAACGCTGGCTCTACGGCTTGCAAATGAGAATGAGCACAGCACCCTAGAGTCAGACACAACTGGACTAAATGTCAAGAGGAACCTTTACCTTACTGTCTATACTGCCTTGGCATTTTTGAAGTTTTGGAATTTTTTTCATGAATTGCCATGAAACTGCTTCAAGTCACATAATAAATGCCTAGAATTATATGTATAAATACTAAAGATTGAATCCCTTATTGCTAAATTGACATTAAACAGGAAAGAAACCTGGGTTATAATGTAATACTGGGTATGCGGTGTCATAAATGTCATTCTACAGAATAATGATTGCTGCCAGCGGCATCTTGGAATGCAACTCTGAATATAAAGTATGACTTTTTAATGCAATTTATACACAATGTGAGAAACTAAGGACCAAGCTAACCAATTTATGTGAATTATAAAAAACCCAACACTGGTAATAAGAAATATATGGTTTTCTTTAGTATGGTGTGGATCAGTGGTTCTTAACATGGGCGATAATGCCCCCCAGGGGGCGATTTCATTTTTCAGGGGGGCAGTAGAATGAAAAGGGGCGGTGTGGGGGCACTGGAGCAGAAGGGGGCGGTAGGGGGGCACTGGAGCAAGCCAAACCTGTGAAGATGGCTACAGCCTTTCTACAGTGTGCATGAATATATATTTTCCTCCAATCTTAATTTAGTTTCAGAGTTTTTGTCTTGAAAGTTTTAATTCCTGCATTGCAGTTTGTTTTTATGTCCTTTTTAATATTTCTTTTTGCATCTTAAAATTTGCTTGCAACTAAATCATTAAATGTTACTTTTGGGGGGCATTTCATTTTCTTGGAATTGAATTTTGTTTTCAGGGGTCATTGGATTTAAGTGTCATAGATAGATAGATAGATAGATAGATAGATAGATAGATAGATAGATAGATAGATAGATAGATAGATATCATCACCGTGGGGAGGGGGGCGATGATAACTTCCTCAATGGCTCAAGGGGGCGTTTCTTTCAAAAAGGTTAAGAACCACTGGTGTGGATGACCTGTGAGGAAAATACTGGGTGGGGGCGGCTAAGGGCTCCTAGTAGCAGGTAGCAGTAACTGTGTAAAACCAGGTGATGGAGAGGAATTCATTTATGCCTTGGCCCTTTAGATATTTTTTATTTCTGGTCCCTACAGTCCTGAAGCATTGACTATGCCGAGTGGGACTTCCAGGAGTCAAAATCCAAAACACCTCGAGGACTATAGGCTGAGAACAGTTGGCCTTGTGTGATTGAAAGTATGCAAGTGTAGTACAAAGTGTTGTTTTTTTCCAAAGGCTATTAAATTTATAATATTTAAAAATTAGTGCCTCGTGTTAGTCTGTAATCTTGGTACTGTATTGTTACAGTAACCAGAAGCATGGGAACTGAGCTGTTGAGTAAGAATCTGCCCATAAGCTTTACAAATTGAAGGGTTCCTTATGATCACTGGACAAAGATCTAGGGAAGGATATGATTGCTGCAGAAAGATCTAGTGAGGCATAAGGTACTTGGGCTGACTGAAGCTTTCCCTCTCTCTACTGACCTACAGAATGTGCTCCGTGATGTACATAAGATTTACAGCAGTGAATGCTGCATGCAGAGCCAGCCCAAGTTGTTTGGAGACAAAAGACAAGATGCTGCCTATCCTTCATTCTTCGTATAGAGAAATCTTAACCTTGCTCTTTGTGAAGGGACATCCCCCCCCCACACACACACAAAAGTAACAGGCCAACATAAGGTATGCAGGGCTGGTTGTCTGGTTTACATAACACCAACATCTCCCTGCTTTTTTCCCATTCCAATGTCTTACTGTAATTCTTAATGTTTCAAGTAAATTGCTTTGGTTAATGATAGGCCTCAACCTTCCTCCATGATTCAGACCATCATGCCAACCACTACAGTACCATGGAGGAACACTTTTGATAGAGAATTATGGCCCTGAGGTTTGTCTAGGGAGTCCAGTCCATAGAGTGTTAAGTGTTGTAACTGGATTGTAGATGCTTTTCCAGTGACTAAATCAGAATCTGATGCCTGCAATCTGAGAACATCCTTATTAAACTACCTTCACAGCAGTTATTTGTTTTCCTATTTAGGTGCTGTCTCTTGGTTCCTTCACCTGTGTCTTTCATGAGCCACTTGATTAGTTTTCATCTAACACTTTGTTGTTGTTGTTTAGTCGTTAAGTCGTGTCTGACTCTTTGTGACCCCATGGACCAGAGCTTGCCAGGTCCTCCTGTCTTCCACTGCCTCCCGGAGTTGGGTCAAATTCATGTTGGTAGCTTTGATGACACTAACCATCTCGTCCTCTGTCGTCCCCTTCTCCTCTTGCCTTCACACTTTCACAACATCAGGGGCTTTTCTAGGGGGTCTTCTCTTCTCATGAGATGGCCAAAGTATTGGAGCCTCAGCTTCAGGATTTGTCCTTCCAGCAAGCACCCAGAGTTGATTTCTTTTAGAATGGATAGGTTTGTTCTCCTTGCAGTCCAGGGGACTTTCAAGAGTCTCCTCAAGCACCACAATTCAAAAGCATCAATTCTTTGGAGGTCAGCCTTCTTTATGGTCCGGCGCTCACTTCCATACATCGCTATTGGAAAAGCCATAGCTTTAACTATGTGGACCTTTGTCGGCAAGGTGATGTCCCTGATTTTTAAGATGCTGTCTAGGTTTGTCATCGCTTTCCTCCCAAGAAGCAGGCATCTTTTGATTTTGTGGCTGCTGTCACCATCTGCACTGATCAGTAAGCCCAAGAAAGTAAAATCTGTCACTGCCTCTGCATCTTCCCTTCTATTTGCCAGGAGGTGATGGGACCAGTGGCCATGATTTTAGTTTTTTTGATGTTGAGCTTCAGACCATTTTTTGCGCTGTCCTCTTTCACCCTCATTAAGAGGTTCTTTAATTCCTCCTCACCTACCCTCAGAGTGGTATCATCTGCATATCTGAGGTTGTTGATGTTTCTTCCAGCAATCTTAATTCCGGCTTGGGATTCCTCCAGTCCAGCCTTTCGCATGATGTATTCTGCATATAAGTTAAATAAGCAGAGGATCAATATACAGCCTTGTCATACTCCTTCCCCAATTTTGAACCAATCAGTTGTTCCATATCCAGTTCTAACTGTTGCTTCCTGTCCCACATACAGATTTCTCAGGAGATCTAATACTTTATCTTCTTTCTATAGGCTCTTGAGTTGGTTTTGGGACTATAAAGCAGCAGCTCCCAGCCTTGGGTCTTTGGATGCTGTTGCATGTCTCCCATGATACCAAACCATTACTGCCTGGGGATGGTGGGAATTGTAATCCAGCACCATCCAAGGATCTAAGATTCCATCTGAACTAAATTGCTGTCATATTAATGAAACATCTAAAAACAGACAGGTGTCATGGCTGAAAATGAGGGATCAATTACTTTTGACAAGATAATAAGACAATGTTTATCCCCTCTCCCAGAAATTTGCTAAACAACCTTTGGTCTTCCAGAAAGTGAAAGATGCCAAAAAAGAAGACAGGTGCTCGGAAGAAGGCTGAGAATCGTAAAGAACGCGAGAAACAGATTCGAGCTTCCAGGGGCAATGTTGATCTGGCAAAACATCCCTGTAATGCTTCAATGGTAAATCATTATGCATTTCTTATCTTTGAGATACAAATACAATACAAACTTTGGTTAAAATTTTCTCTTCTGACCACAAACACTTTCTTAGTGTTTATAAGACTAATACAAATGAAGATAGTTTCTGTATTCATAACCTTGAAACCTTATAAAATACAAATGGAAAAAATTGAAGCCTTTGGAAATTATTGCCCTCTTCCAGCAACACCAAAACCTATTCCTCTCTGGCATGTACAGCAGACCTGCAGAAGAGAAAATTCACTGACAGTTATGAGTAGAGTTTTTTACTGGCCCAAGCCAAAGCTTATGGATCCTGGCTGAGATGCTATAACTCAAGGAGGGGTATATGTACCGTAACCTTCTGGATGTTGGACTGTGGCTCGCACCATGCCTCCTAATTGCCTTTCTTGACAAGGAGTGATGGGGGTTGCAATCCAGCAGCAATTTGCTGGCCAAATAATCCTGCTTTAACTGAAGATGAGGTTGGACTCGATGGCCCTATAGGCCCCAACTCAGTCATTCTACGATAAGGTGGGATCTTAATAGTAGTTGAAATTTATTTATTTATTTACTAGATTTGTATCCCGCTCATCTAGACTACGTCTACTCTGGGCGGCTTACAGTAGAAGCATGAAAACAACATATAAACAATTAAACAACAATTCAAATCAATAATATTAGTGGCATTCAAGATGAAAAAGCAAAATAAAAGTTAAGATCGAAAAGCAAGTACTGTAGTGACCGGAGGGGAGGCCTGCCTAAAGAGCCAGGTCTTAAGTTGGCTCTTAAAAACACCCAGCAAGGGTGCCAGGCGAATTTCCAATGGAAGTTTATTCCAAAGTCAAGGGCCCACTGCCAAGAAGGCCCAGTTTCTTCTTGTTCTTTCTTTCCAGGCCTCCCTCTTGGCGTTAGGCTCCTCGGCCGCCTTTCCTGGCTATATCGAGTGATTCGAGTAGATCTAGGTGGGAGAAGGCATTCCGCTAGTTATTGAGGTCCTAAACCATTTAGGGCTTTATATGTCAACATTAACACTTTTAATTATAAATATTTATTATTTAATTATAAATAAATAGATGCAAGGCAGGTACTCTGCCTCTAGTGGCACCGACCTTTGCACTTTTATAATATGTTTTGAGTTGCCTGAGGCTTTAGAGAGGAACAAAAGGCTGCTGAGCTGTGTTAATAGAAATGAGACTGCAGTGTATGAAATGTCATATTCCACACTCAATGTGATGAAAGATTGTCCAAGTCCTACCAAAATGCCAAGCAGTATCCAGAGATCATAGACAGTGGGTAATCTGCCTCTTCTATTGTTAGTGAGGAAAATGAAACTTAATTTCCTTTTGCACAGTGCTGTAAAATGTCAGTTTAATTCACAAATTTGTCAAGTTTAAATAGAAATTCCTAAAAGCAAATTATTTCCTTCTCTTACAGGAATGTGATAAATGTCAAAGGTAAATATTCATTTTCAGTATTTTCCTTAAATATAACCTTTTTGCAGTATTCAGAACATGTTTTGTTCTATTATTTGTTTCATTGTTTTGTATTCTGACAGACGGCAGAAAAATAGAGCCTTCTGCTACTTTTGCAGTTCTGTTCAAAAGTTGCCTCTTTGTGCACAATGTGGTAAGTGTACATTGTTTTACCAGGGTATTTCTCTTAATTGTAACTAAATGTTAATGCAGTAGGTCTGTCTGTAAAACCATCTTGTTGTATTATGTAAACACCTCCATCTTTTTGTTCTGCTGAGTCCTTAGGCGTTGTGAAGTGACATGCTCAGATTAAGGCAGAGCAAATTAGATTAATGGAAAATAGACATCTGATGCTCCAGATGTTTTGGACTCTTAATTCCCTTCAATCAGTCTGGCTGATAGAGGGGATGGCGAGTGTGACAACATCTGCTGGGACAAAAGTTCCCAATTTCTGGGCTGGGGCACTGTTGCATGTCATATTTTAGAAAGAAAGAAAGACTGCTTTGAGTGAGGATTTAGAACAACAACAAAAGTTAGGAAGAGATCACTTTTACCTTCAGGGGAAGGGGGGGTATGTCAAGTAGGGAAAGGGAGTGGCATTTTCATGCCTCAGCCCTCTGCTTCTGTCTCCTAAATGTCTTTGTTTTAAAGCAGCTGGGTGCATTTAAAAAAGGATTTTGTAACACTATGTCATTTCCCCCCATATATCTGAAATCCCATCAAATCTTCCTTAACAGCATGTAGGTTAGGTCTGTAAATCTTTAACATATACTTCTTTCGCCTCTGTAACAGGAAAGACAAAATGTATGATGAAATCTTCAGACTGTGTCATCAAACATGCTGGTGTGTACAGCACAGGCCTTGCCATGGTGGTATGTATCTCAAATGGAGATTCACATCTAGAAAACAGGTGGAAGATCTTTTGTCCCCCAAGGGTCCTGGCATGCAGCTCTCAACAGCAATACAAAGCATGGCTAGTGGTAAAGGATCATGCATGGCAATTGTAGACCAAACATCTGGAAAGCCAAAGTTGGTTAGGTTTCCTGCTTTCACATAAATGATGGGTTAATTCATTGCTGCAGAGATTATCTGGCAGATTTGCAGTTCATACCTGTCTTGCTATAGCAAAATGCAATAATTGTCACATTCTAGGGGTTGTAGTTTTAAAAGAAAATTTCCAATTTGTGCTGATATGGAGCTAAAATGTATTTTGAGATAAAATACAGGCTGAAATTCTATTGCTGTTCATATGAGGTTCAAGTGGCTCATTTGCATGCCTGTTTGTGCAGCTGACTGCACAGTTGAGTTGCACTCTGGCACCTTATCAATTAGCTGCAGCAAGTTGCACAAACCCCACCAGGATTCTGGCCATTCTTTGTTAAAACAGATAATCTGTAATATTGGCTCACATTGGGGCCAAAATGCAAAAAGTTGGAGAGAGGGATCTCTTCTGTCTCACAGCATTGCCTGCAGTGAGAGAAATTATTTCAGAATAATGGTGGGAAAAGAGACCATACCTTGGGGAAACTCTTGAGTCTTTCAAAAGCTATGATTTGGGCCCAAAGTGGCTGGTTCTTGCGCGCACTTTTGATTAGCCGGGTTGAGCAGATGTTGTAGCACGGACTGATCTCTTTAGGGGAGTCCAGCCCTGTTGATGTGCTTTGGAGTATTCCATCGTATTTGCTGATGGCTTGACTCCGGGACTTCTCCTTCTGAGCACTTCCAGTTGGTGAGCATTGTGAGTGGGATGCAGGACTGAAAACCATCAGTGGAATTCAGTTTCTTTTAATTACTTCAGGACTGGGGTTTAATCAGTCTTGAAACTGAGGTTATTAGCAGACATTTGGGATGTAACTCTTAGTGCTTCACCGTCTCCAGATGATTCCTGCCACTTGCACCTTGGAAATGTGTGTGTAACATTTTGAGCAACAATTGCAAGAATCCTGCAGCTAGCATAATCACTAGGAATTCTGGCAGCTGTGATCCAAAGAAGTGACTCTTCCGAGCTCTGCGTCATGTCCTGCTGTTCAAAATGTCTGTCAACAGGGGGCAATCAGAGTCTACAGTAACGTATTCATTCCTCCTTTGCAGGGAGCCATCTGTGATTTCTGTGAAGCTTGGGTTTGCCATGGCAGGAAATGCCTCAGTAGCCATGCTTGTATCTGCCCTCTTGCTGATGCAGAGTGTATTGAGTGTGAGAGAGGCGTCTGGGACCATGGTGAGTTGTTTATGAACAAGGTTTCTCTTCCCTGTTCTAACTGCATGTTTAAAGCTCCAAGAATATAAAACAATATTCTCTTTGTAGAAGCCTTGCTACTGCTGGCTTCCCCTTTAAAAATGAAAAACAGAGGCAGAGAGTTCTAGAATTGGTAAAGAATCCCCTGCCTATGTTTTTCATTTAATTTCCATGAACCAGTGGCTGATTCCCAGCCAGGAAGGAGGCCCTGCGCTTGTGCCTCTTTTCCATGAGTGAAAGTCTACACCAGGAGTGGAGAATCTGCAGCCATCCTGATGGTGTTGAACCTGAATCCCCATTATCCCTGACTATTGGTAATGTTGATTGGGGGTGATGGGAGTTGGAGATGATGAGATTTGGACAGCCCGACTGACACAAATCTCACATTGTATCAATGTCATTTAAAAAGGATACACGCAAGGCATCTGTGTACCCTGCACTCCACAAAGGAGTTAATGACAGAGTTAATACTAAAAGTTGCGTTGACTGGATTAGTTCAGGAAACAATTAATCACATACCCTTTCCCTCCACTGACCGTTTCTGCGTGTATGACAATAAGGGCCCAGTCCTTAGATAGATTGCACAGGATGGAGTTTGAAAGCTTCCCACCTACTCCATTATGGGAATTCCACAGTCATAAAAGCCCATGGTCCAAAACTACATTTGCCTGCTTTGCAAATTAACTATTTGATTATTCTGTAGGCAACTTCAAGTTTTGTTAGTTTCATTAATTTCATTTTGTTAGGTTTTCCTGGTACCTGATAGCTTTTGGTGGGGCAGGGGCATGCAGCCTAGCTATGTTTTTTCAAAAAAATCTGTTACATTCTTTCTTTCTGAATCTGATAGGAGGCAGAATATTCAGCTGTTCTTTCTGCCATAATTTCCTCTGTGAAGATGATCAGTTTGAACATCAGGCCAGCTGCCAGGTTCTGGAAGCAGAGACCTTTAAATGTGAGCTATTTTCCTAAAGCTTCTTTTATCAGAGGTGAACCAGTTTTAACTGTTTCTAGAGTGCAGCTCAAATCCTGAGGGAGCATCAGTAGTGAATTTTAAGCTAATAATTCAAGAGGGTAAGTACTGAATTCTGTGATTAACAAATGTGTCTGGAATTTGTCGCAGTCAGTGGGCCAGTTTGGAACAAAGCTAGGAAAAATTACTTTTGGACTCCCAGAATGCCCCAAAAGTCTTTTTCCTAAGCTTTATTTCAGCCAATAATAAGCAGGCAGGAATTTGGGAACCAGTAGAAGCTAGAGATAAGGACTGGTAAAGGTAAAGGTTCCTCTTGACATTTAGTCCAGCCGTGTCTGACTCTAGAGTGTTGTGCTCATCCCCATTTCCAAGCCATGCAGCCAACGTTTGTCTGTAGACAGTTTCCATGGTCATGTGGCCAGCGTAATTAGACATGGAACGCCGTTACCTTCGCACCATGGTGGTACCTATTTATCTACTCGCATTTACATGCTTTCGAACTGCTAGGTTGGCAGGAGCTGGAACAAGCGACGGGAGCTCACTCTGTCGCGTGGATTCGATCTAGCGGTTTCTGGTCTTCTGACCTTGCAGCACAGAGGCTTCTGCAGTTTAATTCGCAGCACCACCACATCCTTAGAGATGAGGATATTTGTATATAAATACAAGTATCCCTGATGTGGCTGGGACCCAACGAGGGTCCAGCCCACAGGGGCCACACTGTCCACTCACATGTCTTGCTGCAGCGCTGGTCCCTCTCATCCTTCCAATGACACCAAGAGCTTTGCTCTTCCCACTCAGCTGGCTACTCAGCAGCCGTGTGAGGAGACTCATCTTCTCGCCCCCTACCTGGCGTGGCCAGTCATGTGGGAAGAGTGTGGAACTCCAGGTGCCATTGGAAGGACGAGTGGGACTGGTGCTGCAGCAAGATGTGTGAGTGAACGGTCCGGTCTCAGGGGCTGGACCCTCATTAGGTCCAGCTACATTGGGGATATTCATATATGAATGCAAATATGAATATCCCCGTCTCTAATGGAAGCTCCTAAGCAAGCTAGGAAACTTCCGTCTGCAATTTTAGCTTAGTAAGATAATTTTCCTAGCAAGCTAGAAATGTAAGGTAGATTTTGTTCTTGGCTTTTGATTCTGGCTTGTTATAAGAGAACTGGGCAAAGTGCAGCCCGAGGGCCACATACAGCCCGCGGGCCGCTCCTGTCCGGCCCGCGGACAGTTTTGAACATCAAAACCATTTATAGCTTTTTGTCTAAAGTTGATCAGTTGCTTATCTGTAACATACTGCAAAAAACCTATTTAATATTTGTGAAGATTAACAAGTTTAAAATAAAAACAATCATAACATCACTGTTTAATTTTATTTTTAAGTAAAGTTGGTTTGGCCCCCGAACACAGTTCAGATTTTTCATGTGGCCCCCCCTGTAGAAATTAATTGCCCTCCCCTGTTATAAGAGAACAAGGCAAGCTTCTACTTTAGACCTAATGCTAGTCAAATCACAGATGTAGGCTTTCTGGTTTATTTGGGGAACCTGTTGCCCTGCAAATGTTGTTGAACTCCAGCTCCCAAAGGCCTTAGTGGATCTGGCTAATGGTAATGATAGAAGCAGCTGACCAAAATCTAGACAGCGAAGAGTACCCTTTGACTTGCTTAACCTCTCACGAACAGTAGGAGCCAAGCAGGAGTGATCAGTAATTCTGGTTTCCTGTGAGATGTCAATGTCAAGCATTCTGCAGAGTAAAATGGGAAGTAGGGATTAGACACTGGGTTTTTTTAAGAACTACAAATCCCATGATTCTTCATTCTGGGATTCCCACATGATATATAAATACAGTGGTGCCCCGCTTGACTATGAGTTTTTTCTGATCGCAAAACAATAGTTCCTATGGGTTTTTTTCACTTTACGTTGATTAGGTCCCTGCTTCGCTAACCGTTTGTTCGCAAAATGGTTTTTTTTCCAGCTCTGCAAAATGGCTTCCCTTCGCAAAATGACTTCCCTCCCTTCACAAAATGGCTGTTTTCCGGACAGAAGCTTCGGAAGACAGCGATTTTAAACAGCTGATCGACGGTTCTCTATGGGGTATTTCCCCATTGGAACGCATTAACCAGTTTTCAATGCATTCCAATGGTTTTTTTCCCGCTTGACGACGATTTCACTTAACAGCTATTTTCCTGGAATGGATTATCGTTGTCAAGCGGGGCACCACTGTACTTCAATGTGGCTCACCCTGGCTAAAGGCCTAAGCTGGAAGGCTTTGTGGCCTAAGCTAGGCCTAGGTCCACTTAGCTTCCTGTTTATTGGGTACTGATGGGTGCCCCTGAAGGCTGGAGCTGGTTCAACTTTTTCTGGAGAGGGAGGGGCAATGTGTAGCTCTGCAGATGTTATTGGGTTGCAACTCCTATCACTCATAGGCAGTGTAGCCAGTGGTGAGGGATGGTGGAGATGTAGTTCCGCCCATCCCCAAAAGCTGAAAGGCCACACAATGCTCACTTCTGGATTACTGCAAGGACTGCCAGGCTTCCAATCAGAGGCCTGACAGTCCTTGGCTAAAGCATTGTGTGAGTTGTAGTTCAAAAACATAGCCTCAGCAATTGTCCCTGGTTCATGGTCAGCAGGGTGCCTTTGTATTCCTCCAGTGCTGCTTATAACAGCCTTTTTTTCTTTTCTTTTTTTGGGCTAGTTCTGTTTTCTGCTTCTTCTTGTACAAATAGATGGTTATAAACATAATTAAGAGGGCTTCCCTGCTTCCAGAAGCGGAAGGAGAGTGGAATGTTGGCCCATCATTAAAAATGTCTGTACTTTCCTATAAGCCAAGGCTAAGTGCTTGTTTTCCTTGTGCTTGAAAGAGGCACAGTCATGGAAAGCCCGGAGCTATCCATTGAACTAAATAGCTGACCTTGGTTTAGAAGGAAAAAGAGCAAAGCTGCAAAATCTCATTATTCAGCCATGCCTTTTATCTTGCCTAATAGGTGTTTCCTGTAATCGGCTTGGGCAGCATTCATGTCTCCGTTGTAAGGTAAAAAGCAAAAGTGTTTTAATGCAGATGTATTGGATATGCTATTCTCTTTCTTTAAAGCTGCCAGCAGTTCTTGTTATATCCTTTGCTAGGGATACATCAAAACTGTCTTCTGATACTTTTACAAAGAAGTTGTCTGCATCCTGTTCCTATTATACTTGGATTAATGCCAAGGCAATGAGATGTCGTCTCTCCATTCTTTATAGACTACAGATATGAAAATTGCCTTACTCATTCTGGCCACAGTGCTGCCTTTTCCCTCTGCTGGTTCCTTTTTTATTCAAAATACTAAATGGTATCCTCTTTGTCTGGCTATCTACTGCACCAATCTGCTTCCACCAGTATGGCTGAAATCATATTTTCTTATGCTTCTACCTCCCCTAGTGTCACCTGGGATTCTGATTATGTTCTGTCCATGCTAAGGCAATCAACCAAACAATCTATTGCCCTGGTCTGGGCCAACTACAGACTCAGTAGACAAAGGAGAAATTATTGTTTCTTCCATACCATTAGCCACCTTGAAGCACCTTTGACCAAAAATACAAGCTATGCACATTTTAAACAAGAAAGGATTCAAATAACAAGAACAGAAGATGTTCAGTATCATTAAAAGTTATGTTGGCCAGAATCCTTTTAGTGTTCATGCATAGCTAGTGTAGCATGCTGTGGCAAATTGTGGCTAATTGACAAGGTGCTGGGGTGCATCTCAGTTGTGCAGTCATGACAAGGCATATTACTGAGAGACAGACGGGCTCTTCAGTTAACTGCAGCAAGTTGTGCAGACACTGGGAACCTCCAACTGTGGTTTTTGTTTTGTTTACACTGTGAACTTTAGGACCCCCCTAAGCCTTCACAATCTTCTAATGTCTATCAGAGGGATAGTGTATGTGTTCTGTCTTCACTAATCCTGGCTCATCTGTCCTATTTTTGGATAGTTGTTGATTCTGGCTGTAGTTTATTCTTTTTTAATAAAAGAATTTTCCTTTAAAATTGTACAGTCATTCATACATCATAAGAGTGAAACGCTATAATAAAGATGCAACCGAAACATGCTTTGCATTTTGTCATTTAATTATTTCAAATATAAAATACTTGTTTGTTTTACTCTTACTCTACCCTCATACACTGTTGTAAAAGGATAATTTAGTGAATTAAGTCCAGCCAGAATGATTTCTGTTAATCAGATGGGTTGCTTTCTGGATTGCCCTTATTTATGTTCAAAAAGGTCCATGAAAGTTTGATTTTGAAACTCCTTGAAAGAGTAAGCCATGGTGAGAAAGCCACACTATGGGTTAAATTTTTAATTGGTTAGGGACTCTCTGATCACTGCAAACCAATGATGCCAAGGCCTTCTTTATTGTCCTCCAGGCATGTTTCTGTGATGATCACACACGGAGTAAGGTTTTCAAACAAGAAAAGGGGAAAGAGCCTCCTTGTCCAAAATGCGGGCATGAAACGCAAGAGACCAAGGATCTGAGCATGTCAAGTAAGTTCACACTCAGAAGGCCTCCTATAACCAGTGTTGTTGAAGGTCTTTCCTCTTACATGTGTGAAGATCTGATTAAGAGAAGGGAGTGTCTGATGCAGTTTTCAGTCAATTGTTTGATGTATCATTTTGAAGCTGATACATTTACTATGGGGACATTGTTCAGATGACTAGCTGAGCTACCTGATGGGAGAGGAGTCTTTAAATTCCAAAAATTGCTATGGGCAGTCGCTAATCTTGGATCTTTTGCTGGCATCTAACTGAATTAATTTGAATTAATCATTTTCTTTTCTATTTCTAATTTTGTGATACCAGGTACAAATCATGATTTATTCTTAGCATATTAATGACTACATCCATAACAATTCAGTGTATGAAAGTAGTATCATGCCATTTAGTGTGGAATATTTAATGCCAGCCTTTCTTCATATGCAGATTTTTTTTAAAAAAAATAAGATAAAATATAAGTGGGAAATGTTGCTTTTTCCCCTCCCTGTATTTTCCCAGCACGCTCTCTGAGATTTGGCCGTCAGACAGGAGGTGAAGAAGCTGATGGGGCCTCTGGTTATGATGCCTATTGGAAGAACCTTTCAAGTGGCAAAGAAGCTAGTACAGGTGATCAGGATGAGGAATATGATGAATATGAAGGAGAAGAGGAGGAAGAAGAGGAGGAAAATGGGGAGGGAGGGAGAGATTCAGAAACAGAGATGGCTGATGTGTTCACTAACTTGAATTTAGGAAGGACCTATGCAAGTGGCTATGCACACTATGAGGAATCTGCTGACTAAAGTTGCAACCCTAAGCACCCTGAAGTGAAAGTAAGCACTCCTCAAATGTAGTGGCACTTTACTTCTGGGTAAACATGCTTTTAGAGTCTGGCTGCAACCATTCTTATTCTGGAACTAGCATTGAAAGGAGCTTTGTGTATGCTTAGTGAATTGTATGCATGGCATGGAAGTCTTGACAAGGTCTTTCAGATAACAAGGCAGGACTATCAGGTAGGAAGCAAGGGAATGGAGCTATTGTAGGATGTCAAGAAAGTATTCATATGGCCAACTGTATTAGAAACCCTGGAGAGGAAAATGGACTTTTTTGTCCAGGGAACATAACACTTCTCAACATGTATCAGAGGTGTGAGGAGGCTAAGATCATTTTTGATTCTGTAAATTCATAGATAATAAACTTATTTTTCTTGAATAATTTTGATGGTGGATCCTGTCATGTTTTTATAAATTGTAAGTATTGGTGGCAATGGGTATCTGCTATTTTTATATATATTGAAAGCTGTCTTGTGAAAACTAGGTATTTTTATTGATTCAGCTTGAACATTTGGAGAACTGTTTGGTGCAAACTTTGGAGTCAATGTATAAATTCAGATTAAAGTTACTTTGACATTTTGTATAAGTACAGTTGATCAATATATTCTATTGTGATGTATTTCTGGAACATTGTCAGTTCCTGCCTCTTTTGGAACGTTCAACTGTAGTATTCAGAACCACTTGCCATGTAACCTAAAATAAGATTTTGATCTTAACTTTACCACCACCAAAATGTCACTGCATCCTCCTTTAACTGAATAAAGTCCATCATACCCTTTCATTCTGTGTCCTTTGTGTTTTGTTTTAGTGTGGGTGAAAGAGTAGTCCATTAATATTTGTTCAGAGAAATACAAGTCAACAAAATGTCTCCTTACTAAATATTCCTGAAATAAAGGAAGCAGAAGGTATAAAGGTCAAAGTGGATATTAAGGTGAATGTATGTATATTGGGCTGCTTTTCTTCACACAAAGGGACTTACTAGAGTTGGGTGCCCCAGCAATCAGACATTCAAATTCAGCCTGTATTTACTTTCTAATGACCATCACAAAACAAAGTACAGTGGTGCCCCGCATAGCAACAATAATCCGTTCCAAAAAATTGTCGCTATGTGGATTCGTCGCTATGTGGGGCAAAAAAGCCCATAGGAACGTATTAAAACACGTTTAATGCGTTCCTGTGGGCAAAAAACTCACCATTATGCGGAAATCCTCCATGCGGCCGCCATTTTCGCTGCCCGGTAAACGAGGAAAGGGCGCAAAAACACAGCGGGCGGCCATTTTCTTTACCCGGCGGCCATTTTGGAACCGCCGATCAGCTGTTAAAAAACATTGCTATGTGAAAATCGGTAAGCGCAATGCTTACCCATCATCGCAAAGCGATGTTTTACCATTAGAAACATTGCAATGCGATCGCTTTTGTGATCGCAAAAAACATCGCTATGCGGATTCATCGTTAAACGAATCACTCGTTATGCAGGGCACCACTGTATGCTAAATGCAAGAAACACGTGAGGAAAATCATGCATGTCCTTTACCACTTAGAGGAGCACTTCCCTCAAAATGTAGTTAAGTAATTCATTTAGTTCTATCATTCCCTCTTGTTTTCAGCTATGATTTCTTTTTCTTTCGTACAAAAGAAGCAGAACAGCCCACTTTTACTTCTAAAAAAACAAACATTGCTCCTCTCTATGGGCCAGATTCAGATACAATCTATGGAAAAGCCAGTTTTGTGTGAAGCATGCTGCCTTCCATGTTTTTTTAAATAGTTATATAAGAAACTCAGGACAGTAGCTGTTATATTAAGAAGATGACAATAGAAATGGTTTCGCACACCAGTCCAATTTCTTGGAGTTTTTGACACTGAAGTTACATGTTTTTTACCTTTGTGCAGAAAGATATTACCATATTTTGTATTGTGTGTCTCTCCTTCCACTTTACCTTTTGAACTACATTACTTCTGAAGAAAGTAATGAAGTACATTACTTTTGGAGAAACAACAGAAGAGCATATTAATACAAAACATTTTGGAATCAAGGAAAAAATGCCATGAGTAAATGAGGCCCGCTTGGTTCAAAGTATTGCTGGCCTGTCCTTTACAGTGAGATGAATAATGTAATGCTTGCCTATTACTGAGTCAAACAACTTTATTTTAAAATCTGTTCTGTTTTAGTCAGATGTTACTTTAATGAGAATGAATTGAATTCAGGTGCATATACTGTACATGTTGGCATTCACATCCAGTAATAATTAATATTTAATTTGCTAATTAGTGGCATGGTCTGTACTGCATTGTCTCCTTAGATCAGTGGCATTGAACTCCCACTTAATATTCCAGGTGCAGTTTCCTCTTGTTCCGAGCTGTGTTTTGTCATAGGCAGTGCTGGGGCTACTAATGTAAAATTAACCCATATAATTTAATGGTTGCATTTTTCTTTGAGATGTTTTTGCATCTAAATTAGCTCTTGCTTACATACCTTCACCATTGTGTCATGATCTGCAAATAATATGAGCTAAAACGAAAAGCTCAGTGCATCCCATTTACAGGCTGTACCAGCAAGAGAGATGGCAGATTTAAAAATATACAATAAATAGCAACTTACTTGCTTTTCAGCTGAGCATGAAATAACTAAATAAAGCAACAGTTTCACATATTGAAGAGGAACACACCTTTAAAATCATAATGATGATGCTTGAAATTCTCTGTCTTGCATGTTTTCCTAAGAAAAAAATGACAGAACAGCAAAGGAATGGCTGCCGATGAATTTGGGAAGAGGAAGGTGCGCCCCTTCAGATGTAGCTGGATTGCCAATTAACATCTTTCTTTATTGGCATTACTGGCTAGTATTCAGGGACGTTGTGGTCCAACAACATCTGGAAGGCCACAAATTTCCTACCTCTTATGCAAGCCTTTATCCAACAGGATAAGAGATTAGTTTCAAAGAACTATGTTCTTTGAAAGGGGTGGGTGGGATAGTTTTAAAGTTATTGAGCAAACGTGATGCTGTTACACAGAGATTCTGCAATAGTTCCCATGCTTTTTCTAATGCAAGAGTTTGCAGCTCCTGGGCAAAAACAGGAGTATCTTTTTTTATTTAACTGCACTTTCCCCATATATTTTTTCACTTTTCCATTCTTCCACAAGCTGCTGCCCTCTAGATGTGCTTGACCCATGGCTTGCTCTTTTTTTCTCAGTGCTGAAAGGCACTTTGACTCTTAACTTCCTAATCTGTTTGATAAGGATGCTGCAGAAAGTTCTTAAGGCTATGGATAGAAAAGAACTGAGCATTAACCAGATTTTTAAAATGTATTTAACCAATACTCATGGTCCATGACACTGTCGGTGAAAGAATGTGCACATGTTTTGGGTTTCCATCACTGGAAAGAAATCACGGACAGAAGATTCTTTCCTATTTGTTTTTCCTTTTTTTAAATTATGTGGTATGAAATGTTCACAACTCAGAAAGTGAATCTTTGAAAAATACTCATAAACATATTTTAGTGGGACAAATGTGTGCAAAATATGTACCTTGAGAAAAATGTATTTAAAAGTATATACCAAAATACACATGCACTACCAAGTCTTGCAAAAGTGTATCAAATAAAGATGAGAAGAAAATACATACTGGATTCACACAAACAACAAAAAAATGACATTCCTGTACATCTCCAGGGATCTAGATTAATGCTATATTCCCCACTACCCATTTCTGAGTATTACTTGTTTTTAGGCATGCTGGAAAGATGTAGAATGCTAAGAGGTTTACAGTAGACCACAAGGGTCATAATTGGTTAATGATGGCAACTTAAAATGCTTCTCTCTCTCTCTCTCTCTCTCTCTCTCTCTCTCTCTCTCTCACTCACTCACTCACTCACTCACACACACACACACACACACACACACACACACACACACACACACACACACACACACACACACAACATAATCCTTGATCTACATTTGCTCCGATGCAATTTTGTACAGTAGTTGTTTATGCAGGTCACCACACTGCATAGATTTAGGAGGTGCTATAGGTAATTGCTTCCATCTTTTGAGCAGGGGCAGGAATGAACAACTCTCTAGACATCTTTGGTCCTCCATTCCTACTATCCCTGATCATTGGCAATACTGGTTAGAGTACTGGAGTACAAGAACATTTGAAACACCACTGGTTCTGTCTGTATTTTGGGCTTTGATTTCATGTTGATTCACAGTGAACTGAGCTTTCTGAAAGTACAGTATTTTTGCAGTTGGAGTCATAGTATATTCATAGTTAATTCCATTAAAAAGTTACTAACATGACTGGGATATATGAGTGCATTTGTTGGGGTCAAACGACTTTACAGTGGGGTCTTGACTTGAGAACTTAATCCGTGTTGGAAGGCGGTTCTCAAGTCAAAAAGTCTGTAAGTCAAGTCTCCATTGACTTCAGTGCATTGAAAACCGATTAATCCCGTAACAGGCCGTTTTTGTTCCATTTTGGTTTTTTTCTGGTCAAATCTCAGTCTGCAAGTCAAACCTAAATTTTGCGGCCAGAGAAGTCTGTAACTCAAAAAGTCTGTAAGTCAAGCCGTCTGTAAGTCAAGGGTCCACTGTATGTAGTCTTTGCTTTATCTGCTTTTGCCTCATGGGCTTGTAATACCTTCTTACGGTAGAAGTTGCAGAATTGCCAACAGGGGTGGGGTGCTGGTGGATTTAGTGGAATGTCGTAGTTTGGTTGATGCTGTTGTCAGAATCCTATTATATATATAATGGGAGACATGGAAAGGTTATATATATATAACAATCCACGTTCAATAAACACAGTAAAATATATATACAGAAACGGAACAGAAAACAGCTTTGGTTTCTTGCACAGGTACATCCAGCAGGCACGTATCTCAGGGAGCCTGTTTCTCAATACACATTACATTTTCTTGATCAAAGTGGAAACAGTTATTGCTAAAAGAAGTGAATAAAGGAGGAGGACCACGGATGATGGTGAGTGTTGTAAAAGGCAGAGGATAACAGCCATCCCATTTCTTAATTATGACATTAGATGCTGAGGTTAACTAGAGACTACTAATATTGACATCAGTGGTAAAACATTTTCTTTGTGATTCAGCATTTCTCTCTCTCTCTCTCTGCAAAATTGGTCAAGCAGCAAAGGAGATAAAAGTGACATCTCATTTAATTTCCATAGCTGGCACTTCATGCTCTGTAGCGCAGCAATTTGAAGTGGGGATAGCCTACGGAACTACAGCATCAATATATCAGTGAGCTAATTAATCCTGACCTGCCACCAATGCCGGAGGAAGTGTCAGAACAAGAACAAGATGAGCAACAGGGTGACATTGTTCCCTTTGTGACATCAATAAGTAATGCTGATGAGTTAGCAAAACCTTCAAAGGCCCCAATGCCACAGCAGGCCAGACCCTTTGATTTCAGTTAGCTCTCTGTTGGATAGAGTCAAAATGTTCAGGTAGGAAATAAACAGCCTGTTGAAAAATGGGTGAACTGTTCCTAATTCTCCACAAAAGCATTTGTAAATTGGTAGAGTCTTAATTAAAACATACCAAACAAATCTAAATTACATCAGAACGTTTTTGTCAGATAAAATTAGGGGAGGTAAGGAGGGGAAAAGAATCATGTATGCTGTATTGAAGTCCCTGGGAGAAAGTTGGAATATAAATGTAATAACTACAACTCTGTTCCAAAGGAGTGACTTAAGAGAGTTGTGCCAGATTTCAGTGTGACTCAGGGATTCTTGATGCTCCATCTAAGTACTGATGTTTAGTTCTACCCACAGTTCCATCTGTGGTTTCATTAGGCAAATATCTCCAGTCTCTCTAGTCAAATTCAACCTATGCCCTTAATGCCCACATGGGGGTTGCCGTTTCTGATACATCAATAGTTTCCTGACTAACTGATTTAAATGTTAGTCCTTTAAGGGGAGCAGGTAGGGGATCATGTGGCCTTCAGATGTTTGTAGACTGCAACTTCTGGTACAGCACCACAAAGGTACAAAAAGTGCTGCTTCAGATAGGGTTGAGATTCCACTGTTGCCCTCTCATGTTACACTCAGTGCAACTGCCAGAGCTTTCTTCTCCTTCCTAGATACGTACATTTGATTATAACGTATGTTCACTAAATGAATTTTAATTTGCATCTTCTTCTCTGCCATGGAGTTCAGAATAAGCATGAAAAGCCAAAACCACACTGAAGTTCAAATTCAACAATAATATTGTTGATGTATTCTCAAAGACTTTCATGGCCAGGACCCGATGGTTGTTGTAGGTTATTCAGGCTGTGTGACCATGTTATTGAGGTTTTTCTTCCTAACGTTTCACCAGTCTCTGTGGCTGGCATGTTCAGAGACCAAAGTTCTGGAGCCTCAGTTTCAGGATCTGTCCTTCCAGTGAGCACTCAAGGTTGATTTCCTTCAAAATGCATATGTTTGGGTTTTTTGGCATGTCATGAGAAGAGAAGACTCCCCAGGAAAGACCCTGATGTTGGGAAAGTGTGAAGGCAAGAGGAGAAGCTACCAACATGAATTTGACCCAACTCTGGGAGGCAGTGGAAGACAGGAGGGCCTTGCATGCTCTGGTCCATGGGGTCATGAAGAGTCGGACATGACTTAACGACTAAACAACAACAACAACAATATAACTTACTTCAAATAAACTTAGAATTGGGGATTGTTTTTCTTGTTGTGTCTTGTGACAGGTGCAAAGTCAATAAAGACAATAGCCTTTTAAAGGTGAGCATTTGATTGTCTTTATTGACATGTCAATATTGATTAGCCTGAAGAGAAACGTATTAAATGGAACCAAACAGTAATATATGATTGGTTTTTCTAGTTGACAGAGTATCAGTGTGTACAACTTTTAGTGTTATACTTGATGGAGCCAGAAGGTTTTTTTCCATTAATAAATTATGTACACAAGAGACTCTTCTTCATATTTTATTATATTGACTGAGAGTGTTAATTGTACTGCTGTATGGTTACAAAGCATACTTCCTCTGTTCACTGATGCTGAGATTATTCTGGGTCGGCATTTACAGCCACATTTTTCCACTGTGGGGTAATTTAGGTGACAATATTTTTGGTTGTACTTTTTTTTGGGCTCTCTGGTCATGTTCTTTAGGTTTTTCTTCCTAACATTTTGGCAGTGTCTGTGGCCGGCATCTTCAGAGGACAGGAGTCAGAACTGCCTGACTGTTATAATTTTATATCCATTGATGCTTCAACAGGTCACCCAAGTAAAGGAGATTACAAGTATTTAGTGTGGAAGTAATGAAGGCATGAATGACTGGAATTATCCAGTAGAAAGTGTGATACTAAATGAACCAGCTGAAGTTGGCACATCCCCACACAAGTTGATACCACCTGGGCACCCAACAAGTGCACTGAGATAAGGAACACCCTACAAACACAACCATTTTGGGCAGAGGTAGGCAATGTGGATCATGGGCCACCTGCAGGCCTCAAGGCTATTACCAATCTCTGCCCTCTCCAAAAACTATGCCACTGACATAGGAAGTTGGGAAAATAAGCAGAAAATACTAGTTTTAAAAGGAGTGCCACTCAAGTTTGTTATTCTGTGAGTGATGGCAGGATCTAAGTGGGTTGTGTCTCCAGACCTGTATAAACTGCCAATCCAATTTTTGTACAAAGTTGTAATAATAATTATAAAGTCCATTCCAACTTATCGTAACACTTCCAGAGTTTACTGGGTATAAAGTACTCAAGCATGGTTTACCAGTCCCTCTTTCTGGTGGTTCTTTGGAACCATGCAACTTGTCCAAGGCTGCACAGGTGGCAGGATACATAACCCAGCCAAACACACATGCTTTGGGTGATCCTCAATTAAAAAAAATTTAAAATGGTGATTTTTTTTCAAGTATCTCCAACTAAGCAAGCAAGCAGCTTTCAAATGTTGGTCTATGAGAAGCCTGCAACAATATCAATTTGCAAATAAACACTGAGTGCTCTACAAAATGACCTTTCCCTGTGAAATACCAACATTTCATTGAGTCACTGATCTTTTAACAATGAAGTTCAGTGGCTCTGATCATACAGCGCTCACCCCCTGCACCTGGCACATTGCTGGAACAAAGGAAATATTAAATTGGAGACTGCACTTTGTGTAGGCATTCTGGATTTCTAAAATAGATCATTAAATGATTTGCACACTGAAAGCTTAACAGGACATATTTTTCAGGATTTGTTCCTGCCATCACTCACAGAATAACAAACTTAAGTGAACAAGGGGTTAAATTTAATATCATACTGAGAATGCAAAGTCACTCCTGTAACCTCAAGCCAATGGATGACTGATAGCATAAAGATGGGACAAGCTTAGGTAATGCTTATCAACCATGTTCAACTGCTATGTCTGCAGTGATAGGTTGCTCTTACTATTTAAGCAGGAGAATGAGAGCAGCACCTCACTACTCAGTTGTGAATCTGGTGGTCATTACTGTACTATTCTTCTGTGAATATTATGTTGCTCTGAGAGGTCTATGCCTATGTATATATTGCCATGTATATATGTCTGACCAAGTCATATATACTATGCTATAAGTCTTATTAGAACTCTCTCCGTGTATTTTCCTATACGTCCGCGTCTTCGCTCTGCTTATAAAGGGGAGGATTTGAAGCTAACAGATAAGAGACTCTGTGTAACTTGTTATCCTGGGCTCCAAAGATTGTTTTCCCTAACAGAGTGCTCTTGGAAGCTTCATTATCCAAATCTGACTCCAAGCTTTCAGAGAGGCAAACGCCATATCAAGCCTTTGGAGTTGGACCCATGCCAACAATATTTACTCTTAAGATCCCCTTTTGAATACATACCTGCAAAACTGCTACACACTTAAAGGTTGAATGAAGCTAAACCCTAGGACAGATGGAATTAGAAAATTTTCTTTCTTGACTGGTCCTGATGGGTGAGGTATTCCAATATTCGAAGTCCAAAAAAGCAACTTGTCCAAGTTCTGGATGAAACTTTCCATTAATTCACTGAACCTGAGAGAAAGGGTGCAGAATCTTCATGGCCACATCATGGCCCTTGTACATCTGTGCCACCAATACCTTTTTTATTTAGTGAAAGAACTTCAAGGGATCACTACAATCTGCAATCTGGAAAACTATGCACAGGGTCTGTGTTTACAACTGTATGAATACAAAGGCTAGAGGTATAATTGTCTGAAATCCAAAAGAGAGAACAGTAAGTGAACACAGTTTGGCTTCCTCATTACATGTCTAAGTAAGTTCTGCTGTATTCTGTGCAGTTTGCTCTTACAATATTTAGGATCTGCAACCTAAGAAGCATTACGTGATTACCAGACAATCAAACACTGTACTGAAATCATTGTCTGTGTTGAATGTGGGAGAATGGGACTGTAGAATTACATCCCAATTATGGAAGTTTTACTCAGTCTATGATGCATTTCATCGTGGCCTTTATCCCTGAGGTGAGGAAGAAGCATATGATGAAATATTTCCTCCACAACATGGTGGTTGTGATGTGCCACTTGCATGTCCCCAGATTATTTCACAAACCTAAGGCCCACACTACATTCCCTTTTATGCTGCCACCAGTTGATCTCTGTCAACAATATTTACTTAGAAAGACTGAGGTCCATACCACGGAAATTTTAACAAAACAGATTTATTGGATACAGTTCACATAAATAGGTTCATAAAAGACATAAAAATATTTATTAGATTAGTACTAACTTATTCCACATTTAACTCTCTCTAAATTCCACACCATCAACTGCCGCCTTCCTTAACTCCTCACTGACTAACTCTCTTCTCTGACTCTCTGACTTCTCACTTCAGACTCTCTCACTATCTAACTGACTAACTGCTCTTATCTGCCTCACTCCTCCGTTCTTGTTTCTCTGGCTCCGCTTCCCAACAACTCCCATTGGTGCATGCAAATACCCTTATACATATGCAAAGGCAGGGTGATCGCTACAGTGGTTTTGTCATATCCTTTCTCCCTCGGTGACAGCTTGCCTGCCTGAATGGAAACCTGCCTTATCACCATTCTATGCAAAGATGGGCATGGGAAGAGAAGTAGGCATTTTAGGGCTACTTGGGCCATCGGAGCACCATATTGTTGTTTTTCTGACAAGCAGAAATCTTCCAGTATTTCAAACAAGATTATTTCCCAGCTTTATCGAGAAATACAAAACATATGCTTAGCCTCTGATTTATGGCCCTTCTTCATTTTTGAACCTCAATGAAAAGGTATAAAATATTTCAATTAGATGACAGAGTTAGGATGCCAAGAGCAAGTAGGCTTCCATTCTGAATACATTTCCAACTGCTGAACATCATGTCAAATCTTCCAAATGTCTCCCCTGCACAGGAAGCCTGCAAGTAGGCTTCTGAAGTTTAAACCCAGGACACTCAGGGTCCAACTTACATGGATGCTGGATTGAAAAAGAAGCCATATATTGTCTGTTGTAGCCCTGGAAGTTTGGAATGGCCTTCCATGGACTGTTCATTTATTTAGCTTTCTCTGTGCTAGATTTTCATGAACAAGCAACCTTATTCTACCATGGGAGATTTTAGGTTCCTTTCCCCCTTCTGTAAGGCATTTATGTTGTTTTGACATTAACAAGCTTTAATTCTGTTGTAATTACTAGTTTTTATGACATTGTTCTATCTTCACAGATATATTGTTTGTATGTTGACTGATGAACTGAGATTTTAGTTTGTACTACTGCATAGGCATCCTTCAGTCTCGAGAGACTATGGTAACATGCTCTGAATCGAGGAGTGTCCTCTCCAGAGCATGAAGCCCGGGTAAGGTAATATGGAGGATAGGCTGTTACCCAAGCAGCAGATCCTCCCTCTCCACATTGCTGAAACGGTCCAATGGAAAGGCAAGAGCCAATACAACTGGTTCCAGCAATGTCGCAGGAGTTGGCAGAACGACACATGCTGCCTTCGGGACTCCAGCTCCGGATTTTGCCTCGAGGTTAACTCCTGAAGCCACAAGGCAGTGGAGGTTTGAAATCGGAGTTTTCCTTCTCCTAGATGGGCTGCCTTCCATGGCTGACGAGCCCCACCTACCCGGCCTGCTCTTTAATAGTGCAAAAGTATGATCTGATCCTTAAAACTTTCCTGACTCCCCGGCTTATGCAAATCTAATTGGGTTTCCTATTTACCATATTAAGCCCAGATACAAAATTTGAGAATTTCGGCGCGCGGTCCTGGGACACGCTCTTTTAAAGCAGGAAGTCCCGCCCCTAGGCCCCACCCCCAGGCCATGTGGTCAGGAGACAAAAAGAAAGCCCAGAAAAAAAACTCAGCAAGGCATCCATGCAAACAGACCTGGCCTTCGCCCTCAGCCCAGCTTCCTAGGGAAAAGGGTCCTGGGTCCTGGGACACGCTCTTTTAAAGCAGGAAGTCCCGCCCCTAGGCCCCACCCCAGGCCATGTGGTCAGGAAATAAAAAGAAAGCCCAGGAAAAAAACTCAGCAAGGCATTTGTACTACTAAACTAACAATAAAATAAACAATCAACAGGGCTTGGAAACGCTTAACATACAGGAAGACAAGCCACTCTCAAAGAAAGAATTCCACAGTTGAAGCAATACTGCTGTTTCGCTGGCTGTCAACTCTAGTAAGGGAGACAAGCAGGAAGGGGCATTGGCAGATATTAAGCAGATGCATACCAGTTGCTTGACAGCATGGGGAAGATGATATTCTTGGGCTCATGGGCTTCCTAGAGGCACAAAGCGGAGTTAGAGAGGCTTTTGTTCTGGTCTGAGACAGTAAGCGTCAGGGCCAGCTTATCTATTAGGGAAAAATAGGCGACTGCTCCACTGGAGGATCAGGCAATTTACAGACTACCCACTCTCGTCTGCTGTCTTACTGGAGGCAGTGGGTCTCTGTACATACGCAAATGCCTGCCTGCCTCTGTGTGGTAAGGAGAGACTCACTTTTCATCCTGGCTTGGCCACCATTAGTTTGCTATAACTTCTGCCACAACTTAGATATAATTAATTACAAGTAGCAATTTTACCTGTCAAATGTTGTCTGGTACTGGAAGGTAGGCTAGGTAGTTTTTAACACATTACGTTACTAACCTATAACCTCATAACCTTTCAGTGTAATGAGCACTATTTACTGGTTACTTTCAAATATTATTTTTAGAGGACATTTTTCAGGTGACGTGAGATGTCAGGAAACATTTTATGAATTCAGGGTTGTTTTTTGCACTACTAAAAAATTAGAAACATAATGTATTATGCAACAAGTTATGTTGTAATAACTAGGAGCCAAAATCTGTGCAACAAATATGTCCATGACCTACCGTATTTGCCGGCGTACAAGGTGACTGGCCGTATAAGATGACCCCCCCCAACATTTCCACTCAAAATATAGAGTGGACGGCTCTGCTGCAGTGCCGGCGGCAGCTGCCCAGGGCTCTGCCCGGGCCCGCCCTGGAAGTTCATGGCCGACGGGGAGGAGGGCGAGGAAGAGGGGAAGTGGCTGGGTGGGCGGCGACAGCAGGAGGAGGAGGAGGAAGAGGAGGAAGAGGGGAAGCGGACGGGTGGCGGGTGAGCGAGCGTGCAGCTGGCTCAGCAGCAAGAGGGCGAGGAGGAGGGTAAGTGGCTGGGCGGGCGGCAGGAGGAGGAGGAGGAGGAAGAGGGGAAGCGGGCGGGTGGCGGGCGAGTGAGCGCGCCGCTGGCTTAGCGGCGTGGGGCGGCGGGCAGCCCGGCGGCGGGCTCTGGCCACTCAGCATGGCTGGCTCTGCTTCCCTCCCTCCATCCGGACCGACTGCCTGCCTGCCTTCCTCCCCGGCCAGCGTGGCCCCACATCACTCACTCAACGGCGACGGCTCCTTCCTGGCCCAAATGAAGTGCACCTGGCGTACAAGATGACCCCCCCCCCACTTGGAGGCATGTTTTTGGGCCCAAAAAGTCATCTTGTATGGCGGCAAATACGGTACATTTTAAGAAAATAAAAGTTACTTTTAAAATGTCATATTCCAGTCTGTGAGCAGGATTCTTCTAGGGTAATATCCAAAAGGAGGACAGGCTGGTACAGGTGCATGCTCTTATTTTAGGAATGCTTCTTTTAGGAAAGTAGTACAAAGACAAGTAATCTGTTTGATGGATTTTTATTGGCATAGATTTGCTGGTACATGGCCTCCATTTGAGAGATTTTTCAAACAGTGATGAATTCGGGCTTGCCCTCAATAGTTTTGGAGCAGGTTGCTCTCAGCTCCTGATGGTAAAACACACACTAATTTGGTGAGGATAAATAAGGTGGAGAATCACTCTGCATTTCTGCAAGCATGGAGCATCACATATACAAGAAAAGAAAGCAGATCACAGAAGCCAAGGTGTTGTCGATATCTCTGAGAGGAAATTTACACTGCATTTTACAACTATTAAGAAGTAACATACTCCCATCTTTGTCTTCTTGTGACAGTGCTTGTTCTCTTTGTGGCTGCTTCACTCCTGGTAAAGCAATGAGGCCTGCTCTGATTATCATTTAAAAGGGGACGCTGAGATAAGAGATACTGTGTATTTGTGATAATACCACTCATTTCCTCCATATGCCTTTAGAGGTCTCTCTTTCTTACCAATTCACTCCAAGCCCAGCAGGTTGCTTACCACAGGTTGGAAAGACTGGCCTGAAGCAGGGCTGCCTGTTGAAGTTAAACTCTCAAAGGACAAATGAGAAGCTTTGAAAACAGTGTCTGACAAGAAGTTAATGAAAAGAGTGGCTCATTGCTTGCAAATATATTGCTCCCTCCCTTGAGTGTTTGTGAGGAAATAATATCCCTCTGGTGCTGGAGGCTGATGATCTTCTCTTTCCACAACCCTGCCACTCGCCAAGCTTTCAAGCAGGGACCATATTAGAATTTCAACAGTGCTTTTCTTTGAAGTGCAAGCTACTAGGTGGCATATTTCTAGAGATAAAAATGGGTGCAGTGCTTAAATCTCTATCTGTTCCCTGAAACTGTTTCCTTGCATTATTGTAATAATTAATTTGTGTGTAAATACACACACACACACACACACAATTTGTATTAACTCAATTAACTCCTCTAATAAGATGATTGCGATGAGTTTTTTTGGGGGGGCTATAAATGCCTCTCATAGCAGGGGGGAAACAGAAAGATCCTCCTAGAAGAGTGGAAAAGCATTGTGAGTACACTCGGGTGTCCCATGCAACTCACACATCCTTCACTCCCAGAAGCACTGCACTGTAAACTTGCCAATTGTCTGTCAGTGACTTGGATATGCCCAGGTTGCATGAGCAGGCATGAAATTGCTCATATACCTGGGCATGTGACAGACAGCAAAATGCAAAAATGCTTTGGCAGTTGTCCCTGTGCATGGAGAGCACAGTGGTTTAGGTATCTGCCCGCAGAGCCAGAGATTGGGAGTTCGATTCCCCACTCTGCCTTCTGTGAGTAGAGCCAGTCAGTGCGGCCATGGGCAAGTTGCAGAGTCCCATGGTGCCTCTAAGTAGGTGTTGAATGCTAAACCACTTGGGAGTATTATCTACCTGGAAAAGTGTGGAAAGAGTGGCCATAAGTCAAAATTGACTTAATGGCACATAATTATTATTACATTATATTCACAACAGGATTCTGGACTCTGGATTTTAAAATAAGGTACTGATATCTTTTTTGGGAATCCATGTGCTAATATGGCCACAATTCTCTCCTTTATACAAATAAAGCTCCAATGCACGTCTTGGCAAACCTATGAAGTAAATTAGTTTCCCCACACTTTAAATGATTTTGGCAGGGGAAGGCGTATAAAATATTTGCAGTACACTTCTAACTTCAAGCCCCGTACAATCTTCAAGCTTAGATGCACAGCAATATGTTTTAATTGTCACTTAATGGGACCTGTCTGGGCTTGTAAATAGCTATGCTTATTCACATATTTTCCTAGTGATCACTATGTCAGGTTCACAGTATTAACTTGAAAGAAGAACTGCTTTCGTGTTATATGAGTCTTGAATCTCTTTTTATATCCAGTATTTTTTGCCTGACATTGTGAATCTAGTAGCAAACCAAAGTGATTTAAAATTACAGGCAGGGCTACTGATTTATTAGCAGAAGAAAGGAAAGAATCCAAAGGCAAGTAGCACAGAACCTTTTCTATGATGAACTAAAATTTCTTAATGTAGTGAGCAAGCTTCCAAGCCCAGGAGAACTCTTCTTTCGGCTAGATATTAAGCAAAACAAAAACAAAGACAAAATATCTGTGCAGAAAGGGGGGCAGGATGGAAAACAAGGAAAATAAACAGGTTGTAAATTTGCATACTTACAGTCATCTGTCTGCTGAAGAGACAAATGACTGATCTCTTAAGAATGAAAAAGTGCAGACTTAGTTTTTTCATCCTGCTCACCAAGTCTCTGCTCAAAAGTAAGTTGGGCTGCTTTAAATGTGGTTTGCTTTCAGGCAACTAAATATAGCAGTACAGGCCTTAGCCAAATAGGTCTTCATCTGTAACAATATGCTTGGCTTGGGAAAAGGTAACTCTGCTTTTATTATTTCTTGGGGATATAGGAATTCATTCCCCTCCCCTTTGTCTTAGGAGACTTTCTGTTGTCACTCTGCTCACACATGCTTTGACAGACAGCCAATACACTTCCTTCTCATCTCTGTCAGAAAAGATAGTGCATCTTATTATGCACTGACAACATTTGGCATTGACTAAACGCAGTCAATGGTGGGGTATGTTACATCTTTATGCTTTTTTTAAATAAAGTAAGTTGATTATAGAGTTCAATTCTCATGTGAAAAAATAGAATGGGCTGCAACACAGATCTCTTGGATTCAATAGGACAACTTAGTCATGCCTAGCGATGGACAAGAATTACATTTCAATTTAATTTTTGATAAGTGGGTGTTTATGGATTGTTGCACATTTCTTCATGTTCAGCTAGTGATGGAAAGAAAAGATCACACAGCAGTGCCAGACTCATGTGTGAGTTGGCTCTGAAACAATGGATAATAACCATGCGCCGTCAAGTCAGTTCTGATTTATGGTGACCCTTTTCAGGGTTTTCTAAGTAGAGAATTCTCAGAAGTGATTTGGGGCTGAATTTTACGTGCAGATAATTTTCAGTGGGAGCTGGTGGGCTCTCACTGAGGTTGTATGCCTGAAAATGTACAGTAGCACTTCAAACATCAGATGGAAGTTTACCTTATGCAGTGGTTCCCAACCATGGGTAACCCAGGTGTTTTTGGACTCCAACTCCCAGATATCCTGGCCAGCACAAATGGTGGTGAAGGCTTCTGGGAACTGCAGTCCAAGAACACCTAGGTTGGGAACCACTAACCTGAATATTCTTCCCAATAATAATAATAATAATAATAATAATAATAATAATAATAATAATAATAATAATAATAATAATAATAATAATAATAATAATGATGATGATGATGATGATGATGATGATGATGAAGAAGAAGAAGAAGAAGAAGAAGAAGAAGAAGAAGAAGAAGAAGAAGAAGAACAACAACAACAACAACAACAACAACAACAACAACAACAACAACAACAACAACAACAACAACAACAACACTTTGGTAATGATGACAAGGATAATGAGAATGATTATACAGGAAAAACAATTCCAGCTTTTTTTTCTATTTGACATCTCAGTTTTCTGTGATGTGTTTCTGTGCAGGAGGTCCTCACCCTAAAACGTGAAATGATACAACCAAGACTGAAGTCTGTAATCCTGGTAAGAGCTAAAATGCACAAGACAGAGGTTTATGATTTGGTTGCCTTTGTAGAAATATTTGTTAAAAGCAGCTGAGCCTGGAAGAAGATCTGATTGGGTTCCTCAGAAAGTCAACTGAACAAGATGTTGTAAGTCAGATGAAAATACATCCTGTTCAAAGACTGTTGACATTTCAGCATTTCTCTCAATAAAATTTCTGGAAAGGTCAGATGTGATCAGAAAATGTTATGTTATGCAGAAAATGATGTCTGTATGAAAACACTTTTTTTTTGCCAAAAGCATGGAATAAGCCCATTTTACTGCAAAAACTTCAAGAGCGAGAAATAAATGTTGATTTCTGATATTCCTAACTGCAGAGAAACAGGTATGTGTGAGTAGTCTACCACACTGGTTCTTAACCTTGGGTTACTCAGGAGTTTTGGACTGCAACTCCCAGAAGCCTTCACCACCAACTGTGCTGGCTGGGGTTTCTGGGAGTTGCAGTTCAAAAACATCCGAGTAACAAAGGTTAAGAACCACTGGTCTACCAGGTCTCTTGTATAAATTGCAAAAGAAACAAAATCAACAAAGAAATTCTGGTACTCCTCATTGTGTGTTCCTACCAGGGTCTTTAACCATGTCATGATATTTAGGGAAGAATAAGAAAGGCACAAAAATAAATGTGTTACAAGACTTTTTGAGGATTTAGGTCCTATAGGAAAGTATCTTTCAAACAACATGTTTTTCTTTAAAAAAAACTAGGAACAATTAAATTCTGCTGTGATAGTCATCACACACACACAAATTTTTTTAGAACAAATTCATATACGAATATAAATACTCCAATCTCTAATCCTGATCACTGTAATTCAATAATAACTTGAATGAAAACAATGGTCAGGATTAGAGATTGGGGTACTTTATATTCGTATATGAATATCCCCACACTGGACTTAATGAGGGCATCATGCTGCAGCGCCAGTCCCATTAATCCCTCCAATCGTGCCTAGAGCACTGCTCTCTTCCCGCTCGGCTGGCCACTGGGCAGTTGTGCACGGAGACTTGTCCTTCCTCCCCCTGCCTGGAGTGGCTAGCCGAGCGCGAAGAGAGGAGTGCTCTGGGTGCAACTGGAAGGATGAACGGGATTGGCGCTGCAGTAGGATGCACGAGTGGATGGTTAAGTCCAGCTGTACAATTCCTCCTGCTTCATTTACTGAATTGTACACAGTACAGCAATAACAATAACAATAATCTTAGAACTGAAGAGATGGAAGAGACCTTTGGATCACTGAGTCCAGCCTTGTCAAGGAAGCACAACGAGGAATCAAACTCCCAACCTTCCTAAATCAGAGAGCTATCCAGAAGAGTAAATGAAGGGCTGCCCCACCACATTTTAGGTTAAACGTAGGATAGCTAGGTTATAACAATCATACTGTACTTATCTCCTGAGGACTAGTCACAGAAAAAAAAAACACAACTTAATTTGCAGACTACATGAGCTGTGAAAAGTCTGTTATGGCAATCAAACATCCTCAGCATTTAAGGATTTGTTCTTTTAGTGACGGTCTATAATATATAGTTTGGATCGAAGTCCTCCATTTATATCCTCACTGCTTGTTTTATCTTCTTTTCCTTTACCATATAGGTCTATTAAGGCTAGCATAATGGTAGAGCATTTTCTTCTTTTTCATGGGGAGCCCTAAGAGGTATTCACATGGAACTGCTTTTGAAATGGAGGGTACAACTAGATGTGATTGTGAAAAATTTGTAACAATGGCTTGAACACTTTTGTAATGTAATTGGGTGTGTATTTTGTGGAAGGGGGTGGGATTGTTGAGAACAGACTATGACCAGAGAGAAACTGAGTTCAAGTCCTTGGCTTCTGCTACAATTCTTCCATTTGCAATCACTTATTTACAGTCTTATTCTCATAGGATCAAAGGAAATCACATACACTACCTATGAATAAAGAGCACAAGAAAAATTGTTTGTTGCTGTTTTGTTCCTCTCTTTCTCCCTTTACCGCAGTTCTGCTTTGGGTTTGTTTGTGACAAAACCCCTTCAATGTTTCTTTAACAGAATAAATAAATAAATAAATAAATAACTAAACAAAACACAGATTACGTTTGTTGGATATCAATATATTTTTGGAAGCTTTCCCAGGATCAATTAATGTATTATAAGCTTTTGTCACAAATACATCTTGTGGAAAATCAATTAAAATTAATGGTGGAAGTCTGAAATACATATTACAAAATTACTAAAATAATTATTAGGGGGAAAAAGATGGGACTCAAGCAGCACAATTCTATATCTGCCTACTGAGAAGTAATCTCAGCTTTGTGAGCCTACAGGGCTACTCCCAATTATGTAGCAGTACACATTTTGAACAAGCAGACAGAAAAAAGAGAAGCCTTTCCACAAGTCCAACACATTTGAAGGTACCAAGTTAGGACAGTGTAGTCTATTGGACAGGTGGGCAGAGGATAAATCTGGACATACTGATAGATCTCTATGTGAATTACACTCCTATGGATTTCTAACTCTCAACAGTAGCAACAGTAGAAGATAAATCAAGACATACTGGTAGACCTCTGTGTAATTTACACTTCTGTGGATTTCTAGCTCCCAACTATAGAAGCAAAACAATCCCCTAGTTTATGCTGCTGAAATGAAGAAAGCTTTGGGTAATCAGAAATCGAGTTTTGTGAGCACCTTTCATTTCTGCTGCTCAAAATAAATTCCTGATTTGATAATTTTTTAGTACCAAGGTGATGCATCAGGCTCTAAGCAGACCTTCTGGTAAAAGACTGGCAGCTTGAAACCTGTCCACCTCAGTCTGCTACCCAAAGTATAATAACCTAAGTTCTTTTGCTGTTTTAATTGGGAATAGGGAAGGGCCTTTCAAGTCTAAACAAAAGACCCCAGTTTGTGTTCTTTCAGCAACTGCCAAAAGAGCAGCTCTAAATACAAATAATTTTGTGGTTATGAAAGAGGGCTACATGGTGGCCTTTCATCCTTTGTCTGTTAAATTTTTTTCATCCAATAGTGTTGGATTGTCAGCACTCAATCATAATGTCTGGGGGTTGGGGACTATGAACTTTGAATCTCTAAAAGAGCGTGGAACCCAGTGAAGAGTGTTCTTTGCTTCAGTCTTGTAGGATTACTCTGTGCTGAGCTCCTGGTGCAATCGGATTGTTTGCTTGCTTACAGTTATATAGCACTCATCTAATGGCAATCCAATACTCTGGGCAGCTCACAATAAATAAAAGACTCCTGACACCTCCCTCCCAAAAATGCATAACATCCAAACAAAGGAAAAACCCTTGTGATGACAACTAAACAAACAAACAAACAAACAAACAAACAAACCACCACCCCAGAATTAAATACAATAACGTAAACATAACATACAATAATATAAAAATAATATACCTTAAGGTGAGAATATTCTTCTTCCATTTCAGTCTGAATCTGCACAGTCTCATAACAGGGACAGTCAGGAACTGAATGCCATATAGAATTCTATATCAGCATCTGGAACATCCCTAAGCATCCCCTTTTCATGTAGTTGTTTATGGCTCTGAAGATTTCTCCTACTTGTGAACTGGCAATCTACATTTATGAAAATGCAGTATGCTGAATTGTACTGCCCAGATTAATTTGTGTATGATAACTGAGGCAACAGCCCAGAGAAAAAATGGTAATTGCAAGGCAATTTGATAAGAGACAATTTACATATCTCAATAATCTTTTTCTTTTTACTGTAACAGGGAATCTTTGCTTCAAGTAACAACTTATTTCCTGCCATTGACAGTTGATTTATCAACTTTTTTGGCCTTTTGTGTGACTGCTAAATCACCAGTAACCTTACAAAGACACTAGTGAATTTGCACATATTTTAATGGAGAATGGAAATTTATTCAGCAGGGTTCTTTAGCAACCACACTCACCCCCCATTAGTAATATATTTTGTGGGACATCTTTATGCAAGGAGACTACTAGAAGTGGCTCTCTTTTTAATATTTTTAAAGTTACAGTATTTTAAAGGAAGATAGCCGTAGGTTGGCTGATAAAGACAAATGAGAGATTTACTCAGTGAGGGGGCTGTGAATATCAGCAGCTGCTTGCTTTTCACTGCTGTTGGTTATGTTTATCCTTCCAAGTCTTCAATATCTCTTGTAAAGTGAATTACATTTTCATCTCTATGGAGAGTCTAAGATTCAGGTGAAATTCCTTCTGAATTACTAGCCATAGTTCGATAGCAAGATAGATCTTACTAGCTAAAACACACTGCTCTTGTATTTCTCTTTTAATTAGCCTATCACAATTCATGATCACAACAACCTTAAAACAGGTGAAATTAAGGTCACTGAAATCAACAAGTTTAAGCATACCTATCTTTATCTTGGACTGTAGTCAGGGCCTTTTCAAGAGATGGACCAGAGGCCCAGGACAGAATGTTTGAGCCCCCCCCCACCTTGCCACCTCCTTCTCATAGCACCTTGTGTCTGTGTCATTCCCCCCCTCAGCTGGGAAAAATAATATAATATAATGCAACACATTCAAGAAAAAGTACATTTGACATCTGGATGTTCAGAATTTATAAGTAAAGGTAAAGAAAATGTTCACATACAGTGACAAACTACACACAGAATATTTTAAAAGCATATTCAGGGATGAAATTCTCAAAACCTCTTTCTCTCAAAGGATCAATTCCTGCAGATGGAAAAGATAATGGCACCAGTCCTGACTGTACTGGTATGGCATGCAATTTATTTTTAACACTGGATAATTGGGAGAATGCTCTTTCTTTTCCATCATTCAACACTGACAGGCAAAAGCAGAGAGCTGTAGTAACAAAACAAAAATTTAAAAAATCAGCCAGATCCTTTCTATAAATGATCTTCAAATGTGCATGTGCAGTTGTTTGAGATCCATCACATCCCTTTGCCAGCAGGATGCCCCAAAGCTTTTTGGTACCGTGTCCCTCTCTTCGGAATTTTGAGAAACATTCACACCTTTGCACCTCTCCCTGACCATATAAATATCAAATGTAGTTAAATTGTTTTAAATTAAAAATATATAAAGATAGCTTTTCCTGCCTAGAGTTTATAACAGTTTGTGAGATGGAGTGCAGGGATGGTTTTTCAGACAGAAATGAGCTAGCCTCTCAAGACACAGGAGAGATTGCAGAATACAAGGTATAAAGGAAATGAGGATTTAAAAGTGCATTCTCTTATAAAATCAAGCAATTACAGTACTGAGTCCATATCAAGGCCTGATCCGAGGGCTTTTGAAGTTGATTTTAAAATGTACATCTATACAACGTACAGCTAAGGGCAATTTTTGTTGTAAATGAAGGAATTTTAAACAGCCACAAGGGGGCTGTTTGTTTTAATTTGATTGTGAATGTGATTTAGCATAAAACTGAATCATTTTAACATGTGTCTGCCTGTGTTTGAGACAATTGTGTCTGTGGGATTTGACAAGTATTGGATACCAGGATCATGGGTTTCTGGCTGCAGGGTAATTTTGCAGATTAATCTGTTAATTTCCCCCCCTGTCTGTAATATTAATCTAGTACTATTCCACTTGGAAATATATATTTTTTAAAAAAATTAAAACGTGACAAATGACATGGAAAAATCACTTTAACCTCTTCTGGCCTGCCTGCTTTTTCTCTCTTCCAGCAGGGAAGTGGAACAGCTGAGAACAGCTGGCTTCTGGCCAAGGGGGGTCGGAGAAGAAGGGAGGGGACGCCTGTTGCTGTGACTTAACCAAGGCAAAACTTACATTTTCAAAGTGAGAAGGGGAAAGAAAGGAATGTGGCAGTAATGCTGTAGTACCTCTGCTGTTTCCTCACCCTCTCCCACTTCCCCAATGGCATCATGCAACTATTTCTCATCTAGCATCTGTAAAGGAATTGATTTCACCCTTTTTAGCAGCTTGACAGAAAGTGAGCAAACTAGCATGCATCTGCAGATGGTTTCTTGTAGGTTCTCTCTCTGGGTGTGTGTGTAAGCCACTTCTCTTCCCCTGGCTTTGTTTTTTTAAATTATGATGGAGGAGAAGCAACTGAACAAGTCTACCTTTCTCTCTTTTTTTTAAAAAAAAAAATTAAAGACAAGGGGCCTGAAAAGAATTAGAAGCTGGAGGCCCGGGATGCCAATTTGTTCATAAACACAACTATTTTAAAAGCCCATGTAGCCCCCTTGACCAATATACAATACATCTTACTACCAGATTAAAAGTCGACCCAAGGGGATGCACACACTGACTTTGCTTAGTTTTGCCTCCTTGTGAAGGAATCAATTTAAAATAAATGTTGTGGATTTTTTTGTCACATTTGATAAATGCAAGATATTCATAAATGCAGAACAAAGTCTGAAATTCTGCGTATTGCTCAGCACCAGCCATTTGTTGCTGTTGCCTGAAATCTGTCATGGCACATAAGTAAATAATTTATGTTCAGTTCCTCGGACATATACTTCAGCAACTTGTGGTCATTTTTCTTCCTCTCTTTTTATCTAACTTCCTCTTATCATGCAGGGGCAATTCTCATTCTTCTGCCACTGACCTTTCAAACTCTGTTGATACCTCTTGAATTCAAATTCTCCTATTCTATCTTTTTGCTGGGATCACATCTGGTAACATGAGTTTCTTCTTACCAAGGGACTAGACCTTTGATTTCATAAAGAATAAAAGATGTTTGTTTTCCATTTAGAGTCTCCTTCTGAAATGGTTGGTTCAATCATAGTATGGAGAAAACCTAAGGCAGTACTGCTAGTATTCAAGTACAGGTGCTGGGTGCCACACACATAAAACTGGGACATTCTGGTAGGGTGTGGTAGCAGCATCTTTCTTTGCTGCTCCTTCTCTCCTTGCTTTTATCTAACTCCCATTTTATATAGTGTTTATAGTTCAATAGTTTTATCTAACTCCTTTCTATTAATTAACAAGACCTCTCTCATTGACATTATTTTCCTGGAATACTGCAGGCTGGTGAGGGAAGGTGGTGGACCCCTCTTTTCAAAAATGTATCAGGGACTATGATATGATATTAGTACGCCTCCAGGAGGCCTGGGAGAGGGAAGAGTTGGGAGCTAGATGGTTTTATAACTTATTCATTAAAAGCTGATCCTAGCTCCAGAAGAGGTCACTCTAAGGGAGGCCTTGGGATTCTGGTTTCTACTAAAATATGAGCCAACCACATCAGCTTGGTTCCATTACCCCATACTGCAATTTCTCATGTGACCCTCTGTAACTTGTATGTGATTGCTTGCCATATTTTGTTCTCTGAATTTTCTTTATTGATAGAACATCTTGCTCCAAGAACATATTAATAACACATGGGCTACTATTGATAACTATGTAGAACATCTTGAATCTTCATATCCTAAGACGATTTTCCTTATTGCAGGGGATTTCAATGCATCCTTAGGTGCTAATGATGAAAGTTTACATAACCACTTCCATTAGGTATTGGATTCAGATTATTATATATTCGGGGGGGGGGGGAAGCTGTTGAAAATCCAAAGATAAAATATGCTATTATGCAGGGTACTGCTTTGCTCAGTTCACAAGACGAAGGGATCTCCTAATATTACATGGTTCTGTGAAGGGAGATACTTCTGGAGAATATACTCATTTCACTAAGAGGGGTGGCAGTGTGATCGACTACATAACAATCTTGCATTCTGCATATGAGTGTGTTGCTCAACTTGAAATTGGTAACAGTAAGAAAGTGATCATTTACCTCTGACACTGACGCCAATACACCCAACATACAGTATTCCTCAATTAGAATTACAATTGTACATCAACAAAGATTTAGTAGTGAATGGTAGCAAGAGAATTAAATGGTCACCAGTGGTGGATATTGCGCAGACTCAAGTACTGAAGACTGAAGAATATACAAATGTCCAAAATGCCATTCTCACTGCCAGAGATGAGGCAATAAAACTATTTCAAATCCTGACTGAAAAACTAGGAGCACACCTAAAAATGAGGGCAACCAAAGTAGGCTTTGAAAGAGCTTCAAAAACAGCCAGCTGGTTTGATAGTGAATGTAAGCAGGCCAAGAGCCAAATGAGGAAAATTTATTATAAGTACTGTACAGAAAAACTCATTTGCAATCTCTGTTAAATGAATACTGTATATTGCCAGCAGACAAGCATATTAAATTATTGATTAAAGAGAAAAGGCAACTAGTAGTTACAAATGCATGGCAAATTTTGATAAAAGGTTCTAGTAATATAGATACTGGTCTTTTTTTGCACACAATAACAAATTTAATGAACAATAGCTGCTCAGCTCCAAAGTGTATTACAGTATAGGCTTCCATGAATGAATGCAACACTATAAGGCATTATTCTTTGATTCTAATCCCCAGGATACCCAAACAACAGTAGCAATAGAAAATCTCCCTAATTGGCCACCAGTTTCAGTAAACAAACTTGAAAGCCTTATCCACTAACTGAATAACAACAAGGCACCAGGAATTGACGTTTTGCCCACAGAACTTATAAAATCCAACATTACCTGGTGGGCTTAATTGCTGGCAGTTTTATTCTCATTTATTGATCAAACAGGATTACAACCCGAAAGTTGGGGTACATCCGTAATAGTTCCCACATACAAAAAACTGATCCTGCTAACTATTGGTCAATCAGCTTATTGTGTGTAGTAAGTAAGCTCTATGCCAAATATCTCTGTAACAAACTAACTGATTGGATCCAGGACGAAAACATTATGGCAGTAGAGCAAGCAGGATTTATTGATCTTAAGGCAGAGTCTGATTCCATGCCTCATATACAGCTGTGGGGAAAATTAGCCTCCATAACCATAAATAAAAGACTTATCTTTTCAATTAAATGTTTTTATAATACCTGGCTGAGGGTACGCTGTACCACAAATGGGCATCTAACGGATCACATGTCATCTACAAAAGGGGTTAAGCAAGGCTATGTTTTAGCTTCAATCCTGTTTAATTTATATCTGAATGATATTGTTGAGCATTTGTCATCCTCATTGTTTCATGCCCCTAAATTGTCAACTAAACCCATTTCAGTTTTCCTATATGCAAACAATGCAGTACTGCTGTCTCAAACAAAAGTGGGTCTGAGAAAACAATTAAGGGCATTTTCCAGCTACTGCCAAAAGGAACACTTAGAGGTGAATTACAGCAAAAGCAAAGTGCTGTAATGGTATTTTCAAAACATTTCAGTCTCTGTATAAATGTTCCTTGGATGGGCGGCCAATCAAACAGGTTAGAGTCTTCAAATATTTAGGTGTGATCTTTTACACATCAGGAACATGAGTAGTTTAACAAGAATACGTTGCGGAAAATGCTTCACATACGATAAAAAGTCTGATAAAGTTTTTCTACATTAAAGGTCACAATTTCATACCAGCAGGGTTGAAAGTTTACAGAGCCAAGCCACTAACTCAGATGCCAAATGAGATTCCAATCTGGGCCAATACAAATTTAAAATAATTAGAAATTGTGAAGTTTAATTTTGTCAGGCAAATACTTGTTGTATCTAGCTGCATTCCAAATGTCTCTCAGAGGTTGGAAGGTGGCCTTCCCTCAGTGCATTCACAGGCCTTGCTCAGGACATTTAATTTTTGGCTAAAGCTGGATCTAGTTCCCTCTGGTCTGCTCTCCTTTATTATGAAGGAGAGTAAATGGATGAAAGATATCAAGTCCAAAGTACACACTCTTGGACCGTCACCTGATCTTTTATTGACCTCAGGGTAGAGCAAGGAGAGAAATCTATTGGAGCAGTGCCTATATGATATCAAACATAACAATAATTTCTCTGCCACCCATAAATTATGTCCTTGGTATTACTCCATAATAAGTCATCCAAAAACAATGGCACAATATCTGGAGTGCTAAAAGCTCCAAAATACACAAGGGCCTTTTAATGTGCATGACTTAATGTCATGCCTTCAGCACTACTCGGGGATCATTTCAAAGGATTCCCACTACAAAATCGCACATGTCCATGTGACGAAGGGGCTGAAATACTTGCCCATATGCTACTGTTTTGCTCTTTCTATAGAGCTAATTTACCCCTTGTTAGCTAAGAAGCTAGGTTGTTCATCCAATTTCTATGTACGGTATCTGTTCTCCTTGCAGACCAAGATAGATAATGGTACAGTCAGCTAAATGTTTAGTATCAGCAAGTAAAAATAGACCTAATACAATTTAAAATACTGTAGTAACTTTTCATATGTCTACTTGTCTAATTTTGACACTTGCATACTGTATGTATCTGATGTAAATGCATTCGTTATTTTGATTTTAATATGCTGATATTTTATCTTTATAAATATTATATTTATCTTGCTAAGGCCTATAGCTAATGCAAATAAAATGCTATTCATTAACACATAAAACTGTTTGAGGAAGAATAAGCACTACTTCTTTTTTTGGTCAGAAAACCTGTTCTTCAGCAAGCTTTTGAGGATGGAGATCCACACTAAGTCCTAATTTAACTCATGTTATCATGTTTAAACCACAAAGCTTTGATTGAAGGTTTATCCCCAATAGAAAAGAAATACAGACTTCAGCTCAACCTGCCTCAGAACGTGGGCACATTGATTACCTTTTTCAATCTTACATTCCACCTTAGATAAACAGGCCCTCCCCCTGGTATCCACCAAACTGTGATGATGGTGTAACTGAAAGAAAGATTTCCATTAACACCTGGGCAGACTCATAAAGGGAGACACGGTTTTTGAGATAGTTGGAACCAAGCCATTAGGGCTTTATAGGTTAAAACCAGCACTTTGAATTGTGTCCGGAAACAGATAGGCAGCCAGCACAGCTGCTGTAACAGAGGAGTTATGTGATCCCTGTAACCAGCCCAGTTAATAATCTGGCTGCAGTGTTTTGGACCTACTGAGGTTTCTAGACACTTTCCAGAGGCAACCCCATGTAGAGCACATTATAATAATCCAGCCAGGATGTAACTATGGCATGTGTCACCATTACTAGGTCAGACCTCTTCGGGAATAGGCATATTTGGCACACTGGGTTTAGCTGCAGATGAACTCCTGGCCATCACCAAAACCTGGGAGCCTGGATATAGAGACATTTTTGTGATTTGCAGTATTAGCATAAAACTGAAACATGCTGTAATTTTGCAATTATTGTCTGTTCTATGAGAATATCATAAAAATCACATGCCGTGCTTGTTTGTTTAATTGACTGGTAGCTATTTTTTTAGGCATATAATTGGTGCTAAATAATGATACATTGTATTTGGATTCACATTTTACATTCTAAATGGGAAAACAGTTTTCAAAGCTCAATGACTTCCTTTTCATTATTTTAATAATACATGCAACGTTTTGCAAAACATGCATTTAGATTATTAAACAAAGACATTTTTTCTTAGTAAAAATGCATGGTGTGATTTATTTATTTGTTTGTTTGATTTCTAGGCCAAGCAGGTTGTCTTGAGTTCAATGCCACCTACTGTACTTCCAGCTAAGTATGGATAGAACATGTAGTAGACAAGACCCACAGTTAGTCATATACAGTGCAGACCCATAAAATAAATGGATCTTAAATTAGTCATAGTTCCAGTGGATCTATTTTCAGTATGACTAAACCAGGACTGCAAACTATAACTAGAATTACAGCCTGTCAACCCCACCACTGGTGGCACCAGTGGGTGCCGGATCCCCTGGCAATCACTTCATTGGTTATGAAGGTTATGAGTATAATCAGGAATAGTTTTCATTAACACAGACTCAACAGTAGGAACAGGAACTGAAATGTTAGCTCCCTCCATAAATCCTCCAGGTATTGTCTCTTGGAGAGGGCCTTGTTTGGCTATAGACATCTCTCTGGTGGTTCCCCCATGGGGGGCCCTTTGATCATGGCCGCTCCCTCTGCCTGCTGGCAAAGGTTCAGGGCCATCTTCCCAAGACTCTTGTTCCCAGCTACTTTCTACCTCCCCAAAGATGCAAAACATGGGGTCCCAAGCTTCCACTGCTCCCCCACCATGTCTCTTTCTCTGAGGTTTTCTCGTCTTCCTCTGGCTCTCCTGTAGCCCTTGACTCCTCCTGCTTTTCTCCCATTATTCCTGCCACCATTTCCTCCTCTGTCCTCTGCCACTGCCTCCTATTGGCCAGACTTTCCATGGAACCTGTTCTTCCTTCACCTTGATTTCCAAGGATCTGGGTGCTAACAGTTTTTCTGAGAGGGTGGATAGCCCACCTGGAGTCCTCGTGGCTATCCCCTAGGCAGACAAGTAGATTTGTTCAGGTTTTTAAATTTTTTTTAACTTTATTAGAAGTAAAATGCTGCCTAAAATTATTGAAGATTGGCCCTCCACCAAAAAAGAAAAACCAGACCACCAAATTACACACAGATATGATTTAGAATTTGAAAAGGGCTAGACTATGAAAGGGACTGTAGATTTTATGCTTTTTTTCTGTTCCAGGTTTATCATCCCAGGCATTTTAAGGAGAGTTTTTAGATCTCAGCAAGGAATATCTTTTGCTAATGATTTCCCTTTACTCTTATGCAATGCACTGTTTTTGTTCCTTGGGGCTGGTTTTACTACAAGTGTTTTGTTTTATGTTTTTAATTTATTGTACATGGCCCACAGAACTAAGACAACTGGGCAATCTAAAGTATAAGCAAACAGAAGAAACAAGCTGCAGTTTTCAGAAGAGAGCTGAAGGAAAGACAACCGAATCAGAAGAACCCCAACACTTTTAATAATTGGGTAGAAGAGTAGGTTTTAGCAAGAGTCATATTGTCATCCAGCTGTTGAAGGGTCAAGAGCCCAGTCCTCTTTTGAATCTGGCTACACTGGGCAAGCATGGCATGGGTGCAAGGGTTGATTGACCCATTCTCAACTCATCAAACTGTTTATATAATTAGCTGATAATTTCCATAAAATATAAATTAGGCAACACAAGATTTGGATGATCAGAATGTGGCAACCCTATGTTCATCTCTCTTGACTCTACTCAGTTATTATCATCGTTTCTCCCTGTCTCTTAGGTATCTATATATTTTTTTCTTGCCATGTGAAAGATGTATGGTGTCTCTGCTATGTATTCCTTTTTCCAAATAAATAAATAAATAAATAAAAACTCAGGGGCATTCATTTGTTCTTTCAAGAAATTGTTGTTTCCCCCAAAAATGGAGGTTCCCATATCATGTTTCAAGTGTGTCCCTTCTTTATCATGTGAGCAGCTGCTATAATCATAGGCATCCCATTATAATTTGGTAAGATTCTAACTCCTATAATAGCTAGATCTTTGAACAATATATCACCATGGGTAGCCTAGGCATTCCTTGTATTATAAAAACAAGGAAGATGTTGTTTCTATGTTTACAAGTGCAAACAGTAAAAATGAACAATTCATTACTAGTATACGTCTGTCTTTCCAAAAAATCAGTTATGAACCTGGCTTTTAGCTGGCTGTGTGCTCCAATTCAAACCTTGAATAAAATTCAATTTTGGGGTGGGAAAATTCAGTTTGTGAATGTGGAATATTGTGCTTTTGTATCCATGATTTTAAAAAAGGCCCAATACTGCTGTACAATGCCTGTGTTGCTAGCAAGAAAAAGGATGCCAAATTTTACATGGCAAAGGGCAGTCTGAATGTTCTTGACACACAGTCAAGATGCTCTACAACAGTGGTTCCAAACCTTGGGTCACAGGTGCTCTTGGACTACAATCCCCAGGCCAGGACAGCTAGTGGTGAAGACTTCTGGGAGTTTTTGTCCAAGAACACCTGGGGATCCAAGGATGGAAACCACTGGTCTAGAGCAGTGGTCTCCAACCTTGGGCCTCCAGATGTTCTTGTACTACAATTCTCAGAAGCCTTCACCACCACCTCTGTTGGCCAGGATTTCTGGGAGTTGAAGTCCAAGAACATCTGAAGGCCCAAGGTTGGAGACCACTGGTCTAGAGGATACCCTCTAGTACCCATTACATTACAAAGAGATACCAAGCAGGGAAAATCCCACAACCTAACTTCTTTTTGCATCAGTTAACCATCTCTCATTAACCATCTCTCACCCAAAGTATTTGTCAGGGCTAGTTATATAACTGGTGTGAAGAAAACCAAAGTTTATTGCTAGCTGTGGTGTTCACCTTTATTATGTTAAATAAGTGATGCATTATTCATGTTTTATGCTGATGTAGTTGAGAGGTGGGGCCACTAGAGATATTAAAAGGTGGAGCCAGAGAGGAGGAGTTGAGTTTACAGTCTGGATCTGAGTTTGGAGAGAGAGAGAGGGAGGGAGGGAGGGAGGGAGAGAGTTAGTCTGAGAATCTGAGGAGTGATTAGTCTGAGGAGTGAACAGTAACCTGTAAGATAATATAGAAAATTGTTATTGATGCTTGATGAACCTGAAGAAGATACTTATGAATTACAGTGGGGTCTCGACTTACGAACGGCTCGACATACGAACGTTTCGACTTATAGGAATATATGGACTCAACTTACGAACTTAGATTCGAGTTACGAACTCTTTTTTTCCTTTTTTTAAAGCTAAGTCATCTTAGGTTAAAAGGAAAAAAGAAAAAATATCCCCCTCTAGTGGCAGAAGGTGGAATAGCAGCTTCCCATTAGTTTCTATGGACGAAAAGAGCAGATACTGATTAAAAGGTTTTCAATGCATTTCTATGGGAAATGCAGATTCGACTTAAGAACATTTCGACCTGAGAACTGCCTTCCAATACGGATTAAGTTTGTAAGTCGAGACCCCACTGTATTATAGAAACATCTGTAATCAATAAACCTATTTCATTCAAAAGACGGCGATGAATCCGTCTTTCCTAAGTAAAGTACGTTGATAAAGAAATCAACTGGCGGCAGTGTATGAAAAGATGTTTTTTGTTTGTTTGTTTGCTTTCATAAGCTCTCTGTTTTGGGGAGACAAACAGGGGCCACAAAGGGGCAAATGTCACACTAACATTGTGTGACATTGTCAAATATAGCAATTTTTCAATGTCCCCAGCATGGCTGTATGCTTCAATGGTATGGAAAGCGTTGAAATTATTGGAAATTTGCAACCTTGCATGCTGCCTCTAGTAGGTGTGGCTGGCCGGGACCTTTCTAGGCTGGGGTGATTGTCAATTATTAGCAGCACTAACAAGCAGCTCCTTCCCTGTCCCGGAGTTCAAAGAGAGTCACAGCTGTCTGCTAAGAGCTTATTTCCCCCTCACTTTTGGAGTCAGTCTGTTGGCAGTCAGATAGTTTGTTGAGGCCTGTTCCTGAAAGTCAGCCAGCTATGTTTTTTAAGTTTACTGTTGATTTGTCAACTCTAAGTAAATGAAACCTTTAATTCTTTCTGCTAATAAAGTCTCAGTGTGAGTTATTGAGATTGTAAGTGCCAGTTGATGAGAAAAGGGGGTGAACTAATATCAGGGAAACTTGAAGTTTATTCTGTTCTATGAACCCCTGTACTTCTGCTGCACAGATAGAGGAATTCTAACCAAAATTCAAAATTCTGCAACAACAATAACTAGGCTAAATCCAAAATCAGTCCTACTGGAACAGAATCACAGAAATAAACTAAACCTGTCGGATGGAATTAACCTACATCATATTGATTGCAATGCATCGACTCTAGGAATGGCTAATGTTGGATTTGGTCCTCTGCAGTCTTCCTTCTATCTGATAACTTCAATATGATTTGCATCATAATAAAGCTCCTTTCTGCAGTATATGTTGTTAAAAATGAAGCTTTTACATACTTGCATGAACAAAATAGTTTTGACCTTCCATGAGAATTTTGCCTTTCTTTTAAAATGTGTGAATTGAGACCTGCTGTCTTTTGAGATAACTGCATTAACTTGGATATTTTCAGAGTCTACTTCAAGACAGTATAAATGGTATAACATCCAATGAGGTTAAGAAGTCTCCTATAAACCATGACTGCTGGTATAAAATTTAATTAAGATAGAATAACAGGCAGTTCAAATAGGAAAGCATGGTGCAAAAAGATGGCAACATAGAAAAATAGCTCTAATGTTGTCGTTAAAGCTAATTGAAAGTAAGGGGTTTAAATGAAGAAGTAATTAATGGGTGAATGAATTGCATATTATCATTTGAAATGAAATTTGAAATACACACAAAGAACTAGTTAAGGTTACCATATCATCAAAACATTTAAATGTAAAACTCTTCCCATTATGCAACATTTTATCAGTTGATAATACAAGGCTGCAACTGAAAAGGCCTAATGAAATCTTCGGCTTCTTCACCTTCTCACTTACAGCAAATTACACAGTAATTGTCATATATTAGGGAGCAACTAGATGATTGAGTTAGCCCAGTGTGGATCAGTCTTGATTCTTGCTGAACAGGGTCACTTTGAGGTGCAGTACATCATTTGTGGTAATCTTTGTATCCACATGCAAAGATTGATCTCACCACACCCCATTTAGCACAATCTGTCTGTTAAAAGGGAAGAATTTCTCAAGATTGTTAAGCAGCTGGTTAGTTGTCTCTTTGGTGAAGCTGCTTAATCTTGAAAAATGGGAAGCTTCCATTCCACTCACCTTTGTATTGGAAGAAAAAGCTTTCAATTTCTTTTTTGTTGTTGCTGCTGATGTAGCGCATCAGCGACACTTTAACAGAGCCTTAAAAAACCTTTTCAAAAGCATCGCTGATAAGTTAGCAACAATTAAAAAGTAATGCAAAGCTTCCAGTCCCTTGTCCTCCGAAGGTGAATGGAAAGGAGGTTTTCCATTTCAAGGTAGGCAGCTTCTTTGATTCAATCCCTGTGATCACACATGCTGGAACCAAACCAAAATGAAGTGATCCTACCCACATGCACAAAACAATAGCCTCTGGCAGGGACCCAAAAAGGTATAGGTAGGCATTGATTGAGGCAGATTAGTTTGCAATGGCTTGTACATTGGCTTGGTGACCAGAAAAAGGAGTGAACCAGTCCATCACTACCCTGGACCCAACTATGGAACAAATGCCCATCTGATTATACTCTATTTGGGTAAACTGGTTATTTGAATTTTATAAGACAAGCAGCCCATGAACAGCAACTAGCATAAGTAACATTAGAATTGGGAAGGAGGAAGAATACATTAATCTCCATGCTATGATTTGCAACTTAAACATATGTGTAATGGTTGTGACTCCATTAATATTTATTTACTCACATGGGGAAAGGTTTGATTTCCTTATACAGGATACAGTGGTTCTAACCAACTGCTCTGCTAATTTTCATTTTTGTAACACTTAGGCTCTGTTAAGCTCTGCCACAAAACCAGTTCCCTATGACTTAGCACAAAAGATCTTTACTGAAAGATCTCAGGGTCTCCTTACATGCAAAATCAAAAGTGTTTTTAACATTTAAGGCAGAATTTGTCCAGCCCTAAATGGCTCATTACCTTTTTTTAGGACCTCCTACTATGTAACAGATGGGGCTTTGTTGGCTCAAATTTTGAGGATATTAATCTTTGTCTGGCACCTTGCCTTGTTCTAGTACAATAGCTAGAAGAAGCTTTTGCGTTCAAGAAAGCAGGCTTAAACCTCCAAGGGCAAAACTCCTACATTTGCACATGCACATTTTCTAGGAAGATACCCATTTGTTAGATTGATTTTAAAACACACAAACAAATCAGGTGATGAGTGCCCACAGACGTGATGCTTCATAATGAGTTTGATAATTACAGAGGAGTGTTTGTAGGCAGGGTTTCAGCAGTTGTTCGAACCTCAAATACTTTAAAGAGCTTGGCACAAACTACAAGCAGTTAAATTGGCTAGTTCTTCCACTGTCCAATTAATAAGTCAATAGTAGCTTTGTGAGTTATAGGTTACAGAAAATTAAATTACTACTGAAAGCTCTGTTTAGGCAGGATGTAACAGCGAATGAAAGGAAAACTTACCTTTTAATCAGCTAAGGATGCAAGTCAATATCTTAGTCGTTAATTTATTTAATGCACTCCACAAATATCCCTTAAATTTGTACAGGTCTAATTTATATGTTCAGCTAGTAATCAACTACATGTTCACATTTCTGAGCTTTAATGAATTTCCCTTAAAATGTTAAATCACACAACTTCCTATAAAGCATACACTTCTCCTGACCTCAAAATAGTCCTTTTCACACTGGTTTTAACTTTGCCAGTTGGCTGGAAAGTTCACTGAGGTGGAAACGTCCTGAGCTCAATTTGCCACTGTGTCCCTCAGAAAAAGAGGCAGCTTGTGTAGCCCTGTGGAAGTTGCACCCTCCCACAATGCCTCCAGAAGAAGGAAATGGCAACACACTTTTCAGTATTATATACACAGAAAACCCTGAGAGGAGTTACCACAAGTCAGAATCAACCTGATGGCACATCATTATTATTTAACTTTGTAAGCATGTTAATAATTCAACGGCATATGATTTTTGCTTGCATTTCTAGTGACTCAAGCTAAAAGTCTAGTGAAAGCCAATGAAATTAGTAACAGCTTTGGGATGTAAAACCTTCTAAAGCATGTAACTTGTAAAATGAATCCTTTTCTCCCCAATTAAGTATAAATATTTTTTTTCTTATTTTAATAGTGTACTCTTATAATAATATTTTTGAGGAAAAATAAATACCGTATATACTCAAGTATAAGCTGAGTTTTCAGCACAGTTTTTTTTTTTTTTTTTTTTGCTGAAAAAGCACCCCCTTGGCTTATACTTGAGTCAGTGTCAAAATCACACGTTCTCCCCTGCAGTGGGGGTATTCTCTGGACTCCCCCGCTCATCTATGGGTGCCTGCAACCTCTGTGAGTGGTCCGATGACCCGGGTTAAGTACATTGGAATTTTCATACTCAGCAGTCAGGCAGACATCGTGCTGGGAGGATAATAGCAGTCTATGTCCAAATGTAGGAGCTGTAGATGAAAACTCCCCCCCCCCAGCATGTCAGTATTTCAAAGATCACTCTGAACAGAGATCACAGTGAAGGCATCTTTGTTTACAAGTCCAGGGAGGTCCATTCACCCCCTTCTTCCCTGTCAGCTATGTCTCTTAAAGACCTTTAAAGATCTACTGCAGTAGAGCAGTAGATAAGCACAGCATCCGGTATGAGTCCTCCCTCCACAGGCAGTAAAGTGTGTCTCGCAACTCAGAAGGGCTTTTATTTTATTGGTATCTATTTTTATTTTTGAAATTTACCAGTAGCTGCTGCATTTTCCACCCTCGGCTTATACTCGAGTCAACAAGTTTTCCCAGTTTTTTGTGGTAGCATTGGGTGCCTTGGCTTATATTCAGGTTGGCTTATGCTCAAGTATATATGGTAAGCTATTTACATTTCAGCAGGAATGCAAATATTCTACAAATTTTTCCTCCACTTAGCAGAATTCCAGGAATTCTTTCTTTCCTTACAATTTGTTTGGCTGTTATATACATCCATCTACAAGCGAGACCCAACAAAATCAGTGTGGCTTACTTCTGAGTATTTTTGACTGCCATGACTGGAAAACAGCAATTGAAATACAGTATATAAATTGATCAAAATGAAAAGAAATAATAAAAAGGGAGGTGAAGTCACAGTATATGTTAAAAAGACATATTCTTGAATGAAATCCAAGAGGGTGAGCTGGGTTGTCCCATTGAAAGCACCTGGATTAATTAGAGGGAACAAAAAGGGAACATGGAGTCTGCTACTGACCAACCAATCAAGAAGATACAGAAGAAACTTTTGAAAGGTAAACTGCAAGAATTTCAAAGACATATGATGTAGTAGTAATAATGGAAAATGTCAATTATCCTGATATGTGCTGGGAGGCAAATTCTTCCAAGTAATTCCTAGTTTCTGTTGCAGGTAGTTTTCTCCTACAAAAAGGAAGGGAAAAAACTAGAGGATTAGCTATCCTTTTGATTCTAAGCAATAGAGGTGAGTTGATGGGAAAACGAGGCAGTAAGGAGAACTCTGTGGAGAAGTGACCATGTTCTGCTTCAGTTCTTGATTTACAGTATTTTTCCTTTGTTTTTGCTTGAAGGAAAAATTATTGTGTAAACCTAGGACTATTCTAACTCAATTCACTGCTAAAAGCTGGTATTGACTGTGGTAAAATGCAAGCGTTCCCAAGAGAGACACATAACAAAAAATCAATTTCCAAATGCATATCCTCATTGTACACTAGCTGACATGATTTTAATTGTTTTAAATTGGACAACACTGCCTCCCCCTCTATTTAAATATAATATGACCACAATATATTAAACAATTAAGTGTGTTGGTTAATTCAGGTTCGTGTTTAATACAGGTTAGTGTTTGCCTCTTGTAAAGTATTCACTTTGTTTGTCACTGCAGTTAAATTACTAAATTGTAATTTAGGTGCTCATTAGCAACAGTAATTGTCTGTATCTTGCTAAATAGCCTGTGCCTTCTAGAAATGAGACTTGCATATATTAGAAAGGGCTTTTGTGGGTGGTGAGTGCATCAGAATAATTTATCCTATAAATAAGCACCTTGCTATGGTTAGTGGTGTTTTGATGGCTATTAAGTATCCCTAGGGTAATTAGGAACCACATTTTTGTGCCGTTAAGAAACTGAATGTGAATTTAATGTAGAAGGATTGCAGGTGGTAAGACAGGCATTCCTTAGCATAATATTGTCTGACATCTGCATTTCTTCTGAATACTTCTAGCAACTGTGTACTTATATGTAATTTTGTTCTAAAAATAAAGACCAAGAGCTTAATCTAATTATTAGACCTAATCAGAATAGAAGATCCACTGATTTTATGAGACTCCCTGCGACAACAGCCCAAGGTGAGGGTGACAGGGAGGGTTTCTTTGGCTATGGGCTCATAAAGACAATTGTCACTACCAGAACTCAACTTTATCAAGATGTGGGAATGGGATACAAGGTCTGGTCAGCTGCCTGGTGCACCTGATCCTGTTTGTCTGCAATGAGGGCTGAGTTAGCTCCATTAACCCCCTGCTATGTCCAATTCTTGTCTGATCTGGAGCTCCTGTCACTGGGTTTGTTCAATCCACAGTCCATGCCCTAGGTCTACATTTCCATACATTTTCCAGTAGTGCCAGGCAGTCAAAGGCTCCTGTATCTTTCAAAACTTTTTTTTTGTCTCCAGTGGCTCTTTTCCTGCCAGTGTCTTCCTTGAGCTGAGGTGGGGCCTGGCTGCCCAGATGGTCTCCTCAGTTGAGATGGGATTGGAATTGTGGGCAAGTTAAAGAGTGATTCACTTCCTCCATGCCCTCATCAGTTGACAGGCTGAAGCTGGATCAGTTCCAGATCTTTTCCAAGTGCTCAAAATATGGGATCCAGTTCCTCTGCTGCCTTTGTCCAGTCCTCTCCTTCCTATTCAATCATGAGCAATGAACTCCTCATCCTCATCCTTTAAGATGGGATCCTGCCAATTTGGCTTGGCTTCTGCCCCCTCACACACTTAATCCATGTCCACCTCATTTCTTCCACTTGGGGCCTTGCTCTCCCTTCCCTGCAACCGAGGTCTCCATTGGGTCCACCATGGTGCACGGGATGAGGGCAGTCAGCTCAGTAAGGATGACTTAGAGTATCCACCTCACTTATGCATTGATTTAACACACCCCTTTCATCCAGCACGACTGCACTGGTTTGAACTAGCAGTTGGATTTAGTCCCAAATGTTTCTAACTTCTTAAGAACAAAACTCAGGAAGAAGTTTCTTCCTGCCATGAAGTCAATCAGTGACACCTGAGTCATTTTAGCTTCCATCACACTCCGGAGAAAATATTTTAAATTGATTTTTCAGTTCTTCATCTCTCTGTCCTTTAGCCAGCAAACAGATCTCACTACAGCCAAATACCTCAGTTGTTGTGAATGCCAGTTCATATCTCCTTTGCACAACACTTTCAGAACAGTACACTGCAGGTTGATGAATATACAAGTCAGTATGTAACATAGTAGCTCAAATATGTGAACATCACCGCTGAATCACCTTATTTATTTTATTTATTTATTAAATTTGACTACATTATTCAGTATATAACTTCAGCAATCAAAATCTGATGACATCATATGATACAGACTGTGAAATCATATACAATGATAGTAAGGCACAGCCAGTCCCAAAGGTAGTCTCATTTTTTATCCTTATTTAGATCAGGATATAGACTCCTAAGTACAAACATTAATCAGAATAATCAGTTGTTCATCAATTTCCCAGTGTGAATTAAAAACAAAAATCTCTCCCCACCCCAGTACTGTATATCTCAAAATATCATAAAAGTTGTAACAGTTAGCCTGCTGGTTTTCAGTAATGCACTCAACCTTGTCAAACATATAAAATACACTGGCTCTGACACAACTTACATGACAACTTAATAATAATTGTGTTCTGTCTGGGTCCACAGCCAGATACCTAAACCACTAAGCTATCCAGCCAGCTTCACATGACAGCTTACTGTGGCGTCCACCCAGGTGTAAATATTAATGTGATATCTGCATAGACCAATGGGAGCGATGGATGGGCAGAGTTATGAGATATAAGAGACTTAGCAGGAGGTAGTAGAGAGGATTGAGAGTTTTGAGGAAGTTGGGAGGTTTTGGAGTTTGGGTGGGAGAGTGGTGGTTGAGAGTGGATAAAGGAGGATATTTGTTTAAGAGTTAATAACATTGCTTTAGCTATCATCATCTGTAACAATAAACATTTCTATTTGGTTCTTTTAAAAATGACACATTGCCTGGACCTCTATTATTAATATTAAATAACGTTGATGTAATCAACTGGTGGTAGCTGAAAGACACTTAGCTTGAGCTCTTAGTTTTTCATTTCACCACTTGTGGCTCATTTAGCCTTTATCTCCTTCTTCTATTAACCCTTCTAAGGCAGAGACTGGAATCAGAATGGCCTGTTAGATAATTATTTTATGTCTCCTCTGTATGCCAAAATATTCTAAAAACAAGGTGTAACAGGCAAAAGTCAATAAAACCACTAGTTAAAACAAAGCAAATGCATCCGAATCATTACAGGGAATCAACAATTACTAACATGATAAGGTGAATAAGAAAATTTTAAAATGTTGCCTAGAACACTGGTTCTTAACCTTTGTTACTGAGATGTTTTTGGACTGCAACTCCCAAAAGCCTTCACCACCAGCTGTGCTGGCTGAGGTTTCTGGGAGTTGCAGTTCAAAAACACCTGAGTAACAAAGGTTAAGAACCACTGGCCTAGAAGATTGATTGATTCCCAGGTGAGTCATGGTACGGTTATACTATTGAAATAAACTGGGTAATGGACCCACGTTTTTGAATGTGGTTTGAAGTCACATGGCAGCCATGTGGTTTTTGGGTCAATGTAGGCATCCTTTTGAGAAAACTTCTAATCCATTTTAAAACTGTGCTGTACAGTGGGGTCTTGACTTGCGAACTTAATCCGTATTGGAAGGCAGTTCACAAGTCAAAAAGTTCGCAGGTCAAAATCTGCATTCCCATAGGAATGCATTGAAAACCATTTGATCCGTATTCGCTCTCCATAGGGCGGCGCGGGACCCTGAGGAAGGGAAGGGAAGGGGTGCCATCAGTCAGGGCATTCATTACCTCAGGTCCCGGCGGCGGCCCGCAGGTCCCGGAGGTGGCGGCGGCCTTGGCGGGAGGAGAAGGGGAGGCACCGGAGAGCATCCGCCCTCGCACGGGGAAGCCGAGCCGCTCCCGCGGCCCTCGGCAGCCCCGAAGGAAAGCGGGCAGGGGGCAGGTTGGCGGGCAGCCCGGACCTCAGCGCAAGGGCAGGTCGTGCATGGCGTGGAGCCTGCTGGTGCTCTCCCGCACCCGGGCCCGGCGCCCCGGACGCTCCTCGGCAGCCCCAGCCAGGGCTCCCGCCTCCTTGCTCCCGCACCGGAACAGAGCTTGGCTGGCGGAGGCACCGGAAGCCGGGAGCCCCCGGGGGCTGGGCGGATACTGCGGGGATCCTTCCTCGTCACTCCTGGGAGGGCAAGGGCCGGCTCCTCCGGGCACCCTTTGCCAAGCAGGATCGCCGCCCTTCCTTGCGTGGGCTGAGTGGCAACCTCCTGCCTCACTCCCGGCTCCTCCCCAGCGACCTGCCGGCCATCCAGCAGGGTGGCCCTCGGAAGAAGGCGGCGGCGGGGAGCAGGAGCAGCAGCAGCAAGCGCAGCCCCCGGGGGCTTCGGGCGCCTCTGCCAGTTGAGTGCCCCGGACGCTCCTCGGCAGCCCCAGCCGGGGGCCCCCGCCTCCTTGCTCCCGTGCAGGAACAGAGCTCGGCCGGCGGAGGCACCGGAAGCCGGAAGCCCCCGGGGGCTGGGCGGATGCTGCACGGATCCTTCCTCGCCGCTCCTGGGAGGGCAAGGGCCGCTTCCTCCGGGCACCCTTTGCCAAGCAGGATCGCCGCCCTTCCTCGCATGGGCCGAGCGGTGACCTCCTGCCTCACTCCCGGCTCCTCCCCAGTGACCGGCTGGCCGTCCAGCAGGGTGGCCCTCAGAAGGCGGCGGCGGGGAGCAGGAGCGGCGGCAGCAAGCGCAGCCGAGCTCTGTTCCGGCGCGGGAGCAAGGAGGCAGGAGCCCCGGCTGGGGCTGCCGAGGAGCGTCCGGGCTGCCTGCCAACCAGTGGGGTCTTGACTTTGAATTTCCCGTTTTTTTTCCCTAAACTTTTTGGTATGTACCTCAAGTCTCCGTCCGCAAGTCAAAATCGATTTTTGCGGACGGAGAGGTACGCAACTCAAAAAGTTCGCAAGTCAAGCCGTTCGCAAGTCAAGACCCCACTGTATATTGGTGAAGAGGCTACATGGGCTTTTTGAGGCTTCATCCTGTGCCCACCTGCCCTTGTGATGGGTGCCTATCACAGCCACTAGCTGCTGCTGCTGTGGTGGCTTTTTTCTTCTTGCAGTGTGGCATAGCACTAGTACAGAATGACAGATAGAAAAAATTAACAGAGAGGTTTCCTTGGAATCCAAGACATGCACAGGGAGACAGACACAGACACACACACACAGGGGAAGAAAGACTGACAGACAGATACAGAGGGGTGGAGAACAAGGGAGCCCACGGTGAAACTGAATAGAGACCAATAAGGGAGACACAGAGTCTGGGCTGAAACTGACCAGAGATATTGAGAAGGAGGGGGAGAAACCCACATATACAAACACACATGCACACAATGGAGAAAGAAAGGTAGCAGGGAAGGCACACCAGTAAGTGGCAAACTCCAGAGACACAATTTATACCGACAGAGGTGTTCACATGTATAAAAACAACTGAAAATAAATCAGTTTCACAAACAATTTAAATAAATGAGCCTCTTGCAGGCGAGTAAAATATCTTGGTTTCCAACCTAAAAACATGTTCCCCAGGCAAAACAATCTGCACTTCCATGTGCACCATGTAGTCATCAAAAGAAACAAACAAACAACAGTTAGCTTTCGATGAGAAATCATCTTCTTCAAGGCTGTGCATCAAGTTCTTTTGGGTAGTTCCAATTTCATGTCCCAAACTGACATGGTTGATGACGTACAGGCCAGGTGTACAGTGGTGCCTCGCATAACGAGCACCCCATTTAACGACAAATCTGCATAGCGATGCGGATTTTGCGATCGCAAAAGCGATCGCATGCGATGTTCCCTATGGGGAAAAATCGCTTTGTGATTTTTCCCCATAGGCCCCATTTTCCCCCAGCTGTTTGGCGGGCGCTTCGGAAGGACCGCAGGGGAGCCCTCCCCCGCGGTCCTTCCAAAGCGCCTGCCAGCCAGCTGGGGGAAAATGCCGTCCAGCGCTTCGGAAGGACGGCTGGGGAGCCCTCCCCCGCGGTCCTTCCGAAGCGCCCACCGGCCAGCTGGGGGAAAATGCCGAAGGGGGCTTTGGGAGGATGGCGGGGGAGCCCCCCCTAGTGGTCCTCCCAAAGGCCCCATTTTTGCACAGCTGATTGGCGGTTCCAAAATGGCTGCCCGCAGCGTTTTCACGCCGATTCCTCGCTTACTGAGGCGATGAAAATGGCGGCCCTATGGAGGATTCCTACTTAGCGGTGAGTTTACCCCCCATAGGAACGCATCAAACGGAGTTTAATGCATTCCTATGGGGTTTTTCTTTCCGTTTAGCAATGTTTCCGGATAGCGACGTTAATCCTGGAACGGATTAACGTCGCTATGCAGGGCACCACTGTACTGAACAAATATTGAAGAGTGCTGTCCTCTGAAGATGCCGGCCACAGAGACTGGTGAAAGGTTAGGAAGAACAACCTTCAGAACACGGCCAAAGAGCCCGAAAAACCCACAACAACCATTAGATCCTGTCCATGAAAGCTTTCACAAATACAAATATGTACTGTTTTATTAAAGTTTTTACTTGGAAGCTAAACCTGTGACTGGCTGGTAGTGTATGGACAGATTTTATTTTCTTGGGCTCCATGATCGCTGCAGATGGAGACAGCAGCCACAAAATTAAAAGACACCTGCTTCTTGGCAGGAAAGCGATGACAAACCTCGACAGCATCTTAAAAAGCAGAGACATCACCTTGCCAACAAAAGTCAGAATAGTCAAAGCTATGGTTTTTCCAGTAGTGATGTATGGAAGTGAGAGCTGAACCATAAAGAAAGCAAACCGCCAAAGAATTGATGCCTTTGAATTGTGGTGCTGGAGGAGACTCTTGAGAATCCCCCGGACTGCAAGGAGAACAAACCTATGCATTTTGAAGGAAATCAACCCTGAGTGCTCACTGGAAGGACAGATCCTGAAGCTAAGGCTCCAATACTTTGGCCATCACATGAGAAGAGAAGACTCCCTCTTCTCTTGATGTCGGGAAAGTGTGAAGGCAGGAGGAGAAGGGGACGACAGAGGACGAGATGGCTGAACAGTGTCATCGAAGCTAAAACATGAATTTGATTGACCAAACTCCAGGAGGCAGTGGAAGACAGGAGGGCCTGGCATGCTCTGGTTCATGGGGTCACGAAGAGTCGGACACGAGTAAACAAGAAAACCTGTGAAGGTTTTCGAGACAATCCAGTCTGTTTGACTGGGATTGGTCAACGTTTTTAATTTAGAAATGCATCCCACCAGGTTCGAACCAGGGGCTCACCTAAAAGTAACTGTGTCTAGAGTCATTCTTTCGGTCCATTCCTTTTACGTCTCATCCCGTCGGGAACCCCACGGAGGAGGGAGTAACCAATGGGGTTTACTTCCCGATATTTCTTTCGGCTGTTTTCCTTTCTTTTTTTCCAGAAATGGGGGGGGGGGAGAAAGAGGCACAAGCCATCTCTTCGCAAATGCCGCCGCCACCACCACAACTCTCCAGTTCCAGGCACACGTAGTCGCCGCCCCGAAACGGGAAGTGGAAAGCACCCCACCCTGCATTCCTTTCCCTGGGAGGGGGGGAGAAGGCGCCAACTCTGTCTCCTGACCTCCCTGCCCCAGGAGGAGGCTTCTTCGTCTCCCCTTGCCTGGAGAGTGGAAGGCAAGTCTCGACAGCCCGCCCCCCCCCCCCCGCCGAGTCTTTCGCGAAAGTTTGTATTAAGAGGTCGAGGCAGCGCAATTAGTTGCCGCCCCTGTTGACTCAGGCCAGGCACCCGGATGGCGTGGAAAGGGCTGTATCGCCGTGTGTTTCTTCCCTCGGTCACGGGGGAGGGAATTCACCGCCCTGGAGAGTTTGGTGCCTGAGGCGGCTGCTTCCTTTCGCTTCTCGGGCGGGCCCTTTGGCTACAACCCGGTTGACAGTTCGTTAGGTGGAACATGCAGGAAGGAAAGCGAAGACTGTTGACCCCAGCGCCACTTCAAACTTTGCGGGATAGGACGTGTGTGTGTGTGTGCGTGTTGCGGGGCGGGGGGGGGTGGTGGTGGAAGGAAGTTTTCGTCAGCAATTGTGAGCCTTCGCTAATACATTAAATTGCGAGGAAAACGCGCCAAAACCTCTCGACAGCGTCTTGCGGGTGCGGAGGCCTCGACACGTCCTCTGCCTCGCTCCGTCTTATTCCCTACCTTTGCGCAATACCTAAGCCTTTTTTTCCCCGTCTTGCCTGAGGGAGAGACACTACCTGCGTTTTCGAAGACCGTGGAAACCTCGTAAGGCAGGAAGGAGGGACGGGTCACTTTTCGCCGGCCCTCCGCCCTCTTCTTCTTTCCTTCCCTTTCCTCGTCCTACCGCCAAGCAGCTGCGGGCCTCCAGGGGATCAGCCTTTCCTGCGCTGGCCGGGCAGGCGGCGGCGGCGGCTGCGCGCCCGCTGCTTCTGCTCCCAGGTACCTGTTCCACTTCTCTCCACTTTCCCCGCTCTCCACCTGACTGGGGGGTGTCTTCTCCTGTCAAGGCTTGGGAAAAGTCGGTGGCACCGACGCCCCCGGGAGTGTTGCCTTCGCTCCAGTTGCGTGAGTTTATTTTGATACGGAACAAGCGAAAGTAAAAATAAGCCAGGCGCAAGAAGGCAGGGTGTCCTAAAAGGGAAACGTCCAATTTCTTTTTTGATTCAGGCGCTTTAATAGAGCTCTCGCATCTCGAAATGAATGTTTCAAAGAAATTCGCTTCACCTGCCCTCTGTTTCGTCTTTTGCAATAGACACCTCTGCATTGGCTGAAGCTGGTAGGTTAGTAACACTCGGAGAAGTTAATTCTTGCGCCGAATTTCCCCAGGAAACTTAGAAACCCCCGGCTTTGTTTGGAAGACTGTTTAATCTCGTTGAGGATCGAATCGTGGTTTACGAGTTAACCTCCCAGTAAAATATTGCAGTCCGAAGTTATTATGTTTATTGGTTCAGCCAGCCACCCAGGGATGTCCTCTTCTCCAAATTCAGTTTACTGCACCCTCCCGCCTGATTTTTGCTTTTCTGACCCAGTAGAGAAACTGAACTCCCAGCCCGCCATTAGGCGTTTTTACAGGATCGTCTCCTTTAGATTATTTTTATTATTTTATTTTAAATGTTTTTATCCTGCCTTTCTCCTTGAAAAGGAAGGACCCAAGGCAGCTTACACCATTGAAAGACAATATTTAAAGCTCGAAACAATGAGTATGTAAAGGTGACTACAGTAGTTTTCTCTGACTCTAAAGTTGCTTGTAGTTTTGCAAAAACTAGTAACTTTGTTCTGGTGTGTGTGTCTCTGCCTGTATGTCTGTGTAAGTGCTGGCTACATACACAAGGATGTCCTGTTGAACATTGGAAATATAAGCAATGACTATTACTGGTACTGATTTTTTTTTAAACCCTGTCCTGTGGCCATCCTCTCATTCAATTTGATAGAAAAGAAATTGGGGAGGGAGAAAGTGACGGAGAAAATACTCATGGACAGGGTTCAGGATGCATATTTATGGCATGACTGGGGAAATGTGCAGGTGTGCCTTGTCTTTCTACAGTCATTTCTTCCTCTGTGAAAGCCCAGGGGAAGGTGTCATAAGGTCACTCCTTTCACAGGGCTTTTTCAGATTCGAAGATGTTGGAAGCCCAGGAAGTGAGAGTGAGATGTGCAACAGAAAGAGGGGGAAAGAGTGCTGCACTCTCAGCCACCTTCTCATGTTAGGCCATGCTCAGAAATATAACAAAATAAATAAATAATAGGAGAAGGCTAGAGTGCAAGTGGAGGAAGAACCCGACGGATTATAATTGGATTATAATTGGATAGCTGTCAGGGTCGCAACTAACCTCTACCTGGCTAAGGTAAAGGCTTCTAGTCGTGTATACTTTGCTAACCGGATAAGCGAAGCTTCAAATCAGCAAGCGGAATTATTCCGTATAGTGTGCTACCTAGCCGGAATTGGTCTGAGTGATGGGCCTCCCCCTAGTTTTTCACCGGACCAATTTGCAGCATTTTAAAAATCTAAAGTGGAGGCCATCCGCTGGGACCTCTCTCCTTTTTTAAATACAGTGAGTCGAGCTGAGATGTCCAGCGCTCCGTCTTGCCTGGTGACTTTCGATTGCTTTCAGCCTGTGACGCTGGATACTGTGGACAAGGCGCTTGATCGCTGTCGTGCCACCACCTCCTCCCTTGACCCTTGCCCGGCCTGGCTAATCAAAGCAGCCAGGCCTATGACAACAGAAATCTCCAGAATCTGAAAAACACACCGTTGTTTTCTTCCAAAGAAAGAATTAAAGAAAGAAAAAATGTCAGTAGAGAAGCTCTAAGTTCTCTGTGGGAGGTGCATAAAGGTATTGATGGGGCTGCATTTAAGAGATAGCAACTCTTTTCATAGCGGTTGGAATTGCTCTGCCCATAGGGTGGGCATGGTGTTCTTGCCCTGCAATCTTTGCAGGGGGGCATTGTTCCAGATTTCTTTCCTTACGTGCCTAGTCGCTGCTTCCTACTGCTGCAAGGTTCTCTTTGCCCTTTCTTTGCTTATTCTTATTACTCAGAAAAGTTTCCACATAACATTGCCTGTCCTAATTGACACCAGGCAGGGCATCTGGATCAACTGCCCTCCCTGACTGCCATATAAATTCAAAATTGCTCCCCCCCCCCGACAGGTGCCAGGGAGAGGAACAGAAATTGGTATAAAGGAAGATGCTTATAGTCAATCACAGTGTGAGTCTTGCACATACTCTAAGAAACAGCAAACTGGTGGTCATTTGCTGTCCTAGAGAGCAGTGCCCCTGGAATCAGTAGCTCATATGCCTGCATTAATTTTCTTCCTTTTTAAGCAAAGCAGCTGCAGATTTGAGTGTGTGTTTGATCTTTCTGGTTCTCACAAATCTCATGTCAAGGAGGAAGCAGGCAGAACGCTTTGCAAGGGAGTTTGCTTTGCATAGTTCAAGATCAGAAAAGGCAGAGGGCTAGGAAGGTGTCAGGAGCCCTTGGATAAGGTACGGAAAACTCAGAACAAGTATGGTCTTACTTCTGCATAGGAATACAGTGGTGCCTCGCTTTACGATTGCCCCGCATTACGATGAAACTGCATTATGACACTTTTTGTGATTGCAATTGCAATCGCAAAACGATGGTGTAAATGGGGTTTTTCGCTTTGCGATGATCGGTTCCCTGCTTCGGGAACCGATTCTTCGCAAAACGACGTTAAAACAGCTGATCGGCTGTTTCAAAATGGCAGCCGGGTAAACAAAATGGCTCCCCGCTGTTTTCTGGGACGGATTCCTCGGATTCCTCGCAAGACAGGCAGCGGAAACGGCTGCCCTATGGAGGACCTTCGCTGGATGGTGAGCTTTGACCCCATTGGAACGCATTGACAGTTTCTCCATGACAAAAGGGATACATTGCCTTGTCTATCAAAGTGTTAATCCACTTTGATTTGCTTATTTAAATAATTTCCCAACTAATAGAAATCACTGCATTTAAAACTGCAGTTGAGTAAGTTGATTTGGCTTGTTAAAATAATCTAATTTTTTATACTGGTTCTTTTCAAGATAAATTTACAAGTACCTGATCTTCCACCCAGTTTTTTTCTCCTTTCTAAGTATATCTTGTACTTTCTGTGAAATATGTTAGCATACTTTCATTTTACAAGTGGGGAAACAACAGGCTATTTCTAGAGATGTTTCCCGTTTGCTTTCACTCAAATTGGGGTTTAAGTGCAACACTGCATTTTATTTTATTTTTTAATCCACCAAGCATGCATATGCACAAGGACTGTTTTTCTTCTACAGCACAAGTTACTGATTAGGAGAATTAATTATTAATTAACAGGATTCTGACTTGAGAACATTCTTGTAATTATTGCATGTATTATTTCTAGGAAAAGTTGTTTACTTGTCAATAAAAGAATGTGGCATCCGCCCATGTCATGAATATTAGTGTTATATCTACATAGACCAATGGGAGTGCTGGAGGGACAGAGTCATAAGACTCAACAGGAAGAGGGGGAGTGAGTCACAGAGATTGAGTGTTTTGAGAGAGCGGTGGTTGAGAGTGGATGAAGGAGGCTGAATAGACCTTTGGTCTAGATGGGTGGGATAGAAGTCCAATAAAATTAATTAATTAATTAATTAAACAAACAAACAAACAAATAAATAATATTTAAGAGTTAACAACATTGCTTGAACTATCATCATCTGTAACAATAAACATTTTTTATTTGGTTATTTTAAAAATGACACATTGCCTGGACTTCTATTATTAATACAGTGGTGCCTCGCATAGCGAGCACTTCGCTATGCGATGAAACCACACAACGAGGGGTCCCGGGCCATCGCTGGAGCGTTCGCTCAGTGATGGCCCCTATGGGCTTTTTTCGCTATGCGATGATCGCGCGGACGCGATCAAAGCATAGCGAACAGCTGATCGGCGGTTCCAAAATGGCCGCCGCTAAAACAAAATGGCAACCGCTGTTTTGCCTTGCTAACGAGGCATCCAAAATGGCCACCGCAATGGAGGAAACTCGCAGAACGGTGAGTTTTAAGTCCATAGGAACGTATTAAATCAGTTTTAATACGTTCCTATCATGGGACATGGTGGCGCTGTGGGCTAAACCGCAGAAGCCTGTGCTGCAGGGTCAGAAGACGAAGCAGTCGTAAGATCGAATCCACGTGACGGAGTGAGCGCCCGTCACTTGTCCCAGCTCCCGCCAACCTAGCGGTTCGAAAGCATGCAAATGCAAGTAGATTAATAGGGACCACCTCGGTGGGAAGGTAACAGCGTTCTGTGTCTAAGTCACACTGGCCATGTGACCACGGAAGATTGTCTTCGGACAAACGCTGGCTCTATGGCTTGGAAACAGGGATGAGCACCGCCCCCTAGAGTCGAACACGACTGGACAAAAATTGTCAAGGGGAACCTTTACCTTTTTACCTTTACGTTCCTATGGGCTTTTTTATTTCACTTAACGATGGATTCGCTGAGCGAGGGTTAATCCGGAATGGATTAACCTCGCTAAGCGAGGCACCACTGTATTAAACAATGTTGATGTAATCAACCGGTGGCAGCTGAAAGAATGGACTTATAGAAAGAACCAATCAGAACGGACTTATAGAAACTCAAGATAAGTGATATATTTAAGGAGTGCTTTTACCTGTTCCACTCCCCCAGTTAGTTTCCATGGCCATGAGGATTTGAACCCTGTTCTCCAGAATCCTAGTCCACTACATCAGGGGTCTCCAAAGTATGGCCTGTGGGCCACATGCAGCCTGCCTGGCCTTTTTATCCAGCCCATGTGTGCATGCGTGCAGGCAGGCAGGAGTGCATGTGTGCGTGCAGGTGGTTGTGGGTGGACGGGAGTGCATGTGGGGGGGGCATGCATGCGGGGCGGAAAGTGTGGGTGTGGGAGTGCATGCACATGATCTCTTGAAAAGATCAAAAATATATTATGTGGCCCTTCGTATGAAAAGTTTGGAGACCCCTGCACTACATCACACTGGGAACACTCCTTTCAGAAACAGGTGAGCATAAATGTCCACAGATTTAAAATAGCTTATATAAAGTAAAAATACTAATCTTGCTTATCTTGAGAGATAATCGTTGGCCTCACTCATTTTTGTTTTTTGTTTTAATTTGGAGAGAATCCAGATTGCAGGGGCAGAAAGACTGGTCTTCAAACAAGGCCCTCCAAAAGGGAGAAACAGAGATTTCTTTTCATCCTGAGTATATGTGGAACAGACTTACCAGCAAGAAAGTGTGAAGTAAACAGAATGGTTTGGCTTTATGGGCAGGGAAAGGAGATATTTGGAGAGCACAAGGCAATTAAAAGTCACAGAAACAGTCAAAAGGTAGGCTTTCTTTGAAGAGTAAAAAAAGGTATTGCTTTAAGGAAAGTAATTGAATGATAGTTCTCCAGAATAGGTGACATTTTGCCATGTATCTCCAGGGAATTAGCATACAATTTTGTAAGGCATGTTAGGGTATTTCTGCATTAGAAAAACACAGAGCAGTTGTGTTTGTCCCAGCCACGAGTGGTTTCAGTAAGCACTCCCTCAGGATTTCTGAGACCAAGCTCCTCACACGTCTTCAAAGGAGGAATCAATTCCAGGTCTGGGGCAATCTCAACTTTTGAACCTGGAAATCAGAACCCAACTGAAATTCTAACTCCTTCCTGGACAAACAGGAATTCATGTTTGCAAAGGGATTCTGTCTCTGGTTGTAAAAATAGTTTTAAAAGCTATAAAAACAGAGAACAAATATTCAGAAGCTCACTCATTTAAACTGTGAAACTACTGTTTCCAGCTTTATGGCTGGAGATGGTCTTATTTGGTTAGAAGAGTTTTGATGCCTATATTCTGTGATAGTCTCAGCCATTCTACCCATCTTGTCATACAAATGTCAAGTAACTTAAAAACCTTCAAATATGTTATGTGCCATCAAGTCACTTCTGATGTGATTATATTAGTTAATGACCTCCAAAATATATCCTTAACAGCTGTGCTCCAATCTTGCAAACCAACAGAATCTCAGGTTGTTCTCTCTTCCTACTCCCCCTTCCTTCCTAACTGTATTATCTTTTCAATAGGTTCTGCTCAAGTCTTGCCAACTAATAGCTGTGGTTCCTTTATCAAGACAATCTGTCTCATATTAGGTCATCCTCTCTTCGTACTGGTCCCTCCCTGCACTTTTCCCAGCAATATTGTCTTTTCTGATCAGTTCTGTATACTCATTATATGTGCTTCGTAGGATAGTTTACACATATTCACATATTCAAGGAGTCAGATTTTGGGATTTTCCCTTGCTAGATGTCTCTCTGTAGTGGTAATGAATACAGGAGAGTATTCTGTAGACCAGGGTTCTCTAAACATTTCAGCATGTGTGCCACATCATATATTTTACACATTTTGAGGGCCAAAGGAACACACACACACGTATATGCACAAACACACGGGCCGAAGGGAACAGACCTGAGCCTGCAGACCTGAGCCTGTGGCATTTGCTGGGCTGGATAAAAAGACAAGGTGGGCCAGATGTGGCCCATGGGCTGTAGTTTGGAGACCCCTGCTGTAGACCATCTTGACTTGCCATCAGTGTTGCCTGGTGCCAGTCCGTGGGCTTCCTGGAACTGGGCCGCGGATACGGATCTCCGCCCCTCCCCGCACTCACGGTGGGAGTGTCGAGCTTGCGGACGAGTGTGTCACGCTTGCAGGTGGGCATGTCACGCTTGCGAACGGATGTGTCATGCACGTACAAGCACGATATGCTCGTCCATGAGCGCGACGTACCCGCCCGTGAACGTGACATGCCCACCCATGAGCACAGGGGTGTTCCTCCCCCCGTGCATGGAGCCTGCAGCCCCCAATCTTTTTGGTACCGTGGACCGGTTGGGGGCCACTGCTCTAAAGAACACACTGTGAGATACAGGATGGCATGGCTTCCAAACTCTATGGGTATGAATTCTCACTAGATTGGTTAGTTAGCTGATACGTAGTTTCTTGATGGATACACTTTTTTCTTCTTCCTGTAAATTTTTGTTACATTTATGTCTTACGAGAGGCTGGGATTGTTCACACATATGTGAAAATGAAGCACTATTTGAGCCTACAGCTGGGGTAAGCAATTAATTTCTATAGGGGGCCACATGAAAAATCTGAACCGAACTGACTTTACTTAAAAATAAAATGAAACGGTGATGTTATGATTGTTTTTATTTTAAACTTGTTAATCTTCACAAATACTAAAGAGTTTTTTTTTTTTTTTTTGGCGGTATGTTAAAGATAAGCAACTGATCAACTTTAGACAAAAAGCTATAAATGGTTTTGATGTTCATCTTCTTCAGTGAGAGAAATCCAGTCTGTCTTGGGCTTGAACAAGTGCTTGATGGGAGTGGGGGGCTGCTTGTTTTCTTTGGTTACATACACACAACAGTATGGAAACCCATTATTAATGTACATATTGTCTCGGTTGTTGCTGCTTCCCAACTTTTGTGTTTTATGGCTAATTTGGGGGTGATTTGGGATCTTTTTCTAATTTTTAGCGCTTGAAAAATAAATGAATAAAATGTTTGTTAGTAGCATGTTACTAGAGCACTACTTTCAATATAATGAATAACATGATGTAAGTCCTAGGCAGCCGGCTTCCTTTGCCCTATTAGTCTACTGTCCTCAGACTGGTTTCTTATCCTCACATGAACTGTCCCCCTCAACAGTGCTGAAATAAAGCTCATCTGCCAGTCCAGTTGGCTTCAGCAGAGTGGAATGAGGTGGGAGAAGCTGTTAGCCTCAATTAGCAAAATATTTAGGCCAAGCTTGCAATGCATGCTCTTGAAAGAACCTCTGTAATAGGTAAGCCATCTGTACTTGTGTGGTTTTTTAAAATAAATTGATTAGTTCTAGTGAACTCGCTTTAAATGTCTCACCACTGTACTTTAACACAATCAGCAATTTGCTTTTATTTATGTTGCAGTTATACAGAATTACAGCAAAACAATATAAACCACTTCTTTTACCATTCCTTAGGGATTTCTTACAATGCAATACATTAACATTCACTCTTCACCAGTGGAAAAAGAGCTATTCATTGCTAGTAATTTTCCAGTACTGGCACTGTAGATAATCGTGAAACTATTAAACTGTAGATTGTGATTTATAATGTCCATAATGGCAACAATCTCTTAAGTGATCGGTCTATGCTGTCATTGGAAATGTACCCCAATCTCTTGCAGCATAAAATACAGTACAATGGCTTGTAATGACACACATATCTTATTACCTGCTGGTAATAAGCTATCAACAAGGATGGCAGTTTAATTGTATAGTAGATCTCCTGCTGGCGAATGACTGACTGCCAAATATGTCTGCTGCACTTCACCAGTTCCTTGTGAGAATGTAACTGCAAAACTTTAGGTACCTTAAATTGAATTTATGCTTTATTTAATGTGCTGAAGATGGGCTATACTAGCTTCAAAGCACTTCACTGGTAGTTTTTAAAAAAGATCTCACATAAGAGAGGCAATAGTTTTCATTTTTACAGGGTTTAGCCATGTCAGCCTCTTGCAGCAATAACTTCAGAAAGTCTTGTGGTATCTTAACAACTAACAAGACAAAAAACAAAACATAAAAAGAGCCTCCCCAAGGAGTGGGAAAGTATTGTGAGAACTCTCAGATGTCCCCTCAGCAACAGTGTGCAGCTGGCCAGTCCTTCACTTCCAGAAGCATTGCACTGGAACAGCACCAAACCACTTTATGGACACTGGCTTTCTGGATGATGGCTGAAGTCCAGGAAAAGTTTCTGCACACATCTCACACACTGACTGCTTCTGGTCGAAAATAGTCCGATTGTCTCAACATTTTAATTAGTGTTTGATTTTGCCTATATTTCATCTCCATCTATGATGCCGAATTGTGCAACACTCGGATATGAATAAAGAAGAAAGAACTAACAAGGTCTGTATGACAGAAATATAGTTTTCATGTTTATCTTCCATGTGGAACACAAAAAGCAGTAGGCTTAAATTACAAGAAGTTTAGAAAATGTCATGAGTAGTTAAAAAAACTACTGGAGATTTTCATTGAAAGCTGGATATGTTACCTCTGCCCCTTCTATTCTGTTAGTTCCTGCATCAATGACAAAAAGAGAACCTATAGGCTGTTAGTGGCAAGTTTTGCTAGAACTCCTTTTAATGTTGCATAAATTGCTGATAAATGCTAATGCATCATAGAAGTCAAGCCCCTCTAAAATCAAATGTATACTGAAGCTAATATAGGTGTTTCTTAGACTTGGTGCATGAAACACTGCCTCACTCCCCTAGAGAAATCCCCATCAGGAACAAATTAAGTGCTTGTTACTTCTAAATAAGAAGGTGACAATAGTTGAAAATCTGAATAACTGATTAGCAGCAAGATCAGATACCGATTAAGAATGGCACCTCATGTTGCCTGATTTGATTTTAACAGCACAATCCTATATAAACATGTACTTAGAAACAAGCCCCACAATATTCAGTGAGCTTTACTGTTACGTGTGCATGAGACGGCAGCCTGAAAGTATGCGTGATGGAATTCAGAGGGGCTTAGTTCTCATTAGGATACTGTTGTTATGTACAAGATCAAGGAATAGTCAGAGGTGAGTGTATGAGGTAAATTGTTATTGCCACCCTTCACTAGTGACATTATAACTTTCACTTTCCCTGCATACTAGCAGCCATTTTCCTTCTAAGAAGTGTTTCAATGGTGGGGATTCCCCACCACTACCACTGTATTGCTCAACTGATGAATGGAAGCAGAAGAAAATCCCTTGCTCGTTTTGCCAGTACCCTTTCTTCTAGTCTCCAACCATTTTTCAGCTGAGCAGCTGTGGGAAGGAGGGGCGGGAGAGACATTAGTATCTATTTAATTGAAAATATGGTGCCTTCAAACTCTGCACCTGATTTTGCATAAACTATCACCCAAGAGTCATTTTTTATAGACGGAGATCTTGTTGTTCACAGCATACACTGTATTCAGAAAATGGTACTGGAACAATCACTCAAAATGGCTGACTATACATCTCCTTTGCCTAAATCAGTGGTCCCCAACCTTGGGCCTCCAGATGCTCTTGGACTACAACTCCCAGAAGCCTTCACCACCACCTCTGCTGGCCAGGATTTCTGGGAGTTGAAGTCCAAGAACATCTGGAGGCCTAAGGTTGGGGACCACTGGCTTAAATGATAGCACTGTGAAGAGTATGTATAGTAGGGTTGCTGGATTTCAGGTTTTGATTGTGAGAGTCAGGTTTTGGAGCCCATACTCCAGGACTTGAGCTGTGATCTCAAAATGTTAAGGAGCAGTGCTACTGATATTGGCAATCTTGGGTTTTGCGGATCATTCAAAGGTTTTAGGACATGGTTGTAGAAGTACATTTGGTTCCCCCCCCCCCTCATTACTTTGCATGCTCTAGGGATATTGCTGCAGAATCAGATGCTGGACTCACTTTAACAACTTTGCTATTCCTTCTCTTGCTTTTACTGCAAGTATTCTTCAACCCAACATACATTTATCATATTAAATACTATGAACTAAAGCCTGCTGTGGCCTCCCAACCAGCTCCAGGAGGAAGACTTCTGGTAGCTCTATTTCTTCTCTACCTTTGAGTTCATCATTGTATCTCCATATGGTCTGTCACACATCTACCATTCTGCTATATTGCTGAAATGCCTGCCATCCTTTGATAACATCTTATCAGCCCTCTCTGCAGTCTCAGATTTTTTACTATGAAATTTCAGGGAATAGGATGCTCTTCCCTTGGGAATCCAATGGACCAGGCTAGAGAAAGCAAAGTCCCATATAAAATGTTGAGGCCATGATATGGGAGGCTTTACTGGTTGTTTGGTATCATACATTTAGAACAGAAGGAGGGATAAAAACATCTGTAACCCTTAAGATGAAAATGAAGAGCTCTAGGCAGTTTTGCTTCTTTTTTGTATCACTCCATCTTCTGCAAAAGCCACTGGCACAACATCTTAACACAAGTTTCCCCAAGGGACTCTGGCAGTGTCAGAGATTGATCCAGACTTATTAAGGAGTAGAACTGAACCAAATGAGGGCAATAAGATAACTCCTTGTATTGTATTCAGAGCCACTTGTGCCTGTTTTGTACCATTTGCAGAGGGTAGAATTCAGGTTGCTGGGTATTGACTGCACACATTTGAAGCACACAGGGTTTTTGGGAGGGAGGACATTGATTGTAAACATGTAACTTTAACTGGATCATTACTATTCTTTTCCCAACATAGTATCCCTTCGGTATAGGATATGATTTTATTTAATTTACTGTATTAGTATATTTGCTTTTTGAATAGTTATTAGCTAGCATATCAGACTAATAACAGCCACTTGTTTACTTGTAAATAGAGCATATAAATATTAACAGAAAATGGCACTCGTGAAATATTAACTGGCAGCCATTGTAAAGAAAAATTGCCTTGATTTTAGTGCTAAGTTTAGTTTGAATTTGCTTCTTTTTACATTGCGGACTTCTACTGCTTAATAATTGCTAAGCAAAAGGAAACAGGAAAACAAATCAGTTATTTGTATGCGAGTTTATGGGAGGGGTACTGACAAGTATTTAGCCTTACCCAGAAAAAATTGAGCTAGGAAGCTCTAACTGCCACACTGTTCTACATATTCCCTCAGGAAGTCAACACACTTGCGACATCTGTCCTGCAGCTTCTTAAGTCCCTGCAAATAAAATTCTTCTGATTGTCTGTGTAACCACTCATCTGCAGCATTAGTTGCCTCCAGAACACTCCCAAATCGTTATCGCTTTAGGTGTTTTTTGAGTTTGGGGAACAGGTGGGAGAATAGGGTGGATGGGGCATCACTTGAAAGCCTAAGGAGGTCAGTTTTGCCATTTTTTCGCCTGCAGTGTGTGGCGAGGCGTTGTCATGCAAAAGGATGATACCTTTGGAGAGCTTTCCTTGACATTTTTCCTGGATGGATATTCCACCATTATTCATAAGAGGAGACTGGGTAGAAAGGGTGAGGGTTTTTTTTTTTTTTTCATTTTTTGGGTGTCCATATTGAGGAGAACATGACTTGGAGCATAAATATCTCAGAGGTACTGAAAAAGGCTCAATAGAAGTTGTATTTTCTAAGGATGTTTAGGAAGAATAACATCACTCAGAGACTGTTGGTGTCCTTTTATCGATGCTCAATAGAAAGTGTATTATACTGCATGTGCGTGTGGTATGCGGGTTGTACAGTGCCCCAGAGAAAATCGCTCCAGAGGCCGATTAATTCAGCACAGAAGATTGTTGGGTGTCCCCTCCCCACCTTGGAGGAACTGTACAGATCCCATTGTCTTAAAAAAGCACAAAATACTAAGGACACCTCCCACCCTTTGGGAGGTGGGTACTCTTTGCTTGAACTACTGCCATCAGGAAGATGATACGTATAGCTCTATAAAAGAGGACAAATAGATTTAAAAAGAGTTTTTATCCAAGGGTGACGACTTTGCTAAATTCAGTTAAGATTTAATCTGATGTATTAGAGGGTTCCATGTGAATGTATTTTGTTGCCGTTGTATTATGTTGGAATTTTGTAAGGAGTTTACATGGAGTTTTAGCTGAATGAATGATGCACTGTCTGGATAGCACTCTGGTGATTTCATTGCACATGCAATGACAATAAAGTGTTATTCTGTTCTATTCTTATTCTATATTTTGCCTCAACTTCGTCAATAAAGCACAGTAATATTTTGCATTGATGGTTGAACTCTTTTGAAGGTAGTCTACCAGCAGAACTCCCTTCTTATCCCCCCCAAAATGTTGCCATTTGCTTCTGCATCGACCTTTGCACTCGGAACATCTTTGGCCTGGGGGAATCACTGTGCCTCCATTCCTTAGACTGTGCCTTTGTCTTAGGATCATAAAAGTAGATCCATGTCTCATCACCAGTTACCAGTTTGCCCAGGAAATCTGACTCATTTCTTGCAAAATGTTCCAAAACAGCTACCAATGACTCCACATGTTTCCTCTTTTGTTCAGTTGTCAAAAGTTTGGGGATCCACTTTGCTGCCAGCTTTCTCATTTCCAAGTGGTTGTGAAAAATGGCACCAACTCTCTCACGTGATATTCCCAGATATGCAGCAATACTGTTGGCTGATATTCAGCAGTCCTCCATGATCATGTGATGGATGGCTTTCACATTTGCAGGCACAGAGACAGAAACTTATTTCCCTGTAGATACTCTTAGGACTTCAGTGAAATATTCAAGATAATGTCTTTGGCAGCCATCTCACCTAGTTTGTGTAGAGGAAAATGTAACTGTACATGTAGATATCCATGGAGTTGTAGAGGACAGGACATTTTGGAGATCACTTGTTCATAGGGTCACTGTAAGTTGGAGGCAACCTGACAGCACATAACAACTAAAGAACAATGAACAGTACAAATCTTTGAATTGGGAAAACAATGTCTGTTGGACTGATGATCTTAAGCCCATTATTTGCTATAATAATGAAATGGAAACAAATACTTTAAAAACCATCTTAATTAAGGAACTGGCTGAAGAACTCTCAGAACCGCTTTCCATTATTTTCTTGAAATCATGGGAAATGTGGGAGGTTCCAGAGGATTGGAGGAGGACTAATGTCTCTATCTTCAAAAAGGGTAAAAAAGAGGAACCTGGGAACTACAGGCCAGTAAGCCTGACATCAATCCCAGGCAAAGTTCTGGAACAGATCGCAAAGCAGTCATTGTGCAAACACATAGAAAATAATGCAATAATAATTAGAAGCCAACACAGATTGTCAAGAACAAATGCTGCCAAACTAATTTGATCTTGTTTTTTGATCAGGTAGCCTCCCTGATAGACAGAGGGAATACTGCAGATGTAGTATAATTTGACTTCAGCAAAGCTTTTGACAAAGTGCCCCATGACATCCTAATTAGCAAGTTAACTAGGTGTGGGCTGGATAGATCAAGTGTCAGGTGGATACACAATTGGTTACAGAATCGTACTGAGATGGAAATGATTAATGGATCCTTCTCTTACTGGGAAGGGATAACAAATGGGATACCCCAAGGCTTAGTCCTGGACCCGGTGCTCTTCAATATTTTTATTAATGACTTCGATGAGGGAGTGCAGGGAATGGTTGTCAAATATGCAGATGATATCAAATTGGGTGGAATAGCTAGAAGACAGAAACAAAATTCAAAATGACCTTGATAGGTCAACAGAATGCCATTCAGCAAGGATAAGTGCAAAGTACTGCACTTCAGAAAGAGAAACCAATTGCACAGCTACAAGATGGGGGATACCTGGCTCAGCAAAACTACGAGCGAGAAGGATCTTGGAATTGTGATGGATTATAAGCTAAATATGAGCCAACAGTGTGATATGGCTACAAAAAAGGGCAAATGCTATGTTAGCCAACATTAATAGAAGTATAGTTTCCAAATCCCACGAGGTGCTAGTCCCCCTCTATTCAGCACTGATTAGGCCTCACCTTGAGAAGGACACTAACAAATTGGAACAAGTTCAGAGAAGGGCAACGAGGATGATCAGGGGGTTGGAAACCAAGCCTTATGAGGAAAGGCTGAAAGAATTCAGCATGTTTAGCCTTGAGAAAAGAAGACTGAGCAGTGATATGATAGCACTTTTCAAATATTTGAAAGGCTGCCATACACTCTCGATCATCCCAGTGTGCAGGATACGCAACAATGGGCTCAAGTTAAAGAAGGCCAGATTTCGGTTAATTATCAGGAAAAACTTCCTAACAGTTAGAGTAGTACAACAGTGAAACCAGTTACCTCGGGAGTTGGTGAGTGCTCCAACACTGGAGGCATTCAAGAAGAATCTTGGATAATCACCTGGCAGATATGCTTTGATTGTATTCCTGCATTGGACAGGGGGTTGGACTTGATGGCCTTGCCTTCCAACTTCACTTTTCTATGATTTATGCTTGAAATAATAAAGCCCAAACATTATAGTTATTTTTCAATTTAATATTATATCCTTTTAACTTAAAATAAATCTCAGTTTCACCAAGGTTGTGATTGGCAAATTAAAGATGGAAAATTAGACTAGATACTCTTCTAAATGTTTTCTGGTTCTTTAGAATAGACATGTTCCAACCCTTCGTGATTAATCAGAAGCTAGTGTAATTGACTTCAGTTACTTATAGTTAAGTGACTGTGTGTGCGTGTATAGATGAGCTAAAGAGAGCTAGCCAAAGATGTTTTCCTTTGAGGCAGAGAAACAAAGGCTCTGTTTATCAAATGATGTGTAGAACCCAAGGCCGATCAGTTTTTTATGATGCCTGAAGGAGAAATTCCCAAAGGTCCCTCTCTCCCACTCTGGCAATAAAAATGCAATTATAATAAATGAAACTATTAATAATTTGCTGCCCTTTGGTGACTCTCCCTTGCCCGAGGCGGCTGTTTCATTCTACCTGATGATACTTCAGTAGCTGATATAAATCTAAACATAAAAAGGCCTTGTTTGTATTAATAATGCAGCCTTAAGGAATGAGTGTTTGAATTTTTAGATAACAAGTAGCAAGTCAATGTAGTAGAGTTTGATGCTAACATCCTTTAACAAATACTGAAATTTGAACTCCACAATTGCCTTTTTATGAGAGCTAAAGTGTCATGTGCTACAAATAAATCTTTAGGAGGTATGTCTAAATTATAACAGGAATGGGACATCTTACTATGCCTCTTCATGTGTTATGTTGAACTTGTAAATGGAAGGGCAGTTTTCCATCTTGGTTCCTTATGCACATTGAATATAAAGTTGAAAGAGTCAACACTATGAAACCTACATGTGGGTTCTATGTATGTGTCCATATGTATTTCTTTGAAGAAAAACCTACGGACACACTAGTTATGCAAATAATATTTATTTATTTATTTATTTATTTATTTATTTATTTATTTATTTACTTACTTACTTACTTACTTACTTACTTACTTACTTACTTACTTACTTACTTACTTACTTACTTACTTACTTACTTACTTACTTACTTACTTACTTACTTACTTACTTACCTTATATGCCATCCACACTACCCAGAGGTCTCTGGGCGGCTTACAACAATTTGATTTCAATAAAAAGATAAAAAGATAGTTGGAAGTTATTCACCTTATGTATATTTAATGTAAAAAGTGAAATGATGTTCTTATATCAGGGATACTTCACATATGATAGGTGCTAGCCATTTCTCACTTCCCAGAGTTTGTAAATCATTTGGTTAATTTTTTAGTTGGTCTTAAGGACTAGGCATTTTCTTTGTTCGTAAGCCTCTTCTCTCAGACAAGGAAATCTGCCTGCATCACTTCTGTGGAGTACTTACCTGAAATCAGCTCCTATTACAGATTACCTGCAGTGTATAGTTTGGCCTAGAGTTTGCCTTTGCAGCAATAGTGGCTCTTCCAGAAGCTCATTTGGCACTATTTCAAATAATTTATTTTGCAGTTAATATCAAACATTTCATGTATTTGACTGTAAACATCTAGTCATGTCCTTATTTGTTAAAGTAATTTACATCTTGAAGTTACTATCATATCTATTTCAGGAATCCTTCCATTTTTCTTTGCTGCCCATTCTAATATCATTTGTTGTCATCTTATTTAATTCCTGTCTGCTTTCACAAGTCTGTTTATTTTGGTGAAAACTAAAACTGAAGACTAAGGCCATAAAATGCTTTGCATTTCTTGTTCAGACAAGCTCTATCTTCCATGACAGACAAATATTGACTGGTTATTAATGCATTTTGGTTGGAGTATATATGTGATTTAAACCACCAAGTACGATTGACATCAGTGACTGTTTAACAGAATTAGGAGGTTTAAACTGTAGTCTTTTATTTTCATTTTGCACATGCATGACAGTTTAAGAGGGAGTACATAATCCTGGCACTTAAAAATTATTATTACTGGCATTTATTATTAATTAAACAGTGGTACTCAAATGAAAAATAGACGTGGTTGTGCAGTGCTGATAACACATGCATATCCTCCAGTGTTTCTTGCACATCTTCATTTGTCACAAGTGCTTTTTTTTTTCTCCCTCCAGATGACTGTAATAGTCTTCCACTTGATCTGAAATGGTGGGGAACACTTCGGGGGTGGGGAGAGAAGTGGTAACACCACTTGGTGATCCTTGAGTCAGAAAAAGTGGAAAGTGGCTTTCAGGAAACATGAGGCTTTAAAAATGTCCTTAGAAAATAAAGCACCATTTATGTGCCACATAAATATTGTCACTCCTTCTTTTTAATAGTCTGATAATTCATGGCACTTAGATTATACTGAGGACAAAATTTAACTTTCAGCGTACGGTGATGTGCTTAAGTATACTGTGTACTATACATAGATGAACAGCAGAGCTTTTCCCACAGATGAGCATAGGAATGTTTGTGAACACATTGGTGGAGGTACAGGTAGAGCTTATTCTAGGTTTGAGGGGCAAAGTGCCAACCATCCATGCCTTGCTCCCTACTCCTGTATACCAGCCCATTCCTCCCCCCCCCTTTGCTTCAAGCTGGTCCCTACACCCCTGTCATGGAGGTACATGGCACTGGTGGGTGGATAATATGGAGGAAGAGTGCCACTGCTCTGTTGCTCCACCTAGGCTTTGCCATGACACACCTGTTTTTCCCCTCAGTCCCAGTTTTCTATCAAGAACCAGGAATTATTTTAATTATCATGATGATGATTTTAAAGGAACTGGCCAGAGAACACAGAATTGTACAGGTGGCAGTGCTTTTACTGGCTGTCTACCAATACTGCTTTTCTGCTTTTCTGCCATTTATTTCTTCCAAGATAAACATAGGAAGTGTATGCCAAGGATGATGCCCAGAGGCACTGAGAAAAAAGAGAGTAGTTGGCATATGGCATCAGCGGTAGCTTCCTTACCCAGTAGTTATGTATTGCACTGGATGGATTTGTTTGCACAAAAACTAAGGAGGTGGTGATGGTGGGAAACACCTATGACATCTGTATCTTTTCAAGTGTTTATTACTGTTTATATTTAAAGATTTGAAAGCTGGGTACAACAGTAATAAAATATACAAATGAAACAATACATAAAGTCAATGGATATTACCTGTAGTACCTATAACAGTAAAATATATACAGTAGTAAGGTGAACTCCATCAGAAGAGTTTGCAAATATAAATATGCCTTAAACATATGCTTAAATTAAAGTTGTGGGATATCTAATACCAGACTGAGATCTATCCATTTTCCATATGCAAATTCGGCCCCTGCACTTATTTATAGAGTGCACTCCTAATCCCTCTTTTTTCCCCTACCAACCTGAATTTACTGAGGTTTCTCATATGTTCTTTTTATATATCATTCTCTTATATTCCAGTCTTTCAAAATGAAGCAGATCTTCTTGTAATTACAGGGAGAAAAGTTCTTGTTTACCGAACTTTTGAATTTTGAACATCTTTGTAGTGTTCTTTCGACAATTTTTTTTTAGTATTTTCCTCCTCATAATATGCAAAAAAATACTGTTAACTGCTGTTCTTCTAGACCAGAACAATTCATGAATAGTTTCAGACTGGGATCGTATGTATCAACTTTCATCCCTAATGACCTTTGCTGTCTATGGTTTCATTTCTTATGTTTATTTTTTCGGCTTTTACCCCACCCATCTAGATTCATCTAATCTACTCTGGCCAGTTTACAGTCCGAGTATATAACAAAAATTAAAACAACAATATGAACAACATAGAAATAGGCAAAGTCCAAGATGGTAAGACTTAAAAACTAAGAACTAGAAGTGGGGAAGGCCTGCCTGAAGAACCAAGTCTTCAGCTTGTTCTTTAAAACTTCCAGGCGAATCTCCAGGGGCAAGGGGTTCCAGAGGCGAGGGGCCACCACCGAGAAGGCAAGTTTCTAGTTCTCTCCTTCTGGGCCTCTCTTGGGACCAATCCCCTCAGCCACCCAGCCTGGCTAAACTCGTGAGTGACACGAGTAGAGCTAGGTGGGGAAGAGGCCTAGTCAACTCTATGGATTCTGCCCCCACAAGGCAGGGCAGCCTCAGCAGAGCCTTGTTCCACCCCATGTTCAGGAACCAACTATGGTGGCAACTGAATCTTTCCCTAAAAAGTTTAGGGGAGTAGCGTCTACCACAATTTCTGAAGTTAGTAAGTTACAATGGGGTCTCTACTTAAGAACGTCCCTATTTAAGAACAATCCAACTTAAGAACAGCTCCATTTGCTAAATTTTGCTTCTACTTGAGAACAAAAATCCAAGATAAGAACAGGAAAAAAAACCTTTCCTGCTCTTTTTTTAACCTTAGGTCATCTTAGGTTAAAAAAAAAAATTCTCCCCCTAGTGGTAGAGTACGTATTAACCAGCTTTGCATTAGTTCCTATGGGAACTAATGCTTCAATGTACGAACGCACCTCTACATAACAAAAAAAACAGCCAGAACAGATTAATTGGTTTTCAGTCCATTCCTATGGGAAATTTTGCTTCAACTTAAGAACGTTTCAACTTAAGAACACCATTCCAAAATGGATTAAGTTCTTAAGTAGAGGTTCCACTGTAGTTTCTATGGATGGAAAAGAGCAGATACGGATTAAATGGTTTTCAATGTATTCCTATGGGAAATGCAGATTCAACATAAGAACTTTTCAACTTGAGAACCACCTTCCAATACGGATTAAGTTCTTAAGTAGAGACCCCACTGTAGTTTTGGGGTACTTGACTCAACAATTTTCACCTCCACCTCTCTGCCACCCAGCATAGGCTGTCCAATTTCACTCTCTACAATGGCATGGCTAGCTTTATATGTAGGGTACCTCTTTAGCTGTTCCTGCTGATTATACTGCTACTCCCTCCTTAAACAATGTCATGTGTGCTCATCTACATTCAGCAAAGCTAATTTCATAATAGAACAACAGTAATAGCAACAACCATTCTTTTGAAGACCAGTGCAGAGCAGCTAAACGTTTAGTAAAAGCTATTTTGGTAACAGGTTAAAAGGAGCCAGCATATTACAGCAGTTTTGACAAAGCTATTTAGGTCACTATGATCCTATATATGTCTACTCAGAAGTAAGCTCCAGTGAGTTCATCAAGTTTTACTCTCTGGTCTGAACAGTATTCAAGATTTTAGAGAACAGCTTGAGAATGTTCCTTTAAATATGTGAAATCAAAATACAACAAGGAATATAATACCGATTGTTGTCCAAGTGGAGGGCATGTGATCTGCCAGCAATATTGGGGGAAATGTTAATAATCATACTTTCAGCCAAAGAACAAAGTGATATTCTCCATTTTGGCCATTGGAGAGTCAATGGTAGTTAGTCAGCATTAATTAATTGGGCCATATGTTGAAAGGATTAGGATGTCCTCATTTCTTCTTGACATGTCTCGGAGCATAAAGTGACAACAACTAAAATTAGTCAGATGTCATTTCCAATGATTCTGGGCGAAGCATTTGAACTACTATCTGTGGTTCATCAGGCAGATATATGAGGCATGCCACATGGATGGAATTTAATATACAGTAAAAGAATTCAGTCCCTCCCATCTCATACATTGCTTAAGAAGGAGAAGAATGAATTACAATTTATTCTGAGTCCCGACTGGTTAAGAGCCATGTTCAAAATGCAGATAATATTTTAAATGAGGCTAAGAGAAAAACACCCTTCTCGGGCTGCCCAGTTAGAGTGTGTGGTTCCTCAGAACTCTGATAGCATTTGCACCTACGTAGGCTTCTCCAGTCAAAATCTGCAATCCAACTCAAAATGTACTGGTTGCAACAGATTTGGAAGGGACAGAAACCCATTATGCCAGCACAGCTGTCTTTGGGCTGACATAATTGTCCATGTGCTGGCAGTCATTCTCAACTTTTTTTTTGCTGTAGCCATAAACACAATATAAAAGGAATGTGGGCTGAATCAGATTGTATAAGTTGCATAACAAACTTTATAAGGTGGTGTGTGTAGAACTGTTTCCAGTCTGTGGCCTCCTTCAGATTGATCTTTTATTACTGTTACAAAAATAAATAAGGATTACTCACCTTTTTTGGTTGGTGGGGGTGGATTTCTGTGCAATTATCACCCACCTCTCTGGCTGTGTTTCTCTACTTTTCCACCCCCAATGTTAGCTGTCTCCTATCCCTGGCAAGTTATAGATTTCTGTAAGTTTCTTCATCAAGCTTTTCTTATTCTTTCTCAAAATACATCCCTCCGCCCAACCATAATTGCTGTCTTAAACTATTGATGTTTCTTCCCTTGATTTTTCCTCCTACATGCAGGGTGGCCTCTGCCTAAATGGGAAGCCTGGGGGGCTGAGTTACAAGCAGCGTTGCCTAATGGTGAAGGGGAGGGGAGAGAGAGAGAGGGAACAGTTGATGTGATTTCTGTGTCATCTTATCCAACCCATCCACAATGTTTCCTCCGCAGCCAGGCTCCTTTCTTTTCCTTTCCTGCACATTTTAACACCCTTGAAGTGCCAGCATTTGGAGGGAGGGATGGGGAAAAACTATTATTTTGGCCTCCAGCTTTCAGAAAGCTTTCCAGCTGCCTGACCAATGGCCATACTGGCTGGAACAGCCTGTGAAACGTAATTCCCCCATAAGTGTCATTTTGCATCCCTAGGTTTGGAGTGCCTTGAGAACAAGCACAGGCCGCAGCAGGAAGGAGAGGACACAAGAACAAAAAAGATTGGTTCCCACCACTAGCTCTGACTCCCTTCTAGAGCAGCTTCACAAAGGCTGCCTGGTCATGTCAATTCCTGTATACTTCTTTAACCAGAGGGAGGAAATGGGTACCTTTCCAGATATTGTCCAAGAGCAAACTCCCATCAGCCCTAGCTGGCATTGCTAGTGGTGATGAGTGATGGGTGTTGTATTGTAATAGCATCTGGAGAGATTGGGGATAGTGAGGCATGCTTTCTCTCAGTGAAAGGAAAGACTGGCCTGTGACAAACCCAGACCTACTGGGATATGCCACACGTTAACTAAGCTGCCACCAACCATTCCCTGTAAGAAGTCACACAGACCAGGGATGGATTTTTAACCAATAAAAGAATAAGGTTTATTTAAAACAACACACAGGGAAAATAAAATGATCAGGTGAATAAGATATAGTAACGTGGCTTATTCTCATTCATACATGCATACAGTTTGGTTCACACAGAACCCTTAACTTGAAGCACAGACCCTGAACCTATCAGTTCTGGCTAACCAACAGACACCTGACCCTATCAGGTTGGTACTCTGACACACAGTAGTACCCTGTCTGACACACAGACTCCCACACCAGCTTCTTCTTCCCAGCTGCTGCTTCTTCACATCCCAGCGTCTCAACTTCTCCACACACGCATCACATATATATACAGTAGAGCCCCTCCTCCTGATGTCCCGCCTTCCACTCCCCATAGGATGGAACTTTCCCTCCAAACCCATGACAGACAGGTAACATCAGTGCTGTATGTAACACCTCCCCTCTTTATAAGTTGTTTTGTAGGGGGAAAACTAAGGTGCTTTTTCCCAAAAAACAACCTGGATAAAACACACAACAACAGTTATACATACCATATCATACTTACTTATACTTACATTCTAAGTTAACCATAGCAATTAGGCATTTAAACATTTACCATATACATTACATCAATTTACCTTTATTCTTACAAACCAAATTCAAAACCAGGTACATTTAACTTTTTGTCATCAATATATATACATAGTCCATGTTTCTTTCGCCGTCTTCATTCTTCAGGTCTTCTTGACAAGGCGTCAGCAACACAGTTCACTGACCCTCTGACCACCTTCACTTCAAAGTCATAGTCCTGTAGGTTTAAAGCCCACCTCATAAGTTTGCTATTGTGGGTTTTCATTGTCTTTAACCATTGCAGTGGTGAATGGTCAGTGCACAGAATAAAATGTCTTCCCCAGATGTAAGGCTTGGCCTTCTGGATCGCGTAGACTATGGCCAAACACTCCTTCTCCACGGTTGCCAAATGTCTCTCGCCTTTTTGAAGTTTCCTACTCAGGTAGGACACTGGATGCTGGTCACCATTCTCATCCTCCTGGCACAGAACTGCTCCTACCCCGCTGTTAGACGCATCGGTGTAGATGATGAACTCCCTGTCGAAGTCTGGAGCACGCAGCACTGGATAGTTGATGAGCGCCTGCTTCAACCTCTGGAACGCCGCCTCACAGTCGCTGGTCCACGGGATGCGGTCATCAGCCTTCTTCCTCGTCAGATCGGTCAGCGGAGCCGCAATCTCGCTAAACCTCGGGATGAACTTTCTGTAGTAGCCCACCAACCCAAGAAATGATTTGACTTTTTTCTTGGTGTTGGGTCTGGGCCAATCACGAACAGCTTCTATTTTGGCCTCCAGGGGTTTTATCACTCCTCCCCCTACCATGTGACCCAAGTATTTTCTTTCTGGGCTACCCAGCTGACACTTGCTCTCTTTACAGGACCTAGGCCAAAGCACTCCCTCCCCTGGGTTAAAGTGCCTCTCCCTGGCTTCCTGGTCATCCCAAGCTTTCTTTCTGACCTTTTGAGCTTGCAGGTTTTCTGCTGCTAGCTCTAGGTTTCTCTTTAGGTCATTCCTTAAAGAGTCTATATATGTCACAACATCTTGTGGGTCATCCTGGGTGATCTGCTCCCAATTTTGTTTGATCAAATCAAGGGGCCCTTTCACCCTTCTCCCAAATAAAAGTTCAAATGGACTGAACCCGGTGCTGGCTTGTGGCACTGATCGATAAGCAAACAAAAGGGATTGCAGCTTCTGGTCCCAATTGTTTGGATTCTCTGCCAAGTAAGCCCTAATCATGCGCATTAGAGTCCCATTGAACTTCTCAGTTAACCCATTACTTTCAGGATGATAGGCAGTGGTTTCCTTGTGCTTAATTCCACAGATTTGCCATAAGCGTTTCATGAGCTTTGATGTGAACGATGCGCCCAAATCTGTGATTATCTCTGAGGCAAATCCCATCCTGGACATATACCCCACCAAGGCATCTGCCACTGTGTTAGTTTCAATGTTAGTCAAGGGTATGGCTTCAGGGTACCTCGTGGCATGGTCCACAATGGTGAGAATGAACCTGTTCCCCCTCTTTGTGGCCTTGGGCAAAGGTCCCACAATATCCACCCCTATGCATTTGAATGGAGTGTCAATCACAGGCAAAGGGCACAACTTTGCTTTGGTCCTGTCGCGGCTATTCACCTGCCTTTGACACACATCACATTGTTTACAGAACTCCCTGATCTGCTTCCCTATGTCAGGCCAGTAAAAATTCTGTGTGATTCTCTGCTGTGTTTTGTTCACCCCTAAGTGTGCAGCAAACATGTCAGAGTGCCCCCTTTGTAAGATCATGGGGCGATACTTTTCAGGTACCACCAGCTGACTTCTGATCCCATCTCCCCCTTTTGAGATATTCCTCAGGGTCTCTCTATATAAAATCCCCTTTTTCTCCAGAAATCTCACTGGGGTTTCAGGTGTTAGCTGGGCGTCAGTCACCTGTTCAAAACACTTTTGGAGAGTGGCGTCTGCCTTTTGCTCTTGTCCAAATCTGCTGTCTGTGGTTAAGGTTTCCACCACAGCTTCTGAACTCCCCTCTGCTTCCGTCTCTGGCTCATCATTACCCCCCTGAACTGTCCCCGTGGTGGCTTGTGAACGTGTAATCACTAGCACCCGTTTCACATGTTCAGCCAGGTCATTTCCCACGAGCACGGCTGCTGGCAGAGTCGATGAAATCGCTAGCCGCCAAACTCCCCTCCAGCCTTGAAAGTTGACAGGTACCTCCGCGACTGGCAGTGAAATCACCTGCCCCTCAATCCCTGCCACCTTCATGCTCTCATTTGGGATTAGATATTCCCTAGGAATAATATCTGGATGGCACAGGGTCACCTGAGAACAAGTGTCCCGCAGCCCCCGATACTGACGGTCAAGTATTCCTACGTCCACCCCTGCTGTCTCAAACAATTGAGAATCTGTTCTCACCAGTAGGCAGCGCCTGACCTCTACAAGAGGACCATTTTCCTCAGCCTGATCAGCAGATGTAGCTGTTCCAGATTGAGTAGCCATGGCAACAGGCTCCCTCAGTGACAATGAGCCTTGCTCTTTCTGGACACAGAACACAGCTTTTGGCTTGGTCCCACTCGAATCCTGAGGCACAATTCCTTTTAGCTGCTTTAATTTCTCACATTCTGAGATTAGATGGCCCTTTCCCTGACAGAAGTAACATTTTCTGGTGTATTTTGATTCTCTCTCATCTTGTTTTGGTTTTCCCTCCAAAATCTGAGGTCTCGGTTTCATGTCTGAGGGCTTCCCTTCACCATGGGCCCCTCCCCCTTGCTGGCTTTTCCCTGGTCCCTGAGAGTACTTGCTGTAGGTTTCTTTAGGTTTCCCCACCGCTTTCCCCTCACCCAAGGGCTTTCTTATTTGGGAAATAAAATCTGCGATCTCGGCTGCTTCTGCCACAGATCTAGGTTTCCTTTCCCTCACCTGGAATTTCAGTTCCCCATGCAGGACTGAATAGAACTGTTCCAGCGCTATCAAGTCTTTGAGCTGCTGAAAGGTCTCTGTCCCCTCCTGAGATAGCCATTTCTCAAGCAGCCTCACCAATTGAGCCCCCACTTGGGTAAAAGTCTGCTCTGGTTTCTTTGTGAGGGACCTGAATCTTTGCCTCAGCTGTTCCGCATTTATCCCATGTCTTGCAAACACCAGTTTTTTAAACTCTGCAAAATCTTTCATCAGTTCCTCAGGCATCTCGGCATAGACCTCAGCCAGGCTACCACTGATTAAAGATCGCATGATGGTCATCTTCTCAGTTTCCCTCACTGAGAAGTCCACAAACGCTCTTTCCACTAAGGAAAAGAACACCTCAGGACAATCTCCCTTGTGGTACACAGGGAATTTCTTCAGGTCAGCCTTAGACAATTGGCCTCCCTCAGAATCCCTATTGTTATTATTGTTCTGGTTCATCAGTTCCAATTTTCTTAATTCAAACGCCATTCTTTCTTTTTCCAGAGCAATTTTCTCTCTCTCCTTCTCCATTTCCATTCTCTGTCTCTCTATTTCAAATTGCCTTTGTTTCTCTCTTTCCCTTTCCTCCATTTCAAATTGCCTTTCCCTTTCCTCCCTTCTTTCTCTCTCTAATCTTTCCTCCACTTCAAATTGCCTCATCCTCAGTTCATGCTGTTGGGCTATGAGCAATTTTCTGAGTTCTGGGTTCTGTTCTCCCGTGCTGTCACCTTGCACTGAGCCAAATTCATCCTCAGAACCTTGGTCTACCTGGGGGTCTTTCACTTCACCCATTTCTGCCATTTGGCTTCGAGTCAAGGGCATACTCCCCCCCAGAACAGGCTGCTTTAAAAAGTCAAGCCTCAAAATAAAACGACCACTTTTTTTTTCTTTTGCCTCAGAACCAGCTTTCCCTATAGATTGCTGCTGTCCTTCAGCACTACTTGCAACAGTTGCGAGCTAGAGTCTACCCCCCTCTGCTGGGCCTCTCAGCAGACAAGCTAGATCACTGCTACTACACAGTTTTGCCTCAGCTTTTTCCCGCCAAAACAGGCTGCCTCAGAGCTCCCTAATCTAGCCCCCAATCTGAGGTTACACGTTCTTCTACTAGTGCACCCCCCCGTGAGGTACACCTAGAAGATTACCTACGTGCTCTCAGATTGTCCCTGACTAGACCCCCCTTGCTCTGGGCACACTTGCCAAGGCTTTGCTGGACCGCTGGACAACTGGACCAGTCGTATCCCACACGCTGGACACCAATCAATGTGACAAACCCAGACCTACTGGGATATGCCACACGTTAACTAAGCTGCCACCAACCATTCCCTGTAAGAAGTCACACAGACCAGGGATGGATTTTTAACCAATAAAAGAATAAGGTTTATTTAAAACAACACACAGGGAAAATAAAATGATCAGGTGAATAAGATATAGTAACGTGGCTTATTCTCATTCATACATGCATACAGTTTGGTTCACACAGAACCCTTAACTTGAAGCACAGACCCTGAACCTATCAGTTCTGGCTAACCAACAGACACCTGACCCTATCAGGTTGGTACTCTGACACACAGTAGTACCCTGTCTGACACACAGACTCCCACACCAGCTTCTTCTTCCCAGCTGCTGCTTCTTCACATCCCAGCGTCTCAACTTCTCCACACACGCATCACATATATATACAGTAGAGCCCCTCCTCCTGATGTCCCGCCTTCCACTCCCCATAGGATGGAACTTTCCCTCCAAACCCATGACAGACAGGTAACATCAGTGCTGTATGTAACATGGCCCTCCTGAGAATCACTTTTTCATTCCAGTGGTGCTCAGGCATGGGAAAACTGGCTTTTAATGGTACCCAAAATATGCTGCCCCTCAATGAAGACACCTTTCTAATTTATAAGACCATACACGTTTTCTAATTTATAAAACCATACATCCCACACTGCTGAAGGATAGGCAAATATTCACCAGGAGATGAGCTTCAGGCAGCTGCAGCACAAACAGCTCTCTTTCTCACTATCATCACAGCAACCTTGTAAGGGAGATACAAAGTAAAATGTGTAGCTACTGTTTGAGCTAATTGTTTTGTGCAGAAAAAGCTTCTCCATGTGATTAGCCAATGATTGAAGCCATCTATGGTTTAAAAGAAACAGAGATATGACAGTAAAATATGTATGGGTAAATGTAACTTTGGGCAAAGAGTGCATAGAAATCAGGTAACTGACAGCAGTGAATGAGGATGGGAATTTTGGGAACTGTAGTCCATGAAAGACCCATTCAAAGCTCATCTCTTTCTCCTTCCATCTAACACACACACACACACACACACACACACACACACACACAATTGTTGCTGCTGCTCACCTGTTTGTTCTTCTTTCTCTTCACTAATAGTTAGAGGTGGCTCCTCCATTTCCATATCATCACTGGTGTTGCAACCTCACAGTCCTCTGCTGTTCTATAGTGAAGGAGAAAATGTAGAAGAAAGGAAGTGAAGGGGAGTGGTGAGTACTGGTGGGTATTCATAAATATAGTGAGGGATGTATGAAATTATGCATGGTCTGAAGAAAATGTTTTCTTTAATTTTACGAGATCCTGATGTCATCCAGTGAACCTGAGCTATGGTAGATTCAGGAAATACAAAAGGAAGACCTTTCTCACAAAGTACATGATAGAGTATTGTGGAATTCATGGCCAGAATACATGCTGATAGCCACTACATTGGTTTAAAGTGGGATTAGACAAAAGCCTTGTTCAGGTGTATCGCAATAACCTATGTAGGGCTGAAGAGATGAAAGAAACAAGGGCTTGCACATGGACTGCACCACCATGTCCCTGCCCCACTCAGAAGCCTCACAGACCTTCACATGTTTAGCATGAACATCTGCAACAGAACCTCTAAGTTGATGGATTCTGATCATTATAGTAAGCAGGGCGCTTCCCTATCTGAGGCTATCCCAAGCCAGTTCACTTCTCAAATGCAGATGTATGTCTACAGGGGTCTCCCAGTCCCACACTGACTCAGTGGAGATCAAAGAAGCATTCAGTTGACAGTTGCTCTGGATGCCAAAGGCTTTTCCATTGACATCTTCCGTTCCCACTGTTGGCAATCACTATCACTTCCTGCCTTGAGATCAACAATTACACAAGTTAGTTGGACATTAATCTTATTATCTCATAATGTTTTGTTCTTGTTTTGCTTTCCTATTTGGAATGTTCTCCAGGCAGGGCTTGGACGTTTCTTGCATCTTTTGCTTGCAAGGGACATTAATAATAAAGGTTTGTTTATTTTTCTGTTGCTATAGCCTGCAGTGAGTATACATGGTGGGTAATTTTCATTGAGCAGCTGTAGATTTGCTACCAGGGATTGACCAGAAAATCTCCCCACCCCCTGATCCTGTAAGTGGTAGCTACTCGCTAGGAGAGTATAACCAACTCTGAAAGAGAGGATTGCATTTGCCAAAGAGCTTGAGTGGATCTGGACAGGCAGGAGTAGGATAACTTTTTAAAGGGAAGTCATTATTCTGCCATTGTATGTGTGTCAGAAGCCACATTGTGTGAGTAGTGCATGCACACGCACACGTGTGTGCGCGCGCACATGCACACACACACACACACACACACACACACACACACACACACAAACACACACACACCTTTTTACATTCTTTTCTTTTTTGGGAAGCTGAGAAATAACTTTCCTTCTTGGCTAAGTCTTCTTTCATTGGTTTCTTTCCAAATTGCAGTGAAAATGTTACCGAGAAGTTTGCAGTCCTATATAATACATGCTTCCCTGTTCCTTTTTCCCCCTGGTTATTTATTTATTTAAAATAGTTTTACCCTGCCTTTCTCCTTAAAAGGACATCTCCTTTTGGTGTTCCTGGAATTTGGTGCACTGTGAATACACGTGGGCCTTCCTTTTTATCTAGATGTAAAGCTATGTCTGTGAAAGACTGCCAGTGTACAAAATGCACTGGCCAGTGAATCATGTAGTGATTCAGGCCCTGAAGCTAAATATTAACAGTTCTTTAAGCACATAATCATACCACAAAATCTGCTTCTTGTGTGCTATGGATGTAAATACTTCATTATCCTATCCTCACAGAGGAGGACAAGGTATTGATATGTTCTTCTCCTTGCTGGCTATGAATGCAAGGAATTTGTATATGTTCTCTCACATTTGTGAAAATGATATCTTGTACAGAATTGTGCTGTGAAACTTAGATTCATGTCCTTTCTCCTTGAGAACCAAGAGACCTTCAACCTCTTCCATTCCCATTCTGGCAGGCACAGAATGGCTGATCATTAAGAAATACCAATGAAGTCATCCTTGTTTGATATTCTTCAATACACCCTTCCTATTCTGTTTCAGTCTGCCTCCCAAGGGAAGGAGCTGGTGCTTGGCTGCTTGCCTTTCCGACCTCAAATTGAGCAAGACACCTTTCATTCCAGCTGTTACACAGCTGATGTCTTAATTCCCAGCCACCTGGACCCAGAAGCCAGATGCCCACACTAGCAATGCCTTACAGCTTTATTTATTTTGCCCACAATGATGTGGAGGACAGGAAAAGGTGAGGAGGAGGAATGGCAGCTTGATTCTTGGGTCCCTCAACTCTTTCTTTCCTCTTGCAAATTAATTGTAAAATCCACTGGCCACAAAAGAGGGTGAGAGCCAGTTGCATGAGAAGTTGAGGATTTTTGCACTCAAGAAAAGAAGGAAGGTCAGCAACTGCTGATGCTTACGTTGAGTTCTGAATTTTTTTTCTCCTTGATTCCAAAAATCCAGCAAGAACTTCCTTTCCTGTTCCTCCATGAGAAAGGTTTATTTTCGTGAGGGGGTGTAGGTGACTAGCCCTTATCTCCCTAAACTCAAGGGCATTTGGTGGTCTTATCTGAGGCTCTGCATGCAGGAGGTGGTGCTAGAATCCATCTCCTGCTGTTGCAGCTGGTTATCACAGACTACTACAGTATTTCTTTTTTTATCTCTGGGAATGTAGTCATTGGCCACCTTAGTAAACATCAAGACACTAAAGGAGGTGACAGCTGGTTCTTAGAGTAGCAGTTTGGAACCTTACTTCCTCTTGGAAATTAATTTCAGTAGCTACTGTGTACTGTACCAGGCATGAAAGGTGATGGCAATCAATTGTCGGGGTCGGAGTTTGGATTCTTGGCACCCATTCTTGCAGGCTTCCATGCATCTAGGAGAGAAAACTCGGAATTCCACACAGAGAGCAGTGGCTGCTGATCTTCCTTCTCATCCTGAGTGCAAATAATCCAAACACGTACTCTTGCAATATCTGTTACTTCCTTTTGCTTGGTGAAGTGGGTGGTGAGTTCCATAATTAGTGTGCCAGAAGAAAGAAAGAGCTGTGAGTCCCATGGGTTCCCCTGTCACCCTTACAACTGGCTGTCAACCTCCTCAACTCTTTCTCCCCCCATCAAGCACCAAAGGGGATGGCAACCTGTATCAAAAACAGTTGTTTGGAATCTTTATAACAGCTCTTGTTTCCACACCCAGGTGGGAATGCTGGCAGTCTTAGCCTTTCTTATGAGTGTATGGTCAGCAGTTAACCAAAATATATATATATATGAAATTGGAAAAATAAAATCAAGATTTAAAGCACTTCATGCAGTGTTCTGTATAGGCTAGCAACTTGGTTCTCCAACCAAGGTGGCTGGCATTTGTTCTTCCACAGGATCACTATGATTGATCAGCCCGTGTAGAGCTGCATTTGAAAGAGAAAAATCAACTTACCCCCAGCCTTGTATGCATGCAGACCTCTTTGGATCCTAATCTCTGTGTATTTTGGATATTCACAAGATTGTTCTATCGGCATCAGTGGTTCAGTCATATTTTCAGTAATTATTGGAACATATGTACTATATGGAATAAGCATATTGGATTCATTTATCATGATTGTTTTCTGTGCTTCTATTATAGGTAAAGGTAAAGGTTCCCCTTGACAATTGAGTCCAGTTGTGTCCGACTCTAGCGGCCGGTGCTCATCCCTGTTTGTAAGCCGAAGAGCAGGCATTTGTCTGTAGAAACTTTCCATGGTCGTGTGGCCAGTATCACTAGACACGGAACACCATTACCTTCCCACCAAGGTGGTACCTATTCATATACTCACATTTGCATGCTTTTGAACTGCTAAGTTGGTAGGAGCTGGGACAAGCAATGGGAGTTCACCCCATCACACAGATTGGAACTATTAACCTTTTGATCGACAGCCTAGTGGCGCAGCAGTTTAACCCGCAGTGCCACCTGTACCCCCTATTATACTTAATTCTATTTAACTTGGAACCATTTCAACTTGCACAGAAGGATTTAGCATGTACATGATGCTGAAGGATTGTGCCAATAAATCATTTGTGAACAAAGCATGATGTTAGTTGGGAATGAACTGCTGGTTTGTAGTGGTTCATTTTTTGGCCAGACAGGGGTTTGGCACTTCCCAGCCCTGCCTCCTCCAGCAGGTGCCCACTCAGAGACAGCACCGGGTGTGTGTGTGTGTTAGGAAGTTGAGGCACTGTTTCTGAGTGTGCACCTGCCAGAGGAAGCAGGCTGGGAACCACCAAACACCTGTTCAGCTGGAAAATGAATCACTGAACCAGAGGTTCATGCCCATCTCTATATGCTATTAAATCATACATTGGCTGAAATCCTGTTGCTTAGCTTTCAGTGCATTCGGAACTAGCATATTAAAGTGTATGAGCCCCCAAGAATCCCAGTGAGGACCCTGTTTGCTAGCTAGGAACAGACTGAGAGTTACAAATGTTCTTACGCTAAGCAACAGAGTTTCAACCATTAGTTTAGAAATATAAGTAAAGGTTCCCCTTGACATTTAGTCCAGTCGTGTTGGACTCTAGGGCGCGGTGCTCATCCCTGTCTCCAAGCCGTAGAGCCAGTGTTTGTCCGTAGACAGTTTCTATGGTCACGTGGCCAGCGCAATTAGACACGGAACGCCGTTACCTTCCCACCATGGTGGTACCCATTTATCTACTCGTATTTACATGCTTTTGAACTGCTGGGTTGGTAGGAGCTGAGAAAAGCGACGGGAGTTCACTTTGTCACGTGGATTCGATCTTACAACTGCTGCTTTTCTGACATTGCAGCACAGAGGCTTCTGCAGTTTAACCCGCAACGCCACCACGTCCCATTAGAAATATATTTAATATCAAATCTGCGATAAAACTTATTTTCAACAGCAGCATATAAATGTATCTACAAAGAGGCTTTCATGAAATTTTTCAAATTTACTTTCAGTGTAAATAAATCCATTAGTTATTTAGAAACATCACAAAATGAATCACATATTTTTAAAGGAGCAACATAATCACATGGCCTATATTTGCTGAAATTCTGTGGCTTAGCACAGTAAGTCACAACTAGAGTAGGCCTAGTGGAACTTTCAAAGGAGTTGACTCACCAAGTTGTCACTAATTCAGATGGCCTACTCTAGTCATGACTTACTGTGCTGAGCCACAGGATTTCAGCTGTTTTCTTGACTAAATAAATTTCCTAACGGCGAAGAAAAATAAGAGCAAGACAGAAATAGTACTGTATAGTGTAATATGTTTGTGCACCAATCACTTTTTTTCTTGAATTGTGTCTTTCAGAAAACACACTTGAGAATGTTTGCCTTGAGTAGCAAATATATGCCATTATGAATAATTATTTCTGGAATTCTTTAATTAGTGGGCCTGGAGTTACCATCTTTGTTCTTTGGTAATTATCATCTGAGATAGTAGTTGTATCCTTATTTATTTCTACACCACCAGCAAGATGTAAAAAGCTTAATGCTGCAGGATAATTAGCTTTTTCAGGTTATAATAAGGGAAGCAGGGAGATATTGGCCCTTTCCATTTCTGTTAGTCAAATCCAAACTCAACAGCATTGTAGTTTTTACACAATGTTAGTTTTCAGATATAAGAGAGAAATTTCTTGCTTTCAGCATTGGGTGGGTAAGAAGGAAAAGCCTGGTGATATTTCAAACAAACAAAAGCAGAAATATTGCTATAAATCAAATTCTAAACTCCATAGATGATACATTTATAGCTCAGCCAGAAATTGACAAAAAATGTGAAAGTCATCACCACTACAACACCAAGAAAAACAATGTTAAATGAAACTGGTACAGACAGTGCAAGGATTGTGACTATTACAACAGGTTAATATTGGCCCATTCTGCATTAGTTTATAGTCTGCACAAAACTTTCCACATATTCTTCTACGTGAACATTTATATCATTTTTGTATTCAATTTTCCCTAATGTTTGGATTTTTCTGTGCATCTCTTGGCTGGAGAAATGTTTTACAAAATTCGACAATGTGCAAAAAACAATGGACAACTGCTTTTCAGTTTGCATGCTTTTTGGGAGGTGCAAATAAAGGTTAGTTTACATTAAAACAGAAGTCAAATGACCTTCCCAGCTGAGAAGGTGAATAGCATAATGGAGAGGAGATAATTTCTCCAATCAGAGATAACTGGAGTTACCCTTTCCTTTATATGTTCCAGACTGTGAGAGGGCAGGGATACCCAGGGATGGGTGCCCAGGAGGGGCAAGAGAAAAAGGACTGCTGATAAGCTGTTGGCTTTTTCTTTCACAAATGAAATAATTCGCACCATGGTGGTCCTATGGTTCTGTTTCACTGGAAAAGGAAAATACAATAGACAAACCAGTGGTTTGTGCCAATCTCTAAATCGAACATGGAATGGGACAGTCTGATATAATGTAGCTTTATAATGTATTAGAGATGCAGTGCATAATCTATGGGTTTTTTTTAAAAAAATAACCGATTTTAGCATTTCATTTTGTTATTCTGATCATAATGATGCATTTGTTACATTTGGCATTTGTTATTTTGCAACAGCAATAACATTGCTTTTTTTTAAATTACAACCAAGCTTATATCTAATACAAGTACAGACTGGTTCTGACAGTCTTTGGGAGGGAGTGCTGGAGGATTTGAACCAAATTGAAAAGACAGAGGTAAGTAAACATAGTAGAAAGGGTCATAATGCTCAAAATATAAATGCAGGGTGCTCACCTGGAAGGGAAATGGAAAATGTATTATGTTATGATTTCTGTAATTTAAAAGGAGAGATGAAATGCTAGAGGGCAGTGGTGGGCAAACTTTGGTCCTCTACATACTCTGGACAATGACTCTTATAGTCCTCTACCATTGGCCATTCTGGACGGGGATGATAGAGTTATAGGCCAAAACACTGTGAAAGCTAAAGGTTCCCCAGTACTAACTCAAAGTGACACTTTGCTTTGTTTTTCAAGATATGTTTCAAGTCTAAATATACATATATCCTTGTTTTCAACACAACATAGTAATTTAGCGGAATAGATTATTTGATTAGATACAGCAGTTAACATATTTGAGTGTTTGCGTTTTTCAGCACACCGTTTTTTTTAATAAGGGCTGGACTCAATGATCCATAGGGACTCTTCCAGGTTTGCAGTTCTAAGATTATTATCTAAGATTATAATTTACACACTGTGTTAGTTAAATCCATGCATAGTGCAACTGAGGGAGATGATGGATTCTTGCAAAATCACTCATTCTCTCTGAGTCAAGCTGTCTTGACACTTTATAACAAGCTGTTGAGTAATGACTAGTCCCGTGAGATGCTAGTTCCTCTCTATTCAGCACTGGTTAGGCCTCACCTTGAGTATTTTGTCCAGTTCTGGACAAGGATTAGGACAAGACAAGGAATGCTTTTCTTCATTGAGGTTTCAGCAGTTAGCGTGGAATGTCTCTGTTCAAAGCGATCATCTTTTGTCTATGCGAAACAAAGTAGAAACAGAAAGACTCATTTGATTACAAAGATTCAGACCATCTACTGTATCTGATGCTTCTGATTTTTAGAAGTTGATACAACAACACAACAGCTGTCACAGTTTTGCATACTTGCACAATCTGTTTTTGTAGGGATGAATACTTTCATCCGTAATAGGAGAAGATATATCAGTGTCTCCCAGACAAAGTGAAAATTTTCTCTTCCTTGGGCATGAGAATAAGACAAGTGAGGATTTGCACTCCAATTAGTACCTAGAGTGGATAATGGAAATTATTAGTCGCAACTAGTGTAAATCCCACTCATCTCAGATGGAACTAACATTAGATTTATTCCATTGTGACTCTCTACAGTACTAACACTGAAGTTAGCTCATTGTGTTTTTATTCAAATTAGACACTTGAAGGTGGCATTTCTTTCATATGTACTGTACCTACTTGAAAATAAGCCCCATTGAATATCCTACTACTAATGTAAAGCATCAGACAACTGTTTTTCTAAAATCATGGTTCAGCTGCAGTTCAGTTAGCAGTTCAGTATAGATAGAGTGAAACAATTCCCATCTTCAACTTTCTTTAATGTTAGACAATTGGCAGATTTTACTTCTAATTTCAGTGACTGCTAAATCACACCTGTCATGTTAAATATTCTCAAAATGTTTCGTATTCCAAGACTTCAAATTTAGCCTTTTGGGGGGGGAAATGCCCCAGGTGTTTATCACAATCATTCAATTCTGCAACTGTTGCTTACATAGCCACATCTTTGCTTTTCAGATGGATGTCTTTTTATACACTGCAGATGCAAAATTTCCGGTAAGTACATTTTACAAATGTGAGCATATCTTACAAAACATGTTGCATATACCTTGCAACCTATATGATGTGTTTCAGTTTTTTAAATACTGTAGTTACTGAGACCTAGTTCTCATAACACATGCCCTAGCTATATCATACCTCATCTACCTTAATGGTCTCATTATTTGACTGCCTTTGAACAGCACTGGGAGACTTCAGCCATCCCAAAATGTGGTACTGTGTTCAAGTCGCTAAATATGAGTTACTAACACCCATATCTCTCCCCATATTTACCTGTCACTAAGATATCTGTGTGTGGGTGCAAAGGCTTTATCTATCTCCCACCACTAACAATAATACATTGTGTGGAGTTGTGGATTTTTTTCAGCTGTAGCATCTAGGTTTCCCTTAGAGGCTCAACTGGCATCATAATTTCTTTTATTTTAGGGCCCACTTAAAAACTGGCTGTTCATCCAAACTTTGGGTAATGAGAGAGATCTTGACTTTCTCTCCCCCACTTTTTTGGCCTACTCAAGTTAATTATAAAACTATTATAAAATGTTCTTAAAATGTTTTAATAACTTTAAATACAGTATTTCAATGGTATTAGATTCATTTAACCTCCAAAATCCTCTTATGTAACTTACAACATTATTGGGGAAAGGCAGCAATACAGTGGCAAATTGTTGCTAACTAGGGTCCCTGCTGTGATTCATTTTGGGTTTTCTTGTTGTGTGTGAGTTGGGTTGCTTTATGCACAACCTGGAAGCCAAGCAGGGACACTTAAATTAGTGGCAGCTATAACTAATGGTTCCTGCTTGGATTCCAGGTTGTGTGGGAAGCCACCTGACTCAAGCACATTGAGGAATCACAGCAGGAACTCCAATTAGCAGTGAAGTGCTGCTGTGAAGATATAATTCCCCCTATGCTGCCTACAGTATGCAAAATAATTTTCACTAATGTGATGTTATTGATTGTATAGTATTGTGTGATCTACTGGTATAGGGTGGTCTACAAATACTTTAGGAATGCAAAAAAGGTACAATAGTTACCTGTTGGAAGATGGAACTTCTTGGTTGAAAAAAAAACTGTGCTGTCTTCTGATTGTAATCTGCTTTATTTCTCAAGTCAGTTCAAATTGCTTGTCATAATGTTTAAAATCCTACATGGTTTGAGACCAGGATTTCTGAAGAACTACTTTCTCCTCCTAAGCCGGTCACTTCCTTAAGATCATCAACAGAGATCCTCCTGTGCGTGTCACAATAACTGATGAAATACATCTAGCTGGAATGAGTGAGAATGCATTATCCATAGCTGTGCGAAAGCTTTGGCATGTCTTCCAAGAGAAATGTACCAGTTCAAGGAAAATGATAGGAATTGTTAAAAGATCCAGATTGTCATCATCAACATGATTAGCAATAAATCTTGACATTTTATACTTTTCAAACCTTCGGGGTTGCCCCTTTTATTGTGCCACATAATCAACATCCCTTTCCCAACCTGATATTTATGATTTATTTGGTGAGTGAAAAAGTCTCCTTTAGGGAACACTCTGCTGCTGCCGCCACCACCTCTGTTTCTTCATAGTCTGTACAGACGTGAGTGTTATATTCTTTATTTCATTACTACTAAATAACTTTCTTAAAGCTCCCCTTAAAACAAATAATGTGGTTAGTTTTATTCAGGAGCAAACAAAAGAGAGTTTATTTAGGATTACAGGTAACTAGAATAATGAGAAAGGTAATTTATCAAGTATTTAAACTGAAATCTATATTAGTCTACAGTATTCACACACACTTCCACATAAACAACTCTCCTGCATTCAAGTTCAAGAACAACTGTTCCCACAGACCATATAACACTCTCTTCTCAAGGACTCCCAACTCCTGAGTACGCAAAACAAACTCCTTGGCTGGATGACCAAATTGGAGTGAGCAGGATCAGGCTAAATAGGGTTGCTTGCTTAACGGGCAGTTGAGGTCAGACAGAGGTGTGCGGTGAACATAAGAACATAAGAGCCCTGCTGGATCAGGCCAAGGGCCCATCTAGTTCACAGTGGCCCCATCAGATGTCTCTGGGAGCACTTGAGACAACTAGATAGCTGTCTCCTGATACCCCTCCCCTGCATCTGGCATTTGGAGGTACCTTTCTGTTAAGCCTGGAGATTATACATCCCCATCATGGTTTGTAACCTGCAATGGAGTTTTCCTCCAGGAATCTGTCCAATCCCCTTTTCAAGGCATCTAGGCCACTGCATCCTGTGGCAAGGAGTTACACAGACTAACATGCTAGGTAAAGAAATATTTTCTTTTGTTTTTTCTCACTCCCAACACTCAATTGGAGTGGATGTCCCCTGGTTCTGGTATTGTGTGAGAGGGAAAAGAGCTTCCCTCTATCCACTTTATTCATCCCCTGCATATTTTTATACATCTCAATCATGTCCCCCCTCAGCACCTTTTCTCTAGACTAAAGAGCCCCAAATGCTGTAGCCTTTTCTCATAAGGGAGGTGCCCCATCCCAGTCAGAATTTTAGTCACTCTCTTCTGCGCCTTTTCCAATCCCACTATGTCTTTTTTAAGGTACAGCAACCAGAACTGTACACATTACTCCAGGTGCAGCCGTACCATCATTTTGTACAATGGCATTATAATGTTGGCTGTTTTATTTTTCAATCCCCATTTTAATGATACCTAGTGTGAAATTGTTGCTTCTCATCATGGGGTTTTCTGCGACCAACATGAATTTGGCCCAGCTTTGGGAGGCAGTGGAAGACAGGACGGCCTGGCGTGCTCTGGTCCATGGGGTCACGAAGAGTCGGACACGACTAAACGACTAAACAACAAACAACAACGAAGTGTGAAATTGGCCTTCTTCACTGCTGCCGCACACTGGTTTGACACTTTCATCATGCTGTCTACCAGCATACCGAGATCTCTTTCCTGATGCATCATGGACCGTTCACACCACATTAATTGATAACTAAAGTTTTGATTTTTTTGCCACAAAGTGCATTCCTTTACATTTTCTTATATTGAAACGCATTTGCCATTTTGCTACCTATTTTCCCAGTTTGGAGAAATGCTTCTGGAGCTCTTCATAATCCTTTCTGGCTTTCACCACCCAGAAAAGTTTTGTGTCATCTGCAAACGTGGTCACCTCACTGCTTATCCCTGTCTCCAGATAATTTATGAATACAGTCGTGCCTCGCTTTATGATTGCCCTGCAATTGCGATCGCAAAACAATGGTCTAAATGGGGTTTTTTCACTTTGTGATGATCAGTTCCCTGCTTCGGGAACCAATTCTTTGCAAAACAATGATTTTAAAACAGCTGATCGGCAGTTTCAAAATGGCCACCGGATAAACAAAATGGCTCCCTGCTGTTTTCTGGGATGGATTCCTCGCGAGACAGGCAGCGAAAATGGCTGCCCTATGGAGGATCTTCGCTGGACGGTGAGTTTTGACCCCATTGGAATGCATTGAAGGGGTTTCAATGTGTTTCAATGGTTTTTTTTTCCGCTTTACAATGTTTTTGCTTAACGGCGATTGTCTTGGAACGGATTATCACTCTTAAGCGAGGCACCACTGTAGGTTGAAAAACACTGGTCCCAGGACAGATCCCTGGGGCACACTGTTTTTGCCTCTCTCCATTGTGAAAATCACCCATTGACACCTACTCTCTGTTTCCTGGTTCTCAATCCATAAGAGGACCTGCCCTCTTATCCCCTGACTGTGGAGTTTTCTGAGCCACCTTTGGTGAGGGACTGTGTCAAACGCCTTTTGAAAATCCAGATAGACAATATCCATTGGTTCACCTGCATCCACATGCCTATTGACTTTCTCAAAGAATTATAAAAGATTTGTGAAGTAAGACTTACCCTTACAGAAGCCATGCTGATTTTCCCTCAGCAAGGCTTGTTCCTCTATGTGTTTTAAGATTTTATCTTGGATAAGGCTTTCCACAATGTTCTCTGGAACTGACATTAGGCTAACCGGCCTGTAGTTTCCCAGGTCCCCCCTCCTTCCTTTTTTAAAGATTGGCATGACATGTGCCGTTTTAAGAGACTTGTATATTTTAATTTCATTCCTCAGTTCCTTAATAACTCTTGGGTGAATGCCATCTGGGCCCGGTGACTTACTGATCTTCAATTTATTGATTCGGTCTAAAACATCCTCTCTTTTAACCTGTATCTGATTTAATTCATTAGTCTGGGGGGGGGGCATTCAGGCAGTGGAATCTGCCCAAAGTCTTCTGTCGTGAAGACAGATGCAAAGAACTCATTTAATTTCTCTGCAATCTCCAAGTCCCCCTTTGCCCTCTCTCTCCCTCACCATCCAGAGGGCCAGCTGCTTCTCTGGCAGGTTTCCTGCTTCTAACATATTTAAAGAAGCTTTTATTATTCCCCTTTATATTGCTGGCCATACTTTCCTCAAAGTCTTTCTTTTTCTTCCGTATCATCTTCTTACATTTCTTTTGCCAGAGTTTATGTTCCTTTTTATTTTCCTCATTTGGGAAGTATTTCCATTTATGGAAGGACCCCTCCTTGCCCTTCAAAGTCTCTTGAACTCTGCTTGTTAACCATGCCGGCACCCTCTTGGATTTAGGTGAGCCCTTCTTTCTTTGCGGTATACACTTCTGCTGGGCCTCTACTACCGTTGTTTTAAACAGGCTCCATGCACTCTGGAGATATTAGGTTCTTTTTACATTCCCTTTCAACTTCTTTCTAACTAGTTCCCTCATCTGAGGGAAGTCCGTCCTTCAGGAATCAAGGGTTTTTGTGTCAGATTTGCTTGACACTCTCCCCCCAACATGCATGGCGAAAGAGATTGCAGCATGGTCACTATTTCCTAGTGGCTCAGTGACATTCATGTCCCTAACCAGGTCCTGAGTACCACACAATATTAAATCCAGAGTCACCTATCCTCTGGTGGGCTCCATGACAAATTGCTCCAAGGCACAGTCATCTAGTATGTCAAGGAACCTGGCCTCTCTTTCTTGACCCGAGCACACATTGACCCTGTCAATGTGAGGATAACTGAAGTCCCCCATGATTACAATCCTTTCCCTCTTGGACACCTCCCTGATTTGTCTCCTCATTTCAAGGTCCCCCTCAAGTTTCTGATCTGGAGGATGAGAGCATACCCCCATTATCACATCACTCCTTGGGCCTGGTTGTTTAACCCACAGTGATTCTATGATGGAATCAGACCTGCTGTCCATCTCCATTCTGCTGGATTCTACCCCTTCTTTGACATAGATGGCCACCCCCACCTCCAACACACTCCTCCCTATCCCTCCTATAGAGTATATAGCCTGGGACTGCTGTATCCCACTGGTTCTCTGAATTCCACCAGGTTTCCGTTATGGCCACTATATCAATGTTATCCCTAGCCACCAAATGTCCCAGCTCTCCCATCTTTGCTCAGAGGCTTCTGGCATTTGCATAAAATTACCGTACCTACATACTGGTTCACCCAAGAAGGGCTGCATGTTTGTTTCTTTTTTTCCACAGCTTCTCCTTCCAGTGGACCAACTATCACATCCCATCACACTCCCAGTCCTAATTCCTACACTGCCATCACAGTTCTCTACCCTCTCCACCCTCATTCCACAGGGATGAGGAGTCCCAAACTGGACGCTGCTTGGCTCCTGTCAGCTTTCCCCCGGGCTTCAGTTTGGAAGCTGCTCTGCCACCATTTTAATGTTACGTTCCGGGAGTCTAGTTCCATGTTCGTTCAAGCGATGTCCATTCCTCTTGTACAGGCTTGGCTTGTCCCAAAATGTTGCCCAGTGTGTAATGAATCTAAACCCCTCCCCCTGGCACCACTGTCTCATCCACACATTGAGACCCCTGAGCTCTGCCTGCCTAGCTGGCCCTATGCATGGAAATAGGTAGCACTTTTGAGAATGCTACCTTTGAGGTCCTAGCTTTGGGCTTCCTCCCTAACAACCTAAATTTGGCCTCCAGGACCTCACAGCTACATTTCCCTACCTCTTTGGTGCCAACATGCACCACCACTGCTGCCACCTCCCCAGCACTCTCTACCAGCCTATCCAGAAGAGACATGATATCCGCAACATTTGCACCAGGCAGACAAGTCACCGTGCAGTCCTCACAACTGTAACAAACCCCTCGCTCTGTGTTCCTGACAATAAAATCGCCCACTACCAGAAGCCCTTTCCCCCCTCCCCCTGAGGAGTATCCTCAGTGCAACTGGATATGGGCCAGTCACCTGTAGAAGGGGTCCCCTCTAGAGGATGGTTTCCCTCTTGTCCAGATTGGCATCCTCTAGCCCGGAGACTTCCAATCCCAGCAGCTGAGGAGTGGGACGATGCCTGAAGGTCCTTGGAAGTCTCACCATGGTCCCTCTCTCCTTGTCTCTGCTTCTCCTGGTCCGCAACCAAGACCTCAAGGGAGCAAACCCGTCCCCTGAGTTCTTGGAACTCCTTGCAATGAGGACACACCCTTGGCTTTTGCTGAAGAGGCATATAGTCATACATATGACACTTGATGCAAAACATGGGATAGCCCCCAACCCACTGCTGTCTGTCTGACTACATGCTGATATTTGTTTAGAGCCTGCCAAATCTCTTCTCAAGGGAAGTGACAGGCAGAATCTGGGACCCTTCGTTGCAGGCGGCACTTGTGTTAGAGCCTACTCGGTGCAAACTTTATATCCAGGTGCAAGGAAACCACACCACATCTGAAGTAGACTGGGTTGACAGTGAATGTCATTTTTTCCAGGTTGTCTTATCATGGAGATATGTACTTACTAAAAGGGCCAATTTATATATTTTCATAGAGCAAATTGCTGATCATACTTTGATTCAGGCAGGTTGACCCAAAAGGATGAGACATGTCATTTCTGAATGAGACTGTAAAGCATTCAAACAGTAAATGCACTGAAATTTTCTTTCTAGGCTAATTGTAGTATACGTGTAAAGAAATGTTTTGTTGAGGAGATGAAAGTAATTGTATATGAGTCTCAGCTTGAAAACAATAACAAGGTTCATGGCACCATGAGTAGAATTATCAGAATTGTCATGGAGGATTTAGAAGGCAGGCAGGTAAGTGAAACACTATGCAAACTACATGTTATGCTTGTATTGTATGCAGAAAATTTGCAAAAGCCACAATTCCCTCTTGCAAGGTTGTCACACCTTTCTGATACTGATGTCACAACTCACATTGTCTTTTCACTTGACTACTGACGTGGTGGTCTCTTTAAATCACCACAGAAATAAATATGTTTTCTTTAATAATCTTCACATTTCCTCTCTTCCTTCTTTGCTGCCACCAACCTTTAGCTGCCTCTATTGGTGTGTATTTGCCCTTATAACACCTTCCATATACCTGTTTATACTTCAGCTACTAAGTGGCTGAACTGAGCACCACTTAGTTTGAATAGAACAAATAAGGTTTTATTAATAAGTGTTAAAAGAGTGTTGTTTATTCATAAATTTTACATTCATTCAGTGCAATCTTTCACTCTTTCCATTACCTCTTCCCCACCTCATTTTCTCTCAGACTGCTCTCCCTCACTTCTCTCCACACCAGACTGCTCAAAAACCTCACCAGTACTCCACCCCCCTACTTTCTCACAGCCAATTAGAGCCACTCTTACTGACATTCCATGTTCCTCACTCACCCCCTCCCTTGCATACTTGCCAAACCATATAAACAATACATTTAACTATAATTTGTCATCACAATGTTCCTCAACAGGAGGTATCTTTTACCAGCAAATATAGAAATGGAACAGAGAAGTGAACAGAGTATGCACTTATTTACAGAGCTTCTCTGATGCATTCGTTTCTCTGATTGACCATGGCATGTTTTCATGTATTCTTCAATTGTGTGCATTTTCAGCAAGTATGTTGACATTTCATGCAAATAGAACATGCCACAGGTCTCATTAATGTGCAGATTTTTGAGGCAAGGTGTGTTTTGTCTTGCAGTACGTCTTGGGAAATGTGTAATTAGAAATTTTGGTGAGAATTTTGAAACCATCCCAAAAAGTCCCCATCCCTAGAACTGCCTACTTTTGCTTGTTGCTTTTCTTTGAACGTTTCTTCCAAACTGCTTTGATTTCCATAAGTTATCAGACTCCTATCTGCAAATATGTGACCATAATTTTGACTTCTTGAGTGGGAGGGTTTTAGTCATAAAACACAGAAACACATAACTGTCCTTTGAGCTATATATATGTTTATAAATTTTTGTTTGCACTGTGTGGGTGTTGTAGCATCCACCACCAGCCTCTAAGGCTTAGTTAAGTGACATAATCGTAGCCAGCAGCAGCACAGATGAATCCATATGTCTTGGCCATTTTCATACTTAAGGCCAAGGATATATAACCTCTGAACAACCTCCAGTGAGACAGTTCAGGTGCTGCATAAATCCTTTTGAGAGATTTGTTATGTCCCATCAAGTTGCATCCAACTTATGTGAAATATTTAATTTTACCATTAACACTACTCCAAGAGTATGCACTTATTCCATGACTCCTCCTAGTGGGATTCTTTTACTTAGTTTGTACTTCAAATCAGGTCTGCTGGGTCCTGGTCCAACAGTCTCTTGAGAGATTTGCATGTATAGTTTTGGAATATTGCACAAGGATATGAGGAAATACCTCAAGATTTTGCATACATTCATGTAGAATGTGTGCCATAAGGCACCCCTTTTGAGATGCCCAAAAGAATACTCATAGCAACCTAATATTTTGTTGGGAGAACTCTGAGACGTGAACAGATTCTAAAGTGAGGAAACAGAGAATGCTGAAAAGTAGATATAGAGATGCTAGCGGCTGGTTTAGCATAAACAATAATAAATAAACTTTATTAAACACCCCAAATCTGCAACCTAAGATATTGGCTTCATTTTACCTAATACAGTACTTTAATTGGCTGCATATGCCAAGACAAGGATTTGCCATAAAATGAATAGATATATGTGGCGTCTGCCCACCCAGGTCATGAATATTAAGGTGCTATCTGCATCAACCAATGTGAGTGCAGGAGAGGCAGAGTCACGAGATATAAGAGTCTCTGCAGGGGGAGAAGAGAGTTAGATTGGAGATTAGAGGATTTGTGTTTTTGGAGATTGAAGGATTGGGTGAACTGGGAGTTTGGAGTAGAAAGAGAAGGTTGGCAGTTGAGAATGTATGAAGAAGGATGTTTTGTTAGGAGTTAACGACATTGATTATGCCTTAATCACCTGTAATAATAAACAATTTCTATTTGGTTCTTTTTAAAATGACACATTGCCTGGACCTCTGTGATTAATAATAAATAATGTTGATGTAATCAACTGTTGGCAGCGACACAACACATAGCTTGTGTCCTTTGATTGGTGAAACAACCAAGGGACAGGCGGGAATGTGGCAATATGTAACCCACAATTTAGAGGTTGCATATATATTCATTTTATTAATATAAAAGCTCTGCTCAAAACCTGAGTTCAATACCAACAGACTCAGGTAGCCAGCTCAAGGTTGACTCAACCTTGAGCTGGCTATTTACTGCCCTTCTGAGGGCAATAAATTGAGTACCCAGCTCACTGGGGTGGGACAATGTGTAACCTGCATCATTATTTTGTAAATTGCCCAGAGATTGCTTTAAGCGCCATGAGGTGGTTTAAGGAACATGTAATCAATATATTCCTATGTTTTTAAAAAGGTCAGTACAACCAGTATGATTCTTTTCTGTTGCTTCCACCTCCTATAATATCTATTGTGCTGTATAAATAAAAATACCACATCAACATATGACCACATTCAACTTCTTTGGCTTAATGTCCTGTGCTGTGAAAGGGAATTCCTGTTTCTCATTACAGAGTATAGAAATGTAACAAGATGCCCACACAGAGAGAAAAAAAGGGACTTCTTCCTCTATTTACAGCTGGGCAGTGCTCCCCTTTTCTCCACAGCCAAACTGTAGTTTCCAATCAGGTGAGAGCACAGTGGGTAGGTGGGTGATCACAGGAGTTGTGGTGGAAAGGTTACCCTGTCCTCAGTTTTCTTCCTCTGCTGCTCAGCTGATTGGAGATGGCAGCTTTGCACCAGAGAAAAGGGAGCTTCATGAGAGACTGGCAAAACAAAAGGGTTTTACAGTTGCTGTAAGCATTGCAGCCAATTACTGTACAATATTAAGTAAATTGAGGCCAATGTCTACAGATTTGGGGTGCCATGAAAAAAATTGCAAGTTAATTTATTATTGTTGTATTTTTACTGCTAGAGCGATAGAGAACTGTTTGTTTGGGGGGGGGGCATCATCCTATGTGCCCAGATAACTTGGCTGGCTTTAGGTGTTATATACCCTGAGGCTGGTTAAGGTGCCATGTGTTTCTTTACCTCAGGAAGCAACATATCATGATCTGCCTTTAGCTAAAGTTCTTCATAGGCTGCTACTGTTGGCAACAAAATACAGTAATACCCTAATGGTGCGTTGCTGTGTTTCTCAACAGACAAGTGCATGGGCCTCATTAGGTGTCTCTCTTTTCTTTGTTTAAGTTCCACTATGCTAACTTCATTAACCATTTATTTTTGCAGAACACAGAAATATCCCAGTGCCAAAAATGTGAAACATTTGAAGAAAAAAATTATGGAGAATTTATGGAAAGCTTCAGGAAGAATGTACAAAGATGGCATAGAGAAGATACTGAAGCAAAGAGGGGTTTTTAAGAAACTTTTGTATCTTAAATGCAATTTCATGTATCAAAACTGAAGTAAATTTATATGAAGGAAATTTCCATAATGTGTGGTTAAGAGTTACTGGTATTTTAACACTCAGATCTGATTTCCATGCCACTTTAGAGTCTGGAGCAACTGTGTAACTTTTTCTCATAATCATTGTTACATGGTGCATGTACATGGCAGACATATAACCCTTGTCTTTATTTTTTGGGGGGGTACCCATTTCTTCAAATTTAGTACGGCATGCTGCCCTACAGTGTGATTTATTGCACAGTTAGAAAAGGCTGAGATTTGTTGCATCCAAGTGATTAGAAAATGTTGAAGACTCTTCTTCAGGAAGCTAGAATGTATTGGTTTTGGCTTGATCTCTCTGCTGTAAGTGCCCAAGAAGTACTTGGGGCACACCAGTTACAATAGCCATGATGGTGCTTAAGCAGGAAGTTTTACCAGATAGAGTAGCAAAGCAGTTCTTAGAACCAGATGGTCAGAAAACAACACCACACCAGGTAACAGATCAGATCTTACCAAGTCAAGAATCAAAGCAAGGAGAAGCAAGAAGAGGAATCAGTGAAGCGAGCCAAAGGTCAGTGTTGCCCAAGTATCAATAAGACAAGAGTCAAAGAATGCAGAGAGCTGGAATCAAGCTTGGTGACATTTGCAGCACTCTTAGCAATTGGTCTGAAGGCAGACAATGCACTTCAACAGCTGCAGATGGGAGACTCTCTCTCACAGGTGCAGCAACTTGAGAAAAATTACTCCTGAGGTGTCTTCTAGCAGAATCACACAGTCTTTCTCAGTCAGGTCGTCTTATCCCCAAAGGATGACTGTACGGAGTAGGAGATAGTTTTATCGAAGGAAGGCTTGTATAAACTGTTGGCTAGAATCCTGCTCAAGATTTATATATACAAAATTACAAATGCATAAGGTGTTGATTATGCACCTGTAGTATTTTCCTCAATTGGAGCTCTGTACATGTAATCATCATTATCTTGGACCTGTAGAGCTGGAAGAGACCCTATGAATCATCGAGTCCAGCCACTGTCAAGGAACCACCCAACCTTTAGTTCCGCAGCCAGATACCTAAATCACTGAGCTACCCAATATGTAAATACTGAACAGGATATTGGTCACAGAAATATTGGCCACAGAGCTCAGTTTCATGGTTACTAATCTTTTATTTCTGCAGTTTTTATATGTATACTTATGCAACAAAACATTAGAGAGGATAATTTAAAAATTCATTTAAATTCCTCATACGAAAAATATACTTCTCGAAAGACTCTGAGTATATACTTCACATATAAATATAGAAAAAGATTTTTTTGTTTTAAATATGGTCTGTAAATATTCCTCTTAGGGATGCTAGGCCTTATAGTGTGTATAAAGAGGTGAGGACTCAGTAACGTATGGTGGGACAAACCTTTTGAGTTGTATCAAATGGATGCAACTCAGCTATACCTGGAGGTATTCATCAGCCCTAACATAGAGTTAAGATATTTAATTTCAGTGGTTATGCAGCTTGAAATGTGCAGATGTTGAGCAGAGTAATCACCACTGTGGCCTTTATTTATTACGCAGTGTTATTGATGTTAAATGCAAGTAGCTCTCCTGTAGCAAAGAATATGCTTGCATTTTCCTCTCCTTTATTTATACTTGCACTGTCATCTCCAGCCTTTCAGCAATCAAACTGTAAACTGCTGCGACTGCAGATGATGGGGACATAAACTTTTCACCCTCTTCAGTGACTTCAACCAAACAAGAACAACTGCAGCTGTTGATAACTTCTGAAAGTGGAGCACTAGAAATGTGTACACATAGTTTGACTCACTTCATTTTTTCAGCCCATCGTGATGTCACAAGGCTTCGGCTGCTGAACAATTTTAGCTCAAGAAATTTAGTCAACAAAGCAAAACAGAAGCTTATTCTAGACCACTGGGCTGTATTTATCCTGTAAAAATCTTCAGTGGTCTCACTGGTGATCTAGCACAGTGGTCCCTAACCTTTTTTGGTCTGCGGACTGGCTGGGGAAAGCGGGGCACCCCCGTGCTCATGCGCATGCGCATGTGCGATGGCAGTGCTGCTGTTTGTGCATGTGTAGGAGCACGCGCCCCCAGCACGAGCGGCACACTGCCATTCACAGCCTTTGTGGGGGTGAGTGCATGCACGGGATGGGATGGGAGGTCTGTCTTTGCGGCCCCGTCGGGCTGAAGCCAGGGACCAGCGCAGGGCCGTGGACTGGAGGTTGACGACCTCTGGTCTAGATGGGCAGGGTATTAATCTAATTAAACAAACAAACAAACAAACAAACAAATAATCAGAACCACAATCAGCTCCAGGTCATGTTTTTGCTGACTGTATAGAGCTTCTCCATCTTTGGTTGCAGAGAATATAATCAATCTGATTTCAGTATTGCCCATCTGGTGATGTCCATGTGTAGAGTCGCCTCTTGTGTTGTTGGAAAAGAGTGTTTGTGATGACCAGCTTGTTCTCTTGACAAAATTCTATTAGCTTTTGCCCGGCTTCATTTTGAACTCCAAGGCCAAACTAACTTGCTTTTCCTTTTATCTCTTGACTCCCTACTTTAGCATTCTAGTCCCCTATAATAAGATGAACATCTTTCTTTGGTGTCCGTTCTAGAAGGTGTTGTATGTCTTCATAGAATTGGTCAGTTTCAGCCTCTTCAGCATCGGTGGTTGGTGCATAAACATGGAGTAGCGCCTTACCATATTATATTGGCACAGCACTAACTTGTGGTAGGTTAAATCAAGAGGCAAACATGCTCTCTCTATGAGGGTTCACCATGCAGTCGAGAAATCTGGAAAACCAGGTTTCCTGCTTCCCTGGAGGTAACTCCATGTGTAGAGATGGCTGTCCTCTTTGGTTAGAACTCCTGGGTTAACTCTTCTATTGGATGCCCGAATAGAGCTGATATTTATCCATGACAAACCATGGATCAACAAGGATTTTGAAGAGATGGCAATGATACCTATATTAGGAAGCAAACTTCCAAATACAGACATTTTATTTTTTTTAGTTTGTCAAGACTATCATAGAGATTAGTAATGATGCTTTATTATCAAGAACTGACAAATATATGAAAAAGATTTTCATATGTAGTACTTTATTTTCCCATTACAATGCATTAGGAACATGGTAGCATCCATTGTTGAATGGTACAGCTTACCAGCAGATGGTGCTTTGGGTTGGCATTCAGAAAGATGTCTACAGTGCAGTTATAACATGTTTATTCAAATGTAAGCAAGCAAAATAAAACCCAAACCAAAATACAAGTTTCAAGAAAAACAATCTATGCAGAAACCGGGATTCTCTCAAACCTAATAAAAAGGAACAGCAAACAAAAAAAAGACATTCCAACTAGACATGGGTATGAATAAAAAAATGAATTGCAATATTTGTTTAAAAATTCCTGATTCATTAAATATTCATCCCTTAGTATTTGTGAGTTCCACAGACCCTGACAAATACAAAGGGATAAATATTTGTCAATTTTTATTCATCCCCATATGAAGAAAGGGAAGGCTAGCCTATGGCCTTCCCATTCTGCCTATGGGCCCCCTGATTAGCTGATCGGTGGGCCGACAGGCAGCCAGCCAGCCCCACAGCCACCTACCCCCACAGCCTATCCCCCACCCACCTCCCCTCCCTACCTTAGCTGCTGTCCAAAATGTATCATTTCCTAGCACTGCCAGGCACATGTGTAAAAATTTCAAAACTTCCCATTGAAACCCACATTTTGCAAATGCTGTGACTTGTTTCTCTTTTTGTACAAACTTTCTGTCAAGGTCATTGCTATGCCAGTGGATACTGGAGTCATGAGCACTGTCAAACTGAAGGTATCATTTTAAAGGAATCGTAATGGCCTCATAGTGACTCTCTTGCATTTTAAGCAGCTTGGACATCTGTTTGATAGCCAATAGTAGCTGATAAAGAACTTCACATTTTTATGGTCACACCTGGATTAATACTTTGCGAAAATATTATCTCCTTGCAAATGGAAAGATAAGTGAGAAAATCATTCTGTAATATTCTCCTGGAACGTAGGCATGGCCTTGCTGAGCTGTGAATAGTCTCTTATCGGTACTTGGTGACCAATATGGCAAATTACGTAAACGTGACTGCTGTAGAGCCGGAGAGTTTGCCCATTAAATCAGAGGTCTGATCATTTCAGGAACAAAGGACAAACATGAAATTTGTTACAACTTCAGTTCCTCCAAACTTGACCAGAGGTTAAATTATTAGATGTTAGTCAGCTAATAATATTTTTTTCATTTCTGAGAAGATAATCAGTTTGCAGACTTGACAAAAATTCTGAAGAGGAAATGGTTATTCATTCTTCTTTCTGTTATATTTAGCAGGAGAAATGGGGACGACTCACCATTTTGGCGAGTCGTCTTACTTCGTGAGTCGTCAAAAGTTGTTGACGAAGCTGCCCCCCCATGAACTGACAAAGCACAAATTTATTTGTCAATTCGTGGGGGGTTACTAAAAAAACCTGACCCCCACCACCCATGACCTCCCCCCGCCACCCCCCATGTCTCTATGTGACAAGCCACTGAAAAACTACATTTAGGGTTCTCACTGTCACCTTTTACTTTTGCTTCTCACCTGGTTCATTACAATTTTAAATGTTTCTTCGATTAGCCATCTTGGTTTTTCTTTTCTTTTTACTACAGGAGTTGCATTTTTGAATTCTTCGTTAAGAATATCTCATTTCAATTCACAGTTCTTCTGGAATGAATACTTTATTACGGTCAAAGACCAGTAAAATAGATGCATATAATTATAGTTTGGTAAAGTCAGTCAGGGTAATAAAATGTCATTAAAACATGAGAAAACAACCCCTTCTTTCCAGTTAATAACATCATGTATCCTTAATATAAGTAAAACCTCAACCAGTGTTATATTAAAAACATTTCCATCTAAAATCACCTACCCAAACATTTCATTACGAATAACCATTGCTGCCGCACAGAATTTGGCCACTTGTCTCATAATATAAGGGGTATTGTCAGAGAGTAGCAGCTGGACATAATCCTCCTCTGATCTCCCGGGAGATTTATAGATAATAGGTGATAAAAGCTCCATACGAAGATCCCGATAGCAAGTACAGAAAAGGAGAACATGACCAACTGATTCGACTTTATCACTATTACAAGGGCAGAGACAATCTGATGCAGACCTCGAAATCTTCCCTCCAGAAGCTTAGAAGGAAGTACATTGAGCCTAGCTAGCCTAAAAGCCCTTATGGCTTTAGATGACATAGTGCTGGCTAAATACGAGGAGGTGATAAAAGCAGATTTCTTTAAAAAATTATATTTCCCTAACTGGCCAACATGGCCCTGTAGTTCAATGTCCTATACCCTTAACTTCACTGCTTTGATCCTTGAGACCCATTGCTATAAGTATACTGGGAGAAAAGCCAATTTTTGATAACTCTTCAGTTATATGCTTCTTCCACTCTGACTGAAAGGAATCTAGTAGGATCAGTGGGGCCAAGCCTTCTAATGCAAAAATCAGTTTAAGCCAGTATTTCACCATAAGGACTTTAGCCCGTGCTTTGATGGATATTAACCCAACCTCTAAGCAAAGAGCCACATTGGAGGCACAAGGTGGAACTCTAAGAATGGCTCTCGTGAATTTGGTCTGAACAATCTCCAGAGGTTCTTCTGGTTCATGGTCATACTGCACAATTTTCCTGCAGGTCCCATTTTTGAGCTACTGGCTTAAATCCTGTTGCTCACTGAGGGAGATGGTGTGACTTTTAGGTGCACATGTAGCCATTATTTGTTGCACATGGAGTTGTATAACAGATAATGTCTGCAGACATATCTTAACTCATAACAATTTGCATCTGAAAGTCACACCATTTGCATAATGGCACAACAGGATTTCAGCCACTGTTTTGTAGGTCAGAACATTCATAAGTCATTTCAAGTTGTTAAAAATATCTGTGGTAACAATAGCTTATACATGCAGGCTGACAGTTATTTGCCACTGATTGAACTATGTGAATTGGTTGTTAAAATTTAAATGCCACTATTTCACTGGGTTATTTACAGCAAAGGTAGGAAAATGGAAGAGCATTAGTCTTTCTCTTGCAGACACCACATTAGCAGGGAGATAGAAACTTTCAAAGTACCGTATAATTCATCAGCTGGTACATGAAACAAAGAATTGTTTTGACCATGAGAATGCTCTGATTCTGGAGATTCTGACTGCATTTTTGTATCTACTTACTCGAACACTTTGGGACATGGATAGGTGCCACTGTGTTTGTCTTCTCATAAGTTATCTCTTTTTAAAGTGTAGCAAATTCCCTATTAACTCTGAAGACCTCCATACCTGAATATGTTAATCTCATCATTATCTAGAAAGTAAACAGTCAGGCCTCGTTACTACTGGGATGGTGGACCATCAATATTGAAAGCGTCTTTAGGTAGAACTAGAGAAGAATCGTGATTCAGACCCTGGAGATCAATTGAGAAGAACAGGCCACATGACAAAAACTACTCTGCCCATTTTCCACCCCCTGGATTCTGCTGCCTGAAAGGACTGCACTGCTCTAGCTAAGGGCAGGGCAGCATTATTGTCAATTACTCTTTACCCACAGTGTGAAGAGAAAGATTAGCTCTGTGACTGGCATCCCATACATACTATCCAGGCAAGGATCTCTTCTGGTCATGTAAGATAACAGGCAAGAACTGAAATACTTCCAAGACTATCTCGTTGATTCCTCTAGATCTGCTGAAACTCTCCATTCCTGAGATGACAAGAAAATATATCACTCAAAATTATTTTCTAAATCTTCCAGCAAAATGATGCTTGTTCATGATATGACTTTTAATGATAGTGGAAGCTTATACTTTAAATCTAGCAGTTTGGCACAGCCAGATTATACTGACATATCATTTACGCTATAGAGAACCTCAAATATTGCTTACACACACACACACACACACACACACACACACACACTTTCTTCATCATCACTGTCTTGCACAAAGTCACTTTAGAAATTTGGCAATATTATCTCCTCATTTCCATTTTGAAGTACATTCCTAACAGATGCGAGTTAATACATTCTGTAACGGTAAAGGATCAGTTACGAATGAGAAACTACAACTTTTTTTTTACAACAGCTACTGTCAAGTCAATGTCATGCACATTATTTTATTTATATTCTCGGGTCTCATTCTAATAGTCTCAGCATGGAGCAACCCTCTTAAATCTTCAAAGTCAGTTAAGCTGAAAGAGGTTGACTATTTTAAGGTGAAATAGGGTGTAGTGGTTAGAGGGCTGGACTAGCCACTTAAGAGATCTGAGTTCAGGACTCCACCAAGCCATTCACTGCATGAACATGAGCCTGAAATATTTCAAAGCATTGTGAAGAGAATTTGGGGAGGATGAGAGTTATGTACACTTCCTTGAGCTAACTGGAAGAAAAGAAGGAAATAATTATATACAACATATTACTGCATACATAATATGATATTTATGGTCTGAACAAGGATTCAAACTTAAGTCTGTTTAGCACTCTCACTGTGCCTCCTTTACATTTGAAGCTATACATTGCCTCTACTTTGAACTGGAACTTTAGCGAACGAACAAAAGGACTGCGAGTTTTCCTGCCCAGTTCTTGGTGCATGCACCCCAAACTTCATTTCAGTCCCATTTACAACACCAGAGGACATAAAACTCTGTCTCTTTTGAAACCTGTTTTTGGTGGGTCCCTTTGATGTGAAATCCAGGTAGACCTACTTTGTTAGGCAATATCTGGTTTTCTCTTCAAACATCAAAATAAAATGCCTTTTGGCCCCTGCACAACTTCCTAAGAGCCCTATATACCTTTATCGACCTCTAGGGAAAAAAATCAGAACCCTGTGTTCATCATAGTAGGCATTTATCCTAAAAAGAGTAAAATCAAGTATGAACTAGATAACAATTTCCATTCATAGGCTTCTAATTTTTACTAGAAGTCTATAGAGTCCTATAGGGCTTATAGGGCTCAAGCATCAGATGTTCTGACCTGATATGGTCTTGACACACATGTTATGTGTCTGACCAGTTTATTTTAATAAGAAATTTGCCTTTAAAGGCACAGTCATGAGTTCTAGTTTTAGCTATAATTCTTTGGGAAATAGTTTTCCCCATAAAATGTCAAGACCACAATTATTTTCACATTCTGGACATGTTATGGACAAAACTGTTTCTCTCTTAAAGAATTATAGCTAAGATTGGAACTCATGACTGTGCTTTTAAAGGCAAATTTCTTATTAAAGTGGTAATTAAGTCCATTGAATTAGTGGGGATTTGATGAGTCAGCTCCTCCATAAATTCCATTGATCTAATGGGCGTATTCTAAAGAGACTCAATATGCAAAACAGCAGGAATTCAGACATTGTGTTTTGGGAACCTGGGTTTTCTGAACCCAGTGAGGTTGAATTTGTTATTGCTCAGCCTGAGATATATTTTTACAAAGCGAGGGCACAATTCAGTTTTTTTATCTGAACATTTTAGCAGGCTGATTTCTATGATCCGGCAATTAATCAGACTAACAATGCAGTCTTTTGAGCACTTCCTAGAAAAAGATCCCAATGAATTCATTAGGTCTTACTCCCAGGTATGTGTGCATAGACTGTCATCCAAAGGTCTTAACTCAGGCAGATCAGAGTCCTAGCTGATTGGTATCAGTATGGCAATGAGCTCTGAGTAAGTTATGAAATTGTTAGCAAAGGTTTTCCAAATCTTCTGCAGTAGTCACAATGCTTGTAAATAAACTATCAGAAATGTGAGATGAAAATGTTTATAATGCAGTTGAGGTTTCCTCTCATTAGGATTGTTTTATTCTTCATATTGCCAGAATGCATGCATTTACGGATGATCCTGTAACTGCTGAAGAAAGGTAACCATTCCAAAAATAATATTAAGCAAAAAGTGGGAAAGGTTGTGTGTTTATTGTTTAAGGAAATCTATTTGTAGACAATGAAGGAGGAATGATTGCTAAACAAATCACCAAGGCACATCTACTTCCAGAAAGAGTACTTTCTCAAGATCAAAGAAGGTGGAATTTGTGAAAGCACAGGGAAAAGACAACTGCCTATGTTATAATCACTTTCTCTAGATTGTAGGCAACAGATTCTTTTGTGTATAAAACTCTAAGGCCACACAAAGCAAAGCAGATCAGAAGAACAGGAAAGTTGCATTTCTCTGGGTTTGCTTTTTGGATCTTATTTAGCCCCTAGAGTTGCAGGCAGCCATTATAAGGACACTATGTGCTCCCTGCATGTATCTGTGAAGGAGGAGGAGCAAGAAAACCTATGTGACTCAGAGGAAGGAGGAGGGAAATCTCAGTACAGTATCAATCAACATGTAAATCTAAAAAAGATGGGTGAAACACATCCAGGACATTTTTGACTGACTCTTAGTAACTTCCCCATTCAGACTACTTTCTACATGCATTGTTACTCATTTTCTGATTATTTTCTGTTAGAAATTCCTGCATTTACATGCAAGGTTAAATAAATTTATAGGTAAATTAGCAGAGAAGCTACCAAGACAGATGCTGCTTTATCTTCCCTGAGTGCACCTTTTCCCATTTTAACTAGATATATAATTAATTACCCATTGTCCTAAATCCGTTTAAAAGTACATTTCTACAGGAAACAAATTTTAGCAGGACAAAGGCTGTCCTCTGACCTTTATTATTCTTTTATTTAATCTAAAACCTTGATTTCCCCAGTGTCTTTATGCACAACCCAGAATGAATTCATTTCAGATTTGTGCTTCATAGGATTTTCTATTGGTGATTGTCATCTTTCCTATTGTTCTTTCTGCTGCCTCTTATGGTAGTCACAGAAAATTGAATGTGGATTAAAGCAATAATAATATTCTAATCTACGCCCTTTTGAAACTATAAAGCTTTAATGAATCTGATATCTATCACAGAAGCACCTATTTCCTAAGATCAATAAATTAAACAAGACTGTGCGGAAGGACTATAACTTTTGAATAAAAAACTGTAAGTCACAATTGAGGAAACATGTTGCTCACTAGATGACTATGGACTCCAGTCCCCATCAGCTCCAGCCAGCCTGGCCAGTGCTGAGGAGTGAAATTGGCATCTTGAGTCCCACTATTTGCCTGGCCCAGTTTCAAACTAATCTATGTAATATATTTCTCAGTTTCCTGTTCTCCACTTGTTTGGCAACAGTTTAAAGTAGAATAGATTTTTGAGCTGTGTTAATGAGGTGCCAAGTCAGAACCTACTTATGGCAACCTTAATAAGATTTTCAGTGTATTTGTTTGTTTGTTTCCTTGCTAGGCTATCTTTCTCCCTGTGAATGAGGTATTTAAGGAGTGGTTTTACCAGTGGCAATCCACCCCTGTTAGTTTCCATGGCCAAGTGGGGATTTGAACCCAGGTTTTCTTAATCCTAGTCCATCACTCTATCTGCTTCTTTCTTTCTTTCTTTCTTTCTTTCTTTCTTTCTTTCTTTCTTTCTTTCTTTCTTTCTTTCTTTCTTTCTTTCTTTCTTTCTTTCTTTCTTTCTTTCTTTCTTTCTTTCTTTCTTTCTTTCTTTCTTTCTTTCTTTCTTTCCTTTCCTTCCTTCCTTCCTTCCTTCCTTCCTTCCTTCCTTCCTTCCTTCCTTCCTTCCTAACTAACTAACTAACTAACTAACTAACTAACTAACTAACTAACTAACTAACTAACTAACTAACTAACTAACTAACTAACTAACTAACTAACGGAGCATTGCAAAATTTAAGCAAGTTTATTGTGCAATGGTTCTAGAAGTGATGCATTGACTGGCTGCATGCTTTCCAGTGGATACCTGAATGCATTTGTAATGCTTTTCCATTCTTCAGCGAGGCTCCTTCTATGTCCCCCCCCCCCATCTGTTACTGCAGTGGTTCTGAACCTTGGATAACCCAGGTGTTCTTGGGCTACAATTCGGAGAGGTCTTCACCACCAGAACTATCTTACTAAAAAAATTAATTCTGTAGGAAATTTTCTAGGAGACTTTTTAACTCAAGCTCAAAGTAATTATTTAGCTCCCTTTGCACCCAATTGGCAGTCAATGTGTAATCCCAAAACACAACAAGGGGCCCTGCTTCATAGCATATTCAACTTGAATCAACTTTGACTGTGGGTCCAGGTTCCTTGCAGGCAGTTGCTCCAACCAGGAAAGAATGGTGTATGAAATCTTCACTGTCTTTTGCTCTTATCCTGTTCCATAGGCAGAAGTTCTTCTTCAAGCAGGTAAGGGCAGAAACATGACATCTTGTGTCTCCAGCAGGACTAGCTGATAATGATAACAAACAGAGAAATAGTCCTTTACTCACTCAGCGCCACCCGTCCTGTCTTTTAAAGCTTCTTCCAATATTTTCCCATCTGTTTCTCACCCTGGTCTGCATGGGCAAAAATGAAAACTATCAAGGTCTCAAAATGCAAATTGTAACTAGATAAAATGATATATTCTAAAAATATATGTTGCACACCTAATGTTTGCTTTTGTTTCAGGGTCTTTTATGGAAGACCTGGTTCAAATCCAGCAAAACTATATTGGTGATCTTGGTTCAGTGCCCTGAGTTTCTTGGAGGAAGGGAAGCATGGAGATACATAGGCAGCGCCAGACCGGGGGTCGGTGGGTGGGTGGGAATGTCCCTAAGCATCCACCCTAGTTAAAACATCTAAGTGTTTTAAGTCCTCCTACTCAGTTATTACCCTCATTGCTAGAAACCTAAGGAAAGCAGGGTTGGGAACTTGAGTCATGGGACTCGCTGTCAAGTTGAACTTGAGCTGCACGAGTGACTTATTTATTTATTTATTTATTTATTTATTTATTCATTAAATGTATACCCTGCCCCTCTAGACCACGTCTACTCGGGGCGGCTTACAGCATAAAATAGATCAATATAAAAAAAATGTAAAAATACAATTACAATATTAATTAAGGCAATTAATTTAAGAAAAGAGTACCAAGATGGGATAGAATAAGAAAAGAGGAGGAGAAAAAAAAAGACTTGACACAGTTTTTGTTTTTTTCAATGACTCGCGAATCGGAACCCAACCAACCCACCCCTCCCTTTTTTCTGGGGGAAAAAGCTCTTTTTTTTTCAATAGGGACTTGGACTTGAGTCTTGGGACTTGGGATCAAAGATGTCAACTTGGATCTGGAACTCAGACCCCAAAACTTGCTAACATACCTGATGGAGAGATAGTGTGTTCCATGCTGAAACAGTCAGGAAGATTCTTCTCACAATGTTTAGTGACTATCTCCTTGCTTGTAACTTGAATACTGGCTTGGGTTCTGCCTTCTGGGACGACAAAATCATATTTGCTCCATGTTCTACAGTACTTCAAACATTTGAGGGTCACTATCAAACCACCTCACAATCTGACCCTGTCTAAACATACCCTGCTCTGCAAAGGCTTTCACGGCCAGGATCTAATAGTAGTTGTTGTGAGTTTTTCGAGCTCGAACAACCCACAAAACCATACCCTGCTCCCTTAGCATTTTGGATGAGGACCAAATAAGGGACATCCAATAGGGGTTTCTCTATAGGGTTACAGCAATTTCAATAATGGTTCTGTGGGAGAAACTTAAAATACCCTTCCCTTCCCCCCCCCAGGTGCATCATTGTAAAATGTACCAAATTAATGCACACTGGTCCATGATTATTTATATTCTGAGTGTCCATAAATATCTCACGTTCAGTGTAAAAACTTCATTAAGCTTTTAAAATATTTTATTTTTAACTCCTTCTAGGTCTCAAACATTATTCTAGTCATAAGCTTCACAACTGAAATTCATGCCTCTCTTTTTCCCTTTCTCTGAAAGACATGTCCAGTCTGAGCTGTCAAACATTAACACTCTCTTGGGTCTTCAGAGATAGAATTACACTACTGGACAAGATAATAATCATTTCATTGGATATTTGTGGCTTATACATTGTAACAGGGTTATTGGCACCATGACATTTTCTCATTAGAAAAATCTCCAGAGGCTTTACTTTTTAATTAAATTCTGTTAAAGTTAATAATGCTAGCCCTGAGGAAATCAGCTAGTTATTTCATTTTGGAAATCTTATTATTATTATTATTTATGAAATAAAGTATAGTAATTGAAACTGCTACAAACAAGTCCTCATTATTCAAATTTCAACCTTCAGGAGATTTCATAAGCATTAGGTTCTTATGAAACATTTTATTGTTTGAACTTGTTCCTTTCGGGCTATCTATTTAGCTCCTGAGGTAGGCTAGTTTTATGTTTATTATTCCATCATGAGTAGTTGCTTATAAATTTCAGGCAGCAAGGATTTGCTCTATGTAGCTCACCATTTTGTAGTAAGTAATTCTATAAAATTAAAAGTTTGCATATTAATTAATAATGTCTTGTATTCTTCAGTGGTGAAGACTGTCACAACATCTTGATGCTCCAGTCTATAAAATGATGGAACACTTTTATTGCATTCTACTGTGGGAAACTGAGCATTAGTACATGTAGCCAGTGATCTATACCAGTAGTGGTGGGTGATGCGTATAGAGAAAGCTTTGGAATCCCCCCATGTCATTTTGGGGTCTATATATGGTTTGCTACTCCTAGTCTTCCTTCCTTCCTTCTCCTTTTCTGGGCTAACTTCCTGCTTCATGATTCTTCCTAGAAACAAGCAGATTGCAGATGTTATCTCTCTCCTGTCTGCTAGCAGACCTTGTACTCTTTGTAGCCAGATTTATTGGCTAGTAGAAACAAGTTTAGGAATCTTTTCTTCCTGTATCATTACTTGGCGTAGCAAACAGTTAAGTCTTCCTTTTCTGTTCAAACTCCATTTTAGTTTTTTTGATGTTGAGCTTCAGACCATTTTTGGCGCTCTCCTCTTTCACCCTCATTAATAGCTTCTTTAATTCCTCCTCACTTTCTGCCATTGGAGTGGTATCATCTGCATATCTGAGATTGTTGATATTTCTTCCAGCAATCTTAATTTGGTTTGGGATTCCTCCAGTCCAGCCTTTCGCGTGATGTATTCTGCATATAAGTTAAATAAGCAGGAAGACAATACACCCATTTCCCAATTTTGAACCAATCAGTTGTTCCATATCCAGTTCTAACTGTTGCTTCCTGTCCCACATATAGATTTCTCAGGAGATAGATAAGGTGGTCAGGCACTCCCATTTCTTTAAGAACTTGCCATAGTTTGCTGTGGTCCACACAGTCAAAGGCTTTTGCATAGTCAATGAAGCAGAAGTAGATGTTTTTCTGGAACTCTCTGGCTTTCTCCATAATCCAGCGCATGTTAGCAATTTGGTCCCTAGTTTCTCTGCCCCTTCGAAATCCAGCTTGTACTTCTAGGAGTTCTCAGTCCACATACTGCTGAAGCCTACCTTGTAGGATTTTGAGCATAACTTTGCTAGCATGTGAAATGAGTGCAACTGTGCGGTAGAGCATTCTTTGGCACTTACCTTCTTTGGGATTGGGATGTAGATTGATCTTTTCCAGACCCCTGACCACTGTTGAGTTTTCCAAACTGGCTGCCGTATTGAGTGTAGCAACTGAACAGCGTCTTCTTTTAAGATTTTAAATAATTCCACTGGAAAGCCATCACCTCCACTGGACTTATTGTTAGCCATGCTTTCTAAGGCCCACTTGACTTCACCCTCCTGGATATCTGGCTCAAGGGCAGCAACCACACTATCTGGGTTGTCCGGGACATCCAGATCTTTCTGGTATAATTCCTCTGTGTATTCTTGCCACCTCTTCTTGGTGTCTTCTGCTTATGTTAGGTCCCTGCCATTTTTGTCCTTTATCATGTCCATCTTTGAACAAAAGGTTCCTCCTATTTTCTTGAACAGACCTCTGGTTTTTCCCTTTCTATTATTTTCCTCATTATCTTTGCACTGTTCATTTAAGAAGGCCCTCTTGTCTCTCCTTGCTATTCTTTGGAAGTCTGCATTCAATTTTCTGTAACTTTCCCTATCTCCCTTGCATTTTGTTTCCCTTCTCCTCTCTGCTATTTCTAAGGCCTCGTTGGACAGCCACTTTGCTTTGTTACATTTCCTTTTCTTTGGGATGGTTTTTGTTGCTGCCTCCTGTACAATGTTACGAGCCTCCATCCATAGTTCTTCAGGCATTCTGTCCACCAAATCTAGTTCCTTAAATCTGTTCTTCACCTCCACTGTGTATTCATAAGGGATTTGTTTTAGATTATAGCTGACTAGCCCAGTGGTTTTTCCTACTTTCTTCAGTTTAAGTTTAAGTTTTGCTATAAGAAGCTGATGATCAGAGCCACCATCCGCCGCAGGTCTTGTTTTTGCTGACTGTATAGAGCTTCTCCACCTTTGGCTGCAGAGAACATAATCAATCTGATTTCGGTATTGCCCATCTGGTGATGTCCATGTGTAGAGTCTCCTCTTGTGTTGTTGGAAAAGAGTGTTTGTGATGACCAGCTTGTTCTCTTGACAAAACTCTATTAGCCTTTGCCCTGCTTTGTCTTGAACTTCAAGGCCAAACTTACCTGTTGTTCCTTTTATCTCTTGGTACCCTACTTTAGCATTCCAGTCCCCGAGAATGAGAAGAACATCTTTCTTTGGTGTCAGTTCTAGAAGGTGTTGTAAGTCTTCATAGAATTGGTCACTTTCAGCCTCTTCAGCATCAGTGGTTAGTGCATACACCTGGATGACTGTGATGTTGAAAGGCCTGGCTTGGATTCATATTGAAATCATTCTATCATTTTTGAGATTGTATCTCATTACAGCTTTTCCCACTCTTTTGTTGACTATAAGGGCTACTCCATTTCTTCTTCGAGATTCTTGCCCACAATAGTAGATATAATTGTCTGAATTGAATTTGCTCATTCCCGTCCACCTGATTTGAGCAACCCGCAAATTCCAAGTGAAATGGACAGCTTTGAATTTATTTATATGAGATGTTCATCAAAGTGAATTTGCCATATCTGGTTTAAGAGGGAAATAAAGTGAGTTTACAAATTTATTTGTGTCTGCAGCACAAATAAAATCAGTTGGGGGACACAAATTACTTCAGCCTCTTTCCCTCTTTCTCACTTCTCTTTTTAAGAGTCACAAAGTTTAAACATGCTCAGTACAGAAGCCCTCTTTTACTTCCCTTGTTAGTGTCTCTCATGTCTGTAAATGTCATTTAAATCAGTGCAAAAACAAAATGGCAATATCCATTCAGGTTTTCAAACCCAAGTAAATGGGAAGCTTCCATGTAGACTCAGATCTGACACAGAGAACAGAACAGGTGGGGCACAGATCATTCTGGACTGAATTTGGGTATTTTTCAAAGTCCCGCATGTTCTCCAAATTGCATTGGAGGAACTATCTGTAGCCCTAATTGGCCTGAAACGTCTCTGCCCCCAAATACTTCAGTTCAACATTCATTGAGAACAATTGAGAATCACTGCTCTAAAACCTACCTACCTGTCCCCAGGTCACTAGGAAGTATCAGCCCCTTTCTGTCACTAAGGTTGGCTTATACCAGCAAATAAAACAGATTCATAATCAATACTGGCTGCGTGCAGAATAAACACAATGTCATATAGGAAGGATATGTTCTATATTTAAATAAAGAGTGAGCACGTTCCAAGTAAATGTCAATGCATAGTGCTGAACCAATTAATGCACGGACAGTCTAGGTCTCTTGGCACACCCAATTAATCAATGAAATTTTGCAGGCAACAGTACTGATAACATATTCCAGACTTTCCTTTCTTCACTTTCTCTTTCAAAGCACAACCTAACACTATTTTTCTAAACATCTAAAAACCCAGTTATCACGTTCATCTTCTCATTACTTTTCTTCAATTCACTCTGTGCTTCTGATCTCATTGTTCTGGCATAGGATTCAAAGTTCCCATGATGAAATCTAAAGAAGGAGACCAGTATGCAGACTATGGTTTCACAGGCTTAAAACTAAACCTGACTTGATGATTTAATCCACAGAGGTTAACATTGATTCAACTCCACAGTGCAATGTATGCTATGCTGCATCTCCTTATTTACACAAGGGCCAAAAAGACACTCTGATTAATAGATTCAACCAGTGAGAAATCTAATGCATGCAATTCATGACTAGTATTGAGATTCAGCAAGATATACAACATCAATTCATGCTTGCCAGGTAGAATTTCAGGATTATTTTGTCTCAGCAAGCAGAGTGAAAGTTCACCTTCCGGATATTTTTTTTTATCAACAAGATTTTTTTAAAAAAACAGACTTTTTGGTTTCAAGGAATCATAGAATAATCGAGCTGGAAAAGACCTATAAGGCCATCGAGTCCAACCCCCTGCTCAGTGCAGGAGTCCAAATCAAAGTAGATCTGACAGATGATTGTCCAATTTTCTCTTGAATGCCTCCAGCGTTGGAGCTCTCATTGCCTCCTGAGGTAATTGGTTCCATGGTCATACTGCTCTAACAGTTAAGAAGCTTTTCCTGATATTCAACCAAAATCTGGCTTCCTGTAACCTGAGCCCATTATTATATGTCCGGCACTCTGGGATGATCAAGAGTGGATCCTGCCCCTCCTCTATATGACTATCTGTGAAGTATTTGAAAAACACTATAATATCTCCCCCCCAATCTTCACCTTTTTCAAGGCTAAGCATGCCCAGTTATTTCAGTCTTTCCTCATAGGGCTTGGTTTCCAGTTCCCTGATCATCCTTATTGCCCTCCCAACTTGTTCCAGTTTGTTGACATACTTCTTAGAGTGTGGTGTCCAGAACTGGACACAGTACTCAAGATTATGCCTAACCAGTACTGAATAGAGGGAGATTAATCCTTCATGGAATTTGGAGACTGTACTTTTGTTGACGCAACCTAAAATAATATTTTCCTTTTTTGCAGCCACATTGCACTGTTGGTTCATTTTCAACTTGTGATCTACAACAATTCTAAGATCCTTCTCGCTCATAGTAATACTGAGCCAAGTATTCCCCATATTGTAATTGTACGTTTGGGATTTTCCCCTAGGTGTGCTTGTTCCTGTTGAACTTCATTCTGCTATTTTCAGCCAGTGCTCAAGCCTATCAATATCTTTTCAAATTTTGTTTCTTTCTTCCAAGTTATTAGTTATTCCACCCAATTTTGTCAGCTGCAGATTTGATAAGCATTCCCTGAACTCTCTCATCCAAGTCATTATCCCTGAATTCTGTCATCTAAGTCATTAATAAAAACATTGAGGAGCACTGGGCCCAGGACTGAGTCATGTGATACTCCACTTATTACCTCCTCTCAGTTTGAGAAGGAGCCATTGATAAGCACTCTCTGAGTATGATTCAGTTTGGGGGGGGATAAGAATGAAAATTCCACTTCTACAGTCCTTCTCCACTCATTGTCATGGGTTGGTAATAGAGGTCTTTCTGGTGGGTGTGGTCCGGATCTTTGTGGACTGGGGATGGATGAAAGGGCAGCATGATAAATAGGAGACAGATTGTATCTAAGACCTCCACCCCTTTTGAGTGAGGGATTTTCTATATGCACATGTATGGCCTCCCTAACCCCTCTCTCAAACCATCTATCTTCTTGGTCCAAAATGAGTACATCTTGATCATCAAATGAGTGTCCTTTGTCCTTCAAATGAAGGAACACAGCTGATTGTAGCCTCCAACCAACTCTCCTCAGACTGAAGAAGCTATTTGGATGAGTAGTGAAACATTTCAGCCTAATAAGAAAAGTCCAATTTCCATGACTCAGTTTCCAGATAATCTAACCTGGATGACTGAGAATCTTCACAGATATCTGAAAATGACCTTTAAATATTTTTCTTTGGGATTAGAGACTGCAGTCTCTAGAATACACACAGATCTGGAAGTAAGCTGGGCAGCATATACAGTATATACAGTAACGTTATAAAGTGAATGTCTTTCTCACAGTATTGTTCATTCAGTATTTTATCAGCCATATTGCTTTCTGCTATGGTTGTGCAAGGTTTTCAGATGAATTCTGAAATACTAAGAAATCAGGACTATTTGTGCATTTCTGGAACAGCTAAAAGATGTAGTAAAAATCCAGGGGCACTCAATGGGATGGCATGGCCCTTCCTTTTTGTCTTAAATTTAGCAATCATGGGATTTAGAATATTAAAATTCAAAGATGAATGATAAAAGGAGAATGGAAATTCATAAACATCACTATGGACACAGAGAAGGATCAGGTCTGAGCATTTCCAAAAGGGCAGAAGGTAGCGCAGGGATCAATCTGTCTATTTTTATTTGGACAACAATGGAATCAGGGTACTATTCCATACTTTCTACTTATTTTAATGTTTTCAGCTAGCAAATTACATCTGGTAGGCAGTATAGGATAATTAAAACAAAGACAAATAGGTTGAAAAACAGTTTCTATCCCAGAGCAACAACTATACTGAATTCCACTGTATAGTGCAATATTAATGTGTTGTGTGATGGGAAATTGAATGAGAAGGATGTGGATGTGAATTTGATCAATGTGTTTTATGTGCAAAGTGCTATGTTTCCATGTTATGGATGCTATGTTCTTATGTGTTTTATCATTATGTGTACTGGAGATGGCATTTAATTTCATTGTGCGGAAGTACAATGACAATAAAGTAAATTCAGTTCAATTATGCTATTTTCTTTTCTGTTTCAGACAAAAAGATCTGTAAAGATTTTCCTCTTTCTTGGCTTCCACACAGTTTATTAGCAGAAAAATGCAGGGGGGAACCCACACACACCCCAATAAAAAAGTTCCCAAAAATGTGAGAAGTGATAAGATTATTAATGCATAATAACTAAATGGGAGCAATCCCTTTGAGGGTGATTCTTGACAGCATTTGCAGAGAAATTAATAGAATTGATTCAAAAAATCGATCAGATAATCCCACCAGCAATGATTAAATCTTCTGCAAGAAAATACAAAAATAACACACAACAGAATGAATAGCGTTTTTACAGTTAGCTCTAATTAAAATAGACCTTGGGAATAAGTTTAAAAACTGGATTTAAATGCTACTTAGGCACTCTCAATCAATACCTGAGGCTATGGGATTTGTGATAAAGTCCTCTTCTTGTTTGTTCTACCCTAAGGCCTTTACTGCTCAAACAATTACTTTTCATGCTTTGATTAAGACTTGTCTTGTAGAAACATCATCCCATGTCATCACAACTGTTTGAAAGGTATAAGCTGCTACAAACCATTTTGGTGTTAGCTGATTTGAATACAAACCTGTAAAACTATCTTGTTTCTTCATTAACTTGATTTGAATGAAAGCCTATAGAACAGAGTGTATGGCTGGCATGCAGAACCTCAGATCTTGGGACTGCTCACATATAACTATTTCACCTTTAACAATAAAACCTATCTCCAGATCAACAGAACTGCCACAGAGGCTCGCATAGCAGCACAATAAGCAAATTATTAATGGCTGGCCTCAGGCCTGGAACAATTCTTACTTAACTATTGTACCCCAAGCCAACTTCTCTATTTGAGACAAACTGATGATTTTTTTAAAAAACCCGGACCCATAGAAAGGAATCCCTAGAGAAATTCCACTGGGATGTCAATAAATTTAATCCTAATATCAACCTCAGCTGGACCGATGTACACAACAGGCACTTTTCTGGATACCACCATGAAGCTACAATGTGGACATCTTAGCACTATGTTGTATCAAAAACCCACTGATCAAGATACTTATTTACACACCTCAAACTTCCAACCTGAGCACACCACAAAACCTATCTTTTACAGCCAAGCCCTTAGGTATAATTGCATCTGTTTGGGCCCACGAGATAGAGACTCCAGGTTCAAAGATCTATAAAAGCCATGGTCACACCAACCAAATGTTCTCCAGTTCTCCCCCTTTGATTTTGCAATTTAAATTTTCAGTCACATGATGCCTGGTCATTAGCTAATAATTTACCCAGAAAGCTTCCTAACTACAGATTGTTTCTTGCTCAGCCTTTTTTGTTGTGGACCTTTTAAAAAAATGTATTGCTGCATGTGCAAACAATCTTACTGCAACCTTTTTGAACTACTGTCACCATGGATGTCCTTTACAAATATTTTTTTTCTGTTTGTGTTGATGTGTCGGTAAATCTCTTTCAAATGGTCTCAGCAAGAAACTCTAGGGGCTTATTGACTTGAAAGGAAATTACTTGGTAACCCCAAAATACATTGGGACACACATCCTGGAATAAATGTCATGTGACTGCATAGCACAACAGGAATGTGATTATAAGTCACGGAACCACAGGGGCATACTTTCCTGGTGTGATCATGCCCTCAGACTACAATATCCATCCACTATGTTTAAAGAACAAATTAGCCAGGCAAGACAAATATCGAGAAGCAACCTAGCACAAAATAGACCCAGAAGGAAAATGATCAAACACTACTAATTGTCACCTTCAGCTCACAAGTGAGAACAATTATCTCCAACCCATCCTTGACCAGAGTACAGTACTTCACTCTCCAAAGCTCTTGGTAGCAGGCCTATATTTGCTTACAGACAACCCTCAGTCTCAAGCAACTATTGACATACAATGGCCTACAGAACACTGATAAAGACATGGGGATTAATCCCTGCTACAAATCCAGATGCTAGCTCTGTTCGCATATCTACTTTGGCAGCATGATTACAAAACTCAACTGCATTATACACAACATCAGGGGCATGTTTACTTGTTCCTCTGCCCCTCTGCACTCTACATACGACAAACAAGACAATCTTTGTGCAAAATAATTAATGAACACAAATCAGACATCAGGAATGGCAATCTACAGAAACCTTTTCAGGACATTCCAATCTACATGGACACCCTTTACAATATTTGGAAGCAATGGTCCTGGAAGAGAAATGCCACAAAAAGATACTTCAAAGTGAGACAGCTGAGATAAAATGTGTACAGATGCTGGGAACCCATTTGAGAGGGTTAAATATCAATCAAGGGTTCTTAAGTCATTACCAAGTGTTAATTGCTACAATGATTGTGTCAACTCTGTGTTTTCCATAACCTGGTGTTCCTTTACTAAGAAACCATTGTCACTCTGTTCAGAACATGGCTTCAAAAGGAAAGAAACCACTTAAAAGGACTGAATATCAAGTAGGGGTCATAAGTCATTACTAAGTATGAAATAATGATAATGCCACATTGGCTCACACTATTTGCAACTTGTATCTACTAAACTAACCAACCGTTCTTACTTTGTCCTGTATCCATGTCTGATCACAGTGCCATATATAAATGAAGGTCATATAGTCTTATTCTTATATCTGAAGAGGCGGGCTTGATTTATGAAAGCTCACATTGTAGTATCTTCCCAGAGAGTTTAGTAGATTTGGTGGTAAGAAATGGGAGCAGGTCAGGAAGCTGACTTTTGTTTTGACAGACCATGAAAGGGGATTAAGATGTTGGCAACAGGTGTGTAATGGCACATTTACTTGCATAAAAGGGATTAGGGAAAACTACTTAGTTGGCCTAGTATATCTCTGAGGAGAAAAGTGTTTTGTTTTTCTGCTATTTCATGATACCTCAAAGGGATTTATTTTGACTCTGAGGAACCGGTTATTTGGAAATTTTGTTCTTTTGAATTGTTTTCTTCTTTTCAACAAACTACAAAAATCTTTTCAAGCAGCTGTCTGGATATTTTAATAAGAGGGTTTGTGATACTACAACCGGTCCTCAGCTCTATCAGCTACTGGAATTTGTTTTAACATTTGTGTCTGGGAGTGGTGGCAGCAGCCTAGCAAGGTTGGTGTACTAGCTCCGAGTGCCTAACCTTGGAAATCCCCTTTTATGTTAGACTCTCTGGAGCACCACTAAGCCTGGGAGACTAAGCAGATTGGGAGTGATATGGTTTCAGTCAACTTCCCATAGCCCTCAACAGATCTGACTCCTATCTCGGCTCTTCCACCCCTGCATGGGCAAGAATAGTGTGGCTCAGTGGCTATAGAAAGGGAGGCTTGACCAGGGAATAGTAACACCAATATCCTTCCTCACATCCTTACACAGTCCCTATAGTGTGGGACACAAAAGGACCAGAAAGGTTGGCCAAAGACTTGAGTCTAGCCCTTGCATTAGGCTGGATGAAGCAGCTGCGTCAGACAACATATTCTGATCGGAGGGGACAAGAGTGGGGGGGTGATATGTTCAACGGTAGGCTTATACATGCATCACATACCCCACCCTGTGCCCCCCCTCCGCTGCCATCAACAAACCTGCCAGCCTGTCAGAGGTAGCCAGCACTGAAGCAAGAGTTAACTCCTAGGCTGGTAGCATTTTGTCCTTAGTCTCAGGTCTGCCTTGTAAAGACTGTCTGTGGAAGAAGGCAAACAATGGCATGAGATTTTCCTTTAGTGGCCACAAAACCGATCTGTATTTGCATTGTGCTGGATTGAGCCAATCCTCAGAGCCAGGCTGTTCAGATATTTATAAGCAATTTCTCCTGCAGAATGGCAAAACTATCATCTTTTTGATGTGCAAATATTTGTCCAGTGATTGAATGGCTTTTGGCTGCTCTACAGATGAACCCACAGTACAAGTCCTCCCCTCTGTGTGTGTGTGTCTCTGTGTGCATGTGTTGTGTGTATTTGAAAGTCATGGTAGCGTATATTAGAGTGGGGAAAAATCAGCTGAAAACGAGCAGGCATTAAGAACTGTAAGAACTGAATAGAACTAGTACAAATGATAAGGCTGGGCATTACAGAACAAAGAGTAGCGTTGAGGGAGAAGAGACAGAAATGACCCTAAATCATCCTGGCGAAATAGCAAGGCTTTAGCATCTGTAACAAGAATAAAATTCCAAGACAGAGGCTGCAAACTTCTTGAGTTAGCTTGAAGTATAGATTTCACCTCATAGAGTGGAGAATCAATGATCTTCCTGCTCCATCTTTATAATCAAAACATTGCCTGACACTTATTGCATACAGGCTCTCTTTCTACGGGACTGGGGGGGGGCAGGGAGGGAAACCTCTGCATCAAAAAATGTGCAGACTAAATTTAGTTGGCACAGTAGGGAAACACACACACACACACAGAGTTACTGTACAAACTCCAAGATTAAAGGCAAGCAATACCTTTACTAGACCGCTAAAATGTCAAAAACAAACAAGGTTTCCTGCAGAACTCCTTTTCAGACTAGGCACTCACTGCATTTATGAAGAGCTCTCTCAGACACATATTGTGAAAATAATTATTGTGAAAAAGATTTAATGTTATCGAGTCTGTGTAGAGTAAAGATTGATTGATAGAAAGGTCTGACCATTTTTTGTTTAGTTGTTAAGTCGTGTCTAACTCTTCGTGACCTCATGGACCAGGCCCCCCTGTCTTCCACTGCCTCCTGGAGTTGTGTCAAATTCATGTTGGAAGCTTTGGTGACACTGTCCAACCATCTCTGTCGTCCCCTTCTCCTCCTGCCTTCACACTTTCCTAACATCAGTACTAGTAGATTTCCTCAAATCTCTACTTAGCATGGAAACTCATTGGGTGTGTGTGGCAATGGTAAAACACACCTTGAATATCTCACTTAACTTAAAATGCTGTCAGGTTCAATTGGCAATATGTCAGATGCAACTTTACAATATATCACAACAGTCAATAGTTTTCATTCAAGAATAAGGGAGATCTGAGAATTTTCACTTGCCTGATTTTTGTTTTTGTGCTATTATTGTGCTTCTTCAGTCTGTAGACAGACACTGCCACAGACGCAAAACAATCGTCTTAGGTACTCTAAAAATGCAATTCCCAAGATAGGAGCAGACCATAAAGTATAAATAATTTTGGAAAGTGAACAGCAAAACATTAGAATTATAGGGAGCAGGTAGGATTGTCTGAAATTTCCCCATGGATTGCAATGAAAGAGTACAAAAACTGAGACTTCAACAGCATGTTGCGTCAGCCAGGATATGGAGCATAATCTTTCATCTAGGCTATGACAGGACAGCATATAATAAAAGCAATGAAGCAAGACAGCAGAACAAGAATGTTAAGATTGCCAACAAGAATACCATTATCATTCTCCTGTATGGTAGAATGGAATCTTGGAAAGCACGCGAGGCCAGCAGTGAAAATCCCCTTGGTGGCCTTAAGGTTGTAAATTTCTGTAGGGACATTTAGAAATACTGTGAACATTTCTGTGTTAAGAAATATACATCTGCGGATCAAGCAGAGAAGAAGCACTAAGAAATCAAAGATTGCTACCTCCGGCTTCAAAGAATCACAGTCATTGATCCCAAGCTGATGAAATATGTGGCTGAGCTTGGAAAAGTTAACTTTTTCTGGATTATACCTCCTAACATTTCCATATTATATTCCAAATGCCACTCACAAAACAAAATAAGCCAGTCTGCAAGTTAAAAAAAGTTCAAAAGCTTTTGGTGTAAAAAGCAGCTGTCTTTTCCAACACTTACGCTGTTCCATCATCTAACGATAGTCTACATGTAATATATATAGTATTGACTCTGAGAGTGGGGCATATGCATATGAAAGCTACATTCCCTACTGTCTTTAAGTTGCTTATACAAGATATTTGTTTTACTGAAACAAAGACAGGAGTGAGAGCTGAATGCAAAATCATAGAGTCATAGAGTTGGAAGAGACCACTGAGGCCATCCAGACCATTCCCCCGCCATGCGGGAACATCCATCAAAGTACTCCCAACAGATGGCCATCCAACCTCTGCTTAAAAACCTCCAAAGAAGGAGACTCCACCACCTTTCTAGGCAGCCTATTCCACTGCCAGACAGCTCTGACCATCAGGAAGTTCTTCCTAATGTTCAGATGGAATCTCTTTGCCTGTAGTTTGAAACCATTGCTCCGTGTCCTAGTCTGTGGAACTCTAGAAAACAAACCAGTCCCCTCTTCAACATGGCATCCTTTCAAATATTTAAACATGGCTATCATGTACGGACCAAATTGCTAACTTGCGCTGGATTATGGAGAAAGCCAGAGAGTTCCAGAAAAACATATACTTCTGCTTCATTGACTATGCAAACGCCTTTAACTGTGTGGACCACAGCAAACTATGGCAAGTTCTTAAAGAAATGGGAGTGCCTGACCACCTTATCTATCTCCTGAGAAATCTATATGTGGGACAGGAAGGAACAGTTAGAACTGGATATGAAACAACTGATTGGTTCAAAATTGGGAAAGGAGTACGACAAGGCTGTGTATTGTCTTCCTGCTTATTTAACTTACAGTGGTGCCTCGCTTAACAATTACCTTGTTAAACAATGAATCTGCTTGATGGTGAAGTTTTTGGGATCACTTTTGCGATCACGAAATGATGTTTCAATGGCCAAAAATCGCTTTACGGCGATCGGTTCCCTGCTTTGGGAACCGATTCTTCGCATCACGATGATCTGAAAACAGCTGATAGTCAGGTTTCAAAATGGCCACCCGCTGTGCAAAATGGCTCCCCGCTGTTTTTAGGAGGCATTTTTCGCTTTACAGGCATCGGAAAATGGCCACCCTATGGAGGATCTTCACTGGACAATTAGGTATTTAGCCCATTGGAACGCATTGAACCGGTTTTCAATGCATTTCAGTGGGTTTTTTAATTTTTGCTTGACGAGGATTTCGTTCTACAGAGATTCTGCTGGAACGGATTATCCTCATCAAGTGAGGCACCACTGTATATGCAGAATACATCATGCGAATGGCTGGACTGGATGAATACCAAGACTGAATTAAGATTGCTGGAATAAATATCAATAATCTCAGATATGCAGATGATACCACTCTGATAGCAGAAAGTGAGGAGGAATTAAAGAACCTCTTAATGAGGGTGAAAGAGGAGAGCACAAAAAATGGTCTGAAGCTCAACATAAAAAAAAAACTAGATCATGGCCACTGGTCCCATCCCTCCTGGCAAATTGAAGGGGAAGATACGGAGGCAGTGACAGATTTTACTTTCTTGGGCTCCAGGATCACTGCAGATGTTGACAGCAGCCACAAAATTAAAAGATGCCTGCTTCTTGGGAGGAAAGCGATGACAAACCTCAATAGCATCTTAAAAAGCAGAGACATTACCTTGCTGACAAAGGTCCGCATAGTCAAAGCTATGGTTTTTCCAGTAGTGATGTATGGAAGTGAGAGCTGAACCATAAAGAAAACTGACCACCGAAGAATTGATGGTTTTGAATTGTGGTGCTGGAGGAGACTCTTGAGAATCCCCTGGACTGCAAGGAGAACAAACCTATCAATTCTAAAGGAAATCAACCCTGAGTGCTCACTGGAAGGACAGATCCTGAAGCTGAGGCTCCAATACTTTGGCCATCTCATGAGAAGAGAAGACTCCTTGGAAAAGACCTTGATGTTGGGAAAGTGTGAAGGCAAGAGGAGAAGGGGACGACAGAGGACGAGATGGCTGGACAGTGTCACCAAAGCAACCAACATGAACTTGACCCAACTCCGGGAGGCAGTGGAAGACAGGAGGGCCTGGCATGCTCTGGTCCATGGGATCACGAAGAGTCAGACACGACTTAACGACTAAACAACAAAATCATGTCTCCTCTCAACCTTCTTTTTGTAAGGCTAAACATTCCCAACTCCCTAAGCTTCTCCTCGTGGAACATTGCTTCCAGACCTTTAACCATTTTAGTCGCCCTCCTCTGGACATGATCCAGGTTGTCACCATCCTTTCTGAATTGTGGTGCCCAGAACTGGACACAGTACTCCAGATGAGATCAGACCAGAGCAGAATAGAGTGGTACTATCACTTTCCTTGATATAGACACTATACTCTTATTGATACAACCAAGAATCGCATTGGCTTTCTTGTCAGCTGCATCACACTGCTCACTCATGTTCAGCTTATGGTGTACCAAGACTCCTACATCCCTTTCACAGGTACTGTTGTCTAGCCAAGTGTCTTCCATCCGATATCTGTGAAGTTTCTTTATATCACATAACAGCTAATGTTTGCTGATAAAATTCAGCATGGTTAACATTTGAACTTTCTACAGCCGAGAACATTCCTGAAAGTATAACAGTATTTTCAGTGTAAAGTGTAAATGGAAATAGTATTGCCACTATGACACTGTGTTGTGTTGTGTTTCCTTCCTTCCTTCCTTCCTTCCTTCCTTCCTTCCTTCCTTCCTTCCTTCCTTCCTTCCTTCCTTCCTTCCTTCCTTCCTTCCTTCCTTCCTTCCTTCCTTCCTTCCTTCCTTCCTTCCTTCCTTCCTTTCTATACTGCCTCATTAGTGCTATCACTCCCTGGGTGGTTCACAATATAGAATAAAATTGTACACAAAACTCACCATATAATAAGGACAAAAATATAATGAAATACAAGGAATCCTTTCAGTAGCTAAAACTACTTTAAATAAAAACACAGAGATTGACCCATTTATTTATTTACTTATTAAATTTATACCCCGCCCATCTAGACACATGTCTGCTCTGAGTGGCGAACATTTGAACATCTCAGGATAATATTCAAACTAACAGAAGGCAGTTCTATATAATTCTGCCTTAATTAGCTTCCTGAAGACAGAGGGATGGTGCCTGGTGAACCACTCTAGGAAGCTTATTCCAGAGGGGAGGGGACATGACTAAGAAAACTCCATTTGTACCGTTGGCTATTGTGGTCTCCTTGGGTGTTCCAATTCATAACAGCAAGGACTGCAAGGAGCATGTGGGATAGGTAGCTATTTTATGGGAGAGACATTCCATCAAATATTGAGGTCCTAAACCATTAAGGACTTCATAGGTTATGGCCAGCACCTTAAATTGAGCACAGAGACTAATAGGAAGCCAACAAAGGCATGCTAGGACTGGGGTCCATCTCTGTGGGCACCTGTAACCAGTCTGGCTGCTGCATTTTGGATCTGCTGAAATTTCCATACAGACTTCAAGTGGAGCCCTACATAGAAATCATTAAATTAATCTATATTAGATATCATCAATGCATGAATCATTCTTGTTTGGCATTTCTTATCTGGGTAAGAATTTTGACCCAACTCCGGGAGGCAGTGGAAGACAGGGGGGCCTGGCGTGCTCTGGTCCATGGGGTCACAAAGAGTCGGACGCGACTAAACGACTAAACAACAACAACATCTGGGTAAGAGTGCAGCTTTGCAATCAACCAAAGCTGATAAAAGGTACTTTTGGCCACAGGTGATATTTGCATCTCCATAGAGTGAGCTGGGTCCAAGAGTACTACCAGGTTGTGAATCCAATCCTTCAAAGGAAGTGTAATCCCATTGAGTCCAGATAAACATCCCTCTAACCAGTCTATGATCCTCCCAATAGTAATATCTCTGTTTTATCTGCTTTCAGTTTCAGTTTATTGGCCTTTGTCCAGTCTATCAACACCAGGCAGCACTCAAGGACCCATACAGCACCGCCTGCAGATGAAGGAGTGCTTCATTTTATTTTTTTGCCCTTTGAAACTGAAGAGAAAAGTTGTGAAACTGGTCTTCTGGGCAGCTAATACTTATGAGTTGTTCCCAGAACACAATAAAGCTGCCAGTTTTTCATACTCCTCACAGAAATCTGCAGAAAATGGGCTTTGATAAATGATTATGAATGGACTTGCAGAAGTATTTATGCTACCTAGTTTAAGGGGAAATATTCAAGTAACCATTACATGTTGCATGCATTTACATCAGTATCATCCTTAAAATAAAGCTGTGCTTTAGAGGATGTAATAGTCTGGA